>NW_026526721.1:129969386-131169386 GCF_024362965.1 Panthera pardus
AATAACAAAAACAGTTTTGAAAAAAGAAGACTAAAGTGGGAGGAATAAGTCTACTCAATTTCAAAACTTATCATGGAGCTACAGAAGTTAAGACTGTGTGGCATTGGCATAGGGGTAGACGCCTAGACCAATGGAACAGAACAGAGAACCCAGAAATATACCTACCGAAATAGGCCCAGTTGTTTTTTTTTTTTTTGAGGGAGATGGGGAGAGGGAGAATCTCAAGCAGGTTCCACACTCAGCACAGAGCCTGACGTGGGGCTCGATCCTACAACCCTGGGATCATGACCTGAGACGAAATCAAGAGTCTGACACTCAACCAACTGAGCCACCTAGGTGCCCCAGTGCCTAGTTGATTTTTAATAGAAGTACAAAAGCAACTCAACAAATGGTGCTGGGAGAACTGGATATTCATAGACAAAAAAATGAACTTTGGCCTAAATCTCACACCATGTTAAAGAAAAAATTAATTCAAAATGAATCACAGACTTAAATGTAAAACATAAAACTATAAAACTTTTAGAAATAAATCAGGACGAAATTTCGGGGACTTAGGACTAGGTGAAGAATTCCTAGGCTTGACACCAAAAGCATGATCCATAAAAGGAGAAACTCATAAATTGGACTTTATCAAAATTAAAATTTTAAGTGTTCAAAAGACTCTTTTAAGAGAATGAAAGGATAAGTGGCAGACTGTCAGAAAGTGTTTGCAAACCACATGTCCAGCAAAGGACTAGAGTCTTGAATACATTTAAAAATCTTGAAGCCCTATAGTATAAAAAACAAACAATCCAATTAGAAAATGGGTAAAAAAACGTAAAGAGACATTTCACAGAAGATGACAAATGGATGACAAATAAGCATATGAAAAGATGTTTAGCATCATTAGCTCTTAGGAAAATGCACATTAAAACCACAATGAGATATCACTACATACCCATCAGAATGGCTAAAATAAAAAGTAAGGACAGCGAATGCTGTGGGGGGTTTGGAAAAACTAGATCACTCATACATTGGTAAGTGGAATGTAAAATGGTACACTCTGGAAAACAGTTTTTAGTTTCTTTAGAAATCAACATGCAACTACCAGTCCGACCCAGCAATTGCACTCCTGGGCATTTGCTCAGAGAAATTAAGATTTATGTTCACGAAAAAAGCCTGTTCACAGATGTTTATAACAGCTTTATCTATGATAGCTGAAAACTAGAAACAACGCAGGTGTTCCTTCATGAGTGAATGGTGAAACAAACTGTGTGCATCCGTATCATGGAATTCTATTTAACACTCTGGGGAAACAAACTACTGATACACACCACAATCTGGATGAATCTCCAGGAAATTGTGTCAAGTGAAAAAAGTCAATCCCAAAAGCCTATATACATACTGTATGAGTTCATTCAAATAACATTTGTGAACTGACAAAATAATAGAAATGGAAAACAGATTAGCAGCTGCCAGCAGTTACGGAGGGGAGAAGGCGGGGAGGGAAGTGGGTGTGGCTATAAAAGGCAACATGAGGGATTCCTGTGGTGATGGAAATGTCCCGGGTATTGACTGTATCAATGTCAATATCCTGGCTATGATATTGTACTATAGTTTTGTAAGATATTACCACTGGGGGGAACTGAGTAAAGGGTACAGAGGATCTCTTTGTATTATTTCTTATAATTGCATAGGAAGCTATAATTAGTTCCAAATAAAAAAAGGCTCAATTTAAAAATAAAGATAGGGGCGCCTGGGTGGCTCAGTCGGTTAAGCGTCCGACTTCAGCTCAGGTCACGATCTCACGGTTGGTGAGTTCGAGCCCGCGTTGGGCTCTGGGCTGATGGCTCAGAGCCTGGAGCCTGCTTCTGATTCTGTGTCTCCCTCTCTCTCTGCCCCTCCCCCGTTCATGCTCTGTCTCTCTCTGTCTCAAAAATAAAATAAACGTTAAAAAAAAATTAAAAAAAAATAAAGATAAATATCATATGATTTCACTCATATGTGGAATTTAAGAAACAAAACATAGAAACACAGGGGAAGGGAAGGAAAAATAAGATAAAAAAAAAAAAAGAAAGGAAGGCAAACCTTAAGAGGCTCTTAAATACAGAGAACAAACAGGGTTGCTGGAGGGGAGGTGGGTGGGGGAAGGGCTAAATGTGTGATGGGCATTAAGGACACTTGTTGAGATGAGCACTGGGTGTTATATGTAAGTGATGAATCACTGAGTTCTACTTCTGAAACCATTATTACGCTATTTGTTAAGTACTTGTATTTAAAAAAAAATAAAATGAAATAAAAATAAATTTAGTTGAAGGTTAAAAAAATCTTTTATTACTATTATGAGTGGACTATTTTACCTATTTCCATTTCTGGATACTTATTATTAAAATAGAGGAAAACTAGTAGCTTTTTAAATTTGTCTTTAGGCATGTTACCAAATTCTCTGATTAATACTTGTAGGCTTTATTAGCATGTCTTCTTTGTACAATCGTAATTAGCAAAAAAAAAAAAAAAAAAAAAAAAAAAAAAAAAAAAAAAGTCGTTTTAACTATAATTTTCAACGTATCTATCAGCTATTTCATTTTTTATTATTTTTAAATAAACTTTTAAATAATAATAATAGGAATTCTGGTCTAATTACTGATGTTAATTGAAATGTTTTTATTATTTTATTTATTCTATTTAGATCTGAATTGCTTCTAGTTATTTAAGCAGTTTCCAGCCATTCCTATTTTACTTTGTATTATTTTTGACATCTATAGATATGCTCACATGGTTTCTTTCCTTTAATGTATTGGTATAATTAATTATATTGATTTTTTTTTTTTTTTTTTTGAGGGAGAGAGAGAGGGCAAACAGGGGAGAGGGGCAGAGGAAGAGGAAGAGAGAGAATCTTAAGCAGGCTCCATGCCCAGCGTGGAGTCCAACACAGGGCTCCATTTCAGGACCGTGAGATCCTGACCTGAGCTGAAATCAAGAGTTGGATGCTTAACCAACTGAGCCATCCAGGTGCCCCTAATTCATTATATTGATAAATGTCCTGATACTTAATTCCATTTGCATTACTGAAATAAACTCTATTTGGTCTGAGTGTATTTTTGCATACACTGCTGGATTCTTTTGCCATTGTTCTATTTAGAATTTTCAAATGTATATTCCTAAATGAGGTTGCCATAGGCTTTTCTATTTCTCTACTATTCTTTATCAGATTTGGGTATGAAATTTATCCTTGCTCCATAAACTTAATTGGGGAGCTGTCTAGCTTTTTCTACAGCCTGGACAGTTGAAGTAACATCATAATTATCTATGCCATAAAGGTTAGATAAATCTCAGCTGTGAACCCATCTGGTCCTAGTGCCCTTTTCAGTGATGGTTCTACAATCACCTTCACCAGCTTCCAGCTTGTCTACAGTTGTTGGTCTGTTCAAATTTTCCACTTCTTTTTAAATAGGCTGGAGTAATTTATATTTTGCCAAAAAATAATTTACCCTCAGGAAATAATTTGCATGTAATATTATTTTAATCTTTCCTGCATCTGTGATTGTTCTTTCTCTTTTATCTACATTACCACTGCTAGCTAGGTGTTAGTCTGCTTTATTTTACCTTATTTTTCAAAGAACCACCTCCCAAATTTACTTATCCTTCCTAATATTTGTATTTCTTTGTCTTCTATTTGGTTGAGACAAGCTTTTATCTTTATTTATCTCTCCTCCCAGTTTCTTGTGATTTATTTTACTGTTCTTCTAGTTTCTTAAGATGAATAGCAAGTTTCTGTATTTTTATTTTTTATTCTTTACTAAGAGAAACATGCAAGGCTACACTTTTTCTAAAGAGTAGAATGTTCACTGAGTCTCATGGATTTTGATGAGAAGTGTTCATTTAGCTGATTTCTAGATTGTTTGAAATTTATTTTTATTCCCCCTTTAACACAAATATAATCTATGAATTTTGTTTTTAAATTGTAAAGTAAATAAGATTTTTGGTACTTTTTAATTTTTAATTTTTATTTTTATTAAATTCTTTGTCATATAAAATCTCTGCTGTTTAAACTTTATTAAGTTTCACTTGGTGGCTAATTATAAAGTCAATTTACATAAGTGTCCCATAGACATAAAGAAAAACAGTCTCCTATTTAATGAGGATAAAGATATATATGTGAATGTATGTATGTGAATATACATGTTTATGTATGTATCTGTGTGTTTATTCACATATTACATGTGTATATATAATGTGTATATGTATACACACTTATTTTTTTGTACTAGCCAAATCCTCTGTGGCCTTATTTATTGTTTATTGTTTGGGGTTTTTTTAAATTTTTTAATGTTTAGTTATTTTTCAGAGAGAGAGCGTGAGCAGGGGAGGGACAAAGAGAAAGGGAGACATAGAATCTGAAGCAGGCTCCAGACTCTGAGCGGTTAGCACAGAGCCTGATGCGGGGCTTGAATGCATGAACCATGAGATCATGACCTGAGCCTAAGTCAGGCACAACCAAATGAGCCACCCAGGCACCCCATTTATTCATTATTTATGTACTGTATTGTTTATTTATTAAATCTGCCCATTCTGAGATAGATGTATTGAAATCTCCCATAGTTATTGTATTTTTGTAGCATTCTCTTGCATAGGTTTTGTTTCACATATGTATAGATGATTTTTATGTGTGTGTGAATTCAGGTTTATGACACATATCTTTTTCACAAATTGTGCAACTTACAAATACATGGCACCTCTGTTTACCTTGTTAAGTACTTTAACCTTAAATTCCATCTTGTTTGTTATTAATATCATCAATCCTACCATCTTCAAATTTGTATTTTACTGAATTCATCCCTTTGTGTTTAATCTTTATTTTCCCTAACTATGCTTCTTACAAACTGCATTAACCAGGTTTTTTTTAAAGCCAATAAGACAGTCTTTGTATTTTAATGGGAGCATTCAGTCTATTTACATTTAGGCAATGATTGTTCTATTTGTTTCTTCCATCATATTTTATGTTTATTATTTATTTTACATTGTTATTTCTCGTTCATTTTCCTTATTTTTGTTCATATGATAAAGTTGCTACTCATGTCCCCTCATTAATTTGGACTATTTTTCTTCTAATTTTCTTTAGAAAAATCAGGAGTGATTATTAGGAGCTCTG
Source organism: Panthera pardus (assembly GCF_024362965.1). Taxonomy (NCBI): domain Eukaryota; kingdom Metazoa; phylum Chordata; class Mammalia; order Carnivora; family Felidae; genus Panthera; species Panthera pardus. Next base: position 129,974,518 of record NW_026526721.1, read on the forward strand.
TTTTGACATGTAAAGTCTTAGATAACTGTGAAATGTTAAGTGGAGAGGCAGAGTAGGCAGCTGAGTCCATGCTTAAACCCCTTTGTCCAGTTAGATTTTCACACTTTACTATTGGATGTGGGTTATGGAACCAGGGAGAGTTGGTGGGGGGCTTGGAGACTGTTTTTAGAGTTCAAGGAGTTTCAACTTTTCCTTTTATTTAGCAGTAGTTCTGAGATTCTTTCTCCAGTCTGCCCTGAAAGGATGAACTTTGAATGTGTGCACAGTCTCCCAGACCATCAGGGATGAGTCTGAATTTATTTTTAAAGCCTGGCTTCCTAGGAATCATCCCTGAGTCAGAGTAGCTTAATATTTAGCTGGTGTTGGTTCGAATTTGTGCTTAATCCCCTTGAGCTCATAAGGCCCCTATGTTTTGCTGATGGATCTGTGTGTGGCTTAGGAGATGCTTTCATGTCTGCCCCCATGTTCTGGTCTGATTGTTCCTGAATGGGTGCAGCCAAGAGCATGCCCACAGCCTTCCTAACCAGCACCACCACTGCCACCAAGGCTTTTCGAGCCTGTCCCTTTCCCTGGTTCTGTTAAGTATCTGGCAGGTTGGGCAGGTGGTTTGTTGCTACTAGTATCATGGGACTTCTAGCCCTCTCTTAACTGCTCATCACCAAGATCTCCATGGTTTTTGACATCAAGGCATTTAGGAGAACTTCTCCAACTTCATTAGAAGTAAAATCAGCCCCCTTCGGCAGAGCTCTCCTCTTTAAGGCTTGCTTCTCCCCTTGGACAGAACCTCTGTGTCACTGCACCAAGGTGGAGGTGTGGATAGTGCAGATAGATCTGTGTGTCTGATGTTCAGGGTGGACCTCTGGGCTTGAGATTTCACTTTGGAATCCTTAGTTTATCAGTTTTATTTAAAGCATAGGACGGGAGCCAGTGTAGAGGTAAAATAAAAGCAGTTCAAGAATTGAGCCTTGGATCATCGTAACCTGTAGAGCTGAATTAAGGCATTTTGCTGTGAATAGAAGTGTTCTGCCTGAGGCTAGGGCTGGGAGACACTTGGCTCCATCAGCCAGAGGCAAGTGCCATCTGAAGCCACACTAGACAGATTGAGTTTCAGTACCTTATATGCCTTATCCTGTACCCATATTACTTGCTTATAAACATGCTTTTTTCATTCATCAAGTCTAGCATATGCTGTTGTCTCAAGAATCCAACTGGCTCTGTGAGTAGGAGATGAGCAGAATCCTTTCCCATTCTGTGTTTTCTACCTTGAAGCAGAATGAAGGAAGGCTGCTCTGACATTCATATTTGGTGTGGAAAGTGATAACTGGGGTATGATTTAAATAAATAAATAAATAAATAAATAAATAAATAAATAAATAAATAAATAAATAAAACCTGGAACAGAAAGCCTGGCTTCTTGTTCAGCGCTGCCAGGTGCTGAATGTGTGACCTTGGGCATTATTTAACTTCCTCAGGTGTCAGTTTCTTGGCCTTTAAAATAAAGGCATTGATCGTATCTACCTTGCTACCTTGTAATGCTGTTGTGTGCTGAGACTTAGGTAATATTATATGAGCATAGCTCTATGAAGTAAATGCTCCATAAATGTCAGCATCTTTCCTTTACTAATCTTAGAGACCAGGGGAAAGCTATTAAATCCACAGAATAATCCCTAAATTTCCATTTTAGTTGTTTCTTTTCTATCAAATTGTCTGCCTACCTACAGTTACGTTGTTTCAAGGGTACCTGGATTTATTTTAATCAGGCATGATAAGACATATAGACACAGAATGACTATCATAAAGGAAGAGATTTGTACTTATATTTCCCCGCAGACAGAAGACATGCTACATGCCCACACTGGGCCACATTGAGAAGGACTGCAGTCAGTCAGAAGTCAGAGAGGGTAAGGAGAAGCACGTGATAGAGTCTTTACTGTGCTTTTCATGAAAAGAATGGGCAAGGCAGACTGTTAGTCAACATAGTATTGGAAGCCTTAGCCTCTACAGTCAGAAAACACAAAGAAATAAAAGGCATCCAAATCAGCCAGGAGGAGGTCAAACTTTCACTCTTCGCAGATGACATGATACTCTATATGGAAAACTCAAAAGATTCCACCAAAAAACTGCTAGAACTGGTTCATGAATTCGGCAAAGTTGCAGGATATAAAATCAATGCACAGAAGTCGGTTGCATTCCTATACACCAACAATGAAGCGACAGAAAGAGAAATCAAGGAATTGATCCCATTTACAATTCCACCAAAAACCATAAAAAACCTAGGAATAAATCTAACCAAAGAGGTGAAAAATCTACACACTGAAAACTGCAGAGAGCTTATGAAAGAAATTGAAAAAGACACACAAAAATGGAAAAATATTCCATGCTCCTGGATAGGAAGAACAAATATTGTTAAAATGTCAATACTACCCAAAGCAATCTACATATTCAATGCAATCCCTATCAAAATAACACCAGCATTCTTCACAGAGCTAGAATAGATAATCCTAAAATTTGTATGGAACCAGAAAGACCCCAAATAGCCAAAGCGATCTTGAAAAAGAAAACCAAAGCAGGAGGCATCATAATCCCAAACTTCAAGCTGTACTACAAAGCTGTAATCATCAAGACAGTATGGTACTGGCACAAGAACAGACACTCAGATCAATGGAACAGAATAGAGAACCCAGAAATGGGCCCACAAACGTATGGCCAACTAATCTTTGACAAAGCAGGACAGAATATCCAATGGAATAAAGACAGTCATTTCAGCAAGTGGTGCTGGGAAAACTGGACAGTGACATGCAGAAAAATGAACCTGGACCCCTTTCTTACACCAAACACAAAAATAAACTCAAAATGGATGAAAGACCTAAATGTAAGACAGGAAGCCATCACAAGCCTCGAGGAGAAAGCAGACAAAACCCTCTTTGATCTTGGCCGCAGCAACTTCTTACTCAACACGTCTCCAGAGGCAAGGGAAACAAAAGCAAAAATGAACTACTGAGACCTCATCAAAATAAAAAGCTTCTGCATAGCGAAGGAAACAGTCAGCAAAACTAAAAGGCAACTAACAGAATGGAATAAGATATTTGCAAATGACATATCAGATAAAGGGTTAGTATGCAAAATCTACAAAGAACTTATCAAACTCAACACCCAAAACACAAAGAATCCCATAAAGAAATGGGCAAAAGACATGAATAGACACTTCTCCAAAGAAGACATCCAGATGGCCAACCGACACTTGAAAAAATGCTCCACATCACTCATCATCAGGGAAATATAAATCAAAACCACAATGAGATACCACCTTACACCTGTCAGAATGGCTGACATTAACAACTCAGGCAACAACAGATGTTGGTGAGGATGCGGAGAAAAAGGATCTCTTTTGCATTGCTGGTGGGAATGCAAGCTGGTACAGCCACTCTGGAAAACAGTATGGAGGTTCCTCAAAAAACTAAAAATAGAACTACCCTATGACCCAGCAACTGCACTACTAGGTATTTATCCAAGGGATACAGGTATGCTGTTTTGAATGGGCACATGCACCCCAATGTTTATTGCAGCACTATCAACAATAGCAACATACCAACAAAAAGAATGGAAAGAACCCAAATGTCCATCGATGGATGAATGGATAAAGAAGATGTAGTATATATATACAATGGAGTATTACTCAGCAATCAAAAACAATGAAATCTCGCCATTTGCAACTATGTGGATGGAACTGGAGGGTATTATGCCAAGTGAAATTATTCAGTCAGAGAAAGACAAAAATCATATGACTTCACTCATATGAAGACTTTAAGAGACAAAACAGATGAGCATAAGGGAAGGGAAGCAAAAATAATATAAAATCAGGGAGGGGGACAAAACACAAGAGACTCATAAATATGGAGAACAAACTGAGGGTTACTGGAGGGGTTGTGGGAGGGGGGATGGGCTAAATAGGTAAGGGGAATTAAGGAATCTACTCCTGAAATCATTGTTGTACTATATGCTAAGTAATTTGGATGTAAATTAAAAAAAAAATTTTAAAGGCTAAAAAAAAAAAAAAAAAAGAATGAGCAAGGCAGGGAGGGTACAGATTAAGGATTAGCTAGTTTGAATAATTTCAGTGAGCTCCATAGAATAGGGGCTAACCCTAGCAGTCTGTTACCTGTCCCTGGGCTGATTGGGATAGAAATCATGGCCCAGAGCATAAGAGCTGGGCAAAGGAGGTCACTGGGGGTATGGGCTGTGAATTCATTGGTTTGCATATGAAGGTCATGATCCAGGTTTCTTTACTGTCTCTAAGAATTAGCCAGCCCTGACAGGGACAGACCAGACCCTCCATGGTCAGCAGGGCCTTGAAATATGAAAGCATGAAAAATATAGAAAGTAAAAAGTCATAATTAATACATTCATTCTGTTTTGCCTATGTTTGTGCATATGTACTAGGCCAAGAAAAATAGACCTCACATTGGATCAAGAAAAGCCAGCAAGCTGGAAATGAACCATGAACAATCTATAACCACTAAGCTTATTCTCTAAGTAATTAAAAACTGTCCATTCTCTGGCCACCAAAGCCAGTTAAAAAAAAATCTTATTTGGATTCAGGCATAGAATTAGAATCCCAGAGTTAGAATAAACCTTAAAAATTAGTCCGTTCCATGGGTCGCTTGGTGCCTCAGTCAGTTAAGTATCGGACTTTGGCTCAGGTAATGATCTCATGGCTTGTGGGTTTGAGCCCTGCGTCAGGCTCTGTGCTGACAGCTCAGAGCTGGGAGCCAGCTTTGGATTCTCTGTCTCTGTCTCTCTCTCTGTCCCTCCCCTGCTCGCACTCTGTCTCTCTCTCTCTCTCAAAAATAAATAAACATAAAAAAAAAAGAGTTAGTCTATTCCTCATCCCTCCCTGCATCTCTTATTTAAATTTCCTCTTCTTCATTCCTGCTAAGTGGTATCTTATTCCTTCTTCAGGTTTTTCTGATTGTAAGAAAGGTCTTCTCTGTATGGAACCAAAATCTGCTTCATTTTGGCCTCAGCCTGTTAATTCCTGAAAGCCTGATGTCTTGCCATACAAATACAAAAAGCATTTAGCCCTGCTCCCAAAACAGCTTCCAAATCAGATAAAATGTGCATAATGGGCTTGCAGAACTGATGAAGAGCCACTCGAATTCGTTACACGTTGTACATCTAAAGATGTCACTTACGAGAATTTGTTTTCTGTCTTTCTTTCTGTGAGCAGCAATGTCTCCCCTGCAGGGCACCACAGTGTTGCCAATAGCCACCACTACACAGAATGTCCTTCCTGTGTACTCAAGGCTTACCACGGAATAAATGGGACCTTGAGTAGGACATCTATGTTATAAACTGGACTCCATGCTCTGGGTTGAATGATAATGTATTTAGTTTAAGGCTGAACCCCTAGGACCTAGCTCAGTGCTGTAAAAATCACATGCATTCATTAAATCTTCACTGAGTGAATGAGTACACTTTGTATTTGAAGTGAAAACACTATCTTTCAGGGGGCCAAGGTTAGGCACTGATATCCCTGATGTGGCTACAAGAAAGCAATATTTTGGATTACATTTCCTGAAGCTTCTCACCTGTTGAGCAAAGAGCCAACATAGAAGGGCTATTGTATAGCTTCAAGGAGAGAGTGAGCATTAGGAACTTAGCACAGACCCCATGGTAAACTGTCAAAGCACCCCACATATTACTGATTTGCTACTTTTTTATAATCATGAGAGTGCCCAACCCCCTGCTTATAAAATTGGGCCTGTAATAACTATTGGTTATGGATGATCATTTTAATGATGCTGATGGTGATGATAGCGTGATGGGCAAGTTCATCACTTAGAGATTTGGCTCCACTCACTAATAGTGCTTATATCTAGTGAAGCACCCCAAGGTGAAGCTCTTCAGTATGACAGGATGACTGACAAATGAGTAAGAGTGATGTCACCGCATCAGTGGAAGACACTTCTAAAAGAGACATATGCTCCATAAAAGAAGCATTGTGTGCTGTATGTACATGTGTATGTAAATAGAGGGGAAGTTGAAGTTTAAGAATGGAAAGGGAAAAAAAGAAAGACAGAGAAGGATTTTTACCTCTTCTAATAAAGACATTATCTTGTGACAGCCTTAGAGTACTTGCCACAAAGAATCAGTCTACCTGAGTGGTTGGCGGTGAATTGAAAATCCATTGAGATTAATTTTCTGATTACCAATCCTTTTCATTTATCAAAAACTCTCTCTCTCTCTCTGATGTTTACAAGGAAAGAAACAGGAATAGGAGGGGGAAGATATGCATTTGGAGAGCTTTGTAGTATATGGAGTAGTTGAATCTTTTGGGTGGAGAGGGAGCTGTCATCGTATTAGTCTAGCACATTCTAGTATTCAGCCTACTGATGGGGGACTCAAGTCCCAGATGATCAGGATTAAACAAAGAGGATGTGCTTCTAAAATGTTGGGTATCCATCCTACCATGCTTTCTCTCAACCCTGTGTGAGCAGCTTCAACTTTTAAATTAACAAATAGGGGGCGCCTGGGTGGCTCAGTCGGTTGAGCGGCCGACTTCGGCTCAGGTCATGATCTCGTGGTCCGTGGGTTCAAGCCCCACATCAGGCTCTGTGCTGACAGTTCAGAGCCTGGAGCCTGTTTCAGATTCTGTGTCTCCCTCTCTCTGACCCTCCCCTGTTCATGCTCTGTCTCTCCCTGTCTCAAAAATAAAATAAAACATTTTAAAAAATTAAAAAATAAATTAACAAATAGAGTAAAATATTGGAAATTCTTTGCCTTCAAGAAGAAATATTTTAGAAAGTAGTAAAGCAATATATATATATTGCCTATATATATATAGGCAGAAGGAGTGCGTGCTGGTTGTTGGGTTTCAGTGAAAAGAAAATCCAGGTATATAGCCACTGACTAGCAAATGGGCAACACCCCAGATGTGTCACTCAGCAGGGCCTGCGACATAGGGCTAAACAAAGCTGCGTGGTCTAAATTGACTGTGGAAAGAGGGTCAGGGGCCTGTGGCACATATTAGAATCCACCTGAGGCTGAGAAGAAACTCATTTCTACTACTCTACCTATTTTCATAACACTTTAAGGAAAGCTCTTTAAAATATATGTTGTTGGGTGTTAACATATGTATCTCTGAAAAGAAAAGGAGGGTTTAAAAAGTTTGGAAAATACTAGAAAAGTTAACACATTTCTTTGCTGCAGAACTCAAAAACATTTAATATAAATCCCTCTTGATGGCTTTCTAAGAAAAAGGGTTAGTAGGGTGGGCTTTCAAAACTTGTTTGACTACAGAGTACTTTACTTCCAGGAGCTGCTCTCAGAGCTAGTGTGCTACACTGCATGTTCCAGAATGCTGCTCGAAAGCATTAATCACCCAATTCAAAGGACATTCAGTGATGTCTGATCATGCACCATTCTCTTAGCTGACCAGTCACATCTGGCTTGGTTCCAGGACCTCTTTGACTGATGCTTGTGTAGGGAGCCACCTGCTAGCCCATTTCTTGGTGTGGCCTAGTTCCATAGTGTTGCCCCCTTCAGAGGATTTGTTTTCCAGAATTTTGTCTTAGATGTTGTGGGGGATTTGTTCTTATTGATAAAACCAACAAAAAAGGCTAGATGTGTATATGTGGTTTTTTGTGTGTTAAATTGTGATTTCTAAAACACCGGGCCCTGGATCCTATAAGTTGTATAGCTATTCAGGAAGTCATGGAATAAGAGGTTTGATGTGGTAAGATGGAGCAGTGCACCAGGAGTCAGGGAATCTAGCTGGATCCACATCTCAATTGCTTCCTGAATTGGGGAATGTCGTTTTAAGACCTATGGGCCTCTGTTTCCTCTGCTAAACGTTGAATCACTGGAGTAGAAGAGGAATGACATACGTGTAACACATTAGCCACTCCTACCTCCTCCTACACCCAGGGAAGGCATTGCTAAGTGATCAATAGTCCCACTAAATACAGAAATAGCCTCAGGTACCTTTGTAACACCACATTCCCAACAATCACTCTGAACTAAGAGCAGGATAAAAGGTGCTGCCATTTTTATACTTGATGAACTAAGAATCAAAGATCTGAGATAACTGCTATCAGCGGCATATACCTCATGAGAAAAGCAAAGTGTCAAGAAGAGGTAAGCACCCCTCTGTTAATAAAGGAATGCTGTGGGCATAAGGTTGATGTGCTCTCACTACCCAGTGGTATTTGGAGAAGGGCCACTTGGATCACGTGACTGATTCACAACTTGGACAATTGGGAATTGACTTACAAGCAGAATGGATATTGGTAATTCTAAAGGAGTTGGGGAAGAAGGAATTGGGACCCAGGGGGCTGACCCCAAGCTATGGACAACTTCTTATTGCTTCATCCGTGCACGTGGACAGCTATTATGAGGAAGGCGGAGGCACACCTTGGCGAGTCCACCTTCACAGTGTGCTGGCTGGTGAGCATGTTGGACTTGGGATGCGTACACAGCACCCTGCAGATGAGTTTCTTTTCACTATTTCAAACATCAATTAATAAGAAAACTAAGGCTCTCCAGCCTTGGACGACCTTTCCAGAGGACTCCACAGCTGTGACAGAGAGATGAGAAGGTGGGAACATCCTGTTAATAAGCAACATCTGAGTGAAGTGCAAATTGCTTTGCACTTGTGTGGGATTAGCCTCCAAGCTCCTGGATGAGGAGGATCTGACATTGGCCACAATTTGGAGTGACCTGCAATCCAACACCTTCCCACTCCCAATCCTGCAGGCGCTGCCTGCTTTTAGAAGGCAGGAGTGAATTTTGTGAGGCAGTTTCTGATTGCTTGATATTTATGTGCCAGCTTACAGCTGGAGTGGGAGGTAGAAGGCAACTGATTTAGGATTGAAAAACACCATTTATGGGGTGCCTGGGTGGCTCAGTCAGTTAAGTGTCCGACTTCAGCTCAGGTCACAATCTCGCGGTCCATGAGTTAGAGCCCCAGGTCCGGCTCTGGGCTGATGGCTCGGAGCCTGGAGCCTGCTTCCGATTCTGTGTCTCCCTGTCTCTCTGCCCCACCTCCGTTCATGCTCTGTCTCTGTCTCAAAAAATAAATAAATAAATAAATAAATAAATAAATAAATAAATAAATAAATAAACGTCAAAAAAAAAAGAAAAACACCATTTATGTTATAGAATCTTCTTTTTTTAATTAATTAATTTTGATGGGGGAGGGGCAGAGATCCAGAGAGAGAGAGAATCTTGAACTGGCTCTGCACTGTCAGCATGGAGCCCGATGCAGGGCTCAAACCAACGAACTGATCATGACCTGAGCCAAAATCAAGAGTTGGATGCTTAACCGACTGAGCCACCCCAGCACCCCTGTTACAGAATCTTCTTATGTCCTCTTGGCTTAGAGCATTCAGTTTTCTCCTGAGTTATTCTAAAGGGGCTCTAGCTAAGTGAAGGAAACCTGAAGAATAAAATACAGAAGAAGGGAGAAGAGAAAGTTTGAAGACTGAGAAAGGTGCACTGGATACTCAACAGTCACACTAAAAAGACTTTAGGGTCTGTCACCCAGCTGAAGGTGTTAAAGATTGTTTTCTTCTCAAAGAGCATTTGGAGTATTGAGTGTTGGGAAGGGTACTACTTAAAATCACTGTAGTCAGAGGGTACCTAAATAGATGTGTTCTCTTTAAGAGAGATGCCATGTGCCAGGAAAAAGGTTTAGGGGAAATCCCAAGTGGCTCTATCATTTAATAGCTGGTGACTTTGGGCAAGTTAACTTCTTGACCCTAAGTTTCCTCATATGTAAAATAGTGGTAGTGGTAATATGTGGTTGTTGGGGTGACTAAGTGGAATAATATATGTGAAGGGGTTAGGACAATGCCTGGTGCATACTAAGTTCTCAATAAATGTCCTTTATGATCCATTGTTGAACATGATTGGGGAATACAATATTGTGGCTAAAGAAGAAGTTACCACATGAATCCCATATGGATTACCACTTTTCGAGGTCCTAAAAGATCATAGAATTCACTCATCATGAGCCACCAGACTGGACAAAATTCCATCTCCCCTTGGGGGATGAAAGGCTCTTCCAGGTTTTGCGGTATCTCGGGCCATTTTTAAGGGCATACCTGAATCAGTCAGAGTTTCAGCCAAAAAATATGTTTATAAAGGAAACATTTATAGCTGTGTCAGCAAAGTTAGAGGGATTAGCAAGAGATGCTGAGATGCTCAAAGACTGGCAGTAGTGAAAAACTACCACTAGGCTTACTGGGCAGGCAGAAGTAGTAGTGTTACCAGAACCCAGTGAGAGCTAGAGCCTTTCAGGAAGCATTTCTAGGAGATTTGTAGGGGGAGGGACATAGTCACTGCCAAAATTGCAACATGAGGCAGGGAGGGGGCAAGCAAAACATACCAACCTCTCTTTCCTCCCACTTTATGATCTCCTACTTGCGCATCCCTTTGGCTGAAGGAGGCAGAGTGCAGAAAAAAAACCAAATGAATCAACCCATGCAGGCCAGTTTCTTGGGGCACAGAGCAGAGCAGAAAGATCTGGAGATGCAAAGGAGAATAACCACCACACTCACTAACTCTTGCTTTACAAATTGGGAGCACACCATTAATGGAGTACTCAGTTGGACAAGACATCTGAATAAACCAACTCATAATGTGGTTATTTCATTCAGTCTTCATGTCCTATAGCAAAATGAGCAGTAGTCAAAATGGCACTTCCACAAAAGCAGAAATGTACCAGTATACAAAGTCTGAATCAGGAGCTGGGGTGTGGCACTCAGAATAGATCCCACAATACTTTGTTTCCTGGTCTCTGTGTACCTTGGGGCTGAGTCATAACAGTTGGTAATATAATATTACTGGTTTTCAAACTTAACTGTGGACATTGGTTAAGATTTTTAAACTACTAGGTAGTTTAGCCATACCATAGAATGGGTAGCTCATAAACAATATGAGTTTATTTCTCACAGTTCTGGAGGCTAGGAAGTTTAGCTCAAGGAAGTCTGAGATCAAGGTACTGGTAAGTTCATTGCCTAGTGAGAGTCCTCTTTCTGGTTCAGAGACTGCCAGCTTCTCACTACCTCCTCACATGGTGGAACAGGAAAGGGAGCTCTCCAGGATCTCTTTTATAAAGCCACTAATTCTATTCATGAGGGCTCCACTCTCATTGAATTTAAAATTCAATTCCTCAGGCCCACTAGCCACATTTCAAGTGCTCAGTAGCCATATCTGGCTGGTGGCTACCATATTGGGCAGTGCAAATTTAAAACATTTCCATCATAATGGAAATTTCTATTGTATAGCACTGGTACAATGACAAAACCCTTAAGCTAAGTGGGCTGGGGCTCAAGTCAATGAGACATGGAGTAGAAAGCAGGAAACTAAGCCACACAAACTGGGCACTCATGTTGAGGAAAAGGAATAGCTGTAGAGGACACAGAGGCATTCAGTACAGGAAGACATATTTGAGCCCCCTGCCAGTATGCTGATTTAGTCAGCATTGACTCTGGCTCTGTATGGATGGAGCCAGCAGCCTAGAGGGGCTGGAGAGGGCCAAAAAGGAATAGGAAGAACCAGAACCCATCATTGTGACACTAAAGACCTCTACGAAGGTGCTTATAGGTTGATGCTCATTTTATTTACTTCTGAGCCACACTCCTGGGCAAGGTGATGTCCACTCTGAACAATACAAGCCTAGAGCTATGTCAGGTGACAAAGGACTGTCTAGCTCTAGTTCTCTAGCAGGCTCAGCTCCAGGGCCCCCAAAATAGAACCTAGCTGGCACAAGAGCACAAGAGGTCCTGTTACATGAGAGCCAGGCTAAGCGTATAGCCAGGCTAAGATGCCAGGAGGGTTCAATGGATCAGTAGTGAGAGAGACGCTTGTAATCCTGAACTACTTACTCAGTTTAATCTAGAGCATTTGAAGGTTTTACCATGTGGTGGGTGAAGAGTGCCTTTTTGGAGATAAATCCGTGAAAAAAAGCCAGAATGGATATTTCTTGAGAGAGGTAGAACGGTGTATTTGTTTCCTAGGTAACAAAGTACCACAGATTGGGGTAAACAACAGAAGTTTATTCTCTAACAGTTTGGGAGGTTGGAAGTCCAAGATCAAAGTGTTGCCAGAGTTTGTTCCTCCTGAGGGCAATAGGGAGAATCTTTTCCATGCCTGGCTCCTGGCTCCTGGGGATTTGCTGGCAACCTTTGATGTTGCTTAGATTCTCCAGTCTCTTCCTTCATGTTCACAGGATATCTCCATGTATGTTTGTCTGTGTCCAAATTTATTCTTTTATAAAAGACCAGTTGTATTAGATCAGGGTTTACCCTAATCTAGTACGACCTCCTCCTCATTTAACAAATTTCTTCTATAACAACCCTATTCCAAATAAGGTCACATTCTGAGGTACTGACGATTAAGACTTCAACATATGAATTTTGAGGGGTATTATTCAACCCATAACAAATGGTACAGAAGAAAGAACATATATTTTGGAGTCAGACAGACTGGGTTTGAACCTTGCTTTTGCCACTGCTTTTCCAATGCAGTTTGATTTTATTATCTGCACAATAAGGATGATATATTTAACAGATTCATTTGTAAAGTGATAAATCTGTGGTAAAATGAAGCACTTTTATGTATCACCAGTTAAGAAAAGATGCTTCCAATTAAACAATGGCATATCATCAATTATAACATGCCTCTCTAGTTTAAATATGCTAAATTGTGAAATAAAATTATGTTTCAAAATCAATGAAGGTAAAGACTAAAGATGACATATAGAGTGCCTTCTGTGGAAAGATAAGAAGGTATACAATAAAGGTGCATCACTTCTGTACCTCATCCCTTCCTTTGCCTGAGTGGAAAAGTTATTATCACCATTGGTCATCACCCAACTTGCCATCCACTTCAAGACCGAATAAAATAATTTACTGGGCAGGGGTCAAAAGGATTCTCTAAGGAGGTGGCTTTTGGGAAGGGTGTTACTCCCACAAAATTTTTATGATTGCTTCAAATAGGAGGTGTCTTCCAGCATTTCTCTCTGGAGGACCCCACTATTTATTCCTTTGTTGGCTAACAATTACATTCATGCAGATGGTTCTGAGAACCAGAGAGCCTCAGAGAAGTTTCTGTGTTTTTAGTTGAGGGTGAAGGTTGGATTACTAGGGGACACCACTAGCTTTAGGGCATGTGTAAGTCTGCGTTGATCAGGACTCATGTCTCCAATGTCAGATAGGTAGCATCCAGCGATGTCACCCCCTCAGTGACAACTCCAAACACCTCTCCACATTTCCAAGTGCCTCCAGGAAAGTGAGTATTATCCCCAATGAGAAACCCTAAGCTAAATGAATGTGTCCAGGTGGGAGGTCAGCTTCTGCCTGGTATTTTACGATAGAGGGAAGCAAAAGCTGCCAAATAAGTAAGATATCAAGCATATCTTCAGTTTTAGAAACTGATGAGCAGGCACCCCCCATCCATGCGGTAACCAGGAATGATGCGACCCCAGAATGTAGACATATCTTAAAAAATGGCACCAGTAAACTCAAGTTTCTACATGTGACTCTTTATATAACCAGTAAAATGTTGAAGAGTTCTAGTCCTATCAAAGTAGAGAATATACTTAAACTGAAAATAAAAGCCACATCTCACAGCATCATCCTATCATCTCTGTTGAATGCTTTGTGTTTGTTGCAGCTATAGGGCAAGCCACCAGTCCTGCAGCCAGTCACTTGAAATCAGCGGCTGCTAGCAGCTGAAATCCTGAAATTGAATAACACTATTTCTGATGGCTCAGTGATTTATTTTTATTACCTAAATTTTATGTGGTTTAATACATCCCCTTGGTAGTTATGTGGTTTAAAAAAAGATAATAAATCCTTTCTTTTCTTCCAACCCTCACTAAGTAAATATTGAGGAAATATTTAAGGAATATCAGTTTGAAGGAAAAATTTATTATAAGCTTGCCAGAGTTGGGGTGGAAGGAATCCTTCGTCTCTCTCTGGCTCATGATGTCTTTCTTCACCAGTACCCTTATCTTTGGGATAAGGGCCTGTACTTCTCCAGAAACCTTAGAACACTCAATGACTGGCATTAGTTTTGTCTCCTGGCTTTACCTTCCCCCCACTAATATCATCACATTGCTTAGCCCTCGCATCCCTCACCTCTTTTCCAGCCCTTGGAAGCCCAAGGGAGCAGACAGCCATTCTGTGCATAGTCTTGAACTATTTCATGATGACATTTGTTCCCTACACAATCCAGTCCCTATGGATGATATTCAGGGCTCCCATTATACCTTTAATATGCCCAGTGGATAAACCAATCTGCAGAGGCACAACCACAATGTCACTCACTGAATTTCCCTACCACCTCCACATTTTACATTTGTCATCTGGAGTGTGCATTACTCTGAGCAACATGGTTTAGGTGGAAAAACTTCAAGTTTGCATGACTGTATAACATAAAGGTAAAACACACAGACCCAGGAGCTTGACTACCTAGGTTCAAATCCTACCTTTTGCAAGCTGTGTGAAATTGGGAAAGTTATAGAGTCTCTCTACCTCCTGGTAAGAGGGGATAATAACAATACTTACTTCATAATGTTCTCATAAGGATGAAAAAAGAGTGCCTGTCAAATGATTTCAACAGATATTTCATCAAAGAAGATATATAGATGGCAGAGGCTCCTGAGTGGCTCAGTCGGTTAAGTGTCCAACTTTGGCTCAGGTCATGATCTCACTGTCCATGGGTTTGAGCCCTGTATCGGACTCTGTGCTGACACCTTGGAGCCTGGAGCCTGCTACAGATTCTGTATCTCTCCTCTCTCTGCCCCTCCCTCACTCACACTCTGTCTCTCTCTCTCTCAAAGATATATAAACATTAAAAATTTTTAAGAAGGATAAATAGATGGCAAATAAGCATATAAAAAGATGTTGATCATTAGTTATTATGATCTGCACTGCACACCTATTAAAATGTTTTAAATTAAACATACACCGGGGTGCCTGGGTGGCTCGGTCGGTTAAGCGTCCGAGTTTGGCTCGGGTCATGATCTCGCGGTCCGTGAGTTCGAGCCCTACATCGGGCTCTGTGCTGACAGCTCAGAGCCTGGAGCCTGTTTCAGATTCTGTGTCTCCCTCTCTTTCTGCCCCTCCCCTGTTCATGCTCTGTCTCTTTCTGTCTCAAAAATAAATAAACGTTAAAAAAAACATAAATAGATAAATTAAACATACACCTATTTCAATACTATGTATTTACCCAAAAGAAGAAATGTATGTCCATACAAATGCTTGTACATGAATAAGTAAGGCAGTATAATAGCCAAACTGGAAAACAATCCAATTGGACATCAGTGGAATATTATTCAGCAATAAAAAAGATGAACTATTGATATACATAATAATGAATAAATCTCAGAATAATTATACTGAATGAAAGAGTAAGACAAAAAAGACTATATACTATAATATAAGCTTATCGAGGATACAAACTGATCTATCATAACAGAAAGCAGATGGGTAGTTTCTTGGGAATGGGTAGGGGGAGAGATGGGAGGAAAGAGTTATGGAGGGGCATGAGGACACTTGAAGGGGTAATGGCTATGTTCACTATCTTGATTGTGGTCATGGTTTCACAAGTATGTACATATATCAGAACTTATTGAATTGCACAATTTAAATAGATGTGATTTATTATATGTCAACTGAACCTGAGTAATACATTTTTAAAGTACCTTTGGGGTGCCTGGGTGGCTTAGTCAGTTAAGTGTCCAACTTCACTCAAGTCACAGTCTCATGGTTTGTGAGTTCGAGCCCCACATCAGGCTCTCTGCTCTCAGCAAAACCTGCTTCAGATCCTCTGTCCCCCTTTCTCTCTGCCCCTCCCCTGTTTGTGCTCTATATCTCTCAAAAATAAAAGAAAATTTTAAAAAAATTTAAAAAAGTAGATACCTTGACACAACATGCCTTTTATAACTATTAACTATTATACACTTCAACGTTATACTGAAAAATGTTTTAGATGAAAATTTTTTTAATGTTTATTTATTCTGTGTGTGTGTGTGAGAGAGAGAGAGAGGCAGAGAGAGAGGGAGAGAGAGAACCCCAAGCAGGCTCCATGCTCAGCATAGAGCCTGATGCAAAGCTCGATCCTACAAACTGTGAGATCATGACCTGAGCCAAGATCAAGTGTTGGACATTCAATCAACTGAGCCACCCAGGCACCCCTAGATGAAATTTTTAAAAGAGCATCTCAGCAAAAGCAGTACTTGATCATTGATTCTATTGCCATCATACCATAACCTAGCCACATTTTTCATTTCTTTCAAGGAATTCTCATGAGGAAACTTGAATTAAGGAAAATAGTCCAGGCTTTGAAGTCCAAAGGCATGATTTCAGGTGCTCATTCTATCATCCAGTACCATGTGCTGGTATTTGTCCTTGACTTTTCTCATTTTTGAGATAGTACAAAGTTATATCACATGATTGCTATAAGAATCAAAAAACTGGATGTAAGCATGTTCTGCAAATCATAAAGCAACATGAATATATCAGTAGTTATAACTAGGGAGGAAAGGAGATAAGCAGAATTTTTGAAGACTGGATAACAGGACCAGCAAGATTAAAATAAACCTTGACCAGAAAAAATCTCACACAAGAGCAAGGGATAGACCCTACATCTCCGTAATTTCCTTACTCTGATATTACCACATCAGAATTGACTGTGACACTTTTAAAACTGCAGATTTCTAGGTTCCACCCTATACTTGCTTAGTCAAAATCACCAATGGTAGAGAATAGGAACCAGAGTTTAAAAAAAAAAAAAAAAGGCTGCCTGGTTGATTCTAACTCAGCTGGTAGCACCAATCAGTGGATGGTCTTTTGGAAAACAGTCACCTTGATCTAGATGCCTTTCAATGAGGAACATGAGCTATCCTAGGCTCTATTGCTCAGATTAAGCCTCACTTCAGTCTCCAGAAAAGGTAATGCATCTCCCTTAATGACTATGAATGGAGAAAGTTTTGAAACATCTTCTAAATATGCATTTAGTATTGCAACCTCTTCCTCTACCTCATCCTCCTTCTTTTCCTGAGCTCCTCTATGCTTTTAGGATTCTTACTGGCTCTGAGATTGTCTTTGGAAGTTATCTGTATTGGTAATACAATTGTGTATTTCTTAGTTTCTTTCCAACCAATCATTTCCCTCAAAAAAACAAGTCATTCCATGTTGCATGTTGGCAGCTTGCCTTGGATAGACTGTCTGAAGTGTGTGTCTTGATGCCAACATGAACTTTATATCTACGTGGAATCACCATATGAAGATCAAGAAGTGAGAAGAAAAGCAGCAGGATCAGTGCACATTAGCCCTTTGTGCCATCTGGGGTGGTTAAAGCAGAGGAACAAAGATTAGAACTGGGTGGAATTTCCAGCCTCCTATCTCTTATCATCTCAACCTGCCTAGGACTCTATTCTTCCATCCACAAGGAGAGAAGATTCCTTTTCTGTGTCTTGAGGATGTCAAATCCACCTATAAGCTAGTTCTTGGGGATTATTTCAAAATTCTCTATCAAAAGGCACCACATGAATGTAATGAAAATTCTTATATGGCTCATTATTCTGTGAATTTGGACCAGACATTGCAAAAACACCTCTAGGGCTCAGACAAGGAAACTCACTTAGGGAGAATAGCTTGGAAACTGGAGAGTGAGTGCCCCATATGAATGAGGCAGTCCCCAATTGTTGCCATGTAAATGTGGCTCCAGGGTGGCAGACATTCTGATTTTTTTCCAAAGATGGGGGGGGGGGGTAGGGGGAGGGGAGGAGGGGAGAAGAAAAATAGTCCCTTCTATGGACTATTCTATTTTATCTGTAATTGCCTTTTATGTTGCCAAATTAAGGGAATAGTACTTTTATAAAAAATATTTTTAAAGCTTTTTATTTATTTATTTTGAGAGAGAAAGAAGTGTGAGTTGGAGAGGGGCAGAAAGAGAGGGAGAGAGAATCCCAAGCAGGTTCTGCACTGTCAGCACAGGGCTCGATGTGGGGCTTGATGTAGGGCTCAAACCCACGAACCGTGAGATCATGATGTGAGCTGAAGTCAGATGCTTAACCAACTAAGCCACCCAGGCACCCCAAGGGAAAAGTAATTTTAAATGGGACTAATAAAATAGTTCCCAAGTCAGCTTGAACTTGCAGACTGCTTGTTTGTGACCTCTGACTTACACTATTATTCAAAACAATGATTTCTTAACAACTGAAAAAAAATATGCCAGTACAGTAAATCCTTGTACCTATACAATCAGCCAATGACATATTCAGTCCTGTCCTGCAGAATGAACATTATATAAAAATCTAAAATCCAGCTCAAATAGAAACTGAGCTTTAAGCAGAAGACAGAGTAGTCAAATAACCATTGGTCTGCCTAGTCAACAATAGGTTGGGATTTGGTTTCCTATCTGTTGGACAGGAACATGACCAGAATCACATTCTCCTTCTCACAACCTGGATTGTCCATCCCATCAAGAAGAGCAGGTGAGGGGCGCCTGGGTGGCTCAGTCAGTTAAGCGGCCGACTTCGGCTCAGGTCATGATCTCACGGTCCGTGAGTTCGAGCCCCGCATTCGGCTCTGTGCTGACAGCTCAGAGCCTGGAGCCTGTTTCAGATTCTGTGTCTCCCTCTCTCTCTGCCCCTCCCCTGTTCATGCTCTGTCTCTCTCTGTCTCAAAAATAAATAAATGTTAAAAAAGAAAAAAGAAAAAAAAAGAAGAGCAGGTGATGTTCCTTATAGGACAACTCTCTCACACACAGGGCCCAGAGGGAGGGCTGGAGCCAGGGTCAAAATACTGAATGCAAGAATGTCAAGGGAGGCTGCAGCAAGTATTGAATTTTTTCTTTGCCAGATAACATGTATGTGCGTGATACAGTCAAACACAACCTTCCCTTCACTTTTTTTCTTTGAGAGACTATTTCCCTGTACCGTAATAAAAGTGCAGGAAATGGTTTCCCCAATTTGTGCTAATGAATGACACTTGGGAAGTATCCAATAGACCATGTTTCTATTTGAAAGCTGAAAGTACATGTAGGCTCCCATTGATCTGTAAAATATGAGTAATGGATATTTCCAGTTGAGAAATACTGTAAGATCTTGGGTTAACTGTAATTTGGTCCTTTAAGACTTCCCAGGATATAAATGGTATTGTAAATGGTATTTTTATATGTGATGGGCATAAAAGAAAAGAACCTTAGTGGTAAGGGTACCAGCAAAAACAGCATACCCGGAGAGTTTCATCTAAAGTGTTAAATTCTTTTCAGAGGGACTCTTTCTAGGGACATGGGCAAGTATAAGGGAGCCAACTAAGGACGGTGAGGCTCACTGGGGATAGCAACAGCAGAAAGTCATTAGCACCCCTTAGTCTGAAGGGTCAAGACAGGGAGGGGTGATTGTGTTACCAGAACCCTGCAAAAGCTCCCTCTGTGGAAGGGAGTCTACTAGCAGAATCTCTGTGTGCAGAGGCATGGTGTGCTGCCAGCACCTCTCTATCCTCCCACTCTCTGATCTCCTGCCAAGTCTTGCCTTTGGATGACTCAAAGCAGAACCTACAGGGTAATAGAGCCCAATCAATTCCACCCATAGAGGTCAACGTCCAGGGGCAAGAGTAGGGTGGACAGTGGCAAATACAGATCTGGGAGAGAGGGGAAAATAAGGAGTTATTATCACAGAAGGCAAGGGGAATCATAACTCACGGAATGTTAGAGCAAGAAGACGCTTTTCATGTTCAAATCCTCACTTTGTTGATGAGGAAACTAAGGCCCAGGGAATTAAAATGACTGAGTAACCATTATAAACCCAATAAAGGTATACTTGAGACCAAAGGCAGTCATCTTCATATCCATTCTCATGGCCTTCCCACTTCATTATTCTAGGACTCAGGAGTTATAAAACTAATGTTAGGGTAGGATTAGTTAAAATGGGGTACCTGCATGGTCATTTGCCATTATTGTGCCCATCAGACTTCACTGATCTCTTACAGATTTCTTTCCTCCTGAGCCCAAATGTGCCTTCAGACTCTTTCTCATCCTAAGGCTCCAGGAAGCCACCAATAATTGATCCATCTTGTTGCCTTATTACACCCAACAGTATAGCATGCTGTAATCTTTAAATACAAAGCTTCAGATTATGCTAATAAGATTTCCCTCCTTGACACATGGCTCATCCTCTGATGGTGCTTCCTTGTGTGCTTTCAAACTGCTTCACTCTGGTGACTTGATGGAGGGCATTTATGTTTTGGAAGAAGGAGAATCACCATAAGATTATTTCACCTAAAGGGTAATAATAAAAAGCCCTAATCCCTGGTGTTTTTTCTCTTCTCTCCTTGCAGGTTGACAGAACAGAGGTGATTCGCACCTGCATAAACCCGGTGTATTCAAAACTGTTCACTGTGGACTTTTACTTTGAAGAGGTGCAGCGCCTGCGGTTTGAAGTTCATGACATCAGCAGCAACCATAACGGGCTGAAGGAGGCCGACTTCCTGGGTGGCATGGAGTGCACGCTCGGCCAGGTGGGTCCACAGAGGGCCCTTCCCACTCCTTGCTTCCTTGGGGCCTCTCTTCCTCCCCTTTTTCCTGTCTCCTCTGCTTTATTTCTCCCTTTGATTTTATTTTCCTTTTACACGTAGCATTTTAGGAGTTTCCATTCACTGCAATACCCATTATAGTTAACTTTATATTTACATAGGGATGATGCAGCAAATATGTGAAGACTTACTTATTTTGCAAAATTAACTATTTTCTCTTTTGAATTCCTTCATTCCGTCAGTTATTTCACAACTATTTACTGGGCACTTTCTACACTCTGATTGTGTGTGCTATATATAGTCTTATGCTGTTACATTATAAATTTCCATCTTCCAACTCAACTATGAGAACCCCGATGCAGGGAGTACTGCTCATGTACATGTATTCCAAGCTTTTGGTGCCAAAATAGCCCAAGAAAGGGGATAAATAGCTTTTGGTGCATGAATAAATGCTTTTACTTAATCCTCACAATTATGTGAAATAAACATTATTATATCCATTTATAAATGAGAAAACTAAGACTCAGAGCAGTTAGGCCTAAAGCCTCACACTGATAAGTGGCAGAACTAAAACTCCAACCAGGTTGGTCTCACCATAAACTCCGTAACTTTACATCAGGACACTTTTACTTTTCCCTTCCCTACTGCCATGCCCAGAACTTTAGTAGGTTCTGAGGGGAGGTCTAAATGAAGAAATAGCCCTTGTGTGGAGGAAGTGGACATTCTAATTGGAGAAGGCACACTACATACACCTAAAAGTAATTCATGATGCAGCTTAAGCCATAATGAGACAAAATATCCTGGGCTATATTCATAGGGTTGTAGGCCTTCAGGAAGGGAGAGCTTTCTGCTTGGTAGAATCACAGAAGGCATTGTGGATTCAAACATTGAAAAAATATAGTCCATAGATGGAAGAAGGAGGAGGAAGACCTTTCAGGTAAGAAATCAATACAAAGCAAGGCCTAGAGGTCAGAACAACCAGGGCAGGAGTAAGGGCAGAAGAGACCCAGTTTCACTGAATCAAGCTCAGATGCTGATTTACTACAAAACTAGTGAAGCTTGAACTTCAGAGCCCCTCACTTGGGTAAACTGCTTCCAAGGCTCTGTGTGACATTTTTATTTGTAGTCATGTACTTTTTTCTGAAAGGATTCCAAATTATATAAACCTCAACCCTCACAAAACCTGCATCAATCCCATGCAGAGGCAAGGGTGTGGTTTACGGTTTAGTAAGGAAGATTCTGCCTGGCAAAGAGGGGACGAGCCTGCATGTTTATTTGTTTTTACCATGCCTCATGCCACTTATCACTAATTTCCCCATTGTGAGCACCGAGTGACAAAATAAATAATGTCCTAAGATACCTTTTTCAGCAAATATAGTGATTACTTTCATAAAATTGTTCCTTGTTCCTTTAATGAAAGCCAAAAGCCCAATGTAGATGAAGGCAGAGAAGGACTCTGGGGTATTCTCCATAAATATAATCTCTCTCATGACTTTTGAGAAGAATTGATGGTAGATGGTTCCAGAGTCTTGCCAGGTACAATGCCTAATAAGTAGTAGGCATTGAATGAATGAATGAATGAATGAATGAATGATTGCTTTCAGGTAGAATTCTGTAATGTATAAATAAAATACAATGATTTAAATGGCATATATTATAGATATAAATGAGCCACTCCAAGATTCTCTCTGAGATTATGGACATCCCCTCATGTATAAAAGTTAGATTCTTCCTTAAGAAACAAATGTAGATCCATGTAGGAGTCATGTGAATCAAAGATCTTTTTCATCCCAAGATTTAATCATTTTGTCCGTGTGAATAACCCTCAAACTTACATCTTTAGTCTCTCACAACCCTCATCTTTCCAGCAGCCAGTAAGTCCTTGACCCTCCACTCTGTGTCAGCGGTGTAGTGTTGAGCTAAAAACATTGTCCCTACACTCAAGCAGCTCACAGTCTAGCTGGGAATAAAGATGGGAAGCAAGTAATTAATTAAATTATGCAAATAATGAATTAAGTTACAACCATTATAATTATTGCTAAGGAGAAGTATTAGAAGAGGAGAGCAAAACTGAGAGAATGGTGTCAGGTGGAGAGGAGATCAAAGAAGGATTCCAAGGGGAAGTGACATTTACACCGAGACTTAAAGGGAGAGTAAGCGGATCAGGTGAGAAGAAAGAGGAAACATGTTCCAAGCAGATGAGAAAACTATATACAAAGCCTCTGGATTCAGGAAGAAGTTTGGCATATGGTACATAGTAGCTTCATTTGGGTTTCCCACAAAGCTAACTCTGAGATATGAAGTCAAAGGAGGTGAAGGAGATGCCATAGCAGAGTGAAAAAGTGAGACAGGAAAAGGAAGGCAGCCTGTAAGAGTGTTGTCAAGCCATCCACCACTGTGGCCAACCAGAGCTTAATTCTGCTGGGGAAATTCTGGAAGCCAGTGTAGAACAGATACCACTGAGTTATCTCACTGCATAGTTGAGAAACAGGAGCATTTATATTCTTGGGGATATATATATATATATATATATATATATATATATATATATATATATATAGTTCATCAGTTATTGAGGGCTTTTTCCAGGGTGGGAACATCCATCCTCCAGTATTTCTGGCTTATTTCACAGGCAGCAAAACAGGTTCCAAAGATCCCAAGAAGCTTACAAGCAAAGAAATGCAGGTGCTGGTGGTCAGAAGTCAATGGTGTGCACTGAAGTCATAGAGCCTGAGTATATGAGCAGGGCATCATATCAGCTGTCTACCCAAAAGCCAGTCGCTCCACCCTTTAAGCCATCAGGTCCTGATCATTTTCTACCATGTGGCTGTGCGGACAATAGCCCTATCCCTAGCTCAAGGGCGAATGCTGAGTATTATCAGCCAATCATATGAACCCCGTTCCCTTTTGCCAGAGATTGGTTTAGGGGTGGGCTGGTGGCCAGTTCTATTCAATAACACATGACAGTTTTTTCTTGGAAAGGTTTTTTAGCCTAACGAGAGAGAGAGAGAGAGAGAGAGGGAGAGAGAGAGAGAAGGAGAGACACCCAACACCCACATATGAAGAAAGAAGTCTCTGCCTGTCATTCTTGGAACTACTGCAGCCACTTTGTAGCAGGGATGAGGATGAGAGCACCCCTAAGGGGAAGTCAGAGCCAAGACAGGTGGAGGCACTGGCTGAAATTCTGTACGTGGAGCCCACCTTGTCTGTGGACTCCTTATTATAAGATAATAAAGTTTCCTGGGATGGGATGTTCCATTCCTTGAGCTGAAAGCATCATGATTGATATAGAGTGTATGAATGAAAGCATATCAGTGGAAGATGGATGGACTTTCTAGAGTGGGGTGAATAAAGGGAAATGGGGGGGAGTGCATTGCTTTAAGTTTTTAATCTCTCAAGATGAGGAATATCTAGAAGCGAGCACTGAGGATAAGATTACAAATAGTAGTTTCTAGTTATATCTTGAGACTTGAAAGAGCTTCCATACTGACCATTTGACCCTCTTAACAAGTTTGGGAGGACAAGTGTTACCACCTGCATTTTATAGCTGAGAAAACTGAGGATCAGAAAGGTTCAGTGTCCTGGCAGAGCCAAAACCAGAAGTCAGGAGCTTTTGGTCCCTAATCTGTAAGCTCTTTCTTCTGCCATTTAGGGAAGGATAGTGTGGAGAGGCCGCATGCTGAGATCTCTTTTAACATCATGGCTTAGATGAAACAAATGAGCAGCAAGTCAAACTTGTTCAGTGTAGCCTTAAGCCATGCTCCCCAAGCCATACTGCTTTCCTGCACCGCAACCCCACACATAACCCCCTCCCCGGGGACAGGCTAGCCTCTCTGGGTATCTTGTATGTTCACAGACAACCACTCTTTTATATTATCAGCCATGTGATAGGTACAATTGACCTTTCCATACTTTTGGGGTGGGCACTAATTGACTGAAATCAATCAGGATATCCCATTTTTGTGGCCACAGTGATTAGTTCAATGAAAGTATGTAACGAATCAGAGATAGTGAAACGTAAAAACATATTTGCTAGAGCCTTGTGAGAAAGAAAAGGTGATGCTGTGAGGTCTGGAAGTGATACCCTTCAAGGGGAGAACATCGAGCTGCTGTGGGAAGAAAAGGAAGGGTGATGACATGACAAAATGTGGATGAAAAGGAAAGAGCCTGGCACCTTAAAGGGAAGAAAAGAGAGAAATCGGGTCATATTATTTGCATGCTAGATAGTGTCCTGTCTGCAGCCAGTCCTTCCTAGGAATTTTGGTCAACAGCTTCACTTTGTCATTTAAATCATTGTGGGATAATTCTTTTTGCCACTTGCAACATGGAGTTCTAACTAATTAAGTCATATTCTATAGAACACCTTCTCCAAGCCACAGTGACCTTTCCAGACTCCAAGATCCTGTAACCCGTCTCCATCTCATTCATTTAGTAACTCGTTCTTCACTGCCTCCAGAAGTTCCTTTTTCTCAGTTCATTAAAATAATTTCTCTCTCAATTAACATTTTTATACATACTATCTAGCCCTCCAGCTAGTTTGCAAGTTTCTTAGGGCAGAGGCCATAATCAATACTTCCTTTTTGTGTCTAATGCAACACCGTGCTTTATATATCACGTATGCTTAAGCCACATTTACTGATTAATTTTGAAAATTTTAAATAAGTATGAACTTTTATTTTAACATGGTAAGTTTCGTTCAGTCACATATTTGTTATTTCAACAAGCATTAGCAAGTGCCCCAGATACACCAACTTGTCTCTTGAAGGTGCTAGAGACACAAAGATGAAAAAAGAGAGAGGCTCAGCCCCAAAAGTGCTTAAAATTAGCTGGGAAATTATTAAAATTATTAAATAAGTAACTAAAATGCATGTTATTTAGTGCTGCAACAGGATATTTTCCAGGGGCAACAGGGGAAAGACTTACCTTTGCCTACAGGGAACCAGGGAGGTCTCATAAGAAAAATGATTTTGGGGGCACCTGAGTGGCTCAGTTGGTTGAACGTCTGGCTTCGGCTCAGGTCATGATCTCCCAGTTGGTGGGTTTGAGCCCCGCGTCAGGCTCTGTGCTGATGGCTCAGAGACTGGAGCCTGCTTTGGATTCTGTGTCTCCCTCTCTCTGCCCCTCCCCCACTCACACTCTGTCTCTCAGAAATGAATAAATGTTTAAAAATTTAAAAAAAAAAGAAGAAAAATGATTTTGGACCTGAATCTCACAGGATGAGTAGGAATTCACGAGCAGATAGAAGAAATAAGGACTCTCTGGGCAAAATGACCAGGACACAAAGGCACAGCAGCACAAGAATAACAGAGAACTCTAAGGGATTCAACATGGCTGGATAGTCAAAGGTTGGGAAAAGGATAAAGGAGACTGGAGAGGAGAAGAGGAGCCAGACCAGAGGCTTTTAAGTGCCTTTCTCTAAAGTTTGGAGAGCTTGGATGTGTTACACTGGAAGTCCTGAAGGGTTTTGACCAGGGAGAGGACAAGATTGGATGTGCATATTAGGAAGATCACTTTAGCATTCCTTGAAGGGTGAATGGGTGAGAGTGGATATGGAGGCAAGGAAGCCAGTTAGGAAGCTCGTGCTGTAGCAGGAGCATCTCATCAGAGATGAGGGCAGTGGTGATGAAAGTTGAGGAGACCCAGGAAAGAGTTTGGCCAAACACAGGATCAACAGGGCTTAGAGAATGGGTGAAGGAGGGAGGAGTTTGCAGGTAGCTGGCTCAGGTCCTACAGGAGTGATTTGTCTGTCTTTCTGGGGAATCATATTGAGGAGTGGGGTGAGGAATAGAGTGTGATGCTGGCGTGTTGAGCTCAGGATGTCTGTGGAGAATCCAGAGGATGTTGCCACTTGGCCTCTGACCATGAGGATCTGGAAATGATCCAGATTTGGCAGTGGACTCCCTATGGCCCATGCAGCCTGAAAGTGGATGAGATCCCTCAAAGAAAATGTTTTGTTTTTATTTTTGGAAGGTAACTCATTGATATATGAACAAATCAAATGATTTTTTAAAAATTGAGTATGTGACATCTCTTTCTACATTCTTTCAGATTAAAGTGTGAAAATGTTAACTTTTGATGTAAATGGGAGTTTTCTCTTTTTTCTAAGTTGTTTTTCTAAGATCTCTAATATGATCCAGCAAACACACACACACACACACACACACACACACACACACACACATCAACATTTTTCTTCTTTATAATTTCAGTGGTTCAAGAAGATTCCTTTCCTTGTACTGGTTAGTTAGGCAGGGGATGGCTGGATCCAGGAGCTGCTATAGGAATGGTGCATTCAGGGTCTGAAACACAGTTTCATAATGCTGAAAAGCACTAACTATGGAGCCTGACGGTCTGGTGTCACATCCCAGCTCAGCCGCTCTCAAGTTGTATGTCCACAGGCAAAATCTTGCAACCAACCATTTAAGACTTAGCCTCTTCATATACAAAATAGAGATAATAATAGAGCTGGCCTTGAGAAATATTGTGACAATCAAGTGAGAAAATACATACAAGGTGCTTAGCAGAGAGAGCATTCAGGGTATGGAAGCTGTTATTAAGGACATGAAAATCTAGGAAATGATGAGAAGGATCAACATACATTGGGGCCAACTTTGTTTCAAGAGTGAAAGTGGAAGCAAAAAGGGTGAAAACAGTATGACAAAACACCATATCCTGGGCAATGAGTAAACTGAACTTATGACTTTGCCTCAAGTTTGTTGAAAATATTATTTAGTCAAAGGTTTCAGTGTGTGTGTGTGTGTGTGTGTGTGTGTGTGTGTGTGTGTGTGTGTGTGTATGATACTTACTTTTTTCAGACTATTTTTAAATGAAAGTGGTTTCAACTCAGGTCTCTGAAATAATTGGGGGGCAGGTATTCCAATTCCTATCTGAGCTCAACTAAGGCCCCAAAGGAGAGAGAAAGTGACATCCCAAAACCCATGCTGGAAGTCACACATTCAGAGCTGTCTCTTCAAGACTGTCTACTTGCCCTGTCCATGTGAGTTTACCACATTCTCACTCTGATATGTGAAACAGGGGGATTTGTGGCTTTTAGGAAAGGAAAATGGCAACCCTCAGCATGCTGGAACCTGATATTGGCCATGAAGTTGAGTATAAGCACAGCCAGTGACTTAGCACTGAGCAATAATGCCAGATGAAGGTTCATGTCTCCAAGAGCACTCCAGGCAGAACTGTGTGTTCTCAGCAGATGGATGAGGGGGGCGAATCACAGAGATGCAGGGTGGCCAGAAAGCTGTGTACTCTTTCTGGGTGAGCTTGAAGACCGTCCTTGGATTTCTGTTGGCAGAAAGGAGACCAGGAGCTAAGCCCCTCTCCTGCTGCACCCAACAGAGGGCATGCCAAGGACAGCCATGGTCCCTCACTATCTCGAACAGCAAACAGACCTTCTTCAAGGTGCCACTTTCACTTCTTTCACTGCTTACTAACCAGTCCAGTCATCCCCAAATTTTTCCACTTCTTCATGCACCAAATACAGTGGGAACACCAAATCAGAAATAATGAGAATAATAAATGTAGTAGTTAACTTTCCCTGGATACTTTTTATTTACCAGTCACTGGGCTAAGCATTTGTTATATCTCACTTAAGTTAATCAGCTTGACATCCCTGGGAAATAGGCACTACCATTATCCTCATGTACATCTGAGGAAATGCACTGAATAAAGCTGGGTGACTTATTTAAGGCCACACAGCTAGTAAATGGTGGAGCTAGAACTCAAATGCAGATCTGTTTGCCTCCAAAGCCCCTTGTAGCTCATCACGAGCCAGTGTAAATTGGAATGTAGTATCTATTAATGCAAAGCCAAGTTGGAGTTGACCTTGCTAGGGTTTTGTTTTATTAGTTTAAGTTTATTTGTTTGTCTTATAGGAATCCTCTTGGAAAAAAAAAATATATATATATGTATATGTGTATGTATTTATATATGTGTGTATATATATAGGCCATATATATATGTATCTATATACATATATATACACATATGTGTATGTGTATACATATGTGTGTATATGTACATATATACATGCACGTATATATACACACATGTGTGTATGTATATGTATATATAAGCATATGTGTATGTATATATATACATGTATATATATACATAAATATTTTTTATGTATACATTATATATACATTTATGTATACGTGTACATATATATGGCCTTGGTCATCTTTCCTCCATGTTTGCGTGTTTGCATACTGAACTAACTCCAAATACAGCATAGTTTCTTAAATAGTATCAGACTCAACCTCCCAAAACCAGAACCTTATAAATTCAGCACCCAGAAGGTACCCCCTCCTGATCTTTTCACCCTTAATGATGTTGAACAAACCCATCAACCAAATTTAGAAGTTGTCCCTAGGTTTTATCATTGCTTTTCCTGTGGGTGTTTTCTCTTCTTCATGGCTCAGAGGACTGTGTATAGTCTTCCTTTCTTCATTGCCATATAGCTTTACTTTAGTGTATTCCTTCCCCCAAAGCTCAGATTTCTGTTAAAATTGAGAATGTCTCTATAAAAAAAATACAAAAAAACAAACAAACAAAAAAAAAAAAAAAAAAACCAAAACATGAAGCAGGCTCCAGGTTTTGAGGTGTGAACTATCTGCACAGAGCCCGATGCAGGGCTCGAACTCACGAGCTGTGAAATCATGACCTGAGACAAAGTTGGATGCTTAACCCACTGAGCCATCCAGGAGCACCCAATTTCATTCTTTTGCATGTTGCTATCTGGTTTTCCCAGCACCATTTGTTGAAGAAACTGCCCTATTCCCTTTGAATATTCTTTCTTACTTTGTCGAAGATCAATTGACGATATAGTTGTGGGTTTATTGTGGGTTTTCTATTCAGTTCCATTGATTTATGTATCTGTTTTTGTCCCAGTATCACACTGTTTCGATTACTACAGCTTTGTAGTATAACTTAAAGACCAGAATTGTGATGCCTCCAGCTTTGCTTTTCTTTTTCAAGATTGCTTTGGCTCTTTGGGGTCTTTTGTGGTTCCATACCAATTTTAGGATCCTTTGTTCTACAGATAGTTGCATTTATCTTCACCTATCTTTGCTATCACACCTAAATCAACACTGAGTTCATCAATAAGTCTGGTGAAATTATTGAATTTAAAATTCTAATTATTCTATAAATCCTAATAATTTAAAAAAGTCATTGTCATCTGAACATATGATGACTAATCATTTAAAATTTCCTCCAAGAGGGGCGCCTGGGTGGCTCAGTCGGTTAAGCATCCGACTTTGGCTCAGGTCATGATCTCACAGTCTGTGAGTTTGAGCCCCGCATCAGGCTCTGTGCTGATAGCTCAGAGCCTGGAGCCTGCTTCGGATTCTGTGTCTCCCTCTCTCTCTGCCCCTCGCCTGCTCATGCTCTGTCTCTCTCTGTCTCAAAAATAAATAAAAACATTACAAAAAAATTTAAAAAATAAATAAATAAAATAAAATTTCCTCCAAAAAATTTCCTTTAAGAAAACTCAATATACTTTTCGGAAAAGGTGCAAAATGGAAAAGAGTTAAAAGAGGATGTACTTTTTTATTTACCAAATGATACTTTGCTTTAAAATATTTTTGCATTTACATAGCATGTTACTTCAACATAGCATTTTTG
Source organism: Panthera pardus (assembly GCF_024362965.1). Classification (NCBI taxonomy): domain Eukaryota; kingdom Metazoa; phylum Chordata; class Mammalia; order Carnivora; family Felidae; genus Panthera; species Panthera pardus. The sequence continues at coordinate 130,004,706 of NW_026526721.1, forward strand.
TTTATTTTTTAGAAACTTAATTTATTGATAACATAAATTAGGATTTTATCCATAAAGTGTAAAAAAAAAAAAAACCAACTGAGAATGTCCTGCTTTCTTGCAGCATGAGTGGGGCAGGGCAATCTCTGATTCCTTAAAGGAGTTCTAGGCTGTCTGGGGGCTCTGACCTTCATTCATGAGAAAGGAATCATGTACCACCTTCCCACAGAGCAACAGTTCTCAAACCTCAAGTCTAATCAGAATCCCTGGAGACTTATTCAAACACAGAGTGCTGGGCCCCACTCCCAGCACTTCTGATTCAGCAGATTTAGCAAAAGACCCAATAATTTGCATTTCTAAGATCCCAGGTGACAAGGATGCTGCTGGCCCTGGGCCACAGTTTGAGAACCACTGCCACAGAGTCTTAGGGGAGGAATGCTAATAAGTCTTGGGCACTGAATCACTTGTTTTAATTATGAAAAAAACTAATGTTTTAGGTAATTATCTGAGAAATTAAGGAGGACAAAGAAAAGATCTAGAGAGCAGGAAAAATGTTGCTTCATAAAGTTACATTCCCACAAAGGATCATGTACAGGGCTTAGAATTTACATTTTTGGTGAAGATCTCAGCTCCCCTCTACTAAGTGTAGTTGAATGGGTCTATTAGCCAGACTGCTGGTTCCTTTCTTGATTCAGGCAAGTGTTAGGATTACTTCAGCCACATTGGCCCCTGAAAGGATTGGCAGACCACAAGCTGTCAGTGGTCAATGGGAATTTGCTGTCAGGGTGGGTTGAACCCAGTTGGTTGACTGGGGTATGACAATGCAAGAGGGAGCTATTCACACTCAATGTAATGCTCACATTGAGACTCCACAGGTTGGTTTTTGTTGCATAACATCTAATAATCCTCAAGGCATAAAATTGATGGCCCAGGGAAGTCAAATTTACACATTACAGCAGGCAATTCATTTCCCTTCTGCTTCTCACATGAAAAGCTTTCTTTAACTTTGCAGAATTACTGCAAACAGAAGCGGCATGAGTGATAAATGATGTCATAAATAAAAACCATCATCTCAGCTCCCTTGGACTGGCTGAGAAGTCCCAGGAAGTGGTCTCAATGCTGACTGTCTATTCTGCTCATAGGCAACTGGGATTCATGTAGAGTGACTGTAGGTGAGCAAGCCCTCAGTTCTCCAAGGAGAATAAAATTAATTTTTGCCTTTTTCTTTGCTGTCATTGTCAGGCAAGTAATCTTAAATTCGCATCCTAGGAAAATCCTTCTGCTTTCTCTGGAGTTTTCCTTTTGTATCTTTAAATATCCTTGATGGTGTCCTCCACTGGAGTCTGTGCCCTAGGTCCTGGATCTGTCACCAACTCCCTGTGTCATAATGGGCAGTTTGCTTAACCTCTTGGTGACATAGTGACCTCATCTATAAAGGGAAGGTTTCGTATTGATTCATCTCCAAGTTCCTTCCAGTTCTAATAGCCAATGACTCTTAGTCATCTCTTTCCTTCCCCTTGTCACTAAAAGTAAGCATCCTTTCCTACATTCTCATCCCTTTTCAGGATACTCTCTGTCCCCTTCCACCCTAGCCCCAGTCCCTTTTCACATCATCTGTTAGCATGAGATGCTTCCCTCTTGCTAAGTCATAGATGTCATTCAGCCACAGACTGTGTTCCTACCTAAATGCCCCCCAGGGAAGCAACTCCTTATGTCTACTTAATTTCAAACATAGTTTTCAAACGATACATTTAGTGGCAATGAAAATGGTTTGTATTTATAAGCCACACTTGGATATTATACCTCTACTGGCTCCAAATGAGAAGGGAGGAGAATAAGAGATTTAGAACTGGATGAGAATTTGCAAGAACTGACATGTCACACTGAAAAGAACCTAGGTGTTTGTCCTGGTCCCAACCCTTTAAGCCAGGCTATTGTGAGGCCCTCAGCCCTTAGCCCACCACCCCAGTGTCCCTGGACCTGCCTCCCCAAACAGGGAGCCACATATGACACCTGGGTTTGAAGGCAGCCACCTAGGACCTTTACCACAGCTCCCACACTTGCTTGTTTCCAGCCAGCTTTTATCCCAGTTCTTCTTGCTCCCAACTCAGAACTACTTACTTACCTACAAAAATCCAAGCTGGACCCTATCTCCATGGTGTTTACACATGCTCTCCCCAGCATCTGGCCCTTCCTTTTTCCCTAATAAATGTTGTCTTACCATACCCTCTTACTTACCAGCATCCTAAGTGCCTTAAATAAAAATGTCCTGTACTTGGGGTGCCTGGGTGGCTCATTCAGTTAAGCATCCAACTCTTGGTTTCAGCTCAGGTCATAATCTCACCGTTCATGAGATCAAGCCCCACATCAGGCTCTGCACTGGCAACGCAGAACATGTTTGGGATTCTCTCTCCCTCTCTCTCTGCACCTCCCACCCCGCCCCCCCCCCCCCCGCTCACTCTCTCTGTCTCTCTCAAAATTAATTAATTAAAAAAATGTCCTGTACTTGTCTCAGGCCTGAAGCTTGAGACCATATGGCACATGAACTAAATTATCAATATGCCAAACAGCCAATTCACTGAAGTCAAATAACCAAAAAGCCACTCCACCAAACAATACAGTAGGCCAAATATGAATTCTCTGCTAAATATTTTTGTTTACCAAAATACTTGATCGAGGTATTTGAACTGTTTGTAAAGTATGCTACAATTATCTTAAAACCTGTGAAGATTTCTGCTTTTTTTAAGTTTAGTCTGCTTATGAATTTAGTTACTGATTATCATAAACTTTTATGAATATCAAGTGTAGTCATAGGAAGACTAAATTATCTTTTGCCTTCTCTCTCAAAGGTGGGAAAAAATATGGTGCAAGCTCTTAAAGAACCCATTTCTTCCCAGACCAGAGGACTAGGAGGATATATTTTTAGATAACAACAATGATGGCATGTAGATGGGATTATGGGTGACTTTTAGTGTCACCTCCATATTTTTCTATATTTTCTTCAAGGAGTATATATCACCTCTATAATCAGAAAAAATTACAGTAAATGTTAGTAAAAATTAATAAAGCCTATATACTGACTTCAAAGAATTCATATTCATGTAGAGGAATATGACACATATGTATTATATAGATACACTTTTGAGGAACTTTAGAATATATGAAGAGTCCTACTTTGGGAAATGTGAGGGAAAGGCTTTGGGATGAGCTATTTGCTGAGGCTGTGCCCTCTGGCAGGTTTTTGAGAGAACATTTTGCAGATGTTGCAAGTAAAGCCTTAGTCCTCATCCCCCAACCCCTTGGCCCACAGGGAGGAAGGTTTGCTTGGGTAATCTGATCCTGATCTTTTGTGATACCATTTTTGATTACAGAAGAGACCCTGGAGGGCTTGGAGCACCACTGAGGATTAAGTTAAGGAAACTTCCTTGGAACTGCAAAGAGGTTCTGACATTCCTTCAAAGCCTAGAACCTCCAGCTCAAGCCTAATTTGGAAAAAAGAATATTTTTATTTTGAATTAACCCAATGAAGTTTAGGGGAAGAAATACACAGTTACTGCTTGGGTTACAAAATCATTCCCAGGAGTCTTGGTTTCAGATTCAAGGACAAAATGAGGCTGGGTACGAATGCATTAACTTTGTTTTGGATGGAATGTGAGTCTTTGGGGCTTCTCCAGACACGAAGGCAGGTCAGGTGAGGCCATGAGTGTGCTGATTAATGTGTTTCACCCACACTTCCTTGGCATGTGCCCACAGGAGGCTGAGGTCAGCATACATTCCCAAGCCAGTTAGCAGAAGCAAGGGAGCAGAAATCTTCCAATGCTCTCTGTCCCCAGTGAGAATCAAACCAGGAAGACTAGTGTTACAATTAACTTGCAGACAGAACTCCAGTAGAACCAGAAAAGCTTGAAATGGGGAGGAAAACCAAAGCAAGGCTGAGTTTAGTCAGATCAGTATGAGAGTCTGCACTCTGGTGCTTCTGGTCTCTCCTTAAATACTTCCAAGGAGGGGTGAATTCATCCTTACATATCAGGTATCCTGATAATGTTAGTGTAACCTATGACTGCGTTTGCCCTAGTCCATCTTAGTTTATACCTATTGTCATGCCTTAAATATGAACACTGCCTCCTTTCATTTTCAAAAGTGTCCCAATTTAGACAAAATAGTTGATGGTCCCTTTGTGATAATAAATCACGTTCACAGCTAACATTTACTAAGAGCTGATCATGTGCCAGGCATTCATGAGCTTGGTGCTATTGACATTATCATTATCATTATCATCATCATCGCTATTATCACCAAGCCAAATTTACATGCATCCTAAGAGGCAAAATCAAGATGCAAAAACAGGCATTTGTATTCAGATTCAGGGTACTAAGTAATTCCTCCTGCACCCCTAAAGCGTGCTACCTCTGGGCTTCCATTTCATGCACTCAGGAAAAAAAAGATTCCTATCTCTTTACAGATCTCCCACACCTTCCCACTGATTTTCTCATAAGTAATCAGTTGAAAGGAGGAGACTGATATTCTGAGGGTCTTATTATATCCCAGGTATGATGTCACAAGAGGGCCACTATCTTTTCTATTTGACAGATCAAGATCTAGGCTTGGGGCACCTGGGTGGCTCCATCGGTTAAGTGTCTGACTCTTGATTTCAGCTCAGGTCATGATCTCATGGTCATGGGATCGAGCCCCACATTGGTCTCTATGCTGACTGTGGAGTTTGCTTGAGTTTCTTCCCTCTCCATCAACCCCCCCCCCCCAGGCCCCCCACACTTGCATGCACTCTCTCTTAAAAAATAAATAAATAAAAGAACTAGGCTTTAGGAGCTCAACTAATTCATCCAAGATCATGCTGACAGCAGGTTATGGAGCTAAGATTCACACCTGAGTTGATCTGATTTCAATACCTGCCTTCCCATTAGACCATATTGCCTACCAAACTACATTCAATTTCTGTAACCCTTTGCAAATCAGAAAAAGTGGAGTAGCAATTCTCCCTAAATGCTATCACTGTAAGACTGTTAACTGAGGTCAAGAAGGAAGCAACCTTTTCCACAAGTTGGTTAAATTGACTCCTATATCTAAACAGCCATTCTCCCAGCTCAGGAAGACCTGTGACATCCATCTGCAAACACATGCCCCATTCGTGAGTGTTTATCTGAAATACTCCTGGACCACAGTATCTGAGCAACTTATAGTGTTTAGGCCTCATCCTTCCCTTGGCATGGACCTATTGCTCATTTACCAATTAAAGATAACAGTCAGATGTAAATAACTGGTATTCATTCATTCATTCATTCATTCATTCAGTGAATAGTGCGTTAATGCTAACAGTAATAATTTAAAAGCATTTAATTTAAATACAGTTATCCACTCATCCAAATGATTATGCATGAAATTATTCATTCATTTACTGGACACTTACTGCACGTCAGACACTCTTCTAGAAACCGGGGCAACAGCTGTGAACAAAGAGGACAAAGCCCTGTTTTCATGGAGCTTATGTTTTCCTCCATGATATAATAACAGACAATGATAGTGATATGAAAGAAACCCTAAGGAATGTAGAGTGGTGGCAAGGGAGTGGGTGCAAATTTACATAGGAAAGCCAGAGAGGCCCTTTCTGAGCAGAGACCAGAATGAAGTATGGGCATGAGCCATGTAAAGAAATGCAGAAAATTGTTTCAGGCAGAGAGCAGAGCAACTGTTCTTACATAGTACTGCCAGATCCCTATGCTGAAAACTTTGCATGCATTATCTCATTTAATCCTCACAAAAGCCCTGAAGGGAATGTGCCATTATTTTTTCATTTTCTGCCAGCCGTCTGAACATTGAAGTGACTTGCTTACCTGCACACCACTTTTTTCTCTTTTTTTAAACATTTATTTATTTATTTTGAGAGAGAGAGAGAGAGAGAGAGAGAGAGAGTGAGCGAGCGAGCAGGGGAGGGGCAGAGAGAGGGGGAGAGAGAGAGAATCCCAAGCAGGCTCTGCACGGTCAGTCCAGAGCCTGATGTGGGGTCATGAGATCATGACCTGAGCTGACATCAAGAGTCAGACACTTAACCAACCGAGCCCCTCAGGCACCCTAAGTGCACGCCATTTTTAAGTGCAGGAGCCATGAGTTAAATCCAGGCCTCCTAGCTCCCAGACAACATCCCCATTGGAACTACTGAGCAGCTGAGTGCCTCACCCAGCCTGCAACACTCCCCTGCACTTTTAACACAAGACTGAGAGAATGACTGATCCCTAAGAAACATCTGCAAAGCCTGTATCCTCCGTCTGATTCTGCATCAGATTTTGGTCTTTGTAATGCTTTGACTACAGAAGAGACCCAAGAGGGTTTGCAGCACTAGCAATGAGCAAGTTAAGAATGTTCATGGGTCCATGAGGATGGGGGCTTTAAATCTTTGTCTCCTTCTAGAGGCTTTTGCTCCAGAGACCCTCCCTCAGCTCTGTTGCAGGGCCTGCATCTCAGGCTCTTCCTCCAGACATGCAAGAACCTCTTCTACATGACATCCTTGTAAACCAAGCAAGTTTCCATCCCTCCACCCCATTATTTGTAGGGAATGGCTCTATTGTTTTTCTGTACATAAAGGCAACACATGCCCCTTTTAAAAACTGTTCAGAAATATACAAAACTAATAAAATCATCCTTCATCACAACATTGAGAGATAGTAAACATCCTGGTGTATATTCTTCCAGAGTTTTTCTTATGTATGCACATACATACAGTTGTTTATTTCAACAACCATTTGGTCATTTATACATGCCCTTTGTTCCTTGCTTTTTTCTCATAAAAAAATACCTTGAACATCTTTCCATGTTAATGTACGTACTTCTGCATCATCTATTTTAAGGGCTATAAAGTATTCCACGGTAGCAAAAATCATGTAAGGCCTCCCGTATGTCGGACATGAAAGCTGTTTCTAGTTTTCCACAATTTTAAACGACACTTGAATGAGCATTGTATTATGTATATCTTCATGCCCTCTGATGCTGAATTTTTTTAGAATAAATTAATAACAGTGGAATATTTGGGCACACATTTTAAGGTCCTTGATACAAATTGCCACATATCTGTGTAGAAACATGGTAGCAACTAACAGTGCACTATACTGTGCCCAATGGTATTCTTTGTATCCTCAGTAATGCCTCCCACTTTTAATCTTGTTCCTTTTGAAGTCTCTTTCAGCACAGGGAAAAGAAGACCGCTGCCCTGAACTGGATGTCACCCACCTGCCCCCATTAAAGGTTCCTCTAGTCCCAGCCTAAGCGGGGAGGACACAGAGGAGCATGACCCCTCAGGTCCCTTGTGGTCCTGGAGGCGGGGCCCCCACAGGTTTTGTCCAGAGGCTACAGGTAGAATGAGGAAAGGAGACATTGCCTTAAGTCTCAGCCTGGGAAGGTTGCCTCACTCTCAGACTTTGTCCTTTATCTCCTTCATGTATGCCCCCAGCAGCTCCTGCCCTCCCATTTATCAACCACATGTTGGAGACTCCCAGTTCAGGCCTCTCCTCTGAGCCCCAGACTCATGTCTTTAACCGTCTCTAGATACTGACTGCACTCCAATGACTCAGACTTCTCAGATTCCACAGCTCCAACCACACCACCATTTCCCCTTGCTCTCCCAGCCCACCCCCTCCACCAGCTCCTCCTCTACTGTGCCCCACCCAGGGAATGGCACCTCCACCTTCCCAGATGGGGAGGCCCCCAAACTGGGAGCCTTCTTTTGTACCACTCTCCTATTCTCTGTGCCCCACAGCCTTCCCATCAATCAGTCACAAAGCCCCATCAATTTAGTGTGTTAAATATCTTTATTATCCACCCCCTTTTCTCTTCCACTGCCAGTGTCCTAGTCTAAGATAAGTCTGTAATTATCTCTATGTGGGGATTGATAGGATGGGAGAAAAAAGAGGAGGAAGGAACATTTCCTAAGGATCTATATGTGACTGATTCTGAGATTTTGTTAATAATACTCATTATGCACATGATAAGCCAATGGAGTAGATAATATCACCATTTTACAGAAAAGGAAACTGAGGCTTGGAGAGGTTAACCTGCCCGCTCTCACACCAGAGTCAACATTCAGAGCCCTGTGTGTGATTCTTGTTCTACATTATGTAGTAAGAGTGAAGCTAGAGAACCAGTTGGGAGGCTCTTGCAATGGTCTGAGTGAGAGGGAACACGCTCTATGGTAAGCTCCTTGAGGGCAATGAGTGAGTATGAATCACTTTGTGTGTCTGGTAGGGTTTAGTGCAGGACCTGCCTCTGTCATTTGTGGAAGGCAGAAGAGTGTAGCAGCTAAGGGAATGGAACTGGATGGACTAGGGAGGCTAAGGGAATGAGTGTAGCAGCTAAGGGAATGGAAGATGTCCTGGCTGTGGGACCTTGAGCAAGTTATCTAGCCTCTCTGTAGTGGGCTAAGTGGTGGCCCCAAAAAAGATACGTCCACATCCTAACCCCATAATCCATGAATGTGGATTCTTTGAACAAAGAGTCTTTGCAGATCTAATTAAGTAGAGGATCTCAAGATGAGGAGGTCATCCTGGATTACCCAGGTAAACCCTTAATCCAGTAACAAGTGTACTCATAAAAGAGCTCCAGAGGAGAGACACAGACAGAAGGAGCGTGCCACATGAAGGAAATGGAGTCATATAGGGACACATCAAGGAACAATGGCAGGCACCAGCAGCTGGAAGAGACAAGCTATGGAAATCTTCCATAGAGCCTCCAGAGAGAATATGGTCCTGTAGACAGCTTGATTTCAGGCCTCTGCCCTCCAGAACCAGGAGAGAATACATTTCTTTTCTTTTCTGCCACCGAGTTGGTGGTAATTTGTTATGGCAGCCGTAGCAAATGAATACACTCTCTGTACTCATTGCTCTCATCCGTCAATGGGCATATGATCATACTTCATGGGGCTGTCATGAGAATTAAATAAATCAATACACATAAGGCAATTTAGAGCAGTAGCTGGCACATATTAAGTTCTCCTGAAGTAGTATTTATTATGACTAATAAATGATAATAAATTTATTATGACTAATGTTCATTAGCTGAGTGACCTTAGTTATCTTTGACCCTCTGGTTCCTTCAGCTGTTGAATGGTAATAAAAATACTTATTCTGACAACCTCAAAGCTGGAGTTTGCTTCTTTCCCTTAGAAATGGTCAAAGAATTTCTCCAATCCTCCTCTGTCCTATGGACTACTAATTTAGTTGTGAGCCTCACTGAAGACAAGTCACAGACTGCCAAAGATGATGGTTGAAAAGTGCCTCGTGCCCTTGGCCTGACGAAAATGTGCTACCCTGGGCACTGGGCTGCTTGGAGAAGACAGCTCTTTCTCTTTCTCCTGATTGCCACGTAGTATGACTGGGGGCTGGTAAAGGGTGGACTCAGAGCCAGTCATTTGTGATGAGGAGGACTTACACCCATCATCAGAGACAAAGGTGGATAATTAATGCACAAGCAATTCTTAAATCCCTCTCAGAAACTCTCTCTCCACTCCATCCCTTGCTAATGAAGTCAGAGAAAGGGTAAAATCCTGTAATTACACTTGAAGTAATTAGAACTCTGCTTAATAGAAAGCTTAAGACAGTAAGTCCAAACCAGTAGATCACTCATTGTTCCTGTCATTCTGAATCATTCTCCCCAGGGTGTTCCTTTTGTAAGCTTCCACTGGGGAAGCAAGGACTATACTGAATTCCCATAAAATGTATGCACACATGCATGTCACATGTCCTCTCCCCTGGATGGCTGACAAAGCTTCAGCATGTACCTTTCTTAGTTCCTACAACTTTACCCATTAATGAAAGTCTAAATCAGAATGGATTAATTTAAAAGGCCTTTCCTATAAATCTTTAAAATCTGATCATATCATACTAAAATTGTCTACATTCAATACTCACTTTCTTGCTCAGTGCTTCTCAACTTTAATGTGCATGCAAATCACCTGGGGATCTCGGTGAAATTCAGATTCTGATTCAGTAGGTCTGGGGTAGGTCCTGAGAGTCTGCATTCCTGACAAGTTCCCAGATCATGCTGGTGCTGTTGGAGGGAGCCAGATAGGATAAGGAGGGGAGGACACACATTAGGAGCAAAGCAAAAGTTCTTCCCTGTCCCACAGGTGACCACTTTCCTCCTACACAGCAATTGTTGAAAGCTTCTAATCTTGAAAAATGAATAAAATTTGCCCATTGAGGAGAGAGGGTATGAGTCATCCTAGGCAGAGGGAATAGCCTAAGAAGAAGCACAGTTCTTGAAGTTTTTTAAAAAGTGTTCTTTAGAATATTTTTAAAACTTCTCTTTATTGTTTTGTACATAGGAGAGGCCAAAGATCTCAGGAGTTACTCTGTGCTCAGACAACAATGTGGGTCCTTTAGGTCGGCAGTGGCAGCAAGGCAACCAGGAAGTGGAGGGACAGCACCAGGAGAAGGCCCTCCTAGCACAATGCAGACCTTGAGCAGGTCTGATTTCTACCAGGTGAACTAATACTGCCCAGCAGTCTTGCTGAGGGAAGTGGTAAGGTAGGGATTTCCCCAGAATCAGCCATCACTGAGGCATCCTTTCCCGGACTTTGAACCTGATCATGGACTAACTTCATTATTAGTTCCCTGTGTTTATAGTTACAAATTATCACAAACATGGTGGCTTAAAACAACACAAATTTATTTTCTCACAGCTCCAGGGGGCAGAAGTCTGCAGCCAAGGTGTCAGAAGGGCCGTGCTCTTCCTGAAGGTTATAGGGGAGAATCCATTCCTTGCCTCTTCCAACCTCTGGTCCCTGCCAGTTCCTTAGCTTGTGGCCACATCACTCCAAATGTCCAGTGCCTTCAAATCTCTCTCTGTTCCATCTGCATGGTTTCTTCTCTTCTGAGTGTGTTCTTATGCACCCCCCCCTTCCCCCTGCCCACTGATTCTCTCTTATAAGGACACTGGGATTGCATTTAGGGTCCACTCAAATAATCCAGGATAATCTCCCCATTTTAAGATCTTAATTAAAGCTGCAAAGACTTTTTGCCATATAAAGTAATATACAGAGGTTTTAGGGATTAAGGTATGAATATCTTTTGAGGGGTCATTTTGCTTTTTTTTTTTTTCTAATTATAATAAGGGTTTTTATTTCTGAAATTAAATCAAAGACATCTACACTTAATAGAAATACAAAAGTATGAATTGTCCTTATTACTCATTCAGACATTGCTGGAATACCCAGACATGTGCAGTAATCATTGAATGTAATTTTTAGAATATTTTACCAAGTTTATACATGTTAAAACGTGGGTGTTTTAAATATTGTTTTGATACTTGTAGATATCCAGGAAGGAAGATAAAACATGGTTTACTTAAAATCTGTGGCTTCATTTATAACTGTTAAGATTTAGGTTTTTTTTTTTTTTGATATGAAATTTATTGTCAAATTGGTTTCCATACAACACCCAGTGCTCATCCCAACAGGTGCCCTCCTCAATGCCCATCACCCACCTTCCCCTCTCTCCCACCCCCCATCAACCCTCAGTTTGTTCTCAGTTTTTAAGAGTCTCTTATGCTTTGGCTCCCTCCCTCTCTAACCTTTTTTTTTCCTTCCCCTCCCTCATGGTCTTCTGTTAAGTTTCTCAGGATCCACATAAGAGTGAAAACATATGGTATCTGTCTTTCTCTGTATGACTTATTTCACTTAGCATCACACTCTCCAGTTCCATCCACGTTGCTACAAAGGGCCGTATTTCATTCTTTCTCATTGCCACATAGTACTCCATTGTATATATAAACCACAATTTCTTTATCCATTCATCAGTTGATGGACATTTAGGCTCTTTTCACAATTTGGCTATTGTTGAGAGTGCTGCTCTGAACATTGGGGTACAAGTGCCACTATGCATCAGTACTCCTGTATCCCTTGGGTAAATTCCTAGCAGTGCTACTGCTGGGTCATAGGGTAGGTCTATTTTTAATTTTTTGAGGAACCTCCACACTGTTTTCCAGAGTGGCTGCACCAATTTGCATTCCCACCAACAGTGCAAGAGGGTTCCCATTTCTCCACATCCTTGCCAGCATCTATAGTCTCCTGATTTGTTCATTTTAGCCACTCTGACTGGCGTGAGGTAATATCTGAGTGTGGTTTTGATTCGTATTTCCCTGATGAGGAGTGACGTTGAGCATCTTTTCATGTGCCTGTTAGCCATCTGAATGTCTTCTTTATATATATATATATATATATATATATATATATATATATATATATATATTTTTTTTTTTTTTTTTTTTTTAACGTTTTTAATTTATTTTTGAGACAGAGACAGAGCATGAACGGGGGAGGGTCAGAGAGAGAGAGGGAGACACAGAATCGGAAGCAGGCTCCAGGCTCTGAGCTGTCAGCACAGAGCCAGACGCGGGGCTCAGACTCATGGACTGCGAGATCATGACCTGAGCTGAAGTCGGACGCTTAACCGACTGAGCCACCCAGGCGCCCCAGTGGATGTCTTCTTTAGAGAAGTGTCTATTCATGTTTTCTGCCCATTTCTTCACTGGATTATTTGTTTTTCGGGTGTGGAGTTTGGTGAGCTCTTTATAGATTTTGGATACTAGCCCTTTGTCCGATAGGTCATTTGCAAATATCTTTTCCCATTCCGTTGGTTGCCTTTTAGTTTTGTTGATTGTGTTCTTTTCAGTGCAGAAGCTTTTTATCTTCATGAGGTCCCAATAGCTCATTTTTGCTTATAATTCCCTTGCCCTTGGGGATGTGTCAAGTAAGAAATTGCTGTGGCTGAGGTCAGAGAGGTTTTTTTCCTGCTTTGTCCTCTAGGGTTTTGATGGTTTCCTGTCTCACATTCAGGTCCTTTATCCATTTTGAGTTTGTTTTTGGGAATGGTGTAAGAAAGTGGTCTAGTTTCATCCTTCTGCATGTTGCTGTCCAGTTCTCCCAGCACCATTTGTTAAAGGGACTTTCTTTTTTCCAATGGATGTTCTTTTCTGCTTTGTCAAAGATTAGTTGGCCATACTTTTGTGTGTCTAGTTCTGGGGTTTCTATTCTATTCCATTGGTCTATGTGTCTGTTTTTGTGCCAATACCATGCTGTCTTGATGATTACAGCTTTGTAGTAGAGGCTAAAGTCTGGGATTGTGATGCCTCCTGCTTTGGTCTTCTTCTTCAAAATTACTTTGGCTATTCGGGGCCTTTTGTGGTCCATACAAATTTTAGGATTGCTTGTTCTAGCTTCGAGAAGAATGCTGGTGCTCTTTTGATTGGGATTGCATTGAATGTGTAGATAGCTTTGGGTAGTATTGACATTTTAACAATATTTATTCTTCCAATCCATGAGCACGGAATGTTTTTCCATTGCTTTGTATCTTCTTCAATTTCCTTCATAAGCTTTCTTTACTTTTCAGCATACACATCTTTTACATCTTTGGTTAGGTTTATTCCTAGGTATTTTATGGTTCTTGGTGCAATTGTGTATGGGATCAGTTTCTTTATTTGTCTTTCTGTTGCTTCATTATTAGTGTATAAGAATGCAAATGATTTCTGTACATTGATTTTGTATCCTGCAACTTTGCTGAATTCATGTATCAGTTCTAGCATGGGGGGTCATTTTTCAACCCACCACAGCCAACAATGCTAAAGCACCTAGTGTCTGAGTGCAATGCCACCAAAAGCCTAGTCTCTGGGGATCAATTAAAGATCTTCTTTCTGTCTTCATACTCACCCTGTTCCTCATACTCACTTATACCCTTTTTACCTACAGTTCCTCAACTCAGAGCATCATCTCTCCCCTCTTTGACTATTCAGTTCTCTTCCAGAAGCCTCAGATCAGGAGTAGTCTCTTCAGAAATGCCTTACCTGACCTCCTGGACCAGGCCAGTCTTCCTTCGTGGCATGGCATTGCTTCTCCTTGCAGAGCTGGCATTTGACCTGTGTGTTGTGTGGGAGGGCAGTGCCCCTTCTTGCTCGTGTCTGCACTGTATTTTCAATACCCAGCACATAATATCCAATACATATTTATTCGATGAAGGAATGAATCCTGGCTTCAACTCTTATAGGCTGTATGTATCAGCTTGTTAGGGCTGCCATAACTGAATACCACAGTCTGATGGCTCAAACAACACGAATCTATTGTATCATAGCTCTGGAGGCTGAAATTCCAAGATCAACATGACAGCAGTGTTGGCTTGTGGCAAGGCCCCTTTTGCTGACTTGCAGGCAGCTGTACTCACTATATGCACATAGCCTTTCTTCCGTTACATATGCAGAGGGAGAAAACTCTCTGATGTATCTTCCTCTTCTTATAAGGAGGCCAGTGCTGTTGGATTAGGGTTCTGCCCTCATTTCACCCTAATTATCTCTTTTAAAGTCCCTACCTCCAAATACAGGCACTTTGTAGCTTAGAGCTTGAACATACGAATTTTTGGAGGACACAATTTAGTCCATAATGTTATGTGACCTTAGATAAACTTAATTTCTCCAAGCCCTGCTTCTCTAGTTCCAATTGCTTAGGGAAAAGAGAGAGTATTGATAATTAAACAACAACAAATGAGATAAGATGTGTGAAACACTCAACACACTATCTGGCACAGAGTAAAAGTTTTGTTTGTTTTCCCAGAAGCAGATAAGGGCTGGAGAGTATGTAGATTATTGGAGGAGGTGAAGGAAAAACCAAAAGGGGAGTGGATAAGTGAGACAGGAAAGGGAAAATAACCAATAAAGTAAAGGGTGTGTTTTCTGACAAATCACCACTGGAAAAACTAGAGCTTCTTCCCACTAGGGAAACTTGGATGCCTGTGTAGAAAAAACACTGCAGAGTCACCCCCATCCCTGGGGCAAAAGAACTGGGGGATTTCTGTACCAAAGCCCATCAGTCATTGGTTGACGTCCACTGCCAAGGATGGTAATCCTCCCTGCTTTCAGCCTGCTGCACCTGTAGACAACAGGCATGGATACCAGAGAAAGCCCTGAGGCAATGAGATGCCCGTGCCAGCTGTTGGAAGCCCCATTAGCCCTGCCATAGTAAAGCCTGAGGGGCTCTGGACATGTCTTCCTCTCTCCGTCTCAGTGTGCCATCAGGAAACCTTGCCTGTTCTCTGGAGTGGTGGTGGTAGTCATTGCTAGTTTGCAGAACTAGAGATGCTCCTTGACAAAAAACTCTGGAGCCAAACAAATGTAAGGAAGGCTTCTTACATGGTTGTACTTAGGGAGATGAACATCCAAAGCTCAGTTGATGTCCTACAGTTGAACTATCAAGCTTTATTTGATCCTGTGATTTCCAGACTTATTTCCACAGTTTTTCATGTACTTTGTACTTACCTTTTAAGAAATAAAAGTTCTCTAATACATGATTTTGGGGTAATTGATTCTGATTCATACTAGAGAGGTCAATATTTGCCAAAGAAGTTTCTTATCAGTTCACCACTACAGCCTTAGAACAGTGCCTGGCACAGAGAAGTTGTTCAATAAGTGTGTTTTGTTACAACGGAGTCTTAAAGCAATTTCAAAAAAGAATCTGAAGATACTTTCAATAAAAGCAATCTCATAAAAAATGACTGTCTAGTCCCCAGAATGACTGTTTTGAAGGACTTTGAAAGAAATTTCAGCTGAATGTACACTTGCTGAAATATTGGACAAAGCATTTTTTATTTTCCTGGTTTGTTCCCATTCATCCAAATGAAACAGGGGACTCTCCTGAAAAATGAGAACCCATGGTGTTAGAATATTGTCCATTTCACAGGGAAATAAGTGTTTCCTCCCCGATCCATCTGTAAATGCATATCATGCATGGCACTGATGTCCCTCTGGTCCAACATTTGCTAAAAAGAGTGTCTCAACTTCTGTTTCCTCCCCATACACTTCGCCATTTTGTTGAATGGTAAAGATTGCAGTTATGACCCCATTGTCGAGTAAAAAATAATCAAATTAGAGGGCTTCTGCCTTTAGGTCTAAAATTAACTGCCTTTTATAGGCAGCATATAGATGAGTCTTGGGTTTTTTTTATCCATTCTGTAACGCTGTGTCTTTTGATTGGTTATTCCATTTACATTCAAAGTAATTGATAAATACGTACTTATTGCCCATTTTATTACTTGTTTTGTGATCATTTCTGAAGATTTACTCCAATCCTTTCTTGTCTTTCTCTTTTTCATGTTTTGCTGATTTTCTTTAGTGATATATTTGGATTTCTTTCTCTTTATTCTTTGTGTATTTATTGGTGGTTTTTGATACATGCTTGCCGCTATGCTTGTATATAAGCTCTTCTGCAAATAGCAGTCAATATTAAGTTGATGGTCATTTAAGTTTCAACCCATTCTTTCTCCTCTCCTTTCCACATTTTAGATACATATTATATTTTATATACTTTTTTGTGAGTTGCTTGACTGATTTCTTTACGGAAATATTCCTGTTTACAGCTCTTGTGTTTCCTACCTTTATACGGTCACTTATGTTCTCTACTTTCCACTCAAAGAATCCCCTTTAGGGGTGCCTGAGTGGCTCAGTCAGTTAAGTGACTGACTCTTGGTTTCAGCTGACAGTGCAGAGACTGGTTGAGATTCTCTCTCTCCTCCTCCTCCTCCTCTCTGCCCCTCCCCAATTTGCACTATCTCTGTCTCTCTCAAAATAAATAAATAAACTTAAAAAAAAAAAGAATCCTCTTTAATGTTTCTTGCAGGGCTGGTTTAGTGGTCACAAACTCCATTAGTTTTTGTTTTTCTGGGAAACTCTTTATCTCTCCTTCTATTCTGAATGATGGCCTTGCTGGATAGAGTATCCTTGGCTGCAGGTCTTTCCCCTTCAGCACTTTGAATATGTCATGCCACTTTCTTCTGGCCTGCCAAATTTCTACTGGAAAATCCTGTTAGCCTTATGGATTTTCCTTTATAAGTTACTGATTTCTTTTGTCTTGTTGCTTTTACATTTTTTTCTTTATCACTGTACTTTTCAAATTTAATTACAAAATGTATTGGTGTGGGTCTGCTTTTGTTTATTTTTATGGGAGTTCTTTGTGCCTCCTGGATCTGGATATCTTTTTCCTTCTACAGATTAAGGAAGTTTTCAGCTATTGTTTCTTTAAATAAATTTTCTGCCCCCTTTTCACTCTCTTCTTCTTTTGAGACTTCTAGAATATGAATGTTATTATGTTTGATGGAGTCACAGAGTTCTCTAAGTCTATTCTTGTTGTTTTTTTTAATAATTCTTTTCTCTCTTTTGTTCAGCCTGATTACTTTCCATTACTCTCTCTTCTAGATGACTAATTCATTCCTCTGCTTGTTTAATCCTACTATTCATTACATCAAGCATGTTTCTCATTTCATTTATTGAGGCTTTTATCTCTGCTGTGTTATTCTTTATCTCTGCATTAAGGGTCTCACTCATGTCTTCCAGTCTTTTCTCAAGTCCAGTGAATATTCCTTGTGGTCATTGCTTTAAATTCTCTATCAAGCATTTTACTTAAATTAGAGGACTTCTAACAAGTGCATCCTCTTGCCAGGCAGAGCTGGCTGTTTGTTGGCCTTAGATGTCCTCTGACAAGACTTAAGGCCTTTCTAAGCCTGATGCAGTTGCTTCAGGAAACCTACATGAGAAGTGAGATTTGCAATGAATAGGGTTTTTTTCTATAGAACACTGACCCAGCTGGACATCCCTACCACTTTTGCCCAACAGTCCTAAGAATGGCAACATCATTGTTTGTTGATCATTATTACAATGAAAGGTTTGAATCCCTAATTATTACTCATTCTTTGGAGCTGAGATAGAGGCCTGGGGGCTGTAAAATTAAGTTTGTTTGATTGCTTGTTTGATTAGCCATTTGTATACCCAAATGCCCTCTTATTAAGAAGGAATATTTCTGAGGATACTGCTTATCTTTCTAGTACTTGCAAAAGGTAAGAGCTGTAACATAGTAGCATTTTCTTTACACCCAAAAAATGAGAATGTTGGCATTTCTAGAAAAGAGTGAGGGAAGAGAATGTGACCATCCAAGTTCTTGTGAGTTAAGTCTCCCTTGGTCTCACTTGAGGAATGAAAATGTGGATCTTGGAAGACAGAGTTTGTAAAGACAGTGTGCCCATACCCATACCCGGTAACCCAATGAGTGGGTTATTACAGTGCTGAAGGGGTGGTGGGGTCACTTTGAGCCATAGGGGTAGGACACCAATGTGGATGAAACAATGAGAATGGAGTATTTCTTTTTATTTATTTATTTATTTATTTTATTTATTTTTGAGAGAGAGAGAGAGAGAGAGACAGAGCGTGAGCAGGGGAGGGGCAGAGAGAGGGAGACACAGAATCCGAAGCAGGCTCCAGGCTCTGAGCAGTCAGCACAGAGCCCGACGTGGGGCTCAAACCTATGAACTGTGAGATCATGACCTGAGCTGAAGTCTGACGCTCAACTGACCAAGCCACCCAGGCGCACCTGGACAGAAGTATTTCTGAGGCCAAATTTATTTAGTAAAAGATATGTTGCCTTTCTTTAGTCAGATGTTGGCCTGGCTGCTACTTACCAGTGACCCTTGTCAATTATTCGTGTGTTTCCACTATTCCTCCTTGCTGAAAACCCCCTGGAGAGAAACTATAAAGTCTTCCTAATGTCCCTTTGCTGTTTGTTTTCCTGTGTTTCCTCTGTGTTTTGGTTCATCTCAAGTTCAAGAATGAGGTCTACATTTTTCTAGGAAATTGTAGCTTTTCTAAAACAAGTAATAAGCTGTGAATGGCAGAGGGAGAGGAGATAATTTTGGCTCTGAACCACTGGAACCTTCTTAATGAGTAGAGTGAAAAAGATGAGGAATTTAGATTTAGAAGTAACTATAAGAAGGAATGCCAATTCTTTATCATCTGAAATTTTTTTCACGTCATTTTATTGATAGCCAGCTGTGAATTAAAAAAAAAACAACAACCTATGTTCTTAATCATTATGCTACACCCCCCTTAACCAAGGCCAATATCTTCAGATTACTTCATTCTTAAGGTTTAACTTGATTATTTCTTTTTTTTTAATGTGTATTTATTTTTGAGACAGAGAGAGAGAGAGAAAGAGAGAGAGAGAGAAAGCACAAGGGGGGGAGGGGCAGAGAGAGAGAGAGGGAGACACAGAATCTGAAGCAGGCTCCAGGCTCTGAGCTGTCAGCACAGAGCTTGATGCGGAGCTTGAACTCACAAACCACGAGATCATGACCTGAGTGGAAGTCAGACGCTTAACCAACTGAGCCACCCAGGTGCCCCTAACTTGATTATTTCTTTACAATCTTCTTCATGTTTACATATTAAGGGTTAAATTCACAAATATGAGATCAAGGGCTTAAAAGCAAACACATAAAGTGAAAATCCAGGAGTGAAAATTTTCTGAATCTGTTTCATGAATTTACTTACCAGCTACGGCTCGACATCAGTTTCTGAAGTCAGAGCCATGTTCAAATCCCTGCCACACTAACTCTAAGGACTGTGTCCTTGGAAAAGTTACTTAAACTTTTTGTGTCCTATTTTCCTCATGTAGAAAAGGAAACTAACAATCCCAAATTTGTAAGCATATAAAATTAGCAATAAAGTGACCACTAAAACAGAAACCTTAATCAATTTCTCATTTCCTGAAGATTCTATTCTATCTCTCTGCCTCACTTTATCACCAAATTTACTGAAAGATTTGTCTTCATATGTTTGCCCCATTTCCTTCCCTCTTCATCTCTTCTTCAACCTACTTCAATCTATTTTCTGCTCCAAACCTGAACACAATGAAGCGTAAGTAAATATTTGGGGAATGTGTACTCCTTAAAATGGGAGCTCCCATTGTGGTCATCATCATCATCACCATCACCATCATCATCACCATCAAGCACCAGATGGTTTCTTAAAGAAATACTCTTTCCTCTTCAAATCGTAGTCAGTTGAGAATCAGGATATTTTTATTTATTTATTTATTTTGAGAGAGAGAGAGAGAGAGCGCGCAAGGGAGGGTAGAGAGAGAGGGAGAGAAAGAATCCCAAGCAGGCTCCACACTGTCAGCACAGAGCCCAATGTGGGGCTCAAATCCACGAACCATGAGATCATGACCTGAGCCAAAGTCAAGAGTTGGACACTTAACTGACTGAACCACCCAGGAGCCCCAAGAATCAGGATCTTTAAATCTGCTTGGCTTAGGAAAGTTCTATGATTTTTTTTTTTAATTTAACACAAGCACATTCAGTATTTTCATTGCTCTAAGACAGAGACAAAAATATCTAAGGATGTCAGAGAATGGGTTTGTCTCCTTGCTTTTTATAGTGATCTCCTTTCTTATTCTGTAAATAATGTGTATATGTATGTTGTTCCCTGTTGCTACATAAAAAATTATCCTAAAACTTGACAGCTGAAACAAGCATTAATCTCACAGAATCAGGGAAGAGTGTAGCTGTGTCCTCTGGATCAGGGTCTCTCACAAGGCTGCTGTCAAGGTGCAGTTATCTCAAGGCTCAACTTAGGGGAGGACCTGCTTCAAGCTCATCATGGGCCTGTTGGCAGACTTCTGGTTCTTACTGGCTGTTGACTGGAAACATCAATTCCTTGCCACATGGGCTGTTCTGTAGGGCTACTCACAACATAGTAACTTGCTCCCCCCAGGGCCAGGGCTCTGAGAAGAATAAGAGATGATGATCAAGAAGGAAGTGACATTCATTTTGTAACCTAATCCCAGAAGGGATACTCCATCACTTTTGTGGTATTCTATTCATTAGAAGCAAGTTATTAGATCTATCCCACGCTCAAAGAGAGAGAATTGCACAATGGCATGAATAGGACTGTTGGGAGCCGTCTTAGGTAGAGCTGCTTACCAAAAAGTATGACTTTGTTCTCCCTTAGCAAAAGCACAGCTTTCATTTGATTCTTTTAAACCTCTTCTCTTTTGGGAATCATGGGTTCCATATCCATCAGGTCTTCAATGCCTTGCCATACTTTTTTTTTTCAAAAAAAGGAAGTAAGAGGGGGATGTGACATGTTCTGCTAAAAATAGCTCCCAATATAATGGCAACTTTGGTTGTCATGACATGTTGTGCATTGATACTGAATTATGAAGAGGACTCCAATGACTCCTAGTGGTTTTCTGAGCATCAGTTTCCTAATGACTGACTTTATAGCTTCCTAAAGAATATATTAAAAACAGAACTCTAGAGATTATAGATACAGAAGATGTATATTTAGACCTTGAGTTTCTTTTCCTCCCTGTAGCCCATCACCCACTTTGCACAGAGGTTTTAGTGCTAATTTGAGATCATTCTGAAACTTTATCTGCTTTATCATAAAATGCATATCCAACATTTTCTATCTAATTTGGTGGTAAACGTTTCAGGAACAATTAAGTCACCTCTGAATTAACTGAATAATCTGTAATTTCTCATGCCCTCACTCTCTTACATCACATGCCATAAGAAGAAAGAAAGAAGAACCTGTATTTAGGAGAGGCTTATGGAAAAATCTTAGAAAATAAACAGATACAGTGTTATAATTTCAAGTAGAGTTGTGAATGCAGAATTTTGTAAAGGAAAAACTAAAAAGTAGACATTCATATAACTAATATCTTCACCTTTTGTTTTCTTTTGTGCAGATCGTTTCCCAGAGAAAACTGTCTAAATCCTTGTTGAAGCATGGGAACACAGCAGGGAAATCCTCCATCACGGTAAGCCCTCCCTTAGCAGCTCTCTGTCTTGGTGCTTAGATGGTGTTCGCTGGTCCAAACCTGCAGTGAGAAGCAGACTCTCTGCCCAATGGGGTTGATGCCACAACTGCCCAGCTGTCCAAGTCACCCCCATCCTTCTTGTTCCTTTTTTCTTATTTATCCTTCTTTCCCATATAATTTTGACCCTTCCACCCCTAGGAAAAAGGAATAGAATAAGGATTTGAAAGTGAGGCCATTCACTTTTATTAAGCACTTCTGCAGTTAATATATAGGTTTTAGTGGAGAACAAAAATGGAGTTGTCAATGACATTAAGAATATAGAATTGTCTGGGGTTTTCAAATGATCAAACTACCTATCCCTGCTTCTCATTTTTTTCGAGAATTAAAAATCTGCTCTGATGATGGTTAGTCCAAGGTTAGATTTGTTGCTAAGGACCAGAGAACCCAGCATTTAGCCCTCCTCTTTAATATAATAGTTTGGATTTATGTTATCGTTTTTGGTGGCCATTAACCACATGTGATTATTTAAACTTAAATAAAACTATTCAAAATTAAATAAAAGAAAATATCCATACCTTACACTAACCATGTATCAAGTGTTCATATATATCATAGCCAATATTTACATGTGGCTATGAATCTGGGGAGGGAAACAGAGATTCAGGAGGCACGGAGATCCCCCAACAAACTCAAGCCAAGGAGGTCCACACCAAGACACATAGTAATTACAATGGAAAAAAATATAGGGATAAAGAAAGAATTTTAAAGGTTGCAAGAAAAGACAGTTACATATGAAAGAAACACCATAAGGCTATCAGCTGATTTTTCAGCAGAAACGTTGTAGGCCAGAAGGGAGTAGCATGATATATTCAAAGTGCTAAAAGGGAAAAATTTGCAGCCAGGAATACTCTATCCAGCAAGGCTACCATTCAGAATAGGAGAGATAAAGAGTTTCCCAGACAAATAAAAATTAAAAGAATTCATGACCACTAAACCAGCCCTACAAGAAATGTTAAGGGGGATTCTGTGAGTGCAAAATAAAACCCATAAGTAAGAGTAAGAAAAATAGCACAAAAGTCGAAAAATTAAGTGTGTCTGTAAAAATCAGTCAAGAGAAGCACAAGATAAAAGGATATAAAATATGGTACCAAATATCTGAAATGTGGAGAGGAAAAGAATGAAGAATGAGTTCAAAATTAAGGGACCATTAGAGTGATATAGACTGCTATATGCAGAAGATGTTATATATAAACTGAATGGTAACCACAAATCAAAAAACAGTAATAGATATGCAAAAAAAATAAAAAGTAAGGAATCCAAGTATTTTACTAGAGAAAACTAATCATGAGATAAACAACAAGAGAATAAAGGAATAGAGAGGAACTATAAAAACAACCATAAAAAAAGGTAACAAAATGGCAATAATTACTTTGAATGTAGATGTACCAAATACTCCAATCAAAAGACATAGAGTGACAGAATAGACTTAAAAAAAGAGAGAGAGAGACCCATCTATATTCTGCCTACAAGATATTTATTTCATACCTAAAGACACATACAGACTCAAAGTGAAAGGATGGAAAACATTTATCACGTAAGTGGAAATAAAATGAAAGCCAGGGTAGCAATACTTGGAAAAAATATTGAAAAAATAGATTTTAAAATAAAGGCTGTAACAAGGGACAAAAAAGGACACTTTAGAGTCATAAACAGTACAATCCAACAATCATGTCCACTCTCACCACAGTTATTTAACATAGCGCTGGAAGTCCTAGCCACAGCAGTCAGACAAGAGGAATGAATAAAAGGCATCCAAATTGGTAAGGAAGAAGTAAAACTTCCACTATTTGCAGATGCAGTATCATTTGCGTGATACTCTATAAAGAAAACCCTAAACACTCCACCAAAAAGCTACTAGAACTGATCAATGAATTTAGTAAGATTGCAGGATACAAAATTAATGTACAGAAATCCATGGCATTTTTATATACAGAAATAAAACAACGGAAAGAGAAATTAAGAAAGCAATCCTATTTAATATGGCACCAAAGATAATCAAATACCTAGGAATAAACTTAGCTAAGGAGGTGAAAGACCTGTACTCTGAAAACTATGAAATATTGATGAAAGAAATTGAACATGACACAAACGAGTGGAAAGATACTCCAATGTCATGAATCAGAAGAATAAATATTGTTAAAATATCTATACTACCTAAAGCAATCAGCACATTCAATGCAATCCCATCAAAATACCAACATTTTTCACAGAACTAGAATAAACAATCCTAAAATTCATATGGAACCATGGAAGACCCCAAATAGCCAAAAAAATCTTGAAAAAGAAAAACAAAGGTGGAGGTGTCACAATTCCAGATTTCAAGTTATACTACAAAGCTTTAGTAATCAAAACAGTATGGTATTGGCATAAAAATAGTCACATAGAACAATGCAATAGAATAGAAAGACCAGAAATATACCCACGTTTATATGGTCAATTAATCTTTGACAAAGGAAGAAAGAATATGCAATGAGAAAAAAGATGGCCTCTTAGACAAATGGTGTTGGGGAAATTGGATGGCTACATACAAAAGAATGAAACTGGACCACTGGCTTACACCATACAGAAAAATAAATTCAAAACAGATTAAGGACCTAAATGTAAGACCTAAAACTAATAATCCTAAAAGAGCATAGGCAGTAATTTCTCCAACATTGGACATAGCAACTTTTTTCTAGATATTTTTCCTGAGTTAAGGGAAACAAAAGCAAAAATAAACTATTGAGACTACATCAAAATAAAATGCTTCTACACAGCAAAGGAAATAATCAACAAAACTAAAAGACATTCTAATGAATGGGAGAAGATATTTGCAAATGACATCTCTCATAAAGGGTTAGTATCCAAAATATATAAAGAACTTATACAACTCAACACCCTAAAAACAAATAATCCAATTAAAAATAGGCAGAGTACATGAACAAACGGTTCTCCAGAGAGGACATACAAATGACCAACAGACACATGAAAAGATGCCCAATGTCACTCATCATCAGGGAAATGCAAATCAAAACTACAATGAGATATCACCTCATACATGTCAGAATGGCTAAAATAAAAAACACAAGAAACAAGTGTCGGTGAGGATGTGGAGAGAAGCCTCATGCATTGTTGGTGGGAGTGCAAGCTTGTGTAGCCACTGTAGAAGAGTATAGGGGTTCCTCAAAAAGTTAAAAATGGAATTACCCTATGATCCAGTAATTGCACTACTGGGTATTTACCCAAAGAATTCAAAAACACTAATTTGAAGGGATACAAGCATCCCTATATTTATTGCTGCATTATTTACAATAGCCAAGATATGGAAACAGCTAAAGTATTCATCCACAGATGAATGGATAAAGAAGATGTGGTATCTGTATATACAATGGAATATTATTCAGCCATAAAAAGAATGAAATCTTGCCATTGGCAAGAACATGGATGGAGCTAGAGAGTATAATGTTAAATGAAATAAGCCAATCAGAGAAAGGTAAATACCATATGATCTTACTTATATATGGAATTTAGGAAACAAAACAAGCAAAGGAAAAGATTTTTTTTTAAAGGAGAGAGAGACAAAATAAGAAATAGATTCTTAACTATAGAGAACTGATGGTTACCAGAGGGGAGGTGGTGTGGGGATGGGTGAAATAGGTGAGGGGGATTAAAGAGCAGTTATCATGATGAACACCAAGTAATATATAGAACTGTTGTATCATTGTACTATACACCTGCAACTAATATAACATGTTATGTGAAACGGCTGGAATTTTTAAAAAAATTAATAAAAAATAATTACACATGGCTATCAGTTACTGTATTGGATAGTGCAGATTACAGAACATTTCTATCATCACATAGTGTTCAATTGGGCAATACTGGAAGTATTTCTAAATAAAACCTTAAATTTTCTTTTTTTTTTTTTAGAATTTTATTTTTTAATTTTTTTTTAATATATGAAATTTATTGTCAAATTGGTTTCCATACAACACCCAGTGCTCATCCCAAAAGGTGCCCTCCTCAATACCCATCACCCATCCTCCCCTCCCTCCCACCCCCCATCAACCCTCAGTTTGTTCTGTTTTTAAGAGTCTCTTATGCTTTGGCTCTCTCCCACTCTAACCTCTTTTTTTTTTTTCTTCCCCTCCCCCATGGGTTTCTGTTAAGTTTCTCAGGATCCACATAAGAGTGAACACACATGGTATCTGTCTTTCTCTGTATGGCTTATTTCACTTAGCATCACACTCTCCAGTTCCATCCACATTGCTACAAAAGGCCATATTTCATTCTTTCTCATTACCACGTAGTATTCCATTGTGTATATAACCCACAATTTCTTTATCCATTCGTCAGTTGATGGACATTTAGGCTCTTTTCACAATTTGGCTATTGTTGAGAGTGCTGCTATAAACATTGGGGTACAAGTGCCCCTATGCATCAATACTCCTGTATCCCTTGGGTAAATTCCTAGCAGTGCTATTGCTGGGTCATAGGGTAGGTCTATTTTTAACTTTCTGAGGAACCTCCACACTGCTTTCCAGAGCGGCTGCACCAATTTGCATTCCCACCAACAGTGCAAGAGGGTTCCCGTTTCTCCACATCCTCTCCAGCATCTATAGTCTCCTGATTTGTTCATTTTGGCCACTCTGACTGGCGTGAGGTGATATCTGAGTGTTTCTCTACCTTTCTCAAGGGCTCTAAAACAAGATGCCAAAGTTTCAAATACTAGAGTACTTAAAGTCTAGTATTTGAAACTTTGGCATCTTGTTTTAGAGCCCTTGAGA
Source organism: Panthera pardus (assembly GCF_024362965.1). NCBI lineage: Eukaryota > Metazoa > Chordata > Mammalia > Carnivora > Felidae > Panthera > Panthera pardus. Next base: position 130,031,142 of record NW_026526721.1, read on the forward strand.
AAGGTAGAGAAAGTGTTCTAATCATTTAGTTGTGGGGACAAAAGAAAAAGAAAAGGTAGAATGACTTACCAGGAGAATCTGAATTGCTAGGGAGGTAAATTGCCAGGAGGCAAACCTCCTGAGTTCCTTTGAACATTCCTTTTTAACTTGAAAGTGACTGATTCCCTTTTCAAAAATTTTAAGCCATTTTTTAAGGGAAAAATTCAAAAGGATTCCCTGTGATTTAAGTTATGACCATTCTCACAAGCACTTACCTGAGTTTGTTGCTTGAATATTTTAAATGATACATTCATGTCAAAGTTTTTTTTTTTAACTTCTTGGTTCAATTCCATACAAATGATTCAAAGGGTCTTTGAAGACCCCATTGTTGCTCTAAAAAGCCATGAATCCAAAGGCTCACTTGCAAAGCCCACAGTCCCAGAGAAGCTTTGGGATATTAAATCCAGGTATGATTTACCTTTGTTCTTTCCCAGGAGAACAACCCCTCATCTTGCCATCTTTACTTTAAGACATCTTAGAGATCTTTTTCCTTCACTCATCTCAAAGATATTTAATCTCCTTCTTAATTTTAAATATTTAAATACTTCTCTTAATCTGGGATCCTTGGAGTAGAACAATGGCTTCAACAGCTTCTGGAAAACACTTGAAAATATGTGAAAATTTTTTCCTTTAGGTGATTGCTGAAGAATTATCTGGCAATGATGACTACGTTGAACTTGCATTCAATGCACGGAAATTGGATGACAAGGTAAAGTGCTGGGTGTTAACCTAACTGAAGAAAGTAATAAGGCTAACATACAAAGTTTAATCAGATTTTCCCCTGAAGCTGTTTTCTCCCTTTCCCACATTATTAAACAGATCAAAGATTTCACAGAGGTCTGCAAAGTAAGACTTCCCCAAATTTTAGAAGCAGTTCATGAGAAGTGGGAGGGACTATAATTAAAAGAAGACAATTTTGTTACACCTAGGCTTCATTTGTTCCCAAATGTCACAGGTCAATGTGCACAGATAAATATGGTTTAAGCCCCATTGTTAGGAAAATTTCATAAGAAAAAAGAAGACGTGAAAGGGAGGAAAAGTGACTTTCGTTAAGCACCTATGTTTTCTAGGAACAGGGTTAAGAGCTTTTTTTTTTTTAAGTTTATTTATTTATTTTGAGACACAGAGAGAGTGCATGTGAGGGGTGGGGAGGGGCAGAGAGAGGGGGACTGAAAAAATCCCAAGCAGTCTCCATGCTGTCGGCACAGAGACCGACTTGGGGCTCCATCTCACAAACCGAGAGATCATGATCTGAACTGAAATCAAGAGTCAGATGCTTAACCAACTGAGCCACCTACGCACCCCTAGAGCTTTTCATGCATTATCACATTTGATCATTCTTACAGCTCCCATGTAACAGGCATTATTAACTTTTGCTTTGCAGATGAGGAATCAGATTCAAAGATGAAATAACTTAAGGTCATTCCATGTGTTAGTCCAGATAATCCAAGAAACAGACACCAAGACAGGCTTAAATACCCAAGGATTTTATTAGGAAAATGCTTGTGTAGGGAACATAGGGAGGAAGTTTGCAGACCGCAATGCAAGTCTTACCATAACTAAAGGAGAGAGGGAGAGAGGGAGAGAAGAGCAGGTGGCAGTGTCCTAGAATGCCATTCAGTCTAAGGAAGGGTCAGCGAAGCCATCAGGGAGCCCTGGGGCCAATATTGACCAGCAGAAAAGTTTCATGTCTCCCATGCCTGCCTTAATATCCCCTACACATGCAGGCACTGGCTGGGAGCAGCCCATGGGAAGCCTGGCCTTGGTGCAAGTGCAGAGATGTATTTCAGGGCACAGTGGCTGGGGCCCTTGGTCAGTTATATTCCCTGTAGTGGGAGGTCTGTAAAGCAGTTCTCTTGGCCAACATATCCTGCTAGTAAATTGTAAAACTGAGGATTCATTTCCATGTCGGTTACATGGGAGTCTGACTCCCGTCTGTGTTCTCTATTGTATCTCACAATTTTTACCCAATCATAAGCCATGTTAGTCTTGTATATACAGAAAAAGTTCCTTAGTTTCCACCCATCAAAAAGGGTGGGGGGGGGTGTCCTTTCCAACCTCACCATATTTTTATGATCTCCCTCCAACCGTATCTTTAAGTCAAAAAAACACATCACATTAATAAATGTATGCACAAAGGATTCCATTTTCCTAGAGCACAACCAGAGAACAGGGGATTTTTAGAGGTGGCACCACTTTTTCAAACACTTGCTTATAGGCATTAGGCTGAAAAAGGTAAACCAATGTCTCAAGCAATTCCTTAAATTCTTAGGCAGCTTATATCCTGGCGTATCTCATTCACTTTCACCTATGAACAGTACTCAGCCCATTTATACACTCATTAGCTCATTCTTGTATTTGTTCATTCTCCATTCATCATTCATTCACAAATCTTTGCTGCATGCTTGTTATGCATTAGATGGTGGGAAAAGACATTCTTTAAACATTCTCATACCCACAACCTGGAATTCACTGTCTAAGTGAAACATAAATTTAAACAACAAATGGTATAAATAATACTATAGCCATGACGGGATGTGATAGGTAATGTATAATCAGAGTGTCTGGAGAAGGTTAATTCATTCTGCCTAGGGACATCAGAAAAGACTCTATACTTATGAATGGATGATATTTGGATGTCTTTAGTGTCCTGAGTAGATTGTGTGAAACTTTCGAGAACTGCTACTTTCTGCCATTAGCATGAACTGGGTGCTGGAAACTGCAGTGTGCATTGATGTCACTTGGACGTAAGCTTTTAATCTTAAGTTCCTAATGGCTATTATGCTCTTTCCTTTCCCATCATCTCCCCAGGTTTTGGAATAATTCACCAAATTTCTTTGTAGTATCTTTCCTGATGCCATTATAAGCCACTGGGTCAGTGTGTAGCAGTTTTAAGCTGCTCAGTTAATGGCTTATAATGGCTTCTTTCTACTTAATAGTCTCTTAAGCACCTCTAGTCCACTTTCTAACTGACTTATGTTATAGTGCAAGAGGACTTGGGGGTTTGTTAGTGGGGCCATTAGCTCTGAGGTGTTTGAACAGCTTCCCTTCATTTGAATGAGCACTGGCTCACAAAACTGAAAAAAATCTCATGTAGCACTTAATTTGGTTCTAGGTGGCCATTCCCACCTTTGTCTGGGTTGATTATCTAAGGCCCTGGTCACCGCTGAGCCTCAGTGCCCCAGTGATGTAGACTCCAGATCCTTCAAATTATGGTGGTATCTAGCCCAGACTCCTTAGTAATCCAAAGAGGAGAAGGCTGAGGCCATTGCTCCTCTTTGGACTGGAAGGTGAATGGTCTTAGGTGGAAAAAGGGGAAAGTTGTAGAATTAAGGAGCTCTAAGATGATACCATGAAGATCACCTCATGCAACCTCTTCAGGAAACCAAGGCTCAGCAAGGTCTGGTGACTTATCCAGATACTACTACTCCGCTGGTTATGTATTGCTGCAAAGCAAACCACCTCAACACCTAGTGACTTAACTCTTCTATTACATGTTATGATTTTGAGGGTCAGAAATTCAGGCATGGTTCAATGGGGCAATTCTTCTGCTTCTTATGATGTTGACAGAAGCCATACAGCAATACTCAGCTAGGGGAGGAGCTTGTCTGGAGAGCTCAGTCTAGCTTTACTCACATGCCTGGCACATGGAATGGCTGAAAGGCTGGGTTCAGCTGGGTTGGTCAGCCAGCATGCCTACATAGTAGTCTTGGGTTAGGCACATTTCCCACATGGTGGCTGGCTCTTCCCAGAGAAAGCATCCCAGGAGAACAGAAAAGCTCAGTGGCATTTTTATGACTTAGCCTTGGAAGTCATGCAGCATCACGTCTGCTGCATTGTGTTAGTTCTATGTAGGTCATAAGGCCTGCCCAGAATCAAAGAGAGGGGAGTTAGACTGCACACTCTGATGGGGGAGTGGCAAAGTTGTACTGTAGAAAAGCATGTGGACAGTGGACATGGTGGTAGCCATCTTTGGAAAATGCAATTTGCCACAGTATTTTTGTGATAGAATCAGAATAAGATAATACAATTATTTCATGTCACAGCAAGAAAAATAGTTCCCAGAGTTTATCAAGGAGAATCTCCTTCTTGCTTTTAGCATTACCTACATAACCTACATGTTAGCAGTTAAACTTAACTATTAATTGAGAAAATGTATCATGACTAAAAGCCACTAAGATAAATAAAGGTCTTAATTTTTTAATTGTGTTAATTAGTATCATGAGAGCAACTAATTTCTACATATACTTGAAAGTTTTCAATATGAATATGTGGGGAAAATATGCTGTATCCAATTCAGACAATGCTTATAGGTCATCTGGATCCCCAGGCCCCTGTAATACTCTGGTAACCTTCTGATACCCAAATGCGTCAGGTAGAAAGCCTCTGATCTAATGTCATTGTCCTCATCTGTAAAAGAGAAGATGTGAAATGACTTACCCAAGGCTACACACACACACACACACACACACACCCACACACACACACACAGTCACTGACAGAGAGGGATTCAATCAGGTTGCCTATCTAAAATCCAAATTTTTCTTCAGGACTTAGGGCAAATGAATATAAGTTGAATTGGTCTCTAGATGTGGAGAACTTGGTATTTCAGGGAAATAGAACCAGGGAGGAGGGAGGTGAAGGTATGCTGTAGGCAGCTGTCCTCAAAGTGTGGTTCAAGGTCCAAAGACCGTTTCAGGGGAATGCATGAGGTCAAAACTGTTTTCATAATAATACTAAGGTATTATTTTCATTCTTCACTCTCATTCATTCACATGTGTACAATGGTTTTCTGGAAGTGGCATGATGTCTAATATCACAACAGATTGAATGCAAAAACAGATATGAGAATCCTATTAATAGAAGGATTAATAGAATGCCTATTAATAGAATGCCTTCTATTAAGCCATTAAGTCATTAAACTGATTTGCAAAAATGTAAAATAATGCCACTTTTCTGACTATTTTTTAAATTTGGAAAATGCAGTTGTTTTCCACTAAAATGCTATTTTTGTTATGATGTACTGGGTTTATTTTTATTATTTTTAAAATGATGCAGCAAATGAATATTTTTTAAATTTCAGTTTTAGTTTATAATAGGGTAAATGCCAATAGATATAATCCACATAAACAAAAGCTCCTTGAGGTCCTCAATAATTTTTAAGAATGTAAAGGGGTTTTAAGACCAAAGAGTTTGAGAACTGCTATTGTAGGTATACCAGTGAGCACTAAGTACTTTGCAAATCACAATGACAGAGAAATTCCCCTTTTCTTTTGATAGAAACAGTCACTTAACTTGCATTTCCAGCGAATCAGCAGCCATCTACCTAAGATCGAAATCCAGAGTCCTTGAAATCTGAGAGGTAGTCTTCAATGACAACCACACATAAAATAGATTAGGTTTGCAAGAAATAACTTATTTATCTAACGTTAATGCAATTCACTTAATGGAGAGGTAGGTGTTCTAATTTCTAAAGTACATTTAGTACATTAGCAGCTAGTTGGCAATTAATCTAATAAGTAAGTAGAGATAGGAATGTAATCACTTTAGAACATTCAAGCCAACAAAGAGTATTCTTTCTCTTTTTCCTGAGAAAGTATTCATGTTGGTATGCTGGAACTAATTCTCTCACTACTGATCCCCACATCTGTAGCAGTACTCATTGTAAACTCCATTTTTAGTGTTCCCAAGATGCTAGATTGATGGGTTGCTGAATAAATAAACACATATGTCTCTAAAGCAGAGGTTGGCAAACTTTTTCTATAAAGGACCAGATGGTAAATATTTTAGACTTTGCAGGCCAGATAGTCTCTGCCCCAACTACTCAGCTCTGCTTCTCAAGCATGGACACAGCCATAGACAATACGTAAATGAATATGTCAGCCTTCCAGTAAAACTTTATTTACAAAAACAAGCTGTGGGCCAGATTTAGGCCACACACCATGGTTTGCCAACCCCTGTTCTAAAGCAACATTAAATCTCTACCTGCTGGGCTGCGATTTTACTATGTTCAAGTATGCTGCCTGAAAACTAACCTAGCCTGAGTTGATGACAGCAGGTTATAATTAATGACTTAAGTGTCAGGTATCTAACCTACATTATCTCCAAAACTCAAAAACATATTCCTAAAGGTGGATGTTATTATTTACATTTTACAGATGAAGCATAATAAGGTTAAATAGTTGGTCCAAAGTCACAGTGATAGAAAGCTATAGAGTTTGGGTATGGCCCCAAATCTTTCAGATACTCTTTTCTTATTCCAATATTCCATTTTCAAGATCGCTGTCATAGAAATGTGCTGCTTCTTTTTCTATTCCAGACCTCAGCGGATTGCTTATTGCCTTCTTGCCTGACAAAATGTCTTTCATATTGGACCAAAAGGGCAGGGCGATATAGCCTCCAAGTTATTAAAAATTTTACCAGAGCAAAACCTCAGTAAAATGCCTATATCGTTAACCTTGCTTGCACTGAGCTGTCCCAAGGGCCACCTTAATGCTGATGGTCAAGCAAAAAAAAAAAAAAAAAAAAAAAAAAAAGCCAAAAATTCCACATTGTGTCATGTAACCATACAATTAATCCCAGAGTTGTTGTTTTTAAGTTACAAATTTCTGAGTGTACATTTACGATATTTTTGAGCTGCTTATGAATTGTTTTATTTCTAGGAATCAGAGGACTCCTTAGTGGTAATCATTCCTGATAGTCATGTAGTCCTTTACAAAGTGTCCTCATACACTGTGTCTGTTATTGATAATAATTGTGGCAGCAACACTTTTTGAGTACTTATTGCCAGGTGCTGGACTCAACATATCACATGGATCAGTGATGCCCACAGTGGTAGGAGGCAAAATGTGACATCCTTTCCATTTACCAACCAGAAAACTGAGCCTTAAGGAAATTAAATATCTTGCCCCAGATCATGGAGATTGTATATAGTGGAGTCAGGATTTGAAAGCAGTACTCAAGATAGTGTGCCCGTAGTAGATTCTCAATTACATGAAGGCATAGATGGCATCTGATCTTTCCTTCCTTGATTTATACTTTGTCCTGACAACATCTCTGTGCTAACCCTATAAATAGTATTTTATTTTATTTTTAAATGTTTATTTTTGTGAGAGAGAGAGAAAGAGCACGAGCCAGGGAGAGTCAGAGAGAGGGGGACAGAGGATCCGAAACGGACTCTGTGCTGACAACAATAAACCCAATGTGGGGCTGCACTCCTGAGTTTCGAGATCCTGAGTCACACTGAAGTCCAACACTCAACTGACTGAGCCGGCCAAGTGCCCCACCCTAAATAGTGTTTTAAAGGAATGTAAAATAAAATAGAAAAACTGTTGTGATATACTACCAAGAGAAAAAAAGATGTTAAAGTGTATGTAAAGTATGATTACAAATATATTTTTAAAAGAAAGAAAAGAAAATTATGTCTAGATTCTAGAAAAATATTTACCAGAATGTTGATAGTTGTGGAATTATGGATATGAGTATTGGCTGCGTTTTTCCTTCTTTTTTTTCTTACTTTCTATTTTTAAATAAAAATAACAAAAGTTTAAAATATCAATGAAAGAAAAAAGAAAAATGACTGATAAAATTCCTTCAGTGTGGTCAGCAATTTTTAAGTGCAGTTCACCGGCATGTTCCCTGAGGGAGCAACAATCTATTTAAGGAAACAAAGCCAAAACTCCAAGAGAGGAATCCAAGGGCATCTAGGAACAAGCTAATGTGGCTCACATCCATTATGAAAGGGAGGTAAGAGGGAGGTTCCAATTTTTTAAGATGAGTGTTAAAAATAAGTGGGAAGGGGAGAAATGTGAATGTCTTGAGTAAAAGGGGTAGAGGTAGGAATTGACTACCAGTTTGGGAGGGAAAGGGGCCATTTTGGTGGACAGACACAATTTGCAGGACAGATTTATTGGCAAAAACAGCCATTGTGGGTTCTTAACAAGATGAAGGTTGTGGTAATTTGGTACCTTCAAAAATAGAATAGGAAGGTATACACCAGACTCCAACTGTTGTGGCTCATGGTGTTTAGTTTCAGGCCGGGACAGGAAGACCACAGGGGGAAGATAAATAGTCCTATCTCCCATCTTTTCTCTTTCTAAGGTGTCCTACAAGGTTTCTAGTTTCTAGGCTGATATTGTTTATTATAGAGCCTGTCATATTGTTTTCCTGCTCAAGATCTGACATTGGCTCCCAGCTGCTTCCCAAGGCAGATGCAGAGTCTTTGGATGAGCATTTAAGATCCTTCACCTCATGAAGCTGACTTTGTCAGCATTGTCTCAAACTCCTCTCCACATCCTTAGGCTGCAGTGGAATTAAGCTGCTTAGTGTGCCTCTCTGTTCACTCTTTCATACCTTCAATCATCCTGTTCCATCCCTAGAAATAACTTCCTCACAACCACATTTCCCAATGAAAATCCATCAGCTCCCTCTTACCGCCAAACCAGATGGTACTTTGAAGGGTTGAACCCAAGTTTTATCCTTCCTTGTATATTAACATCAAGCACAAAGACTCTATGATCAGTATATTTCCTGAGAATATTTTGTTGAGCTGAAGACTAGGATGGCTTTAGGCTTCATTCTGTTTTGCTGCAGTCTAGAATTCGGTGGGGGTTGGGGGGTGGGGGGATCACTTGAGGAAATACATAATAAGAGTGTAGTGACTAAGGCTGTTGCTCAGATAGCCTCCTATTCTATACCAGTTGTTCATATCATTCATTCATTTATTTGTGTATTCACTCATACATTCCATAAACACTATGTACCACTAAAGTCTAGACATTGTAAAATATGAGGAAATTGTAGAGATATAAAAGAAAATCAGATATAATTCCTCCTTTCTGAACATTCATAATCTATTGGGGTAGAAACTAAGTGTACAGGAAGGATATGGCTATGTCTGCTTCTAGTAATGAAGTACCTGCTTGTTTTACATTATTCTCCCAATGAAAATGGCTAGAAACACTGGATAAGAACCAAGAGACATCTGTTTGAAGGTCCTAAGGCTGTCAGGTTTTGAGGGGCCAAAAATGGAAAGAAGAGAAATCTGCTGAGGTGATTCACACATTCTATCCAGGTTTTCCACTCAAGGCAGTTCCTCAAGCCTGATTAATAAAACACCATGGGTAGAGATGCTAAGAAGCCTAGCAGAAAATAGATAGTGAGAAATAAGAAAGTAAGCAGAGGTCTTTGTAATCTCGTGGGACTAGAGAAGCAAAACTGAAGTTCAGGGATACTAAGAGAGCTAGGGCCCAAGATTCAGAGATGCTTCAGAGAAACAGTCTGAATGTCTTATTCTCCCAAGACAACCACTAATTAGCAAAGCAGCATAAAGAGAAACTGAACAAAAAGCTAGAGCCAAGAGACTATGGAGATAAACAGAGCCTTGGAGAGTCTCACAAAAATTAGCACTGAGGGCTTGTCAAGGAACACCAGCCCTTATAAACACAAAACCTTTCAGTTGGAGCCCTTTAAGGACTATTTTCAAAGAATAAGTGAATCAAAAATATATTGCACCTATAAAGATTTTTGAAGAAACTTACCTCTAAATAGCTCAACCTTAATTGGAGTCAGGTGACTGCCCCCATTCTAACTGCTTGCCAGACTCTTGCTAAAGACTCATCTACGGGCACCTGGGTGGCTCAGTCGGTTAAGCTTCCGACCTCAGCTCAGGTCACCATCTTGCCGTTCATGAGTTCATGCCCCATGTCGGGCTCTGTACTGACAGCTCAGAGCCTGGAGCCTGCTTCAGATTCTGTGTTTCTCTCTCTCTCTGTCCCTCTCCCGCTCTGTCTCTCTCTCTCTCTCTCTCTCTCTGCCTCAAAAATAAATAAAACATTAAAAAAAAGACTCATCTGAGTCTTTATAATCTTTATTTACACAGTATCTGCTACACAAGAGGCAGAACCAAGAAACAGATAATAAAAATAGATCCAAAGGTGATCTAAATATCATAATCATCAGACATAGGCTTTAACAATGACTCTAATTAATATGTTTAAGAAAACAGAACGTTGCTTTTCAAAAAACTGGCATTTGAATTGATCTTTGAAGAATACTTCGGATTTCAATTAACCAAGATTGTACTTCTCCAAGGACTTGGAGTCAGATGCAAGTCATTCTAGCCAAGGGTGGATCACAGAGATGAAGAACAAAGCAGGGAAGGGTCAGATCCAGCAGTATTTGATCCAGGGAAGGACCAAATGTGTGTAGGTGGGGAATAACTAATTTTTGTCTATTTCAGGATTTCTTCAGTAAATCTGACCCATTTCTGGAAATTTTTCGTATGAATGATGATGCAACCCAGCAGCTTGTACACCGAACTGAGGTGAGAAGACTTATCTTCAGCTGTGCCATCTCAGCTCCTAAGATAATAAATTGACCTGTTTTGGGAAACCCCTTATGTTTCTTAATGTCTGTAGTTGTGCACTCAGACCTGGAGCCTTCACTGTCCTTAAGAGGACTCTCTGTCTTTTGTAGCTTTTTTAATTCTCAATTTAGATGTTAGAAGACCCTCTCTGACCCAAATTTTCCATTGTTGACCTTCAATACAGTCAGCAACATATTAATAAGAATATGAATATTAGGTAACATTTAATGTGTATGATTAGGTGCCAAGCATTGTACTAAGTGATTTGTATGCATTACTTTATTTACTTCTCATAACAATCCCTTGACATGATTATTATTACCCCCATTTTATAGTTGATTAACTGAACCTTTGGGAAGGCCAGTGACTTTCCAAATTCTCATAGTTAGTGAGGGGTAGAGCAGAGGTTTGAATTGAGTTTGTTTGGCCTGAGCTTCATGATAATTTGAGAAGCACATCTGCCTCCCCAGCAAAAGTTCATCCACTGGGCTGATGTCAGGCCTATTATGTGAACGGCTGTTCTGTCCCAGCTGCCGCTTGGTCTAGCTGCAGCTCCTTCTCAAGCCCCCTTGTCTTTCTCTCCGGGGCTCCAAACCTTATCTCTTATTAACCCACCACCCAGTGCCACACACCCATTCGACAACCAACCCCAATCTCCACTTTTCATTTTGTTTACAAGCTGGTCCAAGAGAGAGTCTGTGGGGGTGAGAAGTACATTGATAAGGAGGAAGTGGGATGATTGTGATAAATGAAAGAGCTGAGAGAAGACTATTGTGTATATATATTCATATATATATATATAGGACTATTGTGCATGCATATATATGTGTGTGGTGGGATAAAAGAAGAAGGAGCCCTCATGACTTTCATAGGATGATAGTAGGGTTCCATGTTCCCACCACCCCATATTGGAAATCCATTTCCATTTGCCTGAAGTAATAGAGTCTCAAGTAGTGTTTGGGGAACTTTTTGTGTCATATTAAAGGTATACAAGAATTAAATAGTTTGGATGGGCAAAGTCTATGGATACCATCTAGTTCATAGCTGGCATTTCATAACTTGTGCTTAATAAGAAAATGAATAAATGAATGAAGCTGAGTATAGATAGTATGTCTACTACATGTTATAATAGTACAATGTAGTTCTCTGGAATTTAACCCCTGGGGAACAGTTTGGGGTACAGTAGTCTCCCTGAATGGCACCTGATTGCCACCACCAAATAGAGTCCTTTTCACAAATACAGATTCCTTTGGTAGGACAAACTTCTTTCAGGAGAAGTAAATAAACTTTGGGGAGAATTAGAAGTGGTGTCCATTTGCCCTTTTGTTCCTGTCATTGAATGGGGGCTTAAATGTGCAGACAGAAAGGAGATGGGAGTGTATCATTAGACCTCTCTCACAAGATCTCCCTTTCCTTTGCTCCTGATACCATTCCTTTTCTCATTATTAGTATTAGTAAATTCTCCTACTCCCAAGAATCTCTAGAACTCCTCCCATACCTAATTGCTGAGGAGCTTCTGGAGTCTCACAAGCAATGCAACTGTTACGTTTTCCAGTGAGTCAAGCAACATAACATTGATTTTTTCCTCTTTCTTATTCAAGAGATATGAAATAAATACTAGGCAATACTGTTCTCTTGGAGGAAGCACACTCATGTACACACAGATTCTAATTTCGTAGGAAATTTCTAGTTGAAACTTTGATCTGCTATGTTTAAAAAACTGTTGGCAATAAAATATCACTTCTTAGTGTTTTCATATAAAGGTGAGAACTTTAAATTAACCCAGATGTTTTTATCTAACTTTTCTTCTCATGACAACTTTGATCATCCCCAGGGTATCAGGGCACAAGACAAAGCCCCACAGGAACATAATTTTTGTACTTTAATGCATTAAAAGAAATTTAATAATGAGTCCATGATACAATCAATAATTCATGGTTATATTAAGGAACCCAGTAGAAGAGGGAATTACTTATAAAATAATTATGTTATTTGGATAGAGAATTCATTTTTTTATAATGCTAAGACTTCTGCTAACTAAAACTTTCACAGGAATACAAATCGATATGACAAAATTCCATTTGACTTCATTTGTATATACCCTAGAGCAGTGGTTCTCAAATTTCATGCATCAGAATCATTTAGGGGGCTCACCTCCAGAGTTTCTGTCAGTAGGTCTGAGCACAACCTAGAAATCTGAACCTTTAACAAGTTCCCAGGTGATGCTGGTTCTCCTGCTGTTCCAAGGACCACACTTTGGGAACCTCTATCCTAAAGTACACAATATAGCCCTAGGTACAGAGCAGATTCTCATGCATTCTATGTCCATGCAAATTATTTGAACCATAGTGATGGCAGGCTGACTTGACTTGTATGGACTATGGGGCAGGATTAGTAAGCTGCTTTCAGAAGGATTTCACTGTATTATAGACTTAGTTTGTGACACTAAAGATCTGAAGATCTTCCATATTATACCTTAATATGAAAGCTGATATAAGTATGCTCTTGGGATTTTTCTTTTAGAAACTTCTCCTCTGACTTGAATCTGCTCTAACCTGAGGTCATGAGTGACCAAAGACTATTCAATTCTTTAGCAGTAGAAATGTCCTGCTATACTCCCTACACCAACCAATAGTCTTTACCTATACTCAATAGAAGAGAATTTATGCCATAGGAATGACACTCCTGTAGAACTTTATCTATGCCTGTAGATCCTTTATCAGAGGCCAAAAGCAGACCTGCCTCCTAAATCCTAGCTCCTTTCAGTGTAGAAGGGTTCATCCCCAGCATCCATATGATGATCATTATTCATGAGACAACAGCCAGGCCAGTGATCACAGGAATTCTGCTCATAACAAGCCACTTAGTGGGCACCCTTACTCCAAGTTTTCATTAAGACACTTATTCCAGACAGTTGTCCTTTTCATAAGCACCACAATACTTCTCAGATGGTTTTTGTATTGAAATGTGAAAATGTCAAGCATTCCCTCCCCAACCCACCACTCCTCTCTTTGTTTTCTCAGGTTGTGATGAATAACTTAAGCCCAGCCTGGAAATCATTCAAAGTATCAGTCAATTCTCTATGCAGTGGAGATCCAGACCGCCGGCTGAAGGTTCGATATCTATGTCTGAGAAATGCAATTGTTTATGTATTTAACTCTCCTCTTTCTCCTTGTGTGAATGTTGGAAAACCCAAAATTTTCTTTACTGCTTACCCAAATCTCTTAGCATCTTGATGGAAGATGAAGGGGATGTTTCTTCTGCAGGAGCCACTGAAGCTCATGAGATAGTCAAAGATAAATCCCAATTGTGTTACGTCAAGAGGGAAAGTCCATGGCTTCTCAGAGACAAACTGTGGCAATAAGTTCATGGCGTGATTGGGAGTTATTAAGAACACAAAAATTACTATATCAATTATCTATTGTTGCATAACAGATTAATCCAAAATGTAGTAACTGAAAACAATAACCATTTATTTAGCTTATGATTCCATGCACTGGCAAGTTCAGTTCCTGTAGGAGGTTCTTCTCTTGATCTTGCTTGGATGCCCTCATGTATTTGCAGGGTGGCTCTCTTCTGGGCCTTGACTGGCTATCATCTGGAATGACTGGGTGTTTGAGCCATTTATCTCTCAACATTCAGAAGGCTAGTTTGGCCTAGTACACAGCAACCTTAGAGTTCCAAAAGAGCAAGAACAGAAGCTGCAAAGTCTCTTAAGGTCTAGTCACAGAATGCATAGGTCACTTCCTCCACATTCTGTTGGTCCAAGCAAGTCACGTGGCCATCCCAGATTCAGGGATGAGGGTGAGGAAATTGACTCTGCCACTTGGTGAGAGGAACTGCAAAGTATGGTGGCCATTTTTTTCAGTCTACCACAAATGCTTTTTGGGTATCATGGGAATATACAAGTTGGAAGAAAAGACACTTTGTGAGGGTGACCAAAGGAAGACAAGAGGCTGAATGCCAGAAGCAGATTCCAGGAGGCATTTTTTATGGTCCAAAAACTGACCCTCCTTCTACCTTGGAAGTCCAGAAGCTCCATGTTATCAATGCCCCCAAGTTGATTCTACCAATTCAGGATAACTAAGTAAAATCAGTAGAAACCAGAGCCTATAAACCTAAGGGCGAATCAATTCATATTGAGTGAGCAACATGTCCCTCAAGCAGAGTCAGCATTCACCTCAGTTTAATCAGGGCATTTTCTCTATGTGGGCCAGCCATAGGGAAGACAACTATTAGACAGCTACTATATTAGCCTGAAAGCCTGGGACGTCTGCCTCCACTATGGGAAGATGGGTTCATTCAGCAGACTAAATGTTCACATTGATCTTTCAGGGCACCTAATTTCCTGGAAACTGTTAGATGGTCATTGCCAATGTTTGTCTTTGTAACTTTACATTTTCCTCATCCATTTTGCCTCACAAAACTTCTTCTGATAGAATTATTTTGATTTGTCAGCGTTGTCAGATTAGAACCCGTTTTCTCTAATGTGACCTTATATATCTTTGCTTAAGACCATTCTGTGTGGACTTGGTGCTTGAACTCTCAGTAGACTACTTACTTCCACATTCTTGAGGAGAAAGTCAGAGTTTCCCTAATATCTTGTGTCCTGTAAGAGCTAAGATACTTTAAGCTTCATTTGGCATTCGGAACTGTCTTTTACGTCAAAATCAGGACTCCTGGCTCTTTGGGACTCCATGTGTCAGCTCATATGTGGAATGCCAAGGGCTTTAGCTTCAGGCATAGGGTGATGATTAACGTCTGTATTCTGAGCAGCTCCATCCCATTCCTAGCAAGATAATTGACCCTGTTTAGGATAGAAATCAAATAATATGTCCATTAGCAATAGATCAGCTTTGTCATATGGAGTTATTAATTGAATAAAAGGAGAGGGTTGTATGTAATTGAATAAATAAATGCAGAAAAGCAGCACATTATGGCCTTGTGAATGTTTTGCCATCTGTAGAGGAACAAGTAGGAGTAAAGGAGATAGATGATGAGTGACAGATGAGAAAGAAAGAGAAAGAAAGAAATAGGGTGTTGGAGAGGAAACGGTAGGAAGGGAAGAAGGAAAGGATCGGAGCTTCTCAACAGCTGCACAACTGACATTTGGATTTTGTTGTAGGGGCCTGACCTATGCATTCTAGGATGTTTAACAAACAGCATCCCTGGCTACTTGATGTTAGTAATACTCCACTTACAGCCAGTCTTACATCAGTCTTACAGCCAGAAGTCTACTCAGACATTGCTAAATGTTTCCTGGAGAGTAAAATTACTCCTGATTGAGAACCAATGGTTTCAAACTTAACATGCATCAGAATCACCTAGATAACTTGCTAATGTGTGTGTGTGTGTGTGTGTGTGTGTGTGTGTGTGTGTGTATATATATATATATATATACAGAAACTCTGAGTATTTAGTATTACAAAGTATATATCTATATATATACTCAGAGTTTCTGATTCAGGAAGTCTAGGGTGGGCCTGAGAATTTTGCATTCTAACAAGCTCATTGGTAATGCTGCCACTGCTGGATTCAGCCCACACTTTAAGGACCCAGGGGTAGACATTTGTTTCTTCATTATGACTCTCCCATGGCCTAGTGTCTCCACAGCAATTTCCAGCACCCAGTCTCCCCTTTACCACCTCTGTTCTGCCCAGCACTTGTACCTTTCTGCACTGTCCCAGCCTTCTCAGCTTTGCACACACCCTTCTCTCTTCCTGAAAAGCCTTCCTCAGTCTGCTTTTCTTTAAACAGGCTACTTTTCTTCAGGCCTCTTAAATCGCCCTCCACTTTCAAAAAACCTTCCTCTTTAGCTTCTGTGGGATACTTTCTAGCCCTTTCTACTTACCCCATTAAACTACTTCTCAACTTGTTTTGAAAATTTCTGTGTACATCTCTGTCTCCTCAGTAGACGACTTGTCTTTTTCAGTTTGCTCCTTCGGGGTAGAACTATGTTTTGTTCACTGTGTATACAGCTGTCTAGCATAGTGCTTGGCACAGAGTAGATACCCAGTAACTTTTCAAAAAATGTTCATTTATTTATTTTGAGAGGTGGGAGGAGAGAGGGAGAGAATCCCAAGCACCCAACATGGTGCTTGATCCCATGAACTGTGAGATCATGACCTGAGCCTAAATCAATAGTCGGATGCTTAACCGATTGAGCCACCAAGGCGTGCCTACCCAGTAACTTATTGGAGAGTGAGTGAATAGAGGTGTGAGGGAAGTACTGAGAGGTTACCAGGGGGTATCCTGGGGCAGGGACTGGAGTGGAGAATTGCCCACAGCAGTATTTGGTATGCTGGAGTTTCCTAGGCCACAAAGCCAATGTTGCACTCACCTGCTCACAATATCCAAATGCAGTTTTCTGAAAGGCAGGATAGACTTCCTGTATTGCCCTTTACTTGTATTCATTATTTTGTCACAAAGGCCACTGTGAAATTTTCATAATGCTGTCCCTAGCCAGCTTTCTCCAAAATAAAATGGCACCATATTGGCAGGCAGCATCTCTGTCCATATGGGTGTCATTCTTCCTATCACCAAAGAACATTAGAAAGTGATTTAAAATTTTTTTAATTTTAAAAACACTCTGTCAGTTTAGATTTTAGCAATCTTAGCAAAATTTTGACACTTAGGTCTTTGTCCCAAATGAGGCTTGGTATCTTTAATTCTCATTTATTCAGGACCCACATGAACACCCAAGTTCAAATAACCAGCTTTTTCTGCTTTACTTTTATTTATTTATTCTGTACTGTTCCTTTGTGTAAAAAATAAAAGCATTCAAAGAAGCCTTTTTCAGAAACTGGTGTTTTAACTTACTATGGAAATATTCAAACATACATAAAAGTAGAGAAATGATGTGATAACTCCCCATGCCCAGTACACAGCTTCAACAATTATTATTGTTGTAAAATTGTGTGTAACCCATTTCTCTCTTCCTCTCCCCACTGGATCATTTTGAAGCAAATCCCAGACCAGGGCCAGCTCATCCATTAAGCCCAGCAAGCACAGTGCCAGGACCCACCAGACTTTCAGGAGTCCATGAAAATGTTTTCATTCTTTTAAAATTAGAAAGGAAAAAAATGAACTTATAAATAAGATTGAATAAAATGTTTTATTTTTTTTCTCACCTCAGAAAGCAATGACATTTTTAGAATCCTAAAAATCTGTGGTGGAAGGGGACCCATGAAGGCAAAAATGCCTAGGGCCAATGAAGGTCAAGGTATGGCCATGTCCCAAATACCTTATCACATCATCACAAAATGCTTAGGTATAAGAATAAGAATAAGGAATCATTCTATAAACATAACTACAAAGCCATTATATAATCTAATTATATTATATATCTAAGAATATTAACTAAGCCTCCTTAATACCATCAAATATTTTGCCACTATTCATATATGACTGATGGTCTAATTTATTTAAAAAATGTTTTTGCGCTTTTTTTTTTTAAAAAGGGGGATCTAAATAAGGTCCAAGCATTGAATTAGACAAAAATACCTCCAAAGTTCTCTTTTAATCTGTTAGTTCCTTCTCCTTTTTTTTCCCTTGCAGTTTATTTATTGAAGAAATCAGGTTGGTTTACCCTGTAGCATTTCTCATGTTCTGTGTTCCCTATAAATGAGGAGTTAGGACTTGATCAGATTTGGGATCTGTTTTCTAGCAAGAATGCTTTATAAGTGATGCGGCTTTCTTAGGGTGTGAATAGTCATTGAGGAACTTTGCCTACATCCATTTAGTTAGGGCTTCCAAAATGGTAATTTTCCACTTCTGTCATTTCTTCTTTATCTGTTGTTTAGTGTCTTCTATAAGGAAAAGCTTTTCCTTCAATAACTATTTGGTTCCCTGAGGTGTGATTCATACAGGAAAGACAGGAAAAATGGTTTATTTTTCCTTTCTTTTTTAACCAATTTTCAGAATAACAAATTAGTTCTCTGGCATCCTCCAGAGGTAACTAGTGAAGTCCCCCAATATTATTAAGAATTTATAGATTTTTTAATATATCTGAGTCTTTCAATTCATTTCAGTTATTACTATTCCTTTGAAATCTTGAATTGCTGCATGTTTAACCAATGAAAACTGCTTTAAGTTAGCTCTTGAGTTCTTTTGACATAAACTTAATACTATGTAGTCATTTCCTAGCTTTCTTGTATAAACTTTAAAATTCATAAATTTTGAAATTGTGTAATTCCCTTTCTCCATCAGATCTATCTCTCTGTGGATACTGAGTCATATATTAAAGTCTCTTGAAACAATTTCTCTCCATAGCTAAACATCTACCCCATAGAACTCTCATTTTGTTTCATTTTGCTTTCCATTGCTAGGATATTTTTACAAATTTAATTTTCCTTTGTATGAAATGTTTACATGATTCTGAAGTCAAAACTACAAAACAAGTATATTCAGAAAAATTTACCTTCCATTCCTGTCTCTTCCACTTTGTACCCTCTTCCCTTATAGGTAATCATTTTGTAGTATACTTTAATACTTGGCAGTGCTAACTCCTTCCACTTCTCTATTCCTTTCCTTTTTAAGGGTTTTCCTGGATATTTTGCTTGTTTTTTTCTGTCCCTTTAGCTTTAGAAACAACTAGTACTGGGGCGGGGCGGGGAACAACTTGATGGTATTTTTATTGGTTTTGCAAAGGAAATCTCTTTACTATTGAGTCTTCCTGTCCTAGAATATGGTATGTCTTCCCATTTGATCAAATCTCCTTTTGTGTTTACAGGAGTGTTTAATGTTTTTCTCTTAGAGGTCTAGAACATTTATATTTAAATTTATGCCTAGTTTTTGTGTGTTTGTTTGTTTCTTTACCTCTTCTAAATGGAATCTTCCATTATGCCTTCTAACTATCATTTGTCAATGTAAAGGTTATTGAATTTTGTTTGTTTTCTAAAACTGCTATTTTATTAAGTTATATTCTTTTTATAGTAATTTTCTGTTCATTTTTTTAGGATTTTCCAAATATATAATTCTATCATCTGAAAATAGAGATTGTTTTACCCATTCTTACTATCCTGATGGTTCTAGTTATTGCTCTTCTTTATTTACATGGACCAATACTCCCAATAGAGTGTTAAATAGTAGAGGAGAAATAGAGCATCTTTGTCTTATCCATCACCACAGTGGAAAATTCTGTAGTGTTTTTCCATTCATTCTGACTGAGATTAATTTTTTAAACTGATTATGAAGGTGTCAGAGGCTTAGCGCTTTTCTTAGCCATGTCTACCGAGCCTTAAAGACCTGTACTAGCATTCAGGGAGGGTTCTTGTTGGTTTTGGTAACCCTAGAGACAAAAGTTGCTCTACTTCCTGAATAGATTTAGGTTTATGTTTAAGATTAGCTATTTGATGAAATATATATTTAACACTTAATATTAGCTATTTAATGAATTTGTCCATGATTTCTATGGCATGGTAGAGTCCTTATCAAAATCCTAGTTTCATGTACTTCTAACCATGCAGTGAGGTAGCTTCCATTGTCTTCATTTTACAGATGAAGAAACAGAGGCTCAAAAACCCCCATGCATTCAAATGCCAACTTTAATGCTCTTTTTTATTGAATTGTACTGTCTCTATTTTGTTGTATTTCTTAGAAAATAAATCATCTTGATAAAGCATATCGCTTAACTCTGAACCAGCCAGAATGTTTTATTTGCCATTATTCTAACATTTAACAGAAACAAGTCTTGTATATATGTAACATATTTCATGAAGTCTGAGACACTATTAATTATGTAAAGCAGCACGAAGGGAAAAAAATGTTCTTAATGAATCCATAATGCCACGCTTTCTTACCAACATGTGTTTATAAGGAAATCTGTGCCTGTTAAACTCCATGAAATGTTGTATCAATCATTTCTTTTGATTTGATCAATACATTATTAATATCCAGTACATATTCTTTAGAAGGCATTGCTAGTATTCAGAATAGATTCTACCAGATGGGGGTCTAAGAGAAGAGGGTGAGAAGGCACTATCAGCAGGCATGATTAACACATTGTTAACACCCTAAATGTACCTAGTACTATAGGAAAATGCCATGACAGAAAAGTCTAGGAAAATACCATATAAGAACCTCAAGGCCATTTCCTGTCTCCTTTTCTAATTCTCAAACCATACAGGTAACTTGGACACTCTCCATGCAGAGTTCATCAGGCATTTTCTGAGTATGGTTGCCTCGAAGAGGGAATTAAGGTGATCCTTGTCTCACCCTGTCCCCATGCCTATGCAAGAGAGAGACCCAGGTTATTAGCTGAGGTCATGGTGCAGTGAGCACACCCAAGACAACCAGGCAGAAGGAAGTAACAGAAGAAAAAGAGAAGCAGATCCCCAAAGTCAAAGCAGAGGTTATAGGACTCAGGAGCCCATGACAGCGTGAGAGGAGGCCCAAAGTCCAAAGCAACCAACAAATGACATCTTCACCCACGATTGATCTCACTCACCTGTCACACCCTACTTCTTCTGTAGCCATGTGTGATTGATTTAGAACAGCCATGTTCATGAACTCCCTTCTGACACCCCCAAATTTGGATTCCTGGCCAGTCAGAAAAGTGCTTTCCTGAATCAGCATTGTAGACCCCATTGGTCCTGGAATCTTCATTTTAACAACTTTCCCAAACAGTGCTGGTGCAAGCCGTTTGCCAAGCACACACTGAGAAATACTGTCTTCCTACTGAGTCTTCAAACCTAGATGACTTGCTGGAACTTCTCTTGGGAGGTCAGTATTTTCACTGAAGAGCTAAGTGTATATGTATGTATACATTCTGCTCTTCCCTCTATATGAAATCTGTAGCACTTACCCTTTGGTTACATCTAGCTATTGGTGTCTTCCCTTTCTCAAGTGTGACCAGGCCATCTCGAATTGAAATTGCATTTTCAATACAAATTCATTGTCTTTGCTTTGGACTCTCTGAGCCAGATTGACTGACAAGTGCCAAATGGTTTTGACTCCAGGAGAGTGTTCTTGGAGTTTGCCTTGGACCTTCCCCCTTTATTCCCAATGCTACGTGACTCCTAACTCCTGGATTCCTGAGTGCCTTTTATTGTGCCTCAGATCCTTTGAGTTTAGTTGCCAAACTTGTTTTATTTCTGCTTCATCCTGTTTTTCTGTAACAACCCTTCTGACTCTTAATGCTTGAAATGGAAACACACACACACACACACACACACACACACACACACACACACCTCAGTTCTAACCCCAGATCTCAATCCTTGATGGTGGCCCCAATTCAGCCCCATAATTCCCCCAAACCCATAGATTCAATCATGAGATCTCCCATGGGTTACACTAACATTTTCTGATTCTTGGTGCCAAATACAGGAAGGTGGAATTAAGGGGTCCCTTGGTAACTATATTTGGTATTGTTGGAAATGCCTGTAATAAAGACATTCTCAGACAGTTGAAAGCAAGTTTACTTTCCTTCTCTATCTACCTTACAACTGAAAGAGGAAAAAAAAGAGCTTGAATGGTCCACGGGCCTGTTATGTTCTCTTGAGATCTGTTACAATTCAAGTACTTCTTTTTATGGCCTTCTGGGCTCAAGGGTTTCTGGGTTTGTGCCTGTCGATACTTCACTCAGCCTAAATGTCCCATGATTATCAGAGGACTGAAGACTCCTCTAGATGTCTCTATATTGGATCAGCCATGGCACAGGAATTCTTGACTCCACTTAAGTAAATGGCACCCCTGACCCAGCAGGCTGCCTCTACTGAGATCTGTAATCAATACTGCAGTATGGGAAAGCAACAGCCATCTTAAACAGTGTGGAATCATATAGGAATAAAGGAGGCTTCTGAATGAGAGAAAAACTACACACTCAGTTTTAATAATTTTTTCACTTTTCATTAATATTTTCCCCTTTTTTACAGATGACGAATTCAAGGTAGCATGTAAGCAAATTGCTTAAGATTACACAGCTAAGTAGTGCAGCTTAGTTTAAACCCAGGTCTGTCATGCTCTGTGGTCCTTGCTTTTCACTACTGAAAGTTAGCTAACATTTACTGAACAGGGCATTCACCAGCTACCTGGTACTATGCTGGACACTTTGCTTAAATTATCTCATTCAACCCTATGCTTATCCTAGGTTGAACCATGCTGCAGTAGCATCTTTGCTACTGTAAAGTTTATTTTTACTTTGCTACAGTAAAGTTTATTTCTAGCTCACATAACAATCAAAGGTAAATCTTCCTAATTAATGGTGTCTCTCTCCTTGATTTGAGAGCCCGCATTGCTTCTATCTTGTGGTTCACCCATACCTTACGGCCTCATTGCTATTTGCATTTAGCACGTGGAAGACAGATGTGGAAGGAGCTCTCTAGAAGTTTTAGCTAAAAACAGCACTTGGCATTGCTGCCTATATTCCAACGACTAGAACTTAGTCATATGACCACACTGAACTGCCAAGGAGGCTGCAAAATGTGATCCAGTTGGGGCCTAGAAAGAAAAGAAAACAAATTTTGGGGGACCACCTAGCTGACTCTTCCACTGGAAGATGTTGTTATTGTCCCCATTTTGCTGATGAGAAAACTGAGGCTTGGAAAGATGAAATAACTTGTTTCAATTCACAGAGCTTCCAAGCAACATAGGCAGGATCAAGTCTGTCTAACTCTGGAACCTACACTCTATAGCTGCATTGTCCAGTAAAACTTTCTGATAGTGGAAACATTTCATATCTGTGTTTTCCAAAAGAGTAGCTAGTACGCACATACAGCCAGAACAATTCTCTCCCAACCTCTCTTCTCTCTTTCCCTTTAGGCTTTCTTCCTATTTTCAGTCCCCCCCCCCCACCTTAGTATCCCATCCTCTTTTTTCCAGTGAACACCATCCAAAGAGAAAATTCCACTCTTTTATGTGTCAGGCCTTTGCTGCTAATGTGAGCCCTCTTCTTCCCAGTCTTTAATGGTTCCATAGGGGAAGCAATGGGTTTCCTACACATGGGGTCAACAGTAGGTACTTCAATGCCAAGATAATTTTTCATCAGTGAGAATCAGGTCTGATTTCCTTAATATTTGAGAAGAGGGCACACCTTGCTAAAGCAAGTGTTATGGGTTTTGGATTTTTTTAATCCAGGAAACCATATAATCTGGTCTTAGATTTTTAAAAAAATAATCTTGAGAGATAGTGTTTAATGGATATAGAGTCTCCATAGGAAGATGGAAAGGTTCTGGAGACAGATGGTGGTGATGTTTACACAACGATGCGAACATTTAAAATTGCTAAAATGGCAGATTTTATGTGACATATCTTTTGCCACAATAAAAAGAAATTTATTACAAAAATAACCCTCTTCCTGTTACCATGACTTTGAACTTCCTCTTGTGAAACAACCACTCGATGTTATTGTACTAGGAGCATTTGACATCTGCCTATACCTGGCATACCTTACCTGTGATGACGCTTGCCTCAGCAATCTGGGATGAGACTGTGATGGCTCCTGAGAACTTCCTCATACCCACATTCCTCCCTCTCAGAAACCCTTCTGAGGGTGAGGGGAGAGCCTTCTTTTCGCCACCATTATAAACAAAGAACATAAAAGAGGCAGCGTAACCCAGCCAAACTATTTTGTTGGGACAGTTGTCCCTGGCCATGCTCTGTCTTTGACTAACTCAGAATATGTTTTTGAAGAAATCACCTTTGGAAAACACTTTGAAATTCTGAAGTAAGAACACCAATTGAACACATATCGGTGCCCTGGTGAGATAGTTTAAGGTGCAAAGGGAGCCCTCTTGCCATCCAAGGTGGACATTTCTCCACTAGTGAGAACTCCCATCTCAATAAATCACAATTACTGTGATGGGAAGAGGTTTCTTCCCATTATTTAACCCATGCATGTCTGCTTCTGCACTAAAACCTAAGACAGCTAAACAGCTACTGAGAGGATGCTTGAATAAAACTAGGAAGCTGGACAAAGCAGCTGAATGATGCAGAGGAAGGAATGTTCTAAGCAGAGAGTCTGAGAACCTGCTGATGGAGCTTTATGGCACACCTCAAACTGATGGGGTCACTGCTCTGTCCCAATGATGCTGTGTGCTGACATCCCTTTCTGCTGGTTATTCTTGTCTACTGCTTGTATTCATTTGTTCACTTACTTGTTTATTAACACGAGCCACTTCACCTTTCATTGCACTGCTTTGTTAATATTGAAGCTGAAAAACTTGCCTCAAGAGCTCAATTTTTATTTTTGCACTTTTGGAAATGTTGTTTTTAAACCTAGCCTTGTCAATAGGAAGTCTTCCACAAACTGAGCTAATATCCCAAGAGGCCTTTGCCTTGAATCAGTTTCTGTAGGATACTCAGCTACTCTGACACATTTTAAACACTAAACAGAAAAATTTTTTTGAGTATTGCAATCTGAAGACATGCTGGGCATTTCTCTCTGGGAAGTCTTTTCAATAGAATTACCAAACAAAACAGTGAGAGACCTATCTCTTAAGAAGGATGGCTTTTATAAGGAGAGAGTCCTTGAGGCCAAGAGAAGTGACCCATTTTTAGGTGCTTGGCAGAATTCCACATTCCCTCCATCTCAGGGAGGGAGGCATCAACATTTCCTCATGGAGATGTTGCCTGTGGTATCCTAGCTGTCTGCAAAGTGCTTGGATTTCCAGAAAAGTGTTGGGGAAAGCCAGGGTTTTGTCTGTAGGGAGCACATGAAATTGATGTCAGGGAACAACAGGTTTGACTGACCTCATAAAAAATGAATTATTCATTCCCTGGGAGCATATAAATCGCCTTTTTTTCCTGTGACCTTTGATTCATTGGAGAAAGGATACAGATGCTTTTGTGCCATCCCAATAAGTAGAAGAAAGCTACAATGATCATCTTCCCTGCCTCCACCCTAGAGTTAGAAAGAAACAAGCTGGAGACTTCCTCATGATGCCTGCAGAGGCTGCACAGGCTGGGCTACTCCAGCTAGCGTTCCCTGTCACCCGGTGTGGTCTGCAGCTCCTTTGAACTTATACATGAACTCAGCTTTGTCCACGTGCCCCAACTTGATAAGACCTGGAAAAATGGACTCATAAAACAGGTAGATGGAGGCCAATATATTAAATTATAAAACTTTTAATAAAATTTTAATAAATTAATTTAACAAAACCTGTAATCCTTGTGTTCCACACAAGGTTCTCCTTCCTTGAAATCTGAACACTTATGAAGCAGAGTTAGCAATTAGAAAGTTACTTGGCGAGCATGGAAAAAAAATCAAGGCAAGGGCGTATGCAGAGTCTCGAGAGATTCTACTTTGGTTAGCAGTTTGACACAAAGCCCCTCTAGAGAGTCTGATTAACTTAATAGGATATTTGCTTTTAAAATGCATACAATTCTAGGGCTTTGTGAATTCATTAAAGCTGATCTCTGGATTCCAGACCTCTGAGCCGAGCCATGGTGAGTCTGGTCCAAGTATAATTTTCAAAAAGTTAAAAGCATGACTCTCATCCAACTATCAAATGAACATGTGTCAAAGATTTCATTCACTTCATTCATTAATGAGGAAACCAATAATATGATTAAACTGTTCTCCAGGAGCATTTTGAGGAATCGAGTTTACATAGCGTTTTTGTTTAAACAGGAGTAAGATTTCTAGAGATACAATTGGTTAATGTCCTTCACAACAGTAAGTCATAAACTTCAGGGTTATCTTTGCTATCAGACAGAAATCATTGCACCATATACAAGTTTACGAATGTAACTCCACAGAGTCTGAGCTCTTAGTTCATTGATAATAAATAGGAAAATCAAGCAATGATATATTCATGTAGGAAAACAAATCATCCTTGGGCAGGCCTGTTAAAGCTTCAGCACGCCATTGAAAGAACTTGCAATCATGCTTATGGATTTATTTCTAGGTTATGGGTAAATTTTCTTAAGAGGCTCAAATAGCTCCTGAGTTCACATTTCTAGAGCCTGATATATGCTTGAAATCCCTAACTGGCCCCCTCATCCCCCTCTCCACCTTTGAATGGCTGGCCTATTCTTAACCTTCAGGTGTCGGCTCAAAACTCAACCACTCAGAGACACCATCCAGGCTTCATTTTTCATACATGCACTCCTCCAGTTAGTCTCCATCTTACCACTTTATCAGTCCCCCTCATGGCACCTACCATCATCTGTAATCATGTTTATTTGTTTACATGGTTACTGTTGGTCTCCTCTGATGAAATGCAAATACCAAGGTTCGAGGGAAAGGAACTGGCCAAATTTACCTCTGTATCCCCAGCCCCTAAAAGAGTGCTTGCATATAGTTGGTGCTTAATAAATATCTACTTAATGGATGGAAGCATGGGTGGAGGGATATGTATATATGCATGCCCATATATACATTAACCAGATTCTGTGGAAAACATTCTGCCAGGTTTTTGCTATTTTGTTTGCCCTTTTAAAGGCTCTAAGAAAAGCACTCCTATCATCCACTTATTCTTACCCTCACGTATATTGACACTACTGATTAATTTATTAGCGCCATCACATCACTTTTGACCTGTGATGCTTCCTTTTCAAGGCAAGTCTAAATTCATTATGGCTGTTTTCTTATTGTCAGTGTCTTAGAGAACACCCAAATGCAGCCCATTTATCATTATACCACCCCACACACACAGTTTTTCCATTGAATTTAAACACATCTTTCCCTCTACGAGCCGCAGAGTTGCAAGAAGGGGGTGGGGGGAAAGCAAGGAAGAGTCTGGATGAGGAAGAAACCAGCAGGGAATGACTCTCCTTTAGGAGTGAGGGGCTGGAATGAAAGTCATAGAAAGAAGAAACAGTGTCTTGGCCTCACCTGGCTCTCACAGAAGAGCTTTTGGAGGATAAAGGGGCCTAAATTCCTCTCAGAAAAGGAATGGGAAGGAAAGCAGCCTGGTAGACTTACCAAATATCAGGTCTCTTTCATTTCACTGGTATAATTCATGGTCAGGTACATTACTTCCTTCAAACCATCTCTGAAATAGCAGGGACTGAGTCTCTTATTAGGAAGGATGAATGCTGGCTTACCTTTAAGCCATGAGATATTCAATGGAAAAAATCAGGAGGGGGCGGTGGGGTGAGTAAGACAAGCAGGATTCAATTAAGCCCTGGAGTGGCTGAGAAAAGAAAGGGCCATCGTGTATATTCTGATCCTTGGAAACTTTTCTATGATTTGCTTCTCTTTTTTTTCCTTCTTTCCTTTTCCCTGGCAATTAAACATCTACCCAAATATTGTTGTTGACCACCTGCATGCCTGGCTGCACTGTCATTTAAAACATTTTATGACAGCCAACCCCTGAAAGAGTAAAATCACTAAATGGACTTGTCAGGAAGCATTACCTCCAGCTCATCTCCCCTGCAGACCAGCTGGCCCTCTTCAGAAGCTCTCTTACAATTCACTCACCCCTGCCACTCCCAGTAATGAAACCGACCCTTAGAGGCATACAATGTACCAAACTGCAGCAGACCTTATGACAGGTCAACATGTGATGGAGAACAATGTTGTCAAACTTGAGCATGCATCAGAATCTCCTGGAGGACTTGTTAAAACACAGAATTCTGGGCCCCATCCCCAGAGTTTTTGATTCAGTAGGTCTGGGGTGGGGCCCGAGAATACACATTTCTCACAACTTCCTAGGGGATGCTGATGCTGCTGGTCCAGAATTCATATGGAGAATCACTGATATTGAAGTAGTAGTCAAGAGACCCCCTCACCATCATGTTTCCCTCAATTCATGCATCTCCACCTTAAAACTACTCTATATCTGCATCCACTGTTTTCTTCTTTCCAAAACTAACTTATTCATAGGCTCACTTCACTCTAGATCCTCACAGAACTCAAAGGCTCTTCCACAGCTAGTCATTGATACAAGTATTTTAAAGCTAGAAGGAAGCTTTGAGATCATCTGGTCCCTCGATTGGAGTTCCTCAGCTTCAACACTACTGACATTGGAGCCAGATAATTCTTTGCTATAGTGGGCTGTCCCATGCATTGTAGAACATTTAGCAGCCTCCCTGGCCTGCACCAATTAGATGTCAGTTACATACCCCCAACCCCAAGTTGTGACAACCAAAAATGCCTCCAGGCATTGCCAAATTTCCCCTTGGGGACAAAACTGCCTGTGGTTGAGAACTACTCTAGTCAAATGTATCTTTAATTGCTCCCTCTCTGTTGGGGTTTGAGAGTGAAAATTTATTGCATCCCTTCCTGAGTTTGGTCCAATTGAGAAATAAAGATGGAACTCAAAGCTTGGAGATTAAACTATCACTTCACTGCTGCTAAAGAAAGGAATGCTTCCTCTGGGAGAGGTTTGGGTTGTGACCAACAATAGCTGCGGAAGCCCACAGTTAAGCTTAGGATGGACAGAAAATAACTGTGTAAATACCAGGTGGCACTGCAGTGGCCTAACTATGGCAGTGGTTCTCAACCTTGGACACATACTGGAATCACCTGGGGAGCTTTAAGAATTATTGATTCCTAGACCCCATTTCAGACCAATTAAATAATTTCTGGGTGTGAGGCCAAAACATCAGCAAAGTTGATAGGCTGCCAAAATGATTCTAATGCTCACTCATGCCAAGAACCGCTGCTCAACTCAATAGACTGAGAAGATTGAGCCCCTTGTTGGATTTTCTTATGTGTACCGAGGAGGCAGCCAACTGATACAAGATCTCCCAAGTAAGTTTAAGACTTTTTCAGCCAATGAATCTTCAAAATTCTGCTGACGTGTAAGTCATGTAAACTTACTGTAAAGAATAGAAAATATTTACAGGCTTTAGAGAAGGCTCCCTGGGAGAACATAGCATTTCAGAAGCTTGAAAGTGTGTTAAAAAGGCCCAGAATTATGTGATAATAGATCCTGTGCTGCCACATTTTAATATGTTACGGACGAGGCCCCAGGGCAGGGCAAAGCTACTGAAGTAAACAGAACCTTGTGGGCCATGCTAAGGAGTTTAGATTTTTATCCTGAGAGCAGTGGGAGGCACTGAGAGGTTCTATGCAGTAAGGTAACTTGGTCGTGTTTTGAATTCTTGGAATCAGTACTCTGCCTTTTTTGTGGAATTTGGATTGCATGAGGGCCAAGTGGAAGCAGGAGATCTGATTAGAAGTCATAGGAGAAATCCAAGTAAGAGTTACCTACCAGACAGGGATGACCAGAACTTGGTACCAGAGTGGCTATTGGATAGAGAGAGAAGAAGAGGAATGCCTCAAGAATTCATCCCTAATTCCTGGCTTGGTGAAATGGATGGAAATGGCACCATTCCTTAAGATCATACCATCAAAGGAACAGGAATTTTGGGGTGGGAATGATGAGTTTGGTTTTGTACTTGCTAAGTGAGAGGTATGTCTGGGCCATCCAGTGGTCTGTTGGCCCAGAATTATCTCAATTTTAGCACTGAAAGTTCCACATCTCTGGAAACCATCAGTCTTGGGCAAACCAGGACAGTTGGACAATCTGGCAGTTGCCTCTTTGAGTTAGACTCTCAGAAGAGAAAGCTGGGCTGTGGCATAAATGTCAGAGTTGTCAATAAATAGATGGTGTGTGTGTCGGGTGTGCGTGTGCATGCGCGTGTACATATTTGAACGTGCATACAAGTGCACATGTATATGTGACTAGAAGGAAACATACCACATGATAACTGTTAAAAGTGCACCTTTCTTTTTTTTTTTAATTTTAAAATGTTTATTTTTGAGAGAGACAGAGAGAGAGAGAAAGACAGAGAGGCAGAGAGAGCACAAACGGGGGAGGGGCAGAGAGAGACAGAGAGACAGAGGGAGACACAGAATCTGAAGCAGGCTCCAGGCTCGGAGCTGTCAGCACAGAACCCGATGTGGGACTCGAACACACAAACCATAAGATCATGACCTGAGCCAAAGTTGGACACTTAACCAACTGAGCCACCCAGGTGTCCCAAAAGTGTACATTTCTTAGTGGCTAAATAATGAAGCAATTTTTTTTTAACTTTTAATTCTACTTTTTAAATTGTTCCACCATAAGAATGTGTTACTTTTTGCAACAAGGAAAAAGAAAACACTGGTGTAAAATACACAATTTTTAATATCAACACCAGTTTTCTTTTTAGTATTATTATTAGTGTTTCTATTGCTTTTTAGTTATTTTAAAATTCAGAATTGAAATAATTATTTTTCAAAATCCCAGAGTGTTTTCCTGGTGATAGGCAAGCATATCTTATTTTTGTATAGTAACATTATACAAAGTTAGGAAAGAGACTGTGGGTCAATTTGGTTTATATCCCCTTAAATTCCAGTGTCTTCTTAGGCGTAAAGTAACCTGGCAATAGAGCAATTGCTTGGTAATACAAAGTGAAACAAACAGAGAAGTTTATTTTACTGGTTTTCTAAAACAAGTTTATCATATACTACATTTCTGCATTGTCCATTCTACAATTACAGCCTTAAGTACACATTAAGCATGTAAAGCAGTAAGTCATTATTATGTACCAACTGTGAGCCAGGCACTATGCTGGGTACTTTCCCACATTCCATCTACTGTAATCCACACAACAAAATTATGACATTAACAAAGATGGAACCTGAAGCTTAAACTGTTCAATAAGCTCCTAAAAATTCACTGACCTTCTAAGGACAGAACCTGAAGCCCAGGTCTGAAGGTTTTCTAAAGCCCCATGGTCCTTCTATGAGGCCACACTATCTTCCTTAGATATACTATGGTGATTGTTGTGCAAAATCATGATGATCCCTTGGGGGATCAGTTTCAATCATTGTCCCCAAGGCAGAAGAAAAACCAAATGGAATATTTATTTATCCATCATCCTCTGTTATTGAAAGATGAGGGAAGAGGAGAAATGCCAAGGACATTCCTTAATATCACCCATCAGCCAGCAAACAAGAACCTCAAGGATTTTTGTAAGCTTGTTATAAAATCCAGAGAGTTCCATAGTATTTTAAATCTCTTGGGAGTACCCTGTACAGGCAGAAAGGAGATGATACCTTAATAGTTTTTTCTTGCTTTTCTTAATTCAAAATCGGAGATGATAAAATCTCTCTTTTACTTTTCTGCCTACCTCATAGGTACCGTATCTATTTCCAAATACTCCCCAACATTTCCCCATTAGAACTTCATCTAGGAGGTAGACAGGGCAAGAATTGTCATTTCTATTTTATGGATGAAGAAACTAAGACATAGATTAAGTAATTTGCACAGGATATCAAAGAAGAGGAGCTGAGAAATTATTTTCTCCTCTGTATCAATCAGGATTCTGGCAGAGCATTTAATGAAGGACTATCCCAGATGTAAAACAAGAGATGGTAAAGTGCCCAGCAACTAACAGTAGCAGGAAGCTTTTACCACCCCAGGTCTAAAAGGAAAAGGAGAGGGAGTTATGTTACTGGAGAGCTAAAGTAGGTCCCCCCCTGCCCCCCACCCCCCACCCCCGCTTCCCCTAGGAGCTGTGGCTATAAAGGAACATAGGTAACTGTGGAAACCTCAGTGTGGCAGGGAAGCAGCAGAGGTAAATACCCTGAGGCTCCCCTCTCCTGCTGGTGTTTCTCCTAAAAGGAAGTCAGCCCTTAACTAAGCTTTCTGTTGGGTTTCTATTAATGCTGTTCACACTCTCCTGAATGCTTTACTTCAGCACTGATACTTTGTATGGCCTGTCTCTCTTTAGTGACAACAGTGGGTTCTGGGTGTAGTTGTTTCTTACACATGAGAAGGAGTCTGTATGAGAACCATCTGCCAGGGCCATAAAGATATTGGACTGGAGAACTCAAACTGTATCAGTGGAGCTTGGAATTCTGGGAGGCAGTCTGATATGACCTCTCTTTTCATTTTACTGTGATGTGCTAAATTGGAACAGCATGCCAAAAACTGCTGCTTTTTGCAAAGCAATTTTCCACCTGGGCATAGCCATCCTATCAGCTGTTGTCCCTGTGTTTCCAGGTTTCAGGCCTTGCAAACCTATCACCAGTCAAACCCAGGAGCATAGAGTAAAGTGGGAAAATTTTTGGTTTCCATACTTGTCTAGCTGGTTGTCATTTCCTTCTAGTGAGAAAGGACTTTTACAAAAAATAGAAAAGCATCAGACAACCTGAAATTGGCTTCTGGCTCTTCCACCCACTTACAGGTGATCAGACCTCCTTGGATATGTCCCAGAGCTTATTACCAATATGTCTGAGCTTTGCTTTCATCAGTAGTTAAGTGGAAATAATAGTGCTTGCCCTTATTTCATAGGATTGCTTCATTCATTCATTCACCAAATCTTAGATTATTAAGAACAAATCTTAATAATCCACATTAACTAATGTCATCAAGGGGAAAACCTAGATCTTTCAGAACCATCTCAATTTCAATTATTTAAACCATTTATTCCTTAAAAGTGATAACTATTTGCTGAATATCCTTTAAGTAGCAACTTCCTTAACTACAGTAAATATATAATCATTCATTCAGCCATGTATAAATCTCTATTTAAGACCTACTCTCTGTGAAGCACCATGTTAGTTTCTGGAGGTACAAAGATGAACGTGTCCACTGTCAGGACATTCAAAGTGTAATGGGGAAGCCTGATGTCAATGCATAAGCAGAGGGATGTTTTTTAAAGCGCAGAAATACCAAGGAAAGAAAAATCCATAGGGCACCCAATCTGGGGTATGAGAGAAGAAAAGATTAGGTTAGATTTGTATCTCTAATAGTTAATCTGGCTCCATGGACTTGAATGAGTGGGGAAGAAAGCAGTTTAGGTGCTACTGTGGTGTCCAAACCAGAGATAATAAGGTCCTGAAGTGCAGTGTCATTGAGGGTAAGAGAACAAAGGAGTTATTTGGAGACCTATTTTGGCAACGCATTTGCATACCTAGATACCAAATGGGAAAGGGGAGAAGAGAAATGGAGGAATCGAGATTCCTCTCCAATATCTAGCTAGTGTAATCTTATTAATTCCTTTCATCAGCCAGCCCTGCAGGGTTGGTATTGTTTTTGTCATTTCGCTCAGAGAGCCTCAAGATCAAGCCTCTCCTAAGCTCAGGGCCAAGATTCAAACCCAAACCAGCCTGACTCCAAAGCCCCTGCTTTTCTACTCCAAAGCAAGCCTCTTCCAAGAACTTCATATTAGTCTGACCACATGCCCCTCTTCTTTGATCCAAAAACCCACTCCCTGAACCATCAGATGGGACAAGGGAAGGAAGGAACATGGCAGGACTGGAGATGGCGGAGGGCAGGCAAAGGGTGGGGCTGACAACCAGATTTCCCTTCCCTCGAGCATCAGCATCCCTTTCCCCCACCCGTCCGCCCCCCACTCTCCTCTACCAGTAGGCGCATGATTCTCAGGGTTCACCAGGTAACCTGATCCTCTCTGTAGGAATTAGCATGGGCAGTTTCTGCAGTGATTGCTGGCAGGCAGATTTGCTGGGATTGTTCATGGCATTTCCAGGTTTGGGAGGTATCTGATGTGCTCCAAAGGGAACAACTTAAGGGATGAGAATCCAGGAACTCCAGTTTGCTGTTTGCTTACCAGGATTCCCAGGCTCCATCCTTCACTCTAACCATCATTTGCAGCACAGAACTTTCTGTCTGGCCAAAGGAGTATCTAGACAGTGGAAGGGAGCTATTTACCCCTCTGAATTTCCTCTGGATTTGCACAACAGTTGTAAGACAGCTGCAGATAGAGTAGAAAACTCCTCTTCCCCCATCTTTTCTGAGGCTGTGCTCTGACTTCAGCTAGTGGTTCAGATGACAGAATGGTGCCACCTGAAGCTCTGCATCATCAGTGATTTCCAAGGATATTCTCTAGCCACCATGGAGCCCAGAGATTGTATCTAGCTCTCTTCACTGGCTTTCCAGGCCTTTCCTCATCCTGACATGTTAGCATATCTCCTCCTTTTCAACTTATCTATTTATTGCTGCACCAAATTGCCAAGGAAAATTTCAAAGAATCTAATGGCCTAGATTTGAGATGGTTTCCTAACACTGGATACATTGTGACTGCCCTCAGCAGGACTCACTCTCTGAATTTAGCCCTGTGACATTAGTTGGACCTTGGAGACATAGGAGAGGTTTTATGAGGAAGTTTACCAAGGACAGAATTTGACCTCAGGAGTTTTTCTGTTGTCATAATACGTAGGGGAAAGAATTTTCGTACAATAGGTGGTTTCAGTTAAATCAATAAAATTACCTAAAGCAAATTCTATTTTCCAGTTGATTCCATTTTGTAATAAGAAATATATAGGGAGGGAGCACCTGGGTGGCTTAGTTGGTTAAGCATCGACTCTTAATTAGGGCTCAGGTCATGATCTCATGGTTCGTGAGTTCAAGCCCTGCGTTAGGCTCTGTGTTGACAGTGCAGAGCTTGCTTGGGATTCCCTCTCTCCCTCTCTCTCTGCCCTTCCTCTGCTCGCACTCTCTCCCTTTCAAAATAAATAAATAAATAAATTTTTTAAAAAGAAAAGAAAAAGAAGTATATAGAGAGGGCCACCTTGGTGGCTCAGTTGGATGAGCAGCTGACTCTTGATTTTGGCTCGGGTCATGGTCCCAGAGTCATGAGATTGAGCCCTGTGTCAGGCTTCACGCTGAGCATGAAGCCTGCTTGGGATTTTCTCAGTCTCTCTGTCTCTGTCTCTCTCTCTCCCCCCACTCCTTCCCTCCCTGCCTCCCTCCCTCTCCCTCGATTATACTCTCTCTCTAAATAAAACAAACAAACAAACAAACAAACAAACAAACAAACATAGGGTGGGGAATTGTATGTTTTGAGAGAAATGTAACCCAAACCTTTCAGTATCCTAGTCTGGTATGCAGTGAAAGGTTTTCTATTATTTTCCTTCTGTTTGTATATAGTTTGTTACCTTTTTTCAGCAAAGTTTGTGTCCTTAGTGAATCACAAAGAGTGAGATTCTGGCAGCTTTCTGTACAAAGTAACCTCTGCATTAGAAATTGGATACTCTGCTGCTGTTGTAAAAAAAGGTTTTTCATGGACAGTTTCTTCAGCTTCCTGAGTCTTTCTCCAAGGTCAAGGTCTGAGTTCTACTCACAATTCTGAAACTCTTCTGTGTGACTTTGGATAAATAACCTTCCTGTACTTAAATTGCTTTATCTACAAAACAAAGATGGTAATGCACGCCTCCACTCACTTCTCAATGACATTTTTTGAGTCAATGAGAAAGTACGGAAAGCAATTTGGGTTGCTCTAAGGGACCTGCTATTTTAGAAATGCCTTCTTAGCAGTCAGGGCCACACAGGGCAGCCAGACATATGCCACCAAGTCTTTGAATGTTGAGACTTCAAAGAAAGAAAAATCAACTATTGCTTACTTTATCAAGACTCTACATTTGAAATTTTGGATCTTGTTAAATTTATATGACAAGGTAAGATACTTCTCTGGACCTCTGACATTAAATAGTCCCTGCCTCATAGCTCTGCAGTAGGAATTAAAGGAGGAAGTGCACACAACACACTCAGCATATAATGAGTCGTCAAGAAGCATGGGCTAAGTTACCTGTATTAGATGTTATGAAATATCATTTATTCAGAAGGTTTATTGGCCAGGAACCCAATGAAATTAAATGTACATGAGGTACTAGCCAGTCCTATAGAGTGCCAGGATTTACAAGAAAAAAATTGCTAAAGCAAAAAAAAAAAAAAAATGTGGACATACTATCATAATTAGTAACCAAGAGGCCTCTAGCATAGGTAACCCTAGCCCTTAATGTTGAAGGCCTGGTCTCATTTCAGGATAGTTGCAAAGTTAGTTTGGACATTGAAGATTGATTGTAGATGGATAGTGGATGGATGGCAAAAACAGAAAAGTAATTTAAGCTATCTTGTGTCCTTTAAGTTTGGAGAACTTCTCCCCAGCACGATTTCAGTCTTTTGGCTTTTTCCTGTTTCCTTTCTGGGCAGTGATGATTTGGTATTTCCAGGATATCTCTTGGCAATTGATTCCTAGTCCCAGTTCATCA
The DNA here is from genome assembly GCF_024362965.1 of Panthera pardus. Classification (NCBI taxonomy): domain Eukaryota; kingdom Metazoa; phylum Chordata; class Mammalia; order Carnivora; family Felidae; genus Panthera; species Panthera pardus. The sequence continues at coordinate 130,067,441 of NW_026526721.1, forward strand.
GAGGCTTTTTGTTAGGACAACATCACTCGAGGCCTCTTCCTCCTTACCTGAAAACTTTTTTATTGAGATGCAGCTAAATTATCTAAAGCTAGAATAGTTGCTTGCTGTTTCTTTGCTTCTGTCCATTACTGGACAATCATTGAAACTTTATACTGTGCCCACCTTTTCTTCACCTTCCTTGATTATGCACCTCCTATATTCCTGCTAATTTTATCTAGAGTCCGTAGCATCCTTGGACCTTTTCATTCTCCTGAGGCCCAGAGGATGGTACGACTTGCTTCGGGCCTCATATATTCAATCAGTGGGCTGAAACAAGAAACAACGTCTTCTAACTTCTCATTCTGGAATCTTTTCATTTCCTCTGTAGATGGCCTCTTCTACCAAAAACAGAAATGTGATTCACATTTCCACATGGACATGGAAAATGGCCCACCCTGTAAAGAGCCATTAGCAAGCACTTAAACTAGTGTTTCTCAAAGTGTGGTCCTCTAACCAGTAGCAATAGCATCACTGAGGAACTTGTTAGAGATGGAAAACCTCAGACTCTACCCAAGACTTACTGAAGCAGAAATTTAGACCCCACATGTGATTCTGATGTATGTTCAAGTGTAAGACCCTCCGGTACAGGCTATGCCAAAATCATATACCTTGATCGTATATGGCCATTAAATGACCACTGATGCATGAAAGTGTGTTTGGATTCCACATATAGGTTTGAATTTCAAGTCTGTTCTTTTACCCAGAAGACAAGGTAAACTAATACTTTGGAAGATCCAAGGTTTTGCTGAAATTAACAGAAGTGTTATCAGGGCCCTGTGGGATCACAGACCTACCTGAAAAAAGCAGGATTCAGTTATTTCTCTGGATGGAGCTTATACTTGGTATAGTTCAATTCAACACACATACTAAATCTCTCTCTAGTCTTACACTAGGTTGCTTTACCCATATATTTTACCTTCCTGGTCTCTGAAGACATTTGAGTTTGCTACCCAGCCTAAACCTTATTTCCTTTTTATGCAGGGTATTAGATAGATGTGTCAACTAGCGCTGTCACATAGAACTTTCTGTGATGTTCTATTCTGTGTTCAATAGTATATTCAATATGAGTGCTGTCCAATAGGGTACCCACTAGCCATGTGTAGCTACTGAGCACTTAAAATGTGGTTTGGGGCAATAGAGGAACTGAGTTTTTAATTTTATTTAATTTTAATGAATTTACATCTAAATAGCCACATGTGGGTAGTAGCTAACCTACTGGACAGTGTAAGTCTGGATATGTCAATCTAATATCTCACACACTAATTGATTAAATAGAAAGTGATTATAGGGGCACCTGGGTGGCTCAGTCAGTTAAGCATCTGATGTTGGCTCAGGTCATGATCTCAGGGCTCGTGGGTTTGAGCCCCACATCGGGCTGTGTGCTGACAGCTCAGAGCCTGTAGCTTGCTTCCGATTCTGTGTCTCCCTCTGTCTCTGCCCCTCCCCTGCTCATGCTCTGTCTCTGTCTCTCTCTCTCTGTCTCTCTGTCTCTCTGTCTCTCTTTCTCTGTCTCTCTCTCTCAAAAATAAATAAATATTAAAATTTTTTTTAAAAAACAAAGGTGATTGTACATATTACAAAACTACTTAGAAAACTTACAAAGTAATCATCTACAATACCCTTTTTAAAAATTGGTGGGCCACTTCTAGGGCCGGTCCAAAAGTGATTATGTCTAAACCATGTATTAGGACAGTTTGACAAAGTTAGGAACCTTCTATTCATGATGGGGACTAAATAATCCTAGGACCAGCAGGCTTTCTGGACTTTGCAACTTCAGTTCTTTGATAATCTATTTTAAGTGGGGAAATGTTGCAAGATCCAAGTTTGAAATAAATCATAGAATGTGCAACTGATAGTTCTTCATCAGAAATTATACAAAAGTGTTTTAAAAATCTAAATTTGTTTTTGATCCTGAGTGATGTCACCCAGTAAAAAGCTATCATTTTGGGGGCATCTGGGTGGCTCAGTCAGTTAAGCATCCAATTTCAACCCAGGTCATGATCTCGCAGTTCATGAGTTTGAGCCTCGCATCGGGCTCTGTGCTGATAGCTCAGAGCCTGGAGCCTGCTTCAGATTCTGTGTGTGTCTCCCTTTCTTTCTGCTCCTCCCCTGCTTGCATATTCTCTCTCTCTCTCTCTCTCTCTCTCTCTCTCTCTCTCTCTCTCTCTTAAAAATAAACATTAAAAAATTTTAAATAAATTAAAATAAATAAAAAGCTACCATTATCAAGTTTTACAAAAGGTTAGATATCAATAAAAGAATTTGAAGTTTAAAAGTTCATATGTGACTGCATCTGAGTACCATTTGATGTCTTGTCAAGTTGATGTTTCCAGATATATATTTTTTAAATTTTTAGTGTTTATTTATTTTTGAGAGAGAGAGAGAGAAAACATGATCGGAGTGGGGGGGGGGGGGGCAGAGAGAAAGGTAGACACAGAATCTGAAGCAGTCTCCAGGCCCTGAGCTGTCAGCGCAGAGACTGATGCGGGGTCAAACTCATAAACTGCGAGATCATGACCTGGGCTGAAGTTGGGCGCTTAACCAACTGAGCCACCCAGGCACCCCTGTTGCCAGATATTTTTTAGTGTTTGGAAATTTCCTGTCCCAAGAGAAATACCACCCACTTCCTTCATTTTTCACTCAGGATGATTTCGGTTTATGAAGTAATGATATAAAACCAAGAAATAGCCTTTCTTAAAACAGCTGGAAATTCTTTATTTTTTTATATGAAATTTATTGTCAAATTGGTTTCCATACAATACCCAATGCTCATCCCAACAGGTGCCCTCCTCAGTACCCATCACACACCCTCCCCTCCCTTTCACCCTCCATTAACCTTCAGATTGTTCTCAGTGTTTAAGAGTCTTTTATGGTTTGGCTCCCTCCCTCTCTAACTTTTTTTTTTTCCTTCCCCTCCCCCATGGTCTTCTGTTAAGTTTCTCAGGATCCACATAAGAGTGAAAACATATGGTATCTGTCTTTCTCTGTATGACTTATTTCACTTAGCATCACACTCTCCAGTTCCATCCACGTTGCTACAAAGGGCCATATTTCATTCTTTCTCATTGCCACATAGTACTCCATTGTGTATATAAGCCACAACTTCTTTATCCATTCATCAGTTGATGGACATTTAGTTTCTTTCCATAATTTGGCTATTGTTGAGAGTGCTGCTATAAACATTGGGGTACAAGTGCCCCTATGCATCAGCACTCCTGTATCCCTTGGGTAAATTCCCAGCAGTGCTATTGCTGGGTCATAGGGTAGATCTATTTTTAATTTTTTGAGGAACGTCCACACTGTTTTCCAGAGCACCTGCACCAGTTTGCATTCCCACCAACAGTGCAAGAGGGTTCCCGTTTCTCCACATCCTTGCCAGCATCTATAGTCTCCTGATTTGTTCATTTTAGCCACTCTGACTGGCGTGAGGTGGTATCTCAATGTGGTTTTGATTTGAAATTCTTTAAACTTTAGTTTCTCACTTGAATTCAGAAAGAGCATTGATTCAACTTTACCTTCTTATTCTCTGATCTCTCTAACCTATATTCTCTAATAAGGGATCGTCAGGCTCACGAACAATATTGAAGGTCAGAGTAGGTTTATGATAGAAGTAATCATATTTACCCAATCTGAAACATTCACCTCAAGAATGGAGATGAGCAAGTAAGAACTATGACATTATTGAATATTACTAGCCCCCTAACTAGAGACCCAGGTTTAATTGTCCCTAGAATTGCTTTGCTAGCTGAAGTTCAGCCAGATTAGGTTGGGATAATAAGTGAGTTTGATTACTTACTTTCTTCATTGGTTCTGACAGCTTTACCTAGGGAAATGATCCAAAGTGAAGCACTCTTTCTAGTCTGGATTTCCTATGTATAAAGTCTTGGTAAAACATTTGCCAATCTTGGCATTTGTATCTTTTAAACTTATTAAGTCAGTTAATGGATGCTCAGAGTATGCAAAGTTCAGGAGATTATTAAGTGCATTTCCAATACCTGAGGGATAAATAAGCTTGTTGGTAGGGAGGATACATTGTTATACCTCTCAAAAAGCAAGATCAAGAATAGGAGGAATATATTGTTACTAAATTTATCAAGGGTTGTGGTATAACCTCCAACATTAATTGAGGTCCATGTGGCTAACCATAACAATCCCCAAAGATATCTGAGACCTTAAACATGTGCAAATTTTTACCCTCACAGTGATTCTATATATATATCATCAGGGATTTTATATTTACAGATGAAATGTTTAACATAGATTGTTCATGGTAACATGAACAACATAACAGTCTACATAATGGAATCCTCTTTACCCTTTAAAAATAATATAATTTCAGGGCGCCTAGCTGTCTCAGTTGGTTAAGCGTCCGACTTTGGCTCAGGTCATGATCTCGCAGTCTGTAAGTTCGAGCCCTGCGTCAGGCTCTGTACTGACAGCTCAGAGCCTGGATCCTGCTTCAGATTCTGTGTTTTCCTCTCTCTCTCTGCCCCTCCCCTGCTCATGCTCTGTCACTTTCTGCCTCAAAAATAAATAAAACATTAAAAAAATTAAAATAAATAAAATAAAATAAAAATAATATAATTTCTAGATAGGGTATTTGGGGTGGTGGGTGGAGGGGGAAGGGTAGAGGTTAAACCAAAATCATTTGCAATTTTTTTTCCTTCCTCCTACTTTCTTTTGGTTTCTTCTCTTTTTTTTTTTTTTTAATTTATTATTTTTTTTGTACATTTAAGTTGAACATTTGGCTTGTCAGGCTTTTAAAATTTTTATTTACTTTTAAGGGGTGCCTGGGTGACTTAGTTGAATATCCGACTTCGGCTCAGGTCATGATCTCACAGCTCGTGAGTTCAAGCCCCACGTCGGGCTCTTTGGTGACAGCTTGGAGCCTGGAGCCTGCTTTGGATTCTGTGTCTCCCTCTCTCTCTGCCCCTAACTGACTCGCATTCTGTCTCTTCTCTCTCAAAAGTAAATAAACATGAAAAAATTTACTTTTTAATTCAAGTATAATTAACATTCAGTGCTCTATTAGTTTCAAGTATACAATATAATGACTCAACAATTCTATAAAGTTTTTAGTCTTTCTTCATTAATAATATAAACATCCAGGGCTTTAACTTTTTATTGAAGGGTCATTTTAACCACAATGTACAAATTCTGATATTTAGTGTCTTCATTGTCATCTAGTTCCAACTTACATTCAATTTCCATTATTATTTCTTTTGTTATGATACTTAGATTAGTGAAGTTTTTTAAATTAGAAATATGTTTAGATGTAGTTGTTTTTTATAATTAATTTTTAACTTAGTAGCAGTTACAGAACATGATCTGTCTTATATTGACTCTTTGACTTTTTTGAGGTTCACCTTAGGGTCTAGGCTTAGCCGGAAGTCAGTTTTCATAAATATTTCATATGCACTGAGAATAATATGTTCCCCCCACATTAGAATGTATTCCTATGGGAGGGTGGGTTGGTAGTGGGGAGGTGAATGAAATTGCTACAGAGGGGTAAGGGTGGAAGCAAAGAGACCAGTTAAGAGGATATTGTAGTAATTTAGGCAGGAAATGATGACACGGATCAGGGAGATAGTAGTGGAAGTGATGAAATAGAATTGGATTATGGATATATTTTTAAAGTAAAACCAACATAATTTCCTAAAGGATTGAATGTGAAGTGTGGGAGAGAAGCCTTGCCCGAGCAACTGGAAGAGAGGGATGTCATTAACTGAGCTGGGGAGGACCACAGGTAGAGCAAGTTGGGGTAGGAGACTCGAATGGGGATATGTGTTAGAAACCCAAATGGAGAGGTGGAGTAGGCAAGGGAAAGGTTTGAACTGAAGGTGTAAGCTTGGGATATAAATTTGGGAATTTGGGGATTTACTGGTGGTTTTTAAAGCCATAAAAATCCATGAGTCACCTAAGACATTGGTTCTTAACTAGGGGTAACTAGGGTGAGTGCTACTGGCATCTAGTGGGTAGAGCCCAAGGATGCTGCTCAGCATCCTATAATGCACAGACTTGTTCCATCACAGCCAAGAAGTATCTGGTTTAAAATATCAATAGTGCTAAGGTTGATAAAAACCTGACCTAGGTCACCAGGATAGCTAGAGAAGAGTACATGCTCAAGGACTTAGCTCTGGGGCACTCTTTATTTACTAGGAGTTCAAGGAGACATGGAGAAACAGTCAAAGGAATCTGAGGGTGTATGTCTAGTGACATTGGAAGGAAACCAAGAGAGGATCATGTACTAAAAAGCCAAGTATAGAAAGTCTATGGAGGAAGAGAGAGTGATGGGCTATGTCACATGCTGCAGGTAGGTCAAGAAAGATAGGACTGAAGACTGATCATTGGAATTTGCCTTGTGGGGTCATTGTCAAGGCCCCCATGTTGATAAGAGCAGTTTTAGCAGAATACTGTTGGCAAAAGTCACTGAGTGGCCTGAGGCAAAGTACTTGACCTCTCTAAGTTTTAGTTTCCTCACTCATAAGATGAAGATAATAATCTGCTTTATAGAGTTGCATGAGATAACGTGGACCATGTGTGTAAAGCCCCTATCACAGAACTGGCACAGAGTAGGCACTCATATAATGTAAGGTCTCATTTCACAACTCTTTCATTCATTTCCAACTTCTCTCCTCCTGTACTCCTCCCCACAAACACAAACCTACTGCTGCAATTCTTTATCACATTCTAGGTACTATTTAGTATTATAGGACGCAACTCCTTCACTACAATGCACTTGATGTTGGACAGCATATCTGAATTATCCCTTAGTATGAACTGAAGAAAAAGAAACGTGTTAACAATTTGAGTTTTTTCTGTATTAGATGATAGATTGGACTGGGAGAGAGAGAATAGCAATTTAAAAACATACAGAATTATAAAGTAATTTCTCATGAAGTTAAACATTGTATTATTAAGTTGCATTATGTATTAAGTCTTTCTACAGTCTTGGAACTGTGAAAACCTAAAACAGTAGCCCCATTTTCTGGGTTTATTATAACTCTGCATATATTCCCTACATAAAACTCTTGTATTCCAAACTCTCAGTTAAAGCCAGAATCCTCAGAGAGCCATGTGAAAGGTTAGAGATCGTTGAAAATCTAGAGAGGTGGAAATTCACTCTTTAAAACCTTTTACTCCAGAATCTCCCACTGATACTGTATTCTTTAGGGACTCAGTTCAATGATTATATATTACTCTACTGATTGCATAGTAACTTTATAAAAATGAATTTAATTTCAAAAGGTCAAAGGTAATCAAATTGTGGGAAAAAGCTGTCTAAAAACATGTCATTCTGCATTCAATTCTAATTTCCACAGAACTGGGGGTCCTGGAAGTTCATCCAAGTAATGAGATTTTGTACTAATTCCTCAGTCACACTCAGTGAGCTCTCAGTCCAAGTGGCTCCTGACTGCTGTAAAAGCTCAGAAATCCAAAGAGGAAATCTCCATGATTTAGAACTTCTGGATGCCCTGACTCAGTCCCAAATGACTTTCAGGCAGTCTGATGCTCACATCTACCAAGTCCTCAAAGAGAGATTTCATTTATCTCCATACCTCTGCATCTCCTATATTTCACCAAGTCTAAGACACACATTTTGCACAAATTCTTATGTGTCAGAAATCAGGTCACATCATATAATCAATGGCATGTTACTATAGCCATTGGTCAATGCTGTCTAAAAGAATACTTCATGATAATGGAAATGTTCTATATCTGTTCTGCCCAATACAGGCACCACAAGCCACATGGCTCTTGTGCTCTTGAAATGTGGCTGGTACAACTAAAGAAGTGATTTTTGCCATTTGATTTAATTTTCATTGTCCTGAATGTAAATACCATATGTGGCTTGTGGCTACCACACTGGACAGCAGGTATAAGTTGAATTCTTCCAGAAAGGATTTGCATTTGTTTCTTCCACTCACTTGAGGAATGACCAGCCTGAGACTCCTTTAAATTAACTTCTCTTCTTCAGGCTTCTTTGGACTACTCTGGTAGTATGATTTCAGACTATATAGACCTGAGTGAATATCAGCTTTGGCTCAGGTTCTCAGAAGAGTTTTTTCTTCCTCAACCAGTGGCAAGATTGAGACATGTAAATGTTCCTGCTGTCCCTTCCTGCATGATGGGTTTTTTTTTTCTCTCATTTGCTCTTACTCTCAGGGGTAACCCTATGGAGTCACAGCATTATGCAGAAGTTTCCTATTAAACTCTTCATCTTGGATAAAGAGAAAAACCAAAAATAATTATGCTCCCTTCAATCAGTAATAACTTAGATCCAGTGATATATGGTAATGTAATTGCTGATGGATAATAAAGTTTAATAAATGTTTGTTGAAAAAAAGAATGGAGGGAAGGCCAAATAGGGCCATACAGTTTCCATGTTTGTTTTCAACTAATGGTCCTATGACCCTTTAGAAGTTTTGGGGGAGGCTGTTGGAGGACTGTTAAATGCATGCTAACTTTTGTTTGAATGGAAAAGGAGAGGAACTGGAAAGGAAATCTACATATGAGACACTGGTAGGGTGCAGGGGGAAAGAAAGGTTTAATAATTAGTGTAGTAGTCAGAGTCCTGGCAGGAAAGAGGTGCCAAGCCATAGATGGATGGAACAGCATCTCCTTTGGCCTGGCTTTTTGAACTGGGCTAGAGTCTTGTTGCCTAGGTGAGACCAGAAGCTAGACACTGTTTCATGAGCATCTTTATGAGCTTCTGTGCACGAGTGCAGCTTTGGGGTTCAGGTAACAATGCAGGACATGAGCAGAGGATCCTTGTCTTTACTTCTGCAAAACTCAGTCCTACTCAGGACCCCCACATCTTGCAACTTTGAGGCGACTTTCTTACGTGCAGGTGTCATCCTGGACACCAATGGCAGCTACAATCATGGGGCATCCTTAAGTAGCTAAGGAGAGACTAAGAAAAGTAACTGTGCCCATAGTAATGAAACTGGACATGTTCATTTCTGAGTACAATTGGCGACTCTCTAAGATACTTGAGATATAAAGGTGACTCTGGAAATCTGCAAATGACCATTCATTTCTGCTTGAATACATGGAGCTCAGCTCTAGCAGGATTTTAGTAATAGTATTTGAGAGACATCACTTTAGTTGAAGAGTAGGTGAAAACTGGGATATTCAGATCATCAGAGAGGGGTAAAAATGAAGAAATTGAGTTAGTTCTTCCCAAAACTGAAACTTAAATCGCAGAAGAAAATAACTATGAATATCCCTTTTATATACTCCATATAGATTTTATCTAGAAGATGTAAAATCTTTTAATTTCTGGAAAGCCATAAGCCCATTGGATCCAAGACATAAAGCTGGGATTTGTTCAGAGTACATTTTTGGCCTCAGGATTATGGGACACCAAGATGTGTCATCCCCTGTCCTGATTAGAGGAGTATTGGGCATTGTAAACAGAGAGCCCTGGCCTTGGGTGACAAAGCTTGGGTTTCAGTCAATTCCGGAAAAGCTTCACCATCTTGGCGAATTCACTTAACTTTCCAAGCACAATATCCTTGCCTGAAAATGAGATATGATAGACTCTCTGACCTCAGAGAGTTTTTGTATCATCAAATGAGAGAATAGGAACCTAGTAAAGTGCTATATGATTGTAGGGGTGAAAGAACCAATAGGGCCAATCTGAGGTGAAACATTATCCCCTTGAAAGAAGAAAGCACAAACGATGTTCACCTTCTAAAAAAATTATCCCAAATTAAGATCTGTAGTTTCCAGTCCATATCTTTCAACTTAATTGAATCTACTTGGATTTGGGGTTGAATTGAACATACAGTAAGTTCTGTCAGTGATAAGAGATAATGGAAAGAATATGAAAAGTTAGAAGGCTTTCTAAAAAATACACCCATTTGTTATTCCAATTTTGTTTCCTTACTCTGCTATTATATTTAAGTTCAGAAAGAGGCCAAAACAAACACTAGAGGAAGGGTGGGGGAGTCTACTGTGTATGGTAAGAAAAGAACTTTTCTTTTCCTATGTAAGCGCAAGTTACTTCTCTCCAAGGTGTAACCCTGGAAATCTCTAGGGGCAGCAACAATTCCTAGAAATTTGGGCCCAGGTCTCAATAGCAGCTAGGATAGTAGGTATCCCATGGTTAAAGTGAGAAAACTATGTTCCAAGGGCCGATGTAGCAATGGGACATGTACATGGGGCAGAGAGGCTCAGAAAACTTGATAAATAAGATGGGAAATCATGGCCAAAATGATGTCGTCTCAAGTCAAAATTAGAAAATATCAGATGGATTCATGATAACACAAAAGACAACAAACTGACATGAAAAACTCAGAAAGAGTTTAGAACAAGAGCAGGCACCAAAATTAAAGAAGATGGTGAGAAAGAAGCAGGCCTGCCAGAGCTAAGGGGAAGGACAAGGTGGTGAACAAATGTTATGGCAAATACAAAGAAAAGGAGCTATACCCTCTTTATCTTTTATCCGCAGAACCTAAGGCTGTGCCTAATACAAAGTAGGAGCCCATTAACTTTTGAATGAATGCATAAACCCTTCAGACAGATTTAGGATATTGGTAACTGGCCTTTCTAATTCAGCCAACTGATACCCTAAACCAGTACTTCTCAAACTTTAATATGCACATAAATCACCAGAGGATCTTGTTTAAATGTAGGTTTTGGTTCAGTAGGTCTGGGGTGGAGGCTGTGCATTTCTAACACACCTGTGGTCATAGTGATTGCTGATCCACAGATATACTGATCCACCCCACAGTATGAGCAACTAGGACCCCAGACTCAGTAGCCTGTAACAGCTTTTTGTTAAGGCAGAAATCAATTCCAAGAGGGAAGACTTCAAGTGGAAATAAGGAAAGCATCTATCAGGAGTAAGGAAGTGAAGTTTGGGCAAGAATGCCAGTTCTTAAGAGGAGTGATTTGGGGAACCTTCCTTGGACAGTGGCTGCTGACAGTCCCATGGCCAGCAGGAGGGGAACATTGTGACCTACAATTTTACATGCAGATTGGGGAGTGATAGATAGCCAAATATTTAAAATGGTTTTCCCATGGGATCCATCATAGCTTTTCATAATCTGAACAAAAATCATTACCCATTGATGGACTTCATTTTAGCACACTCCATCTGTCTTGTTGCATAAAAATAAAAGTTCAAGTTTAATTTTTTTATTTTGACACTACAGTAGAATTTAGTGATATAGAAAGCTGATATAAAAATAGAATTGATGGTGTCGCAAAAAGATAGAAATGGGAACTCTGTAGACAGAATTATCATATTAACTCCATAGTCTCCCATTAACTACTCAGTTCTTCCTCTGTCCTTGTACCTATTGTCCTCTGTGACCTGTAGCATGTGGACTGGATTCAAAGCATACTTGGGGATTTGAGAATACTTCTATATCTTCTAGATATCCCTAGGTATAGTCACCAAGTAACAGGTGAAGATAGTATGCAGAATCAACCCCAAGTTGACTGTGATGAGATTGTGGCCTAGGACCAGCATCTTCAGCACCACAGACAGAGGCAAATCCCTGTGGAGGTGTTTCTCTGACTTTACTATGGTCTTTGCAGATAATTTCCCCCTCTCCACTGTGTACAAGACAGTCATTTCTGACCTGCCCTATCAAATATCCACCTTTCCTGCTAATTATGCTCCCCTTTACTTATGTTATAGGATTGTTTCCTAATGCATGTATGCAGGACACCATACTCCTTTTCCCATAGGCAGGTGCTGCCATATATATTCCTGGAATTAGGCACACATATATCAAACAAGTTTTTCAAGATGCATCTATCATATCATGTCTATAGGAGTAGGAGGTGGCCTTCAATATTTTTAAATGAAACACACTTTAGAACAAGAATCCATGCAAACTTAAGGTCATGTATGGTGATGAGATACTCTATTGACAAGATGAGCAAAATCAAGTTGCCACTTTTCCCTATAATAGTATAGCAAGTGAAACCCCCTTCGTAGCAGAAATGTCCCTGACACCAAAATTTAGAGTAAGGAAGTAAAAATACAAGAGGTTCCTGACAGTGGTGAAAGCAGATAGTAGATAGCAACCAGACCTAGAGCTGATGCCTACAAATAAGAAACTTTCTCTAAGGTACAAAGAGTCATAAGACATGGGTCTTAGATTAGGAAGCCAGGAAAGAACACATTGGAATGTGATACCCAGACACATGCCATTTAATGGCCGGATTTCTAGCAAACATTTACCCTAATTTCCTCAGAATGAGATTGACAGACTGTAAGGGTCAATGGGGACATTCTCTGAAGCTGGCTGTGAGAGCTGCAGTTTCTAAGGGATAATGGCCTAGAGAATACATGAGGTGATAACATCAGAAGTGAGAACAAATGACCATTGCAAAGGCAGTGAGATGGGACGCTGTCACTGTCAATTCCAAGAACAAGAAACCCCATGGATCTCAGAGTCATATGTGGGGATTAAGGCTTATCTGCCATTTGATAGTTCTAAGTCAGGATCAACACCATAGACTTTGAACTTGGGTCTTAACTTGACCCCTATGATGGCTTTTCATAAGGAACCCACTTGACCACAAGATCTTTCCTGCTCAACAAGGAGATAACACAAACGTAATGGCTTAACACATCACAGATTTATTATATTACAGTTCTAGAGGTCAGAAATCCAAAAAATGAATCTCTCTAGTCTAAAATAAAATATAAGCAGGGCTACATTCCTTCTGGAGTTTCTAGGAGAGAATCAATTTCCTTGCCTTTTCCAGCTTCTAGAGGCTGCCTGCATTCCTTAGCTCATGACCCCCTTTCCAGCACTCACATCATTCTGACCTCTGTTTCCCTCATCATATCCCCTTCTTTGACCTCTTCCTCCCTCTTCTAAAGACGCTTGTGATTACAACAGGCCCACCTGTATAATCCAGGCTAATCTTCCTACCTCAAGATCTAATCATATCTGCAAAGTCCCTATCACCATGTAAAGTAACATATTCACAAGTTATAGGAATTAGGATGTGGACATCTTTGAAGAGCAATTATTCTCTACCACAGGTGGTATCTTCACTAAAGGCAAAAAATGGTCTGGAGGTAGCAGCAACTTGGGACCCGAGGGATCAGGGGAAAATGGCTCATTGTGCTAAAAAGAAAGGGATTTACACTAGCACAGTGTTGTCAATTTAAAACTTTTACAAAACTTTGACATAATTTCTTGCTCTAAGAAACTCTTTAAATCATTTCATTGTAATATAGCATCATCATTATTGTTTAAATCAACCAATTACAGTGATTTTTGTGTTGAGAAAACAGGGACATGATAGTTGGCTGCTCTCCCAGAAACCCTTTAACATTTCTTTTTCACCAATGAGTATTATGAAATCACATCCAACACATTATGCAACCAGAGCAGTACACCTGCATGCAACTACACTCTTGCTGGATCTCTTTTGAGGTGCTCACACCCAAGGGAACATAGTAGAATGGCCATTTGCTGCTTTTACCCTACTTAGAGAAGAATTTTGTTGTGAGGCAGAAGTTTACAACCCACAGAACATTGGAAAGAAATGCTGATGAGGGATTGAAGACTTTCCTGTAATGAGTCAAGTCCCATCAATTCTATCTCCTAATCTCTTTACATCCCCCCCCCTTCCTCTTCAACCTCATGCTACATGCCAAAGCAGCACGATACATTGCAGGGTTTCCCCAAAATGACCTGGTCCTAACAACCACCTAAGATGTATATCAAACATGCAGATTCCCTGGCACCTCACTTGGAAATTCTGATTTTAAGTCTTGGCAGGGCCCTTGGAATCTACATGTATAATAACCACTCCCCCCCCCGCCAACCCTGCCATGTGAATCTTGTTCTCAGGCAAAGATGGGCAAGACTGACATGATGAAACAAGCTGGGCTTAGAAGTCAGGCATACCTTTGTTTGAGTATTTTTCAAGCTGGTGAACTTGGATAAGTTACTTAGCTTCTCTGAACCTCTGCAATGAAGAGTGCATAGGTTGTTTGGGGAATTAAATGAGATTGTGTGTGCATTTCACTGTATACAGAGCCCCAGAGTTCAATAATTGTGAGTTATCTCCTTGCCCTTCATGCCTCTCCCCACAGTACCTGCTGTATTGTGGTTTTCACAGCTGGGAGATGTTGACTGACTGCAGATGTCATAGAATGACAATCAGCAACACTTGGTTAATCTCTCTGCCAGCACCTCCCCTACCCACCCAGTCACTAACTTCATTGTGTAATTACATGGGCTTTCAGAGCTCTCCCAGCCACATGGCTTCCTCTCATTCATGAGGAAATGTCCACAAAGGTTCCCCTTTCTTCACTCACCTGCGCAAAGAATGCTAATCTTCCCCACAGTCCTAGGAAGTGCCTCCAGGAAGAGCTTGACTTTTATTCTACAAGAAAAAGAAGCATGACAGATTTACTTCCCAGCAGGCTGAGGTTATGACTGGATCCTAGTCAGGGGCCTCTGCTGGCCAGAGTTTCATCACCACTTGCAAGGAAGGAAGGAGGAGTCTTGAAAACATGGTAGGCAGAAATCAGTGGCTCCATAAATGTTCAGTAGATTTCCCTTGTCAATCTCTCTTATCACATGAAAGTGAATGTGCCTTTCTTCCCTTTTCTTTCCTTCTTTCTCTCCTCTTCCTTCCCTTCCTTTCTCCCTCACATCCTTCCTTCCTTCCAAAATACCTTCCCTGACTCCACATTCTGACTTAGAACCTTTTTTGTGTTTCTACAACATTCTGTCTTCATCTTTATCATAGCAAGTGTTCAACTCTACCATAACTGTTGGTGTGTTTGCCTGTCTTTCCTCTTTACCACTCCTCTGTCCAGCACCTCAACTCCCTACACACACTAAATTATAAGCTTCTGGGAAAACAGATACCATGCCTTGTTATCTTTGTATTTTTAACCTTTAACAGTGTCTGATACATAGTAGTTGCATAGAGAATGAATGAATGAATGAATGAATGAATGAATGAATGAATGGCTTTGGTGGTGGTAGGTTAATGTTGTCTCACAGAAGCCTTTGAAGAAGACGGTCACAGTGATTAAGCAAAGGCTCAGAATGGTTTGTTAGGAATCAGATAAAGTTATCACCATTCAAAAGGATCCTGTTTATAATCCAGTGGAGATTCTGACTTAATTTGAGGAAAATTCCTATAATTTCAAAGTGCTGCATAGAGAACCAAAGATATAAAGAAGACACTGTCCTTAAGGATGGGCCTTTGCTATAGTCCAGGGAATGTGGCATCGGGATGAAGGTGAGAGTTATAATAAAGACTAGCATTTCTATTTCAAATTTTAGTTTACAAATTGATTTCAAATATATTATCTATAGAGAAGGCATATGTATTAGAAGTCAGAGGATCTGGGTTTCCAAAAAGTGGTCTAACTTCACTGAGTTTTATCTTCTTTATCTATAAAATGGAAATGAAACCTCTGTCCATTTCAAAGGATTGTTGAGAGGCTCAAATAAGACTAGATATATGACAGCAGTGGGGCTATCATAAATGGTCCCATGAAATAAGTGATTTAACAGGTCAGTAAGATGAAGTTTTTACTGCCTCTAAGCTAAGAGCAAGTAGAGCAAAGCTTTAAAAGCAACACTATCATGAATAAATGTTGTGCTGTTCATCTTCCTACAACCTGTTTTCTTATCCTTAAAATTAGAGAGTCATAGTAGAATGATCCCCAAATTGCCATTGAATCTAAGATACTAAGATTTCTACAACCAACTTGAAGAAAGGCATGGTAAATTCCATTTAATGAATCTAAAGATACCAGCACTCATCAGAATAGTGCTCAGACTCTATAAATCTACATCACACAGGGTACAGGGTGAGTATCTGAAGCACATCGTCCTCTGGCTCATTTTATAGCTGAGCTTGTTGGTAGTATGTCCCTAGCCCTCATTATCCCTAGTGGACCTGGACAAATTGGCCAAAGCCTTACAGAGACTGGCGGAGCTAATTATTTACAGATGCAAGCTCATCAAAGGCTTTGCACCTTCCTTTGTGGTGAGGGCTCATTTCCCTGACTCTCATTCTTCCTTTTTTTCTGTATTGTTTGTTTCTTAATTCCTTGCATTTTTATGTGCCTTCAATTCTGATTAATTCAAAACTGTGAAGATTTTAGCTTACTAATCCTTCAGTTGGGAGTGATCAGGAGGGACAGGGTAGAAATACTATCCCAGTTCTGCACATATAAAACCTGAGCCCGGGGATATAAAATGAAGATTGGAGAGTAAGCATCAGCTATGTGCCAAATCTATCTCTAGGGGATTTCCATAGTTTATGTTGGTTAGAATATTTTTACTAAAAGGAATTTTGGTGACCTTGAGTTTGGATGAGTTGTGTAAGAACTCACCTTTAAAAAGGAAGATTAAAAAAAAAAAAAGGATTTTTCTATTGTCCCAGGATTCCAGGAACTGTCAGTTCTCACAGAGCTTATTAAGTAGCTCAATACTCAATAAATTATGCAGAATTCAGAGCAGCACTAGTGACTGGGTCATCTGGTCAACCTCTTAAGCAGCAAGGATTCACAAATATTTCTTATGTTCTACCAACTCAGCTATCCTGTGTCTTCGACTACTAGTCCCCAAACCAACTGCTTCTTTCTTTTTCTCTATCTGAAGTTCTAATTTATCCATTTATTCCAGTAAATCCCAAACCGGGTCATCTCATATAGTTCTGGCCAACCTATGGATTGGCTGTGCTTAGACAAGGTACCCACTTCAGGGGAGGATGGGCATGAGGTGTCATTATGGAAACTTGTATGAAGAGAAATCCTCAGAAGAGGAATGTGGAAGTAGGAAGTAGATGTTCTGAAGCCTAGCCTGTTCAGTAAAGGGTTAAAAGTCAGTGCCATGGGGCGCCTGGGTGGCTCAGTTTGTTAAGTGGCCAACTTCGGCTCAGGTCATGATCTTGCAGTCCATGAGTTTGAGCCCCACGTTGCGCTCTGTGCTGACAGCTCAGAGCCTGGAGCCTGTTTCAGATTCTGTGTCTCCCTCTCTCTGACCCTCCCCCATTCATGCTCTGTCTCTCTCTGTCTCAAAAATAAATAAATGTTAAAAAAAAATTTTTTAAAGAAGTCACTGCCATAACAAAGGCTAAGATGCCTGTATAAGCCAAATTTTCTTTCCTATAAGTAACTATGATTTATAAAAATCAACTCCAACTTAAAAAACACAGATGTTTTAAGAATTCCTTTTTGCACCATTTCATTATTTTAAAATTTATCCTACACTACTCTCTTCTTTGAATAAAGATCATTCAATTAGTGAGCTTCCTAATGTGCTAAAATACAATTTAATTTAGCATAATTTAGTGGTCATGTAACTTCTAAGGATCATTTGTTGAACAAAGTGAAGCATACATGTTCAAGGTTGTGTTGGTTTAACTATAAGTATTGCCATGGTGTTTCTTTCCTGTGATTATCTATTGTAGAACTGAGTGCATTAGTTATATTCCAGGTGACCTAGGTTTTTGTGGTGAGCTGGAGACCTCAACTATTCACAACTTTGTTGCAGGAAAATAATGTTCTGAGTTCTAAAGATCCAATTAATTGTAGGAACTTCCAGAATATAATCATTTCGAAATTGGAAATTAATGCAGTTTTAATCCAGAAATCTTATATCAAGTATCTTTGAAACAGCTACCTTCAGCAAAGATTTTTAAAATCTCTGCTCATCACAGCCAACTTATGACATTTTGATTCTCTCCATGTCTTGCGAAGTGGTATAAATATGAGGGAAAGGGAACTGTATATTTATCTAAGGCAGTGTTTCTTAAACTGTGGCCACAGAACTAGCATATTGGCATCACCAGAGAACTTGTTAGAGGTACAAGTCCTGGGGTGCCTGAGTGGCTCAGTCGGTTGAGCATCTGACTCCCGCTCAGGTCATGATCTCACAGTTGGTGGCTTTGAGCCCTGCGTTGGGCTCTGTGCTGATAGCTCAGAGCCTGGAGCCTGCTTTGGGTCAAAAAGACTTTGTGTCTCCCTCTCTCTGCCCCTCCCCTACTCACACTCTGTCTCTCAAAAATGAATAAATGTTTAAAAAAATTTTTTAAAAAGTACAAGTTCTGAGGTCTTACCCAAATCCACTGAATCAGAAACTTGGCAGATGGGGCCCAGAAATCTGTGTTTTAACAAGCCTTCTGGGGGATTCTTGTGCATACTAAAGTTTGAGAATACTGATCTAAGACTTTTGTGAGTTTCAGAAACCCCAGGAAGTCTCCATTTCCCATGAGAAGAATGCAGTATCCCAGTAACTTGATTGGGAACAAGAGGTTGTACTATATTCCTATATGTTTCTGAGTGGGGATTAAATCTGGGAGGAAGCCCAGTGTAAGGATGAAACACATACCTGGATCTATTTCACTATTCTCTGTTCTTCCCTTCTGCTTCTGTAGGACTGCTGCCCACTGTTTCTAAGCTCCTTCAACTTCTTATGTAGAATTTCCTCCTACTTCCTCTCTGTCAACCCAAACTCTATTATTTCCTTCCAGTTTTGCTTCAAAAATGACTTCCTTCAGGACCCTTTCCATATTCCCTCTCAGTTGCATTCATCAAGCATTTATTTACCACTTTTTTTCCTGCCACAAGTTACAAAGACAAGTAAGATTCCATCCCTGTTTTCATGTCCAGTGAAAGCACACAACAGATCAATTCCTCCTTTGTTTTTACTCTAACCTTCCTCTATAGTCTCTGGTAAGTTTTCACCAACTTCACTTTGGTTTTAGGTTACTTTCAGTATATGTTTATCTTCCCTACTAGATGGCAAGCTCCTTGAGGGATGTTTTAAACTCACATTATATATGGCATGTTTCCTGGAAGCCTACTAAGCACATATTGGGGGCATGCTGTTGGGTTGGAAAAATAAGATTATGACTGAAATAATAGTATAGTCACGTACAAAATGGAATCTGTACCTTCACAGTAAGTTTCTCCGTATTTTCTTCCTCTGCCCTTTGATCCATCCTTACCCACTGTCCTAGGAAATAAAACCAATAGAATCCTAATAACAACTCATTTGAATAAAAGTAGGTTCCTGTTTCTCCATGCTGGGCTGGAAAGAAATCCAAATAAGTGTTGGGCCAACTACCAGGCCAAATGCCAATCCACAGAACTCTTCATTAAGTTTAAAAATAAATCTTAAATATTGTGCTTTATCTTCCCCTTACTTTTGGTTGGGATGATGTTTGGGCTTTGAAGAAAAATTTCATAGAATCCTGATTCAGGGCCAAAAGGACCAATCGGATGCCTTTAATTAGTGAAATTACAAAGAACCTGCCAAATGAATCATTTGTACATAACCCAAGAGACACAGGGGAGGACAGTGGTCTGTTTAGCAGTGATTATATATCCAAATCTTTCAACTGAACTAGATTACATGCCAAGTTGAATTCTCCAAGAGCAGCTGTCTATTGCTTGCAAATTTTCTTTGACTCACATGTCAAATCAATACTTAGGTCTATAAAGCACATACCTACTTGCCAACATTATTGTTTGCAAATATGAATAATAATATATTACAAGGTCCATGTTTGCCGATTTGTTCACCCCTTCATAGATCAAAGCTCCAGAGAGCATCTTAAAAGCTAAGCTTCTAAGTAAGGACAGAATGAGAAGAAGGCAAGGTTCCTATGGCTCTCTTAGAAACTCATGCTGGGGAAATCATCATCAACATCATCATTATATCCATGGGATATTGGGCTCTTCAGTCATCTGGAGACTTTGATATTTGCTATCTGATCATGTGCCTTTAGTGACATATAAAACTAGAAGGACATGCCATGGAAAACACATGACTTTGTGAAAAGAATAGGTCAGAGGAAGAGGATGGAATGATAATTTCTGTGAATGAAGTAAGTTCTTGCTACCTCATTGTGAGTTCTTGATAGTCTTGTCAAGGTGACAAAAAATGAAAGTTATCTTTTGTAATAAAACAGCACTCAGGATCACTAAGGCTGTCAGTAGGAGGAAGACTCTCAGAGTAAGGAAAAGTAGCTGAATTAAAAGACCTACACTTCCTACAAATATTCACTAATTAGCAGTCTCAGATGTACTCTGACCTCAAGGTAACCTAGCTTTCCATTTAACTCTGTTTCTACCATGGACACACAGTTCTTCTCTAGCTACTCTATGGCCCAGCTATGGTAAGGCCAGACCATTCAAATGAAATGTCACTGAAAGAGAAGTGAGAACATAGAGAAAATAAACCCAAGGAGTAGTATTACATGAAAATTATCTGGTTTAAAGACATGACTCATTCTCAGGGCTCACAGTACTGCTCCATCGGATAAGGTGATGATCTTTAGGTAGTTCTTTACTTCCTAGAACTCATCCCACCATCAGTGTGTACAAGATATATGTGCACCCTGATGCATTAGGCTTGAAAACAACACTAGGAAATAGGATTCAGTCTTACATTCCAACTCTGACCAATAGACAATGGCCAACTGGGATGCTGGATTGATGAGGAGTCTAGGGTTTTATTCTGTCTCAATGAGGAAAGTATAATGACTTATTGGTGACATCTGCAATGGATGAGGATAAAAGGATGGGCAGGGAATAGTGGGAAGGATAAATGATAATGCCTATGCTGGGTGTTTACCACCCTTTTCCAGATCTAAGAGGGTGATTGCAAGAGACAGGTACAAAATCCTCTCTTTCACTGTTCAAAGGACCTGACATTTCTTCCATGGCTGATACTTCCTATTTCAGAGAATACCTCACCTAACCACGAGGTCCAATTAGCCTCAATATTAGCCTCAAATTTCATACAGAAGAAACTCACACTAATGGGGGAGTTATATCTTTCCATTAGCCATTTTTCCTTCTGGAAAGAATCTCAACAATTGTCTCAGACTTCCTTCCGGCCACACAGAAACTGGGGTTTCTGAAGTTACAAATAGCTTTCACAGGCAGAGAGTCTGGCCCTTCTGGGTGACTAAACTTTACAAAATGGTCCATAAATGAGAGGAAAACTCTGACTTGGTCTTCTCTACCTGCCCAGCTTATGGTGAATTTAATATTCATTTTTCATTCCTGGTCAGATCAAAGAGGAGAACATGCTACAAAATGTCCTTATGAGGGAAAGCTATTGCAGAAGAGTATAAATTTAAAGGCAACTGGTAGAAGGAAAACTAAGTGAAAGGAGGGACTAGTGGGCAAAGGAATAACTCATGAGTGGGAGAGACCTAAAAAGAGAAAGCCATTCCAGATAAAGAGAAATTGAGAGATTCTCAATATTGGTTACCCTCCCAAAAGGCATCATTTAAAAATCAAGCTAAGCAGCAGGATTGGACTGAATATAAAGAAGCAGCAAACAGCTTTAAATCTTGATAGGAACTAAAAGTCCCTATCAGCATGAAGCCTCACACCCAGAACAACGATTCAGACAGGGAAGCACCAAAACATCACAAGTCAACGTTCACATCCCATATGTGGCCCAGTGACAAGTGTTTATGCAATATGATTGATTACCCTGCAATTTACTTTGTCAATCAGTCACAGAGTTAATTACATGTTACTCTTGGGCACTATTATAAATAATGGTATAGCAAACAGTGCTAGATTTAATGGTCCTTAGCGTTCAGCTATTAAATTGATGACACAGCCACATCAGTATTGATGAACAAGGACCTTCTCCATCAAGGATAATTTATATCACTAAATGTAATGGGCTCTCCCGCTCCCAGTTTTGCCAAGGCATTATTCACACTGATACAGGCAATGAATCCATCAATAAAGGAGGGACAAATATGTTTTGTTTTGTGGGGTTTTTTTTCTTAATCCCCTGATAAATGCTGATCATGAGGAAACAGGGACTTTATATCACTGACATAGACTGTAAGGGAAATGTGAACTGACCTTAAAACTTACCAAAATGGGGGGCGGGGGGACACTTGGGTGGCTTGGTTAAGCGTCTGATTTTGGCTCAGGTCATGATCTCCTATTTGTGAGTTCGAGTCCCACATTGGGCTCCACACTGACAACACAGAGCCTGATTAGGATTCTCTCTCTCTCCCTGTCTTTCTGCCTCTCCCTCACTCATTCTCTCTCTCTTTCTCTCAAAAATGAATGAATAAACTTAAGGGGGAAAAAAGTCTGTTTCTTGGTTTGTCTCTCTCTTAAAAAAAAAAAAAACTTAACAAAATGGTAAACTCAGATGGATTCAGGAGGAATAATTTGCATCCAACCAATACCTCTTCAGGAGGAGTGTCTACCCTGTCCACCATGGACTAGAATATCCTTTTATTCCACCCACATACCTGGTTGACTCTACTCATCCATCAGACATAATCTTAAGTGGCACATCTTCCAAGAAGTCTTCTCTGGTTTTCTGGACTGGATTAGATGCCCATTGTAGTCTGGGTCATCCAGAAGCTGACCCTGAGATGAGGATTCATGTGAATGTGTTCCCAGGATTAACTGGTAGGGGAGTGGAAAAATGGGACCAGAGAAGGAAAGGAGGTAAAAAGAAAGATAGGATATCAATCAAAGTCTCAAAGAGGGGAATCTTGGCTCAATCTTGCCAGGAATATATTTTTAAAAAGTGTAGTTATAATTCAGAGTTGTCTCAATCAGGGATCTCTGCATGTGTCCATCACTGGTTAAGAGCTACCTCAAGAACTTTGAGTACTACACAAAAAGGAAAAACAGCTTGAGGACAATCCCCTAACAAAGACATAAGTGCTGGAGTTGGGAGAGAAAGAATAGTAAGAATTGGTGTGCCCCAGATGGTAAAGGGAACCAATGGGACATGGGTGGAACGTGCTGACAGTGTCTGCTATCCTGGCCTTGTGAAGTGTTTCCATAGCACACTGTACATTCTGTAAGGTAGCATTTATCATGCTGCTTTGCCATTGTTTAGTTGTCTGTCTTTCCTGCTAGATTGTAGGCTCTATAATGGCAGAAGCCACGCTGTCTTATTTGTAATTTTATCGCCGTGACTAGCACAGTAGCTGGCCCACAGTTAGTCCTCAAACAGTCTTTGTGAAAGGAGAGAAACAAGGGAGGGCAAGAGCAAAGTTGGCTTAATGGAAGGATTACACTAGTATAATGTATCACAAACTCAAACAAAGATTAATCTGGGTAAAACGTCATTCTTAAAGGGGTTATGCTGATGTAGTTACACTCTCTTTGACTTTAAGAATCTTGGCTCTAAAAGTCAGATATTGTCCATCCATCCAGGAGTTCATTTGTAACAGTCCAGGAGGGACTCTTAAATCAAACAGATGAGGGGGATATAATCAAATCCTTAGTCTAAAATGAAGGCTGTGATCATTTTACCACACAGTCAATTTGAACAAACATAAATATGACAATAATAAGATTTCTACTAATTCCTAGCTCCTTTTCATTAAATGTTGTTGAAAATACTTAGCTAGTACAGGCCAGAGAACGAGCTCCATTCTGATCATATCTGGAATTGCTTTTTAACCTTTCATTTATTCTTTACATGTATTATTTACATGTGCTCTTTTAAAACTGCTTCTAAGTGGCTTAGTAAAATGGAAGTTTATTTCTCAGTTAAGGAAGATCCAATCAATGTTGCATGGGCAGTCTTCATACAGTGATTGAGAGATCCAGGCTCCATCCATCGTGTGGATCCACAATCCTCTGAAACTTTAAAGTCCTTACCTTCCAGCCAGTGGAAAAGAAAAGAGAGTAAGAAAGCATACCCCCTTCTTAACCTTCAGTCCAGAAGTGAAACACTTCACATTCCCTTGCTGGTGACCAGTCACATGGCTGGGAAATGTAGCCCATCCAGCTGTGCTGGGTCGCTAACCTACTCCACCACCCAGTCATTCAACAAATATTTATTAAGCACCTCAAGTATGCAAAGTTCTTTGTTCACTGTTAGGAATAAAATGGTGAATGAAACAGGAGTGTTTGCTACCCCTGGATCTAATTGACAGCTGATGGGGAGAATAGAAATTAATCAGGTAATTATAAAAACACACAATCCCATATGTGCAGTGAAGAAAAAGTACAGGGACAGAAGAAAGTTTAAAATAAGTTAGATCTAGTTTGAATATTTGAGGAAGGGATATTTAAGCTGACACCTGAAATTTAAACAGTCATCTAGAAAAAGTTGGAGAGAAAAACATTTTGGCTAGAAGAAACACCATGTGCCAATGCCCTGATGGAAGGAGGACATTTAACTTCTGTTATCCAGACTTATTCAGTGACCCAAACTTATTTGAGGACCAGTCCTTTTTTATTTTTCACAAATACCTATTAACCTCCTATGCAACTGGTGCTCTGTAAAACAAAATGTTAAAATGCTTCACTACTATATCGATTAATAAATTTTTATTTCTGTTCTTTCAAATGATAACCTTAATGTGCATATTGGAATTTAGTTGGAAAGTTGGGTCTATTTATCAAAAACCATCATTGAATATATAATGACTGTTAGGTTAGCGCAAAGAACTTCTAATTAGTTTCCACTACTTTTTCTGGCCTCCCAAAGCAGTTATTGATGAAGCTGTTATTGGGAGGCCATTCCCATCAGTGAATGGATGGGTTTACACTTCCAGGTAAAAAAAGTTCTATTTCATCTCCCCAGAGACAAATACAGCTATAGGTCTGTCCAGTGATAGAAATGGAATGAGAAGAAAGGTTCAATTACTTGGGTAATAAGCGTGATAAGATAGGTCAATGGCCCTGCTTACCACTGTCAAAATCTCAGATCTCTGCTTGTCCATCTTACAAACGTGTGTCTGACTCCATCCAGATGAAAAGAATAGGATGTCTTCCTGTCTGACTCATAGAACCAAGTCCTATCTCTCAGGAAAATGTTCTACTCAAAAGTCTGTCTATAATAATTATTGTTTAGAAGAGGAGAAATTATTCCCTTTGACAGATAGAGCTTCACCAGTACCAATTTTAGGCTAACAACATTGTCCAAACTTTTGGTTTTCTCCTTTTATCTAGGGAATTCCAAACTCTTTGTCTCACACTGTATAAGTAAGCATCATAACTTAGTGAGGCACAGATTGACCATGAATGGCCAAGTCTATATAGAAAATCTAAGTGACAGACATTTTCACACACATACACACAAAGATGAAAATTAAAAAAAAAAAAAAAAAGAATGGAGTAAATCTACACAAGACTCCAATCAGAAGCTAATTCCTGGGTGCATAAGATCCAGGCCTGAGTCAGATGTGATGGTTGCCCAAAAGAGTCATGAGTGAGAGGATCCCAAGGATTAGCTAGGCCCTAAAGAGTCCTGAGCATCAAAGTTTGTATTCAAAGGATAAGCTAGACACCCAAGCAAGTCAAAGAAACATTATAAACACTAGAACAGAGCAAGGACAATCGATGGTAATGATGACACAAGTGGATCCGGAACAATTTTTTGTGAATCTGACTGGAATGCCTGAGTTTGTTTCATATTATCTTACAGATAGATGGTAAATCCAATT
The DNA here is from genome assembly GCF_024362965.1 of Panthera pardus. Taxonomy (NCBI): domain Eukaryota; kingdom Metazoa; phylum Chordata; class Mammalia; order Carnivora; family Felidae; genus Panthera; species Panthera pardus. The sequence goes on from NW_026526721.1 coordinate 130,092,899, forward strand.
TAAATACCCAGAATTGGTTTGCACATGTCAGTGCCAAAAGTATTTTCTGTTGATCATTTCATGTGACTGATTAGGAGTGGCTCACTTCTCCATGCTTTTAGGATCTGTTTTCTTCCCTTGTTTTAAAACTTCCAAGTCCTGAACACCTATGATGGTTGCATAGACAATAATTAAACAAAAGAAGCAAGTAAATGAGATTATGTTGGGAATACACAGTAATCAGTTTCCCTGGCTGTGCCAAGACTTCCTCCTGGCTGTCAGTGAGTCCTACATTGCCAACTTGTGGGTTCCAGAACCATTAAGCCATACAAATGGAGTCATCTGTTCTTTTCCGGTCCTCAAGCACCTTTTCCTCCTCAGGGATACAGCAGGAGGTTGTCTCTAGGCATCAAATTATAGCAATCAATAAACCACGAGCATCATGGCTCATTTAGAAACAGAGACACAGGCATTTTGCTGGAAGAAACAGTGATTACTCACCACAGGTCCAGAGAATCATGATGTCAAAATCAGAGGTCAAAAATGTGGGATTCAGCATGATCAAATAATAAACTATCTCTTGGCCCTCAAACCTGTTCTTTCTGTGATTCCCATATAGGAGAGTGGTACACCAAAATCGCCAAGCCAGAAGCTTGGGAGCAATTCTCATTTTTTAATTCCTCCCTTTCTTCTCCCTCAACCCCATCTACTTAGAGATTGAGACCTATAGTTGCCATTTCCCTACTTTCTACATAATCTTTCCAATGTCACAGGTTTATTTTAGGCCTTCATTGGACTTCTATTTCTCCCCTCTTATTCTTTCTCCACGAGGCAGCCACAGTGATCTCGCTACATTGCCTGTGGAGGACTAATCTAAGCAAGGAATTCTGTAGCTTGGTAAATTCTGGGGTGGATTAACTTCATAAAAACAGTGAAATAGCACCCTGTCTTATGTAATCAGTGCCCAGAGTATCTGCACATAAAACATAGTAGATACTCAGTCGATATTCATTCACTGATGAATAAATAGGCAGTATGGTATGCAGTATATGGAAAAGTACAGACTCTTCCCCAAGAAACCAAGGTTCAAATCCCAACTTTACCACTTTCTAACTGAGTAACCTCTGAAAAGTTATCTAATGTCGCTGGGCTTCAGTTTCTTTCAAAATGTTTTTATCAGTACCTACCTCATAGGTTTGTTGTGAGGATTAAATGATATGTGCTCAGAGAAATTAGCCAATGAGTACTTGGCAAACAAAAATAACTCAAATGTTGAGAGAACAAACTGAGGGTTGAGGAGAGTGGGGGTGTGTGGGCGGGGTAGGTTAAATGGGAGACAGGCATCAAGGAAGACACTCTTTAGGATGAGCACTGGGTGTCATATGTAAGAGATGAATCACTGGGTTCTACTCCTGAAGTGAAGACTATACTGTATGTTAAGTAACTTGAGAATAAAAAATAACTGGCACAAAAACAGACACTCAGATAAATGGAACAGAATGGAGAACCCAGAAATGGACCCACAAACGTATGGCCAACTAATGTTTGGCAAAGCAGGAAAGAATATCCAATAGAATAAAGACAGTCTCTTCAGCAAATGGTGCTGGGAAAACTGTACAGGGACATGCAGAAGACCATATACAAAAATAAACTCAAAATGGATGAAAGACCTAAATGTAAGACAGGAAGCCATCAAAATGCTCAAGGAGAAGGCTGGCAAAAACCTCTTTGATCTTGGCCACAACAACTTCTTACTCAACATGTCTCCAGAGTCAAGGGAAACAAAAGCAAAAATGAACTACTGGGACCTTATCAAAATAAAAAGCTTCTGCATAGTGAAGGAAACAATCAGGAAACTAAAAGGCAACCGACAGAATGGGAAAAAATATTTGCAAATAACATATCCGACAAAGGGTTAGTATCCAAAAATCTATAGAGAACTTATCAGACTCAACACCCAAAACACAAAGAATCCAGTGAAGAAATGGGCAAAAGACATGAATAGACACTTCTCCAAAGAAGACATCCAGATAGCCAACCGACACATGAGAAAATGCTCAATATCACTCATCATCAGGGAAATACAAATCAAAGCCACCATGAGATACCACCTTACACCTGTCAGAATGGGTAACATTAACAACTCAGGCAACAACAGATGTTGGCGAGGATGCAGAGAAAGAGGATCTCTTTTGCACTGTTGGTGGCAATGCAAGCTTGTGCAGCCACTCTGGAAAACAGTATGGAGGTTCCTCAAAAAACTAAAAATAGAACTACCCTATGACCCAGCAATTGCACTACTAGGTATTTATCCAAGGGATACAGGTGTGCTGTTTCGAAGGGACACATGCACCCCCATGTTTATAGCAGCACTATCCACAATAGCCAAAGTATGGAAAGAGCCCAAATGTCCACCGAGGGATGAATGGATAAAGAAGATGTGGTATGTATATACAATGGAGTATTACTTGGCAATCAAAAAGAATGAAATCTTGCCATTTGCAACTACGTGAATGGAACTGGAGGGTATTATGCTAAGTGAAATGAGTCAGTCAGAGAAAGACAAATATCATATGACTTCACTCCTATGAGGGCTTTAAGATACAAAACAGATGAACATAAGGGAAGGGAAGCAAAAATAACATAAAAACAGGGAGGGAGATAAAATATGAGACTCTTAAATATGGAGGATAAACAGAGGGTTGCTGGAGGGGTTGTGGGAGGGGGGATGGGCTAAATGGGTAAGGGGCATTAAGGAATCTACTCCTGAAATCATTGCTGCACCATGTGCTGACTAACTTGGGTGTAAATTATAAAAAATAAATAAATTATGGAAATAAATAAATAAATAAATAAATAAATAAAAATTGAGTGGACTAAAACCATGCATTTATTAGGCATCACCTATTCAGGGTAGTTTACAAGGAAAATTGAGGCTTTGTGACCTCTGGCATCCAGAACTTAAAGCCTACATTGAACATCTTGCCCCTGTTCAGTCAAAGGACATTTACCCAGGGCTCATCACTCAACCAGAATTCACCTTTTTCAAAAAAGTTAGGGAATCTAATATGGAGATACCCCAAAGTCAAATAAGGATTTTGTAGTTTTAAAAGTTTAGTTTGAGGGGCGCCTGGGTGGCTCAGTCGGTTAAGCATCCAACTTCGGCTCAGGTCATGATCTCATGGATTGTGATTTCGAGCCTCGTATTGGGCTTTGTGATGACAGCTCAGAGCCTGGAGTACTTCACATTCTGTGTCTCCCTCTCTCTCTACCCCTCTCCCGCTCACACTCAGTCTCTTTCTGTCTCAAAAATAAATAAACATTTTTTAAAAATTTAAGTTTAGTTTGATATTTCTAGGAGAGATATCAATGCCTCTTGGAGTTAGATGTAACTAATAAAAATCAAATGGAAGATTTTAGAATTTGCCTTCTAACTTTCAGTGAGTTGTTACTGTCTAGAATAGATGCAACGACACAGGAAGCATGATACAATCATTCTTCCCAGGGTTGATCAAGTATGATCCCACTGACGGGTAGGAATGACAGTAGGTAAAGGAGAAGGAAATCACTTAATTTTTCAATCATTTTAAGAGTAGGACAGGAACTTAAGGACCATTGAGTCTAATCCTTTCTTTCTCCAGATGATAGCCTTGAGCCCCTGAGAAATAAAGTATCCTGCTTAAAAAGGTAATGACTGTTCCGAGACCAAGAGCCCTCATCTCCTGCCTCTGTCCAGTGCTCCTCCCACTGAGAGATGTGCAGAACATTTGTTTCTGTGACTCAGTGAAAGACAATCTTTACTGAGAATGTTGAGATTTCCCCCCCAAAGGGCCTCTTTCCTCAGTATCTCTCCAACATGAGATGTAGATAGACTTCGATTTCTTTTCACAGCACATAGTGTGGATATGGTGTCTCAGACTCTTGAGCCCTGGAACGGACTTTCTGTCTTACAGCTTTGAGGTTATAAAGCTGTGAAGTTGTAAGTTATATATCTAATCTAAATTCTAAATGAAGTAAGTTATATTCCTAATCTAAATTCTAAATCAGTTCCTACATATCCTCTAAAACATTAGGAGGGAATTATTACTTACCTTTTGTGAAAAGTGCCCCAAGACCCTTGTGTGAATGATGCCATTCACATGTTTATTTCATTCTCTCATTCATTTGCCCAACCAACACTTACTGAGTCTTTAATTATGTACCCAGAAATTTTACAATTTTTTTCTATATGTGATAAATGTTTTTATGACTGGAATGTAAGCTTAATGTGAGTAAAAATTAATTCATCTATCTTTACCATTTGTTGCTCTATGTATTGCACCTAGCCCCTGACAGTGTAGATACTCAGTAAAGGTGTGATAATGAATGAAAAAAAATTATAAAATAGGAAAAATAAAGTCCATAGTCACTTTTTCAATCTCCTACTATCAAATACATCAGCTTCACCTGCAATTATTTCAGGAAATATGCAGAGAGATAAAGAGATAGAAAAAAGACCGAGAGACCAGGGACCAGAAAGAGTGGGGAAGAGGCCCTTATAATTTCAGAACTCCTCAAGGAGAACCATACTTAATTATATGTTAAGGATAGTATGCGTCATACCTCAACAGCCTACTGGACTGACTTATATTATTGAATATCTGTGCATTAAGTAGAGATGGTGTTCATATTTGCAATTTACATAAAGAAGCTTCCTGAGTCCAACACCTATCAGCCCCTGATTGACTATCAGCTTCTCAGATAGATCTTACACCTGTAAATTTGGTACAAAAGAGTGGTACAGGTTGATCAATTCAGAGTGACTCTGATCATGAAGATAGAGCTCTTGTTGAAAGCTTGAGGCATAAGTCACTCTAAAATCCTGCCTCTTCACTCTGCCCACACCACCATGGGAGCTTCAATCTTCCTAAAGAGTAGCGAGGTGTGAAGTTAAAGAGGTTTGGACAAGCATTTGGGAGCCCCTGAAGCTTATCTGAACTAACCAAGCCTCCCAAAGCCATAAATCTCCAAAGAAAGCTTCCAAGAGTGACATACTTCGTTGTGAAATCTCTCAGGGATTGGCTGCATTCCAGGAAAGAAGAGATGTGTGGACTGCAAGATAAAGCCAACATGCACATTACCCCTCCCTCCTGGGTATCTCTTAGTCCAACTCTCATAAGCGTAACATTTGAGGATGTTGCCTGCCTGCTTAGAGTAGTGCTGTATTGCATGATCATTAAGAAGCCAGGATTGCCCTTGAATGTTGTTTGCTGTCTGTGGTCAGGTTCTTACTGGATTGAAGAAGATAGTGTGAACGATAATATAAATGTAATTATTGCCACCATTGTCACAGACTACTGGATTTGCTATTGTTTCTCAATGTGTCCAGAGACCGCATGCATACAAAATGGCAAGTTGCTTGCTTTGAAGACAGACTCTTGGTACCCTCCCCAGAAAACTGAATCAGAATCTCTGAAGGGAGGACCTGGGAATCTGAAATTTAACAAGCTCTCCCTTGGCATATTAAATTCACAGGCATAAAATTTTCTTATCACTATTCCTTTAATGCAAGCCAGTCATTTTGCAGAATAGGACTCAGGCAGGGAGGTGGAATGACCTGCTTAATGTCTCATAGCTGGTTAACACCAAAGGCCACTCCAAGGGCCCATGTCTGTACCTTCCCAGATCTGTCCTTTTATTACCACAACATCTTCACCATCATATCCTGGAGCATTCATCATGGCATAGCACAAGTTCCTGCAGGAAAGTGCTCTGAGATGCTTGCACTGTCTCTGGAGCATGTAACCTGCGGGGAGACAAGAGACTCAATTGGACAGATTACATTCCAGTTCTGTACAGCCTCAACGGTAAACAAGAGGAAGGAGAGAGTAGCTCTGCATCCTCCAGTTGTCCCGCAGGCACCCAGGGTGCTCTCCTGCTCTATCTGTCCTTTATGCTCAGAAAAGGATCTTCTTTTAGCCATTTATCCTTCTGTATAAATAATATAAAGAGCTCTTATACTTGCATATGCCATTCAGCAAGTGTTATTTTCTTATTTGCCCTTAGAAGCCTTCCCTGACTCTCCACAGTGAACACTCCTAGACAACTCTTGGTGCAACCCTCTAGTTTTGCGATTTCCACTCTGTGTGATTATTATCTACCTACAAGTGCATCTCCTGCGCTAAATTGTCAGCATCTTGAGGGCAAGAAATAATGTCTTTCGTCTCTTTATACCCATTGCCAGCACAATTTCTATTCCATGGGAGGTGATAAATAATATATGTGTGTCTAATAAATTCTTGCAACAACCTAGTAGTAGAGAGGAATTATCATCCCTACCTTAGAGATAAATAAACTGGGTATAAAAAGACAAAGGAACTTGGTAATGATTACACAGTTGTCCAGTGAAAGGGAAGACATTTGAATCAAATTATGAATGACTCCCAAGAGCACTGCCATTTCTACTCTTATCAAACCACTAGCATTTTACCCTCAGCATCAAGGTATTTCCTCCTCTGGAGGTAACTACTTCCATAACCAAATCTCTAATTTGGAAAAGGAAATTTGACCTGACAACTAGAAATGTAGTGAATGCAAAGTGTAAATTGGGAGCAGATTTGGAAGAAAAAGCAGTTAACAGCAAAAAAAGTCTAAAACCAAAAAAACAGATTGAGTCAAATGGCACTGACCTGAGTCTACAAGGGGAACTTGTGCTTTGGGATGCTTCTCCCACTAAGAACCTGGTCTGAGTTTCAGGATTAGAGGAAGCCCGATCATTCTGGACATACAGTACTGAAAAGCAACACAGAGCACTCCTCCACTGCATCTAGACTTCGTGTCCCAGATGCTCTGTGTTTCCTCTTGAGGTGGGGATCAGTGATGAGGGCAGACCAGTCAGGAAAAACAGATGGTGGATGACTGTGTACAGACACATTTACAGGGCCCACACTGGAATTAAAATATGCTGGCACCCCCAATATTTAGCATAGATTTTAAAACAAAGACTGGTGAGAGAACTACATTTTACTAGGTCTTGTTTATCAGCTAAAGTAAGACCTCTGACCTCTCTCCCTCCCCTTTAAAGTTCACCCTTCAATTACTTATCTGAAAACTTCAGGCAAGTTCTTGCACATGCTCATCCACAAGTCATTTCAGCTACCTCACGACCTGGACCATGCCATCCACCCTCCTTTTGTGCATTGTCTCCTGCTTCTGCTACACCTGAAACAAGCTGAGGGCGCTTCTCCACTTTAATTGTGTCAGAAACATTAACCCCAAGACAAGAGGGGTCATATTCCGTGGATCCTAAAGATTCCAGCACCATTTTCTCTCTGCTATAAGACCCTGCTATTTCGTGAAAACTGTTCTTTCGGGCTGCCTTTTTACTGAAAGCCCCCTCCCTGGAACTCAGACACAGGGGCAAGGCCTATGGAAAAACCTGAGCGATTGTTACCAGACTCTACTCAGCCTTGCCCCACTCCTGTAAAATCCGATTCTTTGTTTCTGGACCCATCTTGTCAGCCTACTGTCTCCTCATCTTAGATGGAGTCCCACAGAAGACACTCAGGCTGTCATACAGACAAACTTCCATTAGTCCTGCCCACAATTCCAGTGAAGATAGCTCCCAGAGATGGACATGCTGGAGGCTTCAGCCTTGACTGCCACTTCTAGAGCTGTAACTACACAATGTTTATTTGAGAAATTCTTCCCTCCATCTACATCCTGTATGTTACCATATACTGGATCCAGCTTCAGTCTCTACTCTACTATGAAGCTCTGTCTTTGCTTCTTATGGAACCCTGCCCTGCCAAACTCAGAAGTCCAAGTCAGAGTATTCATGTCACAATGGAGGAACTACTTTTAATTACCATGCTAACAGCTGGGTTAATGTCAGATGGCGATTGCCAGTGAGCAATCACAATGAAGTGATTAGATGATAACCAAAGGGGTTTAGATCCTCTTCCCATGGACACCCATGCCAAGGTCTGCCTGTGCCCAAGTCACAACCATCAAATAAAAAATTATATATATTTGATATTCTTCTTATAGATATTTATGGTGCTGTAAACTACTAAACAAATACTGTGTTAAGGGTTGTCATGGCATTTTTACAAAAAAGAAGTGATCCCAAATACTAAAGAATGGATGAATTTCTCACAAATCCCTAATCATGGCTGTCCTGAAATATGATTGTATATATTTGCCTAAATCCTCCTTAAAATGCTGGAATATTGCCTGATTTCCCAAAAGCTACAGTTAAAAAACTGGTCTAGACTGAGTGATATGAGAACACAGTTTGATTCCTACATTGTTAGCATTTAATTTTGATGGTCTCAATTTAAAATTACATCTTTAAATGAACCTAGTAAGACGCCACCTGGATTAGTCATTCCAAGCAATTTTAAAGAGTTCTTATTATCAAAGAGAACATTAAAAATGTATATAAGTGTATTCTTCCCTGAGAGAGGTCAGATATCATGAGTTAGCTGATTATTTAAAAAAAAAGAAAGCAAAGCAAAGAAGAGAAAAGAAAAGAAAAGAAAAGAAAAGAAAAGAAAAGAAAAGAAAAGAAAAGAATAAGGGGAAAAAAGCTTACCATTGGAAAGGCACCTGCAGAAGTATATTGTCAAGCTATAATAGTGTAATGGTATAATGGTATAATGACAAGAGCCCTGGATGTAGAGAAATGAAACCAGGTTCACAGCTTTATTCACCTCTTGCTACCTCTGCACTTGGAAATAGGCCACCTTCAGTTGCCTTATTGCATTTTATGATCATCATCTGTAAAAATGGACCCTTTTCTCAGGGTGGGGGTTTTGTGAGGATCATCATGAGACCATAAACGATTGGCTTTTAGCTTTCCAAGGCGTATAAACATACCTAATAAAAGAGAACAAAGAGAGTATTATCACATTAATCAGGCATTGATAGTTAATTAAGAACTGTATTACTTTAGGAGCGCCTGGGTGGCTCAGTGTTTAAGTGTCCAACTGCAGCTCAGGTCATGATCTCGCAATTCATGGGTTTGAGTCCTGCATCAGTCTCTGTGCTGACAGCTCAGAGGCTGGAGCCTGCTTCAGATTCTGTGTTCCCCTCTCTCTCTACTCCTCCCCCACTCACACTCTGTCTCTCTCTCAAAAATAATAAAATAAACATTAAAAAAATTTTAAAGAGAATTGTATTACTTTAATATGATAGTCTCAGACTTTGAAGCAAAAGGTTGAAAAAGGAATAAAGATGTAATGCCATATAACTAGGGAATTCTGGATCTGGAAGGGACCTCACAGAACATTTGTTCCAATTTTCAATCCCCAGACACCCATTTTGTAGAGAAGGAAACACAGAGAGATTGAGAAGCTTTCCTGGGATCTCACAGCACTACCTACAGAGCTCAGACTAGAACTTCTCTCTTCTGCTTCCCAGTGCCTAGCACCTATGACTACAATTGTTAAATTGTGTCCATAATCCCTTTTCCTACATTCCTACACCCATGTCCACAACCACCAAAGCTTATTATCCAGTTCAATTATGTCCTTTAATAAAAATTAACAAGATGATTGCAATACCTTCCCTTCCCTTTGCAATGTAGACAGGACCAAACACTTGGAGAACTGCCATCAACTTCACTCAGGGAGAGACCTTTTTCATTCAGTATCAAATATTTATCTGAGTTCTTACTTGTGCCCAAGAACTGTGCTATATCCTGATAAAAATATGAGTGCTCCAAGGTTTCCTTCAAGTTGTGGATATAGACCAGTGGTGACCACATAGTTGGAGATATTAAAGCAGATATAAACAGACTGCAATAGAAGCTTAAGGGGATGGTGTGACTAAGGAACCAAGAGAAATTTGACAGTGAATTCTGCTTCATCCAGACAAATGACAAGTATACAATATTAACAAAAATTGAAATGTGAAAAGTCAAGAGAAGATCAGATTCCCTTCATCTACAAGAATTCTTCAGTGATCGGTGGCAGTTATATAGTTTTATGTTCCTGGTTTGGACAGCCCACCCTTCCTACCAGGAACTGGATCAGATTCTGTCCCTGAGAACTCTGATGTCAAAGTCAGCCATACTCTGAACACCAAATATTCTGTACTAGCAGTAGATAACTAACCTCTGTGTTTCTCAATTTCCTCATCTATAAAGTAGAGACAATTATAAAAGCTCTCCATTGGTAAGGTTACCTTGAGGATTAAATGAGTTTGACCATGTCAAATGCTTAGAACAATGCCAGGGACCAGGTGCCTGCATGGCTCAGTCGGTTAAGCATCCAACTGGGACTCAGGTCGTGATCTCACAGTTCATGAGTTCGAGCCCCACGTCAGGCTCTGTGATGACAGCTCAGAGCCTGGAGCCTGCTTCAGATTCTGTGTCTCCCTCTGCCCCTCCCCCACTTGTGTTCTGTCTCTCTCAAAAATAAATAAACATTTAAAAAATGTAAAAAAAATCCAAATTCCAGGGACCAAGTACGTGTTCAGTAAATGTTAGCATCTCAGTATGGGAATACCAAGTGTCACTGAAAACTCACTCCTAAGTTTGAATATATGAATGCAAGGGAGGAGATGAAGAAAGGTGTGTCGATCAGGCTTAACCAGAAGAACGGAACTGGTGGGGGATATAGTTTAAGAGATGTATTGGAAGAAATTGACTCACATGATTGTTGAGGTGACTAAACAAATCTGAAATCCCTAGAGCAAGGCCTTGGGAAGGGCAGACTGGCACTCCTAGGCATAAGCTGAAGTGACAGTCCAAGGCAGAATTTCTTCTTCCTCAACAAAGCCTCGGTTCTGCTCTTAAGACCTTTCAACTGATTGTATCAGGCCCACCTGGATTATCAAGGAAAGTCTCCTTTACTTTGTTTTTAACAGCTTTATTGAGATATAACTGATATACAGAGAACTGCACATATTTCATGCATGCAATTTGATGAATCTGGACATATGCAAACACCTATGATACAATCACCACAATCAAAATGATAGACATATTCAACACCTCCCAAATTGTCCTGTATCCTCACTTAACATGAGAGCTAGCCTTTCAACAAGTCTTTCAAGTGCATAATACAATATTGTTAACTATAGGGACTATGTTTTACAGCAGATCTCTAGAACGTATTCATCTAGCATAAGAAACCTTATAACCCTGGAACAACACCTTCTCTATCCCTCCCAACCCCCTCAGCCCTTGGCAATTACTATTGTAGTCTCTGTTTCATGAGTTCCATTCTTATATATACCTCATAAAAGTGGAATCAAGCTGTATTTATCCTTCTGTGACTAGCTTACATTACTTAGTACATTATCCATCCATGTTGTCAGAAATGTCAAGATTTCCTTCTTTTTTAAGGCTGAATAATATTCCATTGTGTATATATACCCCATTCTCTTTCTCATTCATCTGTCTGTGGATACTTGGGTTGTTTCCATATCTTAGCTATTGTGAATAGTGCTGCAGTGAACTTGGAAGTGCAGATATCTTCAAAACACTAACTTCAATTCTTTTGGATGTATACCCAGAAGTGGAATTGCTAGATCATATGGTACTTATATTTTTAATTGTTTGAGAAACCTTTATATTGTTTTCCATAGCTATCACACCATTTAACTTTCCCACCAACAGTGTATAAGGGTACCAATTTCTCCACATCCTTGCCAACAATTGTTATCTTTTGTTGTGTTTTTTTTCCCTAAGTAATGGCCATCCTAACAGATGTGAGGTGATATCTCATTACAGTTTTGATTTGCATTTCCCTGATAATTAATGTTGCTGAGCATCATTTCATATACCTATTGGCCCGTTGTGTATCTTCTTTGGAGGAATGTCTATTCAAGTCCTTTGTCCATTTTTTAATTGGGCTATTTGGAGTTTTTTTGCTGTTGAGTTGTAGGAGATACTTATATTCTTTGGAAATTAACCCCTTATCAGATATATAGTTTGAAAATATTTCTCCCATTTCAGAAGATGCCTTTCATTTTGTTGATTCCTTTCCTGGGTAGAGCTTTTTAGTTTGACATTGGTTTTGTTGCCTATGCTTTTGATGTCATATCCAAGACCAATGTCACGAAGCTTTCCACCATGTTTTCTTCTTTAATTTTAATGGTTTCAGGTCTTATGTTTAAATCTTTAGTCCATTTTGAGTTGATTTTTATGCATAGAAAGGTTGTAATCAAATTCCTTTCCTTTCCTTTCCTTTTCCTTTCCTTTCCTTTCCTTTCCCTTCCTTCCTTTCTCTTCCCTTTCTTTCTCTCTTTCTTTCTCTTTCTTCCTGAATTTGAATATCTAGTTTTCCCAACATCACTTGTTTTTCTTTTATTAAAAAAATTTTTTTTTCATGTTTTTATTTATTTTTGAGACAGAGAGAGACAGAGCATGAGCAGGGGAGGGGCAGAGAGAGAGGGAGACACAGAATCCGAAACAGGCTCCAGGCTCTGAGCTGTCAGCACAGAGCCCGACGCGGGGCTCGAACTCACAGACTGTGAGATCATGACCTGAGCCGAAGTTGGACGCTTAACCGACTGAGCCACCCAGGCGCCCCCCCCCGGCCCCCCCCCCCCAACATCACTTGTTAAAGAGACTATCCTTCACTGTGTATTCATGATATCTTGTTAAAAATTAGTTGACCATATATGTGTGCATTTATTTCTGGGCTTTCTGTTCTGTCTCATTAGCCTACAGGTTTGTCTTTATGCCAGTGCCATGCTGTTTTAATCACTGTAGCTTTGTGATATATTTTGGAGTTAGAATTATAGTGCATCCAGCTTTGTTCTTTTTTCTTAAGATTGCTTTGGCTCTTCTGCGTTGATAAAATTCAACACCATTTCATGATAAAATGCTCAACAAACTAGGTATAAAGGAATGTACCTCCAAAGTAATAAAGGTCATGGTTAACAACATACTCAATGGTGAAAATTGAAAGCTTTTCCTGTAAGATCAGGAACAAGATAAGGATTCCCCCTTTCTACTCAACACAATACTCGAAATCCTTTCCAGAACAATTAGGAAAGAAAAAAAAAAAGAAATATAAATAGGAAAAGAAGTTGTAAAATTATCTGTTTGCAGATGACATGATTCCCATATGTAGAAAACCCTATAGACTCCACCAAAAAGAACTACTAGAATTAATACACAAATTCAGTAAACTTGCAGGATACAAAATTAATATACAAAAGTCAGTTGTGTTTCTACATACTAACAATGAACAATCCAAAAAGGAAATTAAGAAAACAGTCTTATTGGGGCACCTGGATGGCTCAGTTGGTTGGGCGTCCGACTTCAGCTCAGGTCATGATCTCACAGCTTGTGGGTTCGGGCCCTACATCAGGCTCTGTGCTGACAGCTCAAAGCCTGGAGCCTGCTTCCAATTCTGTGTCTGCTTCTCTCTTTGCCCCTACCCCACTCATGCTCTGTCTCTGTCTCTCAAAAATAAACATTAAAAAAAAAAAACAAAAAACAGTCTTATTTACAATAACATCAAAAATAATAAAACACTTAGGAATAAACTTAATCAAAGAAGCTAAAAGTTGCACATTGGAAACGACAAAACATCGATGAAATTAAAGGAGACACAAATAAATGGAAAGACATTCTGTGTTCATGTACTAGAAGACTTAATACCATTCAAAATATCCATACTACTCTAAGTGGTCTATAGATTCAATGTTGTCTCCATCAAAATCCCAATGGTGTGTTTTTGTTTTTGTTTTTGTTTTAGAAATAGAAGAACGATCCTGAAATTCATATGGAATCCACAAAGTCTCCTTTATTTTAAAGTCAACTGACTATGAACTGATTAACTGTGTCTATACAATATTTCACTACAACACCTAGATTAATGTTTGATTAAGTCACCGGGGACTGTAGCCTCACCAAGTTGACACATAAAACTGACCATCACAAAAGGCTAATGAAAAATAAGATGACATATCTTTCTTCTAATGGGCTCAATGCAAATGTCCAATAAGAACCGGATGGAGTAGTACAGACCCTCAAGACGCACCTATCCATGCATTTCACAGACCAAGCTAAGGACCCCAGAGACAATGTGCACGCTGCTATCGATGAGGCTCCTTGCGTGGGAACAGTGAACAGGTTCTCTCTGTTGCTTGGTGTGTTTATTGAGCTTTGGAGAATCCTAATAATTTATAGTTTCAATCACAGAATGGAGTTGTTTACACAGAGCAAACTAACAAGACCTAAATTCTGAATTTCCGCTTCCATTAAGAGGCAGTATGGTATAACAGAAAATATATCACCTGTGCATCAGGCGCCTGGATTCCAATCCATCTTTGTCACTTTCTAGGTGTCCAGTCAAGTCACTTAACCTCTCTAAGCCTGTGAATGGCCATTACCTGTGAATGGTAAAAATAATATTGTCATTTCAACGTTATCGTGAAGGATTAAAGACCATAAACCAAGTGGCATGAGTTCATAAAACATGATCAGCTAAGACATGCTATGAACTTCTTTTAGTTCGGAGATTATCTAGTGTTAGCTGAGTAGTCTTGGGAAATTTACTTTCCTTCTCTGTGTCTCAGTTTCCTCATCTGTAATATGAGCATAACAATAAATTGTTCTGGGGATTAAATGAGTTGATATGTATGTTTTCATATATAAAATTAATTTATATAAACTGAGTGCTCAGAATAGTGCCTGGTACACAGTAAGCACTATATATGTTGCAATTATTATAATTTTCCATTTATGTGGTAGCTGTGAAATGAGGGACATGGAACACCTGGATTTTAGTCCCAGCCCTGCACTGGGTGAATGCACAGAAGCCACTTCACTTCTCTGCCATCATTTCCTCCTCTGTAAAATGAAGGAGTTGATTGGACTGTCTGTGGTACTCAGACATTGTAAGATTGCATGCTAAATTCCACTGAGAGATGCAGGGACTTGAGAAGACTTCTGGCTCATAGAGTCTCCAGCTGCTGACCTCTCACAGATCTGTCAAGGCTTCCTTATTGATTCACACCAAGAATCCTGCCTCTGTCTCGGTTTTTCTGCAGGGCAGTTGATCTGTTTACTTTGCACCAAGATGTGTTCCTCTGTCAGCCTCCTCGGAGCTGTCACAAGCCAGCTGCATGGCAGGGAGAGACGGAAAAAGTGTTTTTGTTTTTCTGCTTCACTGTCTTCCTTCCTTTAGGGTCCCTTCTGAAAAAGGTCAAAACAGAATTCTGTGTCTGCCGTAATGAGACATGCTAGCCAATCGAAGAAGCAGGGCCCATGTCAGTGACAGTGCCTGCCCCGGGGAGGCCAGGATTAGAGTCCCGTCAAGCCTGACTCAGCCTCCAGTCCATGGGGCTTCAGTGGTCACTCCCTTTCTGCCCCTGACATATAGCACATTACAAACATCCTGAATGCTGTGGTTGGCAGGTGGGAGGGGACGGTAACTAACTAAAGTATGACAGGAAATCTAAGGGAGGGCAAAAAAAGAGTGACATGTGGTTTTTGCCTAAGATTATGTGGCAGACTGAAATTCTACGTACATCCTCTCTTGCTTTTTCTGTATTATACTGTGACTAGGGAGGCAGGAAGGAGGGACTCCTACCTCTTTCGTCAAGGCAGAAGAGTGTTATAAAGGCTGCTTCCATTTCTTCTCGCTCATGTGCTTCTGTCCCCTTTGTCTTTTTATCTGCTCCTCCCCAGAGGTAGAAGAATATCTGAGTGTCAGACTCAGGTGTCCCATGGTTGTATTTATGACCAGGCAATGTTATGAGCTTTAAAGACAGGGTCCCAAGAACTGCCCTTCTTTCTTTCTGTGTCCCGGACCATGTCATAAACGTCTAAGGAGGGAGGGACTGGCAAACAGGGAGAAGAACACCTGGTTGTAAGTAACTGCAGATCAACTGACTGTGTTCAACAACGTGATATTTATAATACACATTCTGAACGGATTTTTCCAAATGACTGACTCATTGATTGGTTCCCCTGGCCATTAGAATAAATGAGGTAGAACTTCATCCTACTTTGAATTAAAAAGGGAGTTCTCATCACTCCTAACAAACATTGCATTGCTTATCATTTCCATCAGAAAGAGCTAAGCCTTTCATTGACATAGGTTATTTTGCAACCTATACAGCTCCAAATAATCTTAGCATCTCCAAGGGAGAAGAAAACTCAAAAGAACATCCCACCCAGTCCTCTATAACATTCTCCACTTGGCTTTCTCTACCACGTTTTTGGGGAATAGTTTCTTCTTGAACATTTCCAGTAATAAAACACTCACTCTTACACAGATGACTATTTCTGGACAGGTATAATTCTTTGTTACTTCCTTGTAACTTCCTCACCACTTCTTCCCCGCTTTTGGAGTCAAAGTAAATTGAAATACCTTTTCCTATGACAGCGCTTTAAATGGTTCTCAGACTAGGTTATGCTGTAATGATCTCAGTGGCTGAAAACAGCACCGAATCCTTTCATGTAGACACAAATGTCCATCCTGGATCATCTGGGGACTCTGTTGCACATTTCCCTCACTTAGAGACTAAGGTTAAGATAACAGATACTATTAGTAGTTTACTTTTAGCATCTACCAATTGAGTAAACATGCAATGACCGAAAAGTTAGTGTAACTTGAGTAATGGTTTCAACTGAATTTTAATTGTTATTCTCCAACTTCCTGGGATTGAAGTTTCTTTCAAAACCGAAATAGGATATCTTGAGTTCTAACTCCATGTACTCCAGAAGTTGATAACCTCCCCAGTGTTTCTGTGGGGTTCCATTCCTTGGAGTTATCTGTCTGACTCTCCCTCCACAGCCCTTCTCCCCCAAGTTCTCAATCCCTGTGGGCCATATCACACTGCAGTCTGGTCTGCTTGTCCCAAAACATGGACACAGCCCCTCTCCTTTATTCTCCAAGTCACCACCAGAAAATGCTATAATGGGTGGCAGATTTACTACAGTCTTAAGGATAACAGGGAAGAGGAAGTAGAGAGGGCACCTGACTAGTAGAAGAGGAAGTAGACAGGGTCAAATGACTTGACCTTTGAAAATTAGACCTCACAGTTTCCAAAGTTCCTTACCTGTCTCCTACTTTCCCCAACCCCAATGTCAGGCCCATCTTCAGCTCTCTGATGAATCCTTGCCTAATTTCTTCTCAACCCACACCGCTGGGCCCCATGTCTATGTCTCTAGTTACAAAGGGAAAATTCAACTTGACATTACTTTATTCAGCAGAGCAGTTGAGCTCCCTTTGTCTTAACCTCTACCATTTTGATTTATTCTAATACAATCTCCTTCATAACAAGGACTTCTTAATATGTTTTACAAGTGAAAGAATTATCTACCATAGCCTCCACATTAAAAGAGAAAGCAAAAGTTGAGAAATTAGTTTTTCTTTAAGATGCCTCAAAAAAATTTGTAGCAAATGCTTTTTATTCCAACCAACTTCATATTAAAGAAAATTTGAAATGTTGTATGCATGGATTGTAAAGGGTGAATTTGGGGATATCCAGGAAGTCAGATCATGAAAGTCCTTAGAAGACCTGTTAGCTTATATGCATTTTTTTATTTTAAGCAGGAAATTAGCCTGATTGGTGGATTAGCATTGGGGGGTTGGGGGTGGGGAGCATAAGAGAGAGGGCAAGGAGACCAGCCAGTGCTGGAGTCCAGCCATAGGGGACGGAATGCACAGGAGTTGGTGTGGGAGCCAGGACTAGGCGAGGTATCAGGAATGACACTCAGTTTTCTCTTTGTAGCAACTGGTTGAGTGTTGGCACAATTCACCATGACAGAAAATAAATGAGCAAGAATCAATGGGCGGGGGGATTATGTTTCTTTTTGGACACAATTCATTTTAGGTCTGAGGCATCCCACAGATCAGAGAAAGGAGTTAAGTCAGGTTTTTCAGGCAGGACTGGCCAGAGAGGTCTGCATCCTGAGGAAGGAACAGGTTGCCTCTTAGAACCCCAATATTCCAGGGGAAACTTTGGAGTAAAAGATCCCTTTTGCTGCCTTCATCTTATTCGAGGTCTGGGACTTCCTTGGTGCAAATCACTAGCTTAATATATGGAAGTGACATCTACAGCGCTTGAGACTGAGACCTTATTCCACAACCTGCACCCTGGAAAAAATGGAGAATTCCTTCTTTACCTATGTATGTGTAACCAAACAGAGGGAGGGCTATTGATTTAATCTGAGTCACTCTACAGAGTGTTGCTTGGGGGCCCAGAATTTAACCTCAATATTGCTTGAAAGAGCCTTCTTGTAGAAGTGAGTGTCTCATTGTGATGGATGCCTGACATTTACCAGTGTGACTTACCTGTCACTGTTTTCCACCCATTTTTCATATGGGTACAGTTAAAAGATTTCACTTGTTTGCCTTCTTATGCAGCATTATTAGCATCATGCTTTTGCCTTCAGAAAAAAAATGGAAAAAGAAAATGTGATTAGTATTGTCCCATTCAAATCATTAAACCTAAACTGCCATCGTAGAAGCTACAGACATGGAGTCAGGCATCAGTTTCCAGCTCTAGACCAGGGAGGCTCTCTGCTATGGGGGAGAACACTGGAATTGGAGTTAGGACATCTGCCTTCCCATCCCAGATTTCCATTCACTAGATAGTCCTTCAGTGAGTCACTCATATACTTTTGGTCCTGTTAGTCTTATCTAAAAAATGGGCAAATTATTAGTCACTGATGAATCACAGGGCTGCTTTGAGATTGTAGTGGCAAGACTAAGTAAAGACTCTAGAAACCACTGGGAGTGAAATCTTGCCATTTGCAACAGCATAGATGGATCTACAGAGCATAATGCTAAGTGAAAGAAGGCAGGAAAGAAAAATGCATATGATTTCACCCATATGTGGAATTTAAGAAACAAAACAAATGAACAGAGGGGGAAACGAGAGAGACAAAGCAAGAAAGAGACTCTTAATGATAGAGAACAAACTGATCATTGCTGGGGAGCTGGGTGGGGGGATGGGTGAAATAGGTGAAGGGGATTAAGAGCACACTTATCACGATGAGCACTGAATGATGTATAGCATTGTTGAAATCACTATATTGTACACCTGAAACTAATATAACACTGTATGTTAACTACACACTGGAATTAAAAATTAAAAAATTAAAAAAAAAGACTATAGAAACCAAAGGGATACTACATCCCAAATGCCACAATCTAAGAGTGCTGGGCTTTTGGCATCTCTCATCAGTTCTTCCTCATAAAGTTCACACTGCCTTCAGCTACTGTGGATGCATTCTTAATTTTTTTTAAAAGATACTTCCTTTCTCTTGCAGTGCATAGTATGGGACTGGGACTCCAATGGCAAACATGACTTCATTGGAGAATTCACCTCGACATTCAAAGAGATGAGAGGAGCAATGGAAGGGAAACAGGTAGGTGGTAAACCACGCATGCTATTTCCCCACGCACTTCTCTCATGATGCATCCTTAGCACCCTCTATACATGGAACAGCAGGAGGGGAGACCTCAATACTTGATTAAATGTGACAAGTAGGGAGCATGGGGGTATTTGAGTACCTAGAGTCTAGTACTAGCCCCACCCAAAGCAACCAGTGTGACCTTGGACAAGACACTGCCTCTGTGTGGTACAGTTTCTCCGTCAATAAAACCGAGGGGTCAGATGAGAATGTTTCTCATTTCCCTTAGCTGTATAGCCTGCGACAAGTGACTCAGTTTTCTCTGTGCCTCAGTTGTCTCACTTAAAAAATGAGGGTGGTAATTGTACCTACCTAATAGAATTTTGTGAAGATTAAACGAGATAATCCATGGTATTCACTTAGCAGAGTGCCTGGCATGCAGCTAGTACTTCCAAAATATCTGCTTCTAGTAGTACTATTCTTTCCATGACTTGGTGGCATTCAGTGCACATTAGTGCTTTGGAAAAGTTATTAGATTCTTCCAAATTTTCATTATGGACACTAGATTTTCATTTGGCTTCTCCATTTCACTCTCACACACTGGATACCAAGACACATACCCAAACACTGCCATATACCATAGAGGCACATAGGGATTTCATTGCACCAGACACAAAGCTAAACTTCCTCTGCATTTCTCTCAGACACACATGCATTCACATATCAATAAATTGATCAGTCAGTTGCTGTCATCTGGACCCTAACCATGGAACTGCTGTTCTCACCTGTTCAGTGTTCACCTGCCCAATTTCCAGCTACAAAACCTGTATCTCTTTGCCTGAGGGCTTTGTCTGGTGACTGGGGCCCATTCATCCCAGGCCCACAGGAGGCTGAGGTATGAGGGGAGGTGTAGCTCCTTCTAGGGAGTGGCCCTCAACAAATAATTCATGGGGGAAAAGGGAGTATAAATACCCAGCTGTCTTGCCCCACAGGTGGCAGAACTCGGAGTGTGTGTTCTATGCAGCTTCCCAGGGTTCCCCAGGGGGAATAGGCCCTGGTGGCCACAGTGGTAACTGACCCACACACCTTTTTGGCAGCCTCCGCATCTCAATTCCCTACTCCTCGATTGGTACTTTCTGGTATTACCTCCCAAGTGAACCATTTACACTTAAATCCTTGCCTCTGGGGCACTCAAACCAAAATACCTGACATTCTTACTCTGGGACCCACTGTCCCCATGGAGCAGAAAAGAGTGACAGCTGACCATTCAGTGGCTTTGAGAAAGGTCTTTTCCCTAGAGATAAGATCCTATACCCGGCCTGGTCAGAGGTGCTGATTACAGAAATGTCACAACTCATTTTTCCAGTCTCTTCTTTCAGATATAAGGTCAAGATATACCTAGACTGGATGGGAATAAACTAACATGCTTGAGAATGGAAGCTTAATCTAAATCGGACCGTTTGTTGAGTACTTACATTTGGTCTAGAAAATCAAGGGCAGCTTTTTTCATAACTCCCACAAAACCTGGTGTATATGCTCTATTAAATATCCAGTATTGCAAGCAACTTGTGAAACATGCAGAGATCTTCCCCACGAGCAGGCACGTAGAGTTTCAGGGCCATAGTCAAAATCACACTAAATTATAAGTGCGTCACACCCAGGATAACAAGGAAGATAGCCAGAGAAGTTGTCGCTCTGTTGAACCAGGCCCCACTGTGCTAATAAATCAATGAGTTATCAATACCACCTACTAGAGTTCTAAAAATTTTAATAAAGTTGTACCTTATTCTCCTCTACAAGTAGAAATAGCCAAATCAATAAATGTGAGAAACATGTCGTCTTTAGGCTCCTAAGAGGGTGTTAAAAGTAAAATTATAGCACATATTATCATTGAAAACCACCAAAGTCTGATGCTTTCAAACAAACAGAAATGAATCCTCAAGTCCCACTGAGGAAATGGATCATATGATATGGCACTTTTCTGTATCACCAGAAAGATTTTATTTGGTCCCATCACTCAGCCCCATTTGGGTGCATTTACACTGTGGGAAATGTTCTCTTATTTACTAATTCTACTAATATTTATAAGGAACACCTACTAAGCGCCAAGCTCTAGGTGTGTCATGACTGTGCATCAGAGTACAATATAGACATGAATCAAACAAAAAATAAAAATGTTATTACAGCTTGTGACAAATGCTGTAAAAAACTGAACCAATTCAGTATAAAGGTATGGTATTGGAAAGATAATCTGAAATGGCAGCATTTAAGCTGAGGTCCCTTAAAGATGAAAAAAGCCAACCATGTAACAAGCAAGAGAAAAGCATAAAAGCCAAGGGAATCTTACATTAGTCCTGAATGAGGAAAGAGCTTGGTGTGATTAAAGATGTGGAAAGAGACTAGTGTATCTGGAGCAGAGAGCATGCCCGGGATGTGGTCAAAGACAGAAGCAAGGGCCAGGAAAAGCACATTCTAATATCTCGAAGAAAAGAGTTTCAATTTTCCTCTAACTGAAAAAGAGACAGCTTTGTGCTCTCCAGGACAGGAGCCATGAGCTACATGTATTTTAGCCTCACTCTTAATTAATTAAAAATTTGAGTTTCAATTTCAATTCCTGAGTTACATTAGCCACACTCCAAGTACCCCATCACTTCCTATGGCTAGTGGCTTCAATGTTGGTTGGTGCAAATATAGAATATTTCCATCATTGCAGAAAGTTCTACTGGACAGTGGTGCAAAGGAGTCCAAGCTAGAGAATGACATGACGGGTTTTAACTTTTTTAAAAGATTATTCTGGCTACTGTGTACATAATCCATTGTAGAGAGAAGACAGTGAAGCAGATCTGTCAGAAGGCAAGACAAGAGGTAATAATGACTTAGGCTAACAAAGTGGTAATGGAGATGGAGAGAAGTAGAGTGATTTAAGATGGATTTTGGAGACAGGGGCTAAGACATGTTGAGGGTTTGGATATGAGGGGGATAGATGGGTAAATGTGGGTACCATTTCCTGAGTAAGGAAGTCTTGTTTCAGGGAGGTCCAGTTGTGTGGAAAGTTCAAGAATGGGGTTCGGGAAACTGGCACTCAGGGGAGAGGCCTACCTGGAGATGTATTTTGGAGCCGTCAGTAAACAGAAGTGGTTGATGTTAAGAGAATGGAGGATAGGGAGACAGATAGAGGAGGGTTGAACCCTGAGGAACCTCAGTAAGTAGAAACAGAGACAAAAAGAGGACACATCATCCTCTTTTAAGCTCCTTCCTTATGAGAGTCATGGTTCTGCAGGTACAGGGTAAATTCTTGATTAACTTGGATGAATTCTTGGGTGGCCTTCATGAACAGCCTTAGTCTGAGGTGGCCAAAAGGGAGACTTGCAAGAAGAACAAATAGGAGAGTCCCTCCAAGATCCTCCCCGTGGAAACCTGCATTAATAGGCCAGGCTTTGGAGCGGGACTGACAGGTACCAATCCCAGCTCTACCAGTTGCCACCCATATGATCTGAGCCTCATCTTTAGTCTACAAAAGTGGGTTGTAGGGAGAGTTAAGTGGGATTGTAGATGTAAGGCACATACCCCATAGTTACTTGAAAACTTTATCCCAAGACAGATGCAAACTACTTACACCTGGTTCATCAGCATTCCGTTCCCACCCAACAGGCATGAAAGCCCCAAGTGCCTGCAGGCTCCGACTCAGCTTCCTTGGAACCCTTGTCTGGCTGCACCAACCCATCCTCCACTACTGGTCTGCCTTAGCCTGAGAAATGAGTGCACTTTCCATGGATTATCATTACAATTCTTTTTTTTTAATTTTTTAATGTTTATTTGAGAGTAAAAGAGAGAGAGAGAGAACAGGGGAGAGGCAGATAGGGAGATACAGAATCTGAAACAGGTTCCAGGCTCTGAGCTGTCAGCAGGGAGTCTGATGTGGGGCTCAAACCCACATACTGCAAGATCATGACCTGAGCCAAAGTCGGACCCTTAACCAACTGAGCCACCCAGGCGCCCCTATCATTATAATTCTTAATATAATTCGAAATCTAACTCATTCAAAGTTTCATTTGTTATGTCCTGCTTTGTTGAAGAAATTGAGGTTAATGGGAATGATTGAAAACGACAAAGGAACCATCACAGCCTCACTTTCTGTTACGGTAAATCCCCACACTACTTGTTCATACTGTGACATTAGAGGAAGATTTGGGGGAAAGGCAATTTCAGTTTTGATGGGTTTGGGAGGGGCTTGGGGTGCTTTGTCTGAAAACACTAAATCTGCTTTGAGACAAGCTAGAATTCTTGCTTATCAAGAGCTTGCCACATGGAGAGCAGATTAGAAGAGAACCGAAGAGAGGGAAGAAAGACAACCATCATGATGGCGGAAAGATTAGGCCTTTGAAACAAAACGGTTGGAGATGTCCTGATTTCAGCTTCAGTTTGACTCTTCTCTCTTCCTCTCTTCCTCTCACCCTCTCTTCCTCTCACCCTCCCTCCCTTCCTTCCTTTCTCTTTTTATTTCCTTCCTTTTATGGAAGGAGTTTTAGAGAGCCCTTAGCCAGTACAAGATTCCTTTCTTCCTAACTCTTACATGGTTGCCCAGTCCCTACTGGAACTTCCCCAGTGTTGAGAAACTACTGTTCTCAGTTATCTGTTGCTGAGGAACAAATTAGCCCAAAACTTCCCGGCAGAAAACAATGATCATTATTTACTCACAATTGTTGGCAATTTAGGCTGAGTTCACCTGGGGCAGCTCCTCACCACTCTACATGATGTCAGCTGAACTCACTCATGCATCTGTGCCTCCGCAGCTGGGATGGCCGAGACGTTTCTCATGTACTCTTTTATTCTCCAGGAGAGCAGCCTAAACTTTTTTACATGGTGGTAAAAACCTTCCAGCAGCAAGAGGATGGCAGGCCCCAATGCCCAGACACTTTTTAATCCTCTGCTCATACCACTTTTGCTAATGTCCCATTGGCCAAAACAAGTCCCATGACTAACCTCACCGTCATTGTGGGAGGGAACTGCACGAATACACAGACACTGAGAGGAATGGGCCACTGGGAGCCAATGCTGCTTCAGTCTACCCCACTCACATCTGCCTGAGAAACTGCTTTATTTTCAGGGGGTGCCTGGGTGGCTCAATCACTTTAACGTCGGACTCTTAATTTTGGCTCAGGTCGTGATATCACGGTTCGTGAGATCGAGCACTGCATTGGCCTCTGTGTCACAATGCAGAGCTTGCTTGGGATTCTCTCTCTCTTTCTCTCTCAAAATAAATAAATAAACTTTAAAATTTTTTTAAAAAGAAAGAAATTGCTTTACTTTCAGATACCGCTAATTGTCAGAGAGTGAAAATTGGTCTCCTGAGTGGAAATCCAAGGATCCAGCTCCCACAGAATGGTGGGCAAGAGTTTTCAGTGGCTCTTGGATGTTTGGCTTGAAGTTGATTTTGTCACATGAAGTCTCCTGTAGGCTTGAAAGGTTGATATCTGTTCTCCTAAGGCCCCCCTTAGCTCCCAGCTACCTCCTCAGTTTCCAGCCACTCCTGCAGCTCTGATACTATCCCTCAGAGAAGCCCCTTTGGAGATCTGTTGTGTCCCTGGTGTGATATGTATCACTCCATTATTTTAGTTCTCAGGGAAGTTCTGTGCAAACTCATCATTATCCCCACTAATTTCCTATAGTCAGCACTCACTGTCTCTCAGTTTTCTGACCTTTTAAGCTAATTCCCACGCACTAAGACTCAACAGCGTGTTACTCAACGGTGTGTCTACAGATGTTTCCTTCCCTCTGGTGCTTGATTTGATCCTATTAATAGGAAGCATTTAGGGGCGCCTGGGTGGCGCAGTCGGTTAAGCGTCCGACTTCAGCCAGGTCACGATCTCACGGTCCGTGAGTTCGAGCCCCGCGTCAGGCTCTGAGCCCCGCGTCAGGCGCTGGGCTGATGGCTCGGAGCCTGGAGCCTGTTTCCGATTCTGTGTCTCCCTCTCTCTCTCTGCCCCTCCCCCGTTCATGCTCTGTCTCTCTCTGTCCCAAAAATAAATAAAAAACGTTGGAAAAAAAAATTTAAAAAAAAAAAAATAGGAAGCATTTATAAGTACCAGGCACTTTTTTAAATGTGTTATGTGGATTAATTATTAAATCATCACAATAATCCTATGAGATAGATACAATTACCAGCTCCATTTTACAGAGGAGATATCCAAGGCATAGAGGAGCCAAGTAACTTGCCAAGGGTCGCACAGCTGGAAGTGGAGGGACCAGGACTGGAACCAGGCAGCCTTATATCAGAGTCTCACTCAGCCACGCCTCCTTAACCACCCTCCCTCAGAATGCAAGGGTTATCCCGCAGAAACCATTTGTCAGCCCTCAGATCCATGTGCCGTAGCACCTGGGGGCTTGGCTTCATGGAATGACTCCACTTCTTCCTAAGCAGGCTCTCTTGCTGTGGCCCCTCTTGTTGCAGGTGCAGTGGGAGTGCATCAACCCCAAGTACAAAGCCAAGAAGAAGAACTATAAGAACTCAGGCATTGTGATTTTGAATCAGTGCAAGGTACGTACATAGCCCTTCTCTTTCAGGAGTATGAAGCTAGGGCTGTCTGGGAGGAAGAGCTCAGACTGTGTGGCCGGAGGGACAAACTGTCAAGGAGGTATAGTGTTTTTTGTAATAAAAAACATAAAGTCCATGTTATAATGGATATGGAGTGAAAAACATAAGTGTGGGTGGTCTTGGAGCTGTGGTGGCCCACTGCCACCATCCCTTCTGCAAAGACAGTCATACCCTCAAAGATGGGGAGTCCTGGTCACATGTCAGGCTCTTCTCTGTCCTGACAGCACCAGAGGGAGATCCCCCAAAAGGGGAAGACAACATTTCCAGAGCTCCTGCTATGCACCTGTCAGAGTGTTCAGTGCTTTATATGTGGTGCCTCACCCATGCCGAAAGGGTATTGTGAAAACAAAGCAATGGAGAAAGATTAGAAGGCCTAGAAATTCCTCCCAGAAGGGCTCTAACTTCACAGAAAATCCCACATGCTAGTAATCAAATCTCTTAAATCACATCTGAAAATAATTCTGGCATTGGTTGAGTACTTACTATGTGAGAGTAACTATGATGAATTCTGTTTAACTTGTATCATAATGCTGAGATTTCTGCTGTCAACTGAGATCATGTAACTAGTCACACACATGGTAAGTTTAAGAGCTGAGATTTTAATCTATGCATGTCTAACTCCACCATATACAACTTGAATGCCATCTAGTTTCTCTCTGTGTATGTCAGCTTCCTTTTCCCAGATTGGCTTCTCCCTGGCTGCCAGGAGCTGTGGGAGCACATCCTCTCATAGCAAGAGCAATAGTAGAGGAAAGACTGATATACCCACCCTTTGACCAATCAGTGTATTAAGATTGGCCATCTAGGATCATTGTATTAATCATGTCTTTTATTTTCTATACTTTTTTGATGCATTAACATCTCTGGGCCTTGTGGGCTGGGTAGGAACTTCTCCCAGGGTTAGCTAATTCCTATAGATAGCCAACAACTTGCTTGTGAGCCTGCCTTTGATATGCAGAGCAACCAATCCAGAGCCCATACCCCCAACCACCTCCTTTATCAAGCTTACACACACACACACACACACACACACACACACACACACACACACTATTCCTCTGTCCCTATATCTCCCTGGGTCCAGGCTTTACATAATTAGAGACCACCCCTATAGCCCAGAGTCACCAAAAGTATCCAAACTCTCCAATCCTAAACCAGTTTAACTGCTTACCATACCCCACTCATTCCTTCCCACAAGAAAACACAATAAAGACTTCCACCCACACTTTCCTCTCAATCTTTCTGCCTTCTGACTGACCCTAGTGCTTTCCCATGTGGCCCCTGAGTGGCATGACATGCCTCCTACCCTTTGGGGAACTCTGGGTAATAAACTCTTCTTTGAAAGGCAGTTGTCTCTGGTCATCTCCCCTATCTATACAAATCAAATCCCAGGCACATTCAAAACATCCCTGTGCCCAGGGAAGCAGGAGAAAAGATGTGGATGAACCACTTCGGTGGTTGTCTGTCTCCTTAAGATGCCTGTGATAAGTCTGTTTTGATTCTCCATGAATTGATCTTACAGTTTAGTGCTTAGGGGCCAATATTATTCAACTCGTTCTCAAGTTCTTATTTCCTGGGTACATAGACAATAGTAGGGTGTCCCAACCATCAAGCAAAGCATTGCCAAAGGGAGCCAGGAGCAGGCACTATTCAGGGGGCCAAGTGAACACCAGCCCTGAAAATAGTCTGCCAAGAGATGTGTGCCACCTAGAGGTGGTACCTAGAGACACCAACACGAGATCTTGTGGGTCAGTCTCTGAGAAGCTGCCCTGAGCATCAGATGAAATCTGAAAATTGAGGGTCAAAAATCACAGTTACTCACTGTCCAGGTTAAAGTGGCCAGATGACAAACTTCATGACTGTGGGTATCGTGTCTGTTTTTCTCATCACTATATCCCTAGCATCTAGTGCATAGTGGGGACTTTGTTAAATAAAATTTAAAAATTTATTGTTAAATAAATAAATGGATGAATATCACCAACGGTCAAGAAGCAGAATCATAAGGAAGCAGAAATGAAGACCAAAAATTGGTATGGCACATGAGAACACTGATAATCATGGTTGGGCAAAAAACAGAGACTATGCTGACTTCCAGCACAGAGGTCCAAAGGATGGACTATGCAGTCCATTTGCCACCATTTGAGTCCCACCTCCACCTTCTACTAGGTAGGTGATCTTAGCCTCAACTTCCTCCTCCACAAAAATGGCACAGTAGAAATAATAGCTCCACCTTTACAGGGCTGTCCTAAGAACTAAATAAAATTATGGATGTTAAGTCCCTGACTTAGAGTTAGTCATTGCTGATCATGGCATGGCAGGAATCTAATGAATGGGAAATGGCCAGTAAAGGCCTTCTCAGGTAACTGCAATCCTGAAGCAGCCAACCTAGATTACTTGTGGTATTAAGAATGTTACCAGGACTGGAACTTAGACTGGGGAGCAAGAGTGAAGCCTAGTGTGAGACTTTATTAATTCCGAAACAGTGGTGTCCCTTGAAAATATAGTGTTAGCTCTCCCTGGAGGCATGCATGACCCAAAAGAGGGGAGCATGGCATGAATAGCTGCAGCCCTCACAGGGCCATCTGAATTAGGCATTGCTTTCTTTCTCTCCTATAAAATCAAAATTGGAGCAATTAAGCATCTGACTCTTGGTTTCAGCTCAGGTCATGATCTCATGGTTTCCTGGGTTTGAGCCCCACGGTAGGCTGATGCAGAGTCTGCTTGGGATTCTCTCTCTCCCTCTCTATCTGTCTCACCCCCAGTTATGCTGTCTCTGTCTCCCTCGAAAATAAATAAACTTAAAAAAAATAAAATCGGGGTGCCTGGGTGGCTCAGTCGGTTAAGCGTCCGACTTCAGCTCAGGTCATGATCTCACAGTTTGTGGGTTCGAGCCCCACATCGGGCTCTGTGCTGACAACTCGGAGCCTGGAGCCTGCTTCAGATTCTGTGTCTCCCTCTTTCTCTGTTCCTCCCCTGCTCTCACTCTGTCTCTCTCTCGCGCTCTCTCTCAAATAAATGCAGATTTTTAAAAAATATATATTTTTAAAAAAATGAAATCAAATCAAAATCAACTGACCTATCTCTTCCCCACAGATGTCTTTCTGCTCTTCCTTTTAGGTTAGCAGTCTAATGCCAAAGACTAAGCTTCCACTCCATAAGGAAATAGATCATGCTGTTACTAAAACGATTTCCTCTCCTCCTCCAATGCAGATCCACAAGATGCATTCTTTCTTGGACTACATCATGGGCGGCTGCCAAATCCAGTTTACAGTAAGTTGTTTCCACATTTGTTCATATTCATGGAGCAAGGTGTGGGGCATGGTGGAGGGTTGTGGGAATGTGGAGACAAAAATTTATTAAAATCTTTGGTCAGTTTTTTCAGGTCTCATTGCTGAAATATTGTATGATATAATTTTTTTTTCTTTTCTTTCTTTCGATATAATTTTTTAAAAGTGAGTTCATACTTCTGTTTTCTCCAGTGACTATGGCTGTCAGGAAGTCATATCAGAAAAGTCATGCCACTCAACCTCAGGTGGTTTGGGAACCCTCCTCATGCTTCCCATTCTTTCAGTAACTGCATGAGGCATGGGGCAGTGGGCATATTGCCAGATCCCATTACCTGGTGAGTAGGAATTGGAAGGAAGTAAGCCACTCTGGTAAATCCCACTGACCCAAGGCAGATGCAGCCCAAAGACCAGCACCAACGCCATGCCCAAGGGTCGGTGCCACGAGTAAGCCATCCAAATGGTTCATCAGGCAATGAAAAGGTGAATTCCAAAAGATTGGAGAATTAGGCTTTCAAAGTTGAGAAACAGAGTGTCTAGACTCAGTGGGTAGATCAGGGATCATTTCCTAAATATAATCTGTGAACCCATAGGATTTATACACTCCAATGATTTGAGTGGGTAGGCTGGGTCTCTTTAAGGTGCCTGGTAGGCCAAGCTTATGAATCCATCTGCCCTTGAATAACTTACTTTCAGTGGCCTAATATTCAAAACCCTCCCAGGTTTGGACAGATGTGACCTCCAGAAAGAGGATCCCAGATGGCAAGGATAGATCTGCTAAAACCTATGGGAAAGCAACATGGCAAACAAGAGAACAACAATCTGAACAGCTTCTGCTCCCCGTCTTGCAGATGTGTACTCATGAAGGTCAGCCCTGTTTAGCTCCCTTGACTGGATCAGTCATGTGAGAAAAGCAAGGCAGATGGGTTTAAATTTTTTGTCCAGGTTTAAGCCCAAGAGAGTAGACAGGACCAGTGTATTTCTGGGATGGGGACGGCAGTACTCATAGGACTAAAAGGAGCTGCAAGGGGTTGAGAAAAGTGGTAGTTTTATAGACTGACCTCTCCTTAGCTAGAAGCCTATCCTCTAATCTCAGAAGGGTCTGCCTATATCTTCTCTAAACTTGGGGCATGGTTCACTTACTCCTGAATAGGTATGGGTTAATTATAGAATTTGGTCATTGCTTTAGAGTCTTAGGCACACCCACCCAGCCCTCCTGCATGCATACTGGCACGTACAGAAAGTAGCAAACATGTTCATCGTGAGCACACACATGTAACTCCAGCTGTCCTATGGGTTCACTGTCGCACTGATGTATACACATAGAGGTAGAGGAGCCAGCAATGTCATATAGGAGAGCTCCTGGAAATAGTGTCCCACAGTCTTAGGCAAAGGAGCAATTCAGGAAACTATTTATAGGTTTTCAAGGGAGAGCACTATTGATTTGGTTTGGAGTCTATAGATTCCATGCACTCGAACAACTCTATTCAACCTTCAGGGGCTTGCTCTGCCCTTGGAGTTGTGCTGCAAAGAACCAGCCCCCATGAACACCAGAAGTTTATCCCCACAGGGTCCCTAGCTCCACAACCTGGGTCCACGTGGCTTGTCTGACCCAGGCTGGCCCTCCCCTCCTTTCTCACCCCTGCTGATCCTCCCCAGCTGAGGAGGTACCACCTTAATGTACATACCACTACTCCTCAGCTCCAGTTCCTTCTCCCTCCCTTAGCATTTCAGTCTTCCTGAAACTCTTTGAATTGTCCTTTTATTAAGCTCTCCTGGATCATCCCTTCTGAGTGGGCCATTTGTTTCCCGTTAAGACCCTGACCAGTACACTTTATAAACAGGGGCTGAGAGAAAGCTTTTGCACTTTCCACAGATGCCTGGTGCTTTTGACTCTACCTTAAGAATGTCAAAAGTAGAGCATCTTCCCCTTCAGGTGCCAGGCTGATGTGTATTAGGTACTTTTATTGAATTACAATGGATCAAACCCTAACCTTAAAGGAGAGGGAAGGATGAGGAAAAACAAGAAACCCGATGAATAAGTATGATACTAGTTTTGGCTTCAAAAAGCATCCTATGAACTTAAATGTTTACACGTCCATATAGCCTAATGATAAATACCAAAACCTTATTTGGGTTAATATGCATAAACGGGGTATATTTAGGGGAGTATTGGAGAAGTGGTTTGGATTAAGAATTTGAAGGGCAAGGGCTCCTGGGTGGCTCAGTTGGTTGAGTGGCCGACTCTTGATTTTAGCTCAGGTCATGATCTCACGGTTTGTGGGATCGAGTCCTGTGTCAGGCTCTACATTGACAACGTGGAACCTGCTTGGGATCCTCTCTCTCCCTCTCTCACTGCCCCTCTACCTCGCTTGCACTCTCGCTCTCAAAATAAATGAATAAAGTTTTTTAAAAAAGAATTTGAAGGGCTTTTAATTTTGAAGTAATATGGTGGATAAGGGAATGTTCAGAAGAATCTTGAGCAGGACATTGAAGAAGCTGGGCACATGCTTTAGGGAACCAAATCTGGGAGTGTTTGGTGGAAGGCATTGAAGGTGGTGAGGAAATTATGAAAGAGACGCAAGCAGAGGGGTGCCTAGGTGGCTCAGTCAGTTAAGCGGCTGACTTCCACTTTGGCTGAGGTCATGATCTCGCAGTTTGTGTGTTTGGCCCCAGTCCAGCTCTGTACTTACAGCTCGGAGCCTGGAACCTGTTTCGGATTCTGTCTCCCTCTCTCTGTCTCTCTGCTCTTCCCCCACTTGTGCATGCTCTCTCTCTCTCTCTCTCTGTCTCTCTCTTTCTCTCTCTGTCAAAAATAAATAAATAAAGAGATGAAGCAAGAAGAGATTAACCATCCTGAGGACAAGTAAGAAGAGGCTAAATTAGCAGGACAGCAGTTAAGAGAGGCACTGTGGAAAGAGAGTCCCATAAGCCTTGGCCTATGATTGATCCAATGAAGAGACAGAAGGCAAGGGAGGATGATGAGTCCAGAGGACTCAGATCTTTTGTGCCTGACTGACAAAGCATGGTGATCCTATTCACGGCAATATGGAAATCAAGAGGAGCCGCCGACGAGATGATGAATTTTATTTTGGACATGATGGAGGTACTTTCAGGCCTCTCAGTGTCGAGATGGCACTTATAAATATGGTCCTAGGTTTCAGGAAAGAAGTAGAAGCTGCACACATATGGGTCTGGATGAGATGGCCAGAGAGAAGAAAAGAGAAAAGACGTCTCAGGGAATTATAGAAGATCTCCGTCAGGCAGCAAGGAGAAGAAGGGAAACCCATAGGAGGAGAAATGCCAGAGGAAAAGGTCCAGGACGGGGCAGTAACCCAAATGACCAGAAAGAAAATATTAAAAGACCAAGGGCAATAATCCCATATGCAAGAAGGTGAAGAATAAAAAACTGGATCATGTGATGAAGAGACACATATCACCTTTTGAAAGAGCAATTTCAGCAGTATGAGACAGGGAGACCCAGAAGTTAAGGTCTAAACAGAAGGTAAAAGAACTGTTCATTCAAGAAGGTTGGCAACAAAAGGCCATATTTCATTCTTTCTCATTGCCAAGTAGTATTCCATTGTGTATATAAACCACAATTTCTTTATCCATTCATCAGATGATGGACATTTAGGCTCTTTCCATAACTTGGCTATTGTTGAAAGCGCTGCTATAACCATATGTTTTCACTCTGATGTGGATCCTGAGAAACTTAAGACCATGGGGGAGGGGGAAAAAAGTTAGAGAGGGAGGGAGCCAAACCATAAGAGACTCTTAAAAAACTGAGGATAAACTGAGGGTTGATGGGGGGTGGGAGGGAGGGGAAGGTGGGCGATGGGCATTGAGGAGGGCACCTGTTGGGATGAGCACTGGGTGTTGTATGGAAACCACTTTGACAATAAATTTCATATAAAAAAAAAAGAAGTTTGGCAAGATGGGGCAAGAGGGGAAAAGAATGATAGCAACTTGAGTATCAAAATAGGGGAGGTTTCAGGCTAGAATCTGACCATAAGCAGAGGAGAAGCCTCAGTGGAGTGAACGAGATTAACAATGCCAAAAAGAGCCCTAGTCAATGATTCTTTTTTGGTCAGCGGCACCACTTGAGAATCTGATACACAATCCATATCCTCTCCCTGGAAAATGCACACACCCGATTTTGCATGCAATTTCAGGAGGTCAAGGGCGCCCTTGAGGACATTCCATCTCCTCATGCAAATCCTCAGGTCATAAGACCTGGAGGGCAACCGTCAGAGGGCAGACTTGGAGGAGGTGAATGGAGATGGAACAGACTAGGGGGCAGGGGTGGGAGCGGCAGGAGGAGTTCACTGTGTTTGGCACATGGCAAAGCAGCCAAAAATAAAATTAGATACTAGAATTTCACACACAAAACACAAAATTATAGACAGCACAGAAGAGACAGGCACCATAAGGTGTTTGGAAAGAAAATGGTAGAAGAGTTCACCATTTCCTTTGAAAGTTATTGCTTTCCCAGATGCATAAAGATGCACTTTGTAAAACAGATTTTCAGGGATAAGCTGTATGTAAAGTACAGCACTCATTTAGGTGGATTATGATAAAGTCATTTTATTTATTTTTTCTTAAATATGAAATTTATTGTCAAATTAGTTTCCATACAACACCCAGTGCTCATCCCAACAGGTGCCCTCCTCAATGCCCATCGCCCACTTTCCCTCCCTCCCATCCCCCATCAACCCTCAGTTTATTCTCAGTTTTTAAGAGTCTCTTATGGTTTGGCTCCCTCCCTCTCTAACTTTTTTTTTCCTTCCCCTCCGCCTTGGTCTTCTGTTAAGTTTCTCAGGATCCTCATAGGAGTGAAAACATATGGTATCTGTCTTTCTCTGTATGACTTATTTCACTTAGCATAACACTCTCCAGTTCCATCCACGTTGCTACAAAAGGCCATATTTCATTGTTTCTCATTGCCACGTAGTATTCCATTGTGTATATAAACCACAATTTCTTTATCCATTCATCAATTGATGGACATTTAGGCTCTTTCCATAATTTGGCTATTGTTGAAAGTGCTGCTATAAACATTGGGGTACAAGTGCCCTATGATAAAGTCATTTTAAATGATTATAATGATTGATGATAACATAAGGACATGTTTATGCCATAACATTAAGTGAAAAAAAGGAATGTAAAGCAGAGCCACCCTATGGTTACAACCAGGTAAAATGTTTATATATTTATATATATGTAGAGAGAGAGATAAAATCTAGAAAGGAAAAGAAAAACAAAACATAACTTGCTTGCCAGTGGAATCCTTGAGGAACGAGGATTGTCCTCGGCAGCATCCTTGACCTCCCTAAATTGTGTGCAGAATTAGGTATGTGCATTTTTGGGAGACTGGATATAAATCTTGTATCAGATTCTCAAGTGGTCCAGGTGACCCTCAAAAATGTATTTTTTCATATTTTCAGATGGCCATTTTTATTATTTCTAATTTTTTAACATTAAGGATGATGTTGCTTTCCTTTATCTCTGATTTTGTAGTCTACATTTTGGCAATATAATATTGCTATAATAAGCTGAATGTGGCTCCTCCCATATTAACCTTCAGCCTAAAGAAAAAGAACACGTATTACAAGGTGGCCAGCTATTCCTATTTCTCAGGAAATCTTTCCAACACTAACACATGTCCACACTGTGTCCCAGTTTAAGTTTTACATCTTTATATCCCAGACTAAACACTGGCGGACTCTGGTATAGACCTCTGAGAAAAGAGAATGAGCCCTGGTTGAAGAGGGGAATGCTTTGCAGTCTGCAGGAAATGAATGGGGTGACCTCAGGAGTCCTTTCCATCAGGTCTAGGTTCCTATTTCTTTGCCCACAGTGGCGCTTTGAGGAGGTCGAAAAGCACAAGAGTTTAATCTGTCAATTAAGAAATGGTTCAGACTGAACGGTATCTCCACCTACAAGGCTTATTGTTACAGATCCAAATTGTATACAAATATAAGACAAACAAGCAAAAAACAAATCTCTTGCCCCAGCAGACGATATGGCAGAGGTTGACTGCACGTTGATTGCAGAGAGATTAGGCAACTAACCAGAGGTTGGTTCCCAGCAGCTTCGCTTAGAAAACACCCAAGAGGTTTCAAATGGCTTGTTTGTCACAGGCAGAGAAGGGAATCTGAGGAGTGGGCTTGTTTTGTGTAGAAGCTAAAAATGTCCAATGATAGATGCTCATCACTGGCTTCCAGCCTTTTCCAGGAAGCAGCTCTGCACTGGGGACTTGGTGGCAATGGAAGGAAAATTTCACATTCCTACTTTACAAGGTCTTGCAAAGCTGCTCCATAGCTCTGCTTAATGATGAGCGAGGCCTCCTGGGCAGAAGGGGAGAGCAACGGGCGGGTGCCTATTCTTGGACCGCCTGCTGGGAAGATTGGAGCACATACCAGAACCACAGGCTTTCGTAAATGCTTCATATCAGAAAATGAAAACGTAGCCGCTCTGCAAGCTCACCAGCATTCAGGAAGCAGGCGTCAGCAGCCACCTCCACAAACTGGCATTTTTCAGTCATTTCCTTGCTTTTATTTCTCAACTTAATCCCGTCTTTCACTGCCTCCCTGTTGCTTTTTAAAATAAATCTAACCTTTCACTCTGTTCTCCTTCCACTAATGCTAACTTAAAGAGCACAGAGAATTCTTGGTAGAAGGCCACCTCCTGAAGATATTTTATCTCCAGCTTCATCAGGGTGACTTTAGAAACCATCACTTGCCAGGGAAACAAATCTTTCAGCTGCTGTGTACTTAAGACTGTCCATTGCTTTCTCGTCAATGATAAAATATTTTTGTTATGAAGAATGGGAACTATAGAAAGGGGTGGGTGGTAAGGATCATTGATTTATTTCCTTTTTCACCAGGTAATTTTTAAGTTCATACCTTTTCCCAAAGCTCTATCAGAGTCTCCAGAGCTAGAATGGCCTCTGTGGTTGTCACAGATACTGGGGCCATCCCCATGGGAAAAGTGGAGCCCTGCCCCCACCTCCTGCAAAGGTCTGCCTACAGAAAAAAAAAAAATTAAAATTTCCATCAGGCTTGTTTGTATGTCTAAACAGCACCACCAAGAGCAGGCAGCCCAACACCAACCTTCTAACAGTGATCTTTAGGTGGTTCCATTTTCCTCTAGATGTCGTTTCCATTTCCAAAGAAATGTGGCTACTCCCTTTCTCTAACTGGCATCAGTCGGTCACCAAATCCTGTTCATTTTCTATCCTTAATATCTCTGGTCACAATCCCCTTCTCACCATCACCTCTGCCCCACACTAGTTTGTTAGGCATAACAGAATTATTCCAAGCCTGGGGATGAAGAGTTGATAGAAATGAAATGACAAAATAGGGCCAGAATGAAGAAGCAGGAGAGTAGAGAGGGCCTACAATGCAAAATTTAAGAAGAGGCAATCACTCTCAAGATTGTGCAAATGTAGGGTCAGCTGGGAATGAAGTCCTTCTTGAATTGACACCCTCGTCACCAGTCTTACCTTCCCTTGGTCCCAACCCTATGATGTGTGGCTTTATTTTAAAGTGTATTGTTGCCAAAATCTGTGTATGTTCACCCAGACATTATACACACTTCTTCCCATAACACAACATACCCATTCGGGTGTTAGATCTGGGCTTGCATGCTGCCACTTGGTGCCTGCATACTTGGAGGATCTTGCCCATGCCTGGGGACGATAAGAGGGACATTTGAGTTTCTTGAGCTGTCATTTTTCTTTATGGATGTTTTCTCCCTCTGGTGTTTATATGACCTGATTTTACTCTCTGGTTTTATATCAAGACACCAGCATGTTTTTCTCATTATGAAATACCCTGAACTCTCAGTCACGTAATCAACACACAGGACAATTTTCAACTGCAGCCTCAAGAGGCATAGGTAAAGTATTGTGGTGATCCTTGATGAAGAACATCATAACACACACACACACACACACACACACACACACACACACACACACACACACATTAATTGCCCTATTTCTACATTTTACAGCTGTTTTGATTATAAACAGCTGTTCATTCAAGGCCATTCTCTCCTAAATTACTCTAGCTGCCTTGTAGCTAGTGTCCCTACTTCCAGGCTAAATCCTCTCCATTCTTTATAGTCATAAACATACCCATGTGACAACTTGGCATGTTAGCCACAGCCTTGTGTTTCCTTTGGGGTATATAGTGGCATAATGGAGGAAAAGCCTTTGGAGCCGTATAGACTGGGGTTTGAACCCAGTTCCATCACCAGGAAATTTCATCACCTGTGGGCCTCAGGGTCTTCATCAATGAAAAGGAATAACAATCTCTGCCTTCCAGAGTTCTTTGATGAAAATAAAATAACATAATACCTGGAAAGCAGATAACGCAGTGTCTGACACAAAGTAGGGTTTTAACAAGGGCTAGTCCTCTCCCCTTTGTTATCTAAAGTAAGAGCATCTCAGGGGTAGGAAAGCACCTTGCAGTTTTTCTCCACGTGACCTTTCCTTTTGAAACATTATTAGTATTAGCATCTTATCAGCTGGTACTCCCTTGTTGAAAACATCTGGTTATTCCAAAAATAGAATTTGCATCCTGCTTAAATTTCTTTTCAACATAATCCTGGGAGAGGTGAAGAAGAAAAGGGGAAACAAAATCAGTGATGATAAGAAATAACTTCATGAAAAAAAAGGGGGGGGAGTGTAAGTGAACTCCTGGTAGCCTATTGCTTTCCTTCTTCTAGTCATGTGGATTGGATTGCAGCATTGCAGTATAAGGTGTGGCTGACATTTTCCCCTATCAACCTTACTCTTATAGGCTGATCTCTCAGAAGCAGAAACAGAACACAAAGCACCTTTTCTCTGTCCTTCCAGAAATAACATCCACCCTAAATAAACCCAATGGGATATTCCAATTATTTGTCATAATGGAATGTTGTCAAATAATATGCATGTAGCATTTCCCATCTGCAAGATTATAAGAGAAAATAAAGCCTCTCTGTCATTAGTAAGTGGATTCAGCTGAGCCCTGAAGAGAAAGGGAAGACACAACAGGAACATCTCTTTTACTACAACTCCTTTTGTTTTAATTCCCCCATCCTTTCTCTCTACCCCCCACCAAGCTAAAGTTTTTTTGTTTGTTGGTTGGTTGGTTGGTTGGTTGGTTGGTTGGTTGGTTGGTTTGGTTTTTTTGAGAGGTGTTTGCTGGGCTAACTTTTATTTAAATGGTAATGATGCTAGAAACCAAAAGAAATGTTTCTTCTCAGTTTAGCACTCTCCAGGCTTGAGCCTTTTGTTGTTTGTTGATGTTAAGAGTGTTAAGTGGGTCAACTTTTATTTAGATAATGATGCCAGGGGTCAGAAAAAATCTCAGAAGTTCAAAGATAATATCTCCTTGGTGACAAGGCAGAGGATTCCCTTTTCTGCTTCCCACCGACTATGCCATAGCATTCAGCTTCTTCTCTGGTATAGGCAGGACTTCTCGCTGAATGCCTCACTCAAAGCTGCTTCTTGCAGAAAATTCATTATAACCACTTCAACACGTCTCTCTGCAACTGGCTGCACATGAGAGTATGACAATGGCGTTCTTCTATAGACCACATCTTTAACACAGAATGTAGTTTTAAGGGATTTTACCTCTGCCTCACGAACAGAATTGTCCTGCCTGAAGAGCACAGGACTCTTTTCTTAGTGAATTATGAACTGAGGGGCAGATATTCATCCTTCCTCTTGCTGCCTGGCAACGTGGATCAGCAGTGGCTGGGCTTTCTGACCCCCGTGTCAATCTCAAGTTCTGTTTTGGGATTGGAGGAGAGGAAAATGGAAGACTACAGAAATGGCCTCAGCCAGATTAATAACTTCTCTCACTTTCCTTCTTGGCAGGGTACGTGATGTGCTGCTTTTCCCATCCCTGGCCATGTCTTTTGTGTGGCTGATCACAATTCCTACCAGATGCATTCACTTTAAACCTACCCATTCTCCTATTTTCTCTTCCAGGTAGCTATAGATTTCACTGCCTCAAATGGGGACCCCAGGAACAGCTGTTCCCTGCACTACATCCACCCTTACCAACCCAACGAGTACCTGAAAGCCTTGGTGGCTGTGGGCGAGATTTGCCAAGACTATGACAGGTACAAGACCCCCGGTCGTCCCAGGTCTTATCATCTCCCTGTGGGTTCTGATGGTCCCTGGATGATCCTTGGCAGGAAAACAGACGTGCAGTCAGCAGTTACCCATACTGGGCTCATGAAGCCACAGAATAGAACCTTGACCCCAAATTTTATCCTCTCTACACCTAGAGAAGCTGAGTTCATGCCATGCTCACCTGGGTCACCAAAACCAAAATCTCCTTTCTCAGCTTTCTTATGTGGCTTGCAAAACTACTTTCTATCTTGTTAAGTTTCGGAATGGGTCTTGCTACTCAAAGTTTGGGCCATGGACTAAGCAGCATAGCACCACCTGGGAACTTAGAATCCCGAGCCCCACTCCAGACCTATTGAATCAGAATCTGCATGTTAACAAGATTCCCAGATGATTTGTGTGCACTTTGGAGTTTGAGAAGCACTGGTTTATTGGACATTTTTGAATCTAACCCTCACATTATACCTTATGTTGTAGGTATTGTTTAACAGAAGAGGAAATAAAGCTGGGCAGGGAGGTTAAGCTGTGCACTGTCACTCAGCCTGAGGCAGGATTTGAACTGAGATCTATTTCCTCCTACTGTTTAAGCTCCTAATCACTGTGTTTCACTGACTTCAGAGCTATTGGTAACATTAGTAGAGGGTGTGTGTCTGCCCACGTGCACATGTGTGTGCCCATCCACAGAAGTGTGTGTGTATGTGTGTGTTTGCTTGTGTGTATATAGATAACATGATTTTGAGATCAGATTGGTACTACAGTTATTTTTCCTTGATGGTAAATATTGACCTTTCCCACCAAGAGAATTGTGATTTACATAAATTACATTAAACTGAATTTATTTTGCCTTTCCAGTATTTCCAGGTTGAGGTGAAGTTGTTCACATGTTCAAGAAGGTTCTTTGAGGTAGAACGAATATAAATATAAATATGGATACATCTCAGTTGAGTCATTAGTGTGTTTGTAAAACAAGGCTAGTTAGTAATAAGAAGCAACCAAGTGAGCCTTTAAATCAGGAAAATAAAGTGACTCTGTCCTCTAGTTTCAGAGAAATTTTATGGGACAGCATGATTTCTGTTCTTTCTAGTGTCATAACCAGTGGTAGGTATATTAAAAACCCCTTGCCCCAGGCACCACAGGGGATGAGACAATCTAGTGACCAGAATGTGCAGAGAAACCAACAGGAGAGGGATAGGAAAAATCTCATCTGTGTCCTCCTGCTGGTGAATCTCTGCATTCGGCTTGGTTATTTTCAATAACTCAACTGGGTGTGAGGGCAGTTGGGGAATGAATAAACAGATCCAGTAAAATCACACAGCCTTAAACACTCAGGCCTTTGCTGACACTTGCCCTCTTATACAGTTAGAACAGAGGGCAATAGCATTTTAAATTACTTTGTTAAAGTGATACTTCTTATACTTAACCGAGGTATCGACTGTGAAGACAACTTGAATTTCAGCTCTGATTTCTTTTGGCTCAAATACAGGGAGTATTCCTAGAGAGGGTATATATCATATGGAGAGTTCTACCAAGGAGAGAAATAATTAACAAATTGCCTCCCCACTGCCAGAAACTTCTCCAGACATACCCAAGATACCAAAACAGTCATTTTTTCCTAACATGCACATGAATGATTTAGTGCATGATTTAGTATATACATAAGAGGCAAGAAAGAAGGGAGAGGATGTATCTTCAGGATTCTTAATAATTTTAAATCATGAAATGCTCATAAAAGAGATAAAGTAGGTAAAGCATTCGATACAATACTATAAATACATGCTGCTTAATAATAAAATTGACTCAGACTCTAGGGGAGAAGGCAGTATAATAACGAATTCCAAAGAGAAAATTGGTGGTTTGACCAGAAACTAAGATGCCAATGCCCAGAGCGTTGGCTACGGTCCTGCAGCAGATTTACAGGATGATCTGGAACAAACTGCTGAACTTCCTGTTTCCTGGTTACTTCACATGCAGGATGCAGATACAATCCAAGTGACCCATACATCTTTTAGAGCTATTATCCTCTTATAATATAAAAGCCAGGCAAAGCCTGGAGAGCATTTAGTATTCACTCAAAAATACAGATTCAACATAAAAGTAAGGTATTATACCTTAGGGGTTACATAAAGAATTACTGTAAATGATTCTTTTTAAAATTTTAAAAGGAAAATAGTGAAGTTATCAGCCCATCTGACCAGGAAAATCAGGTTTCCGCAGTTCGGTGGAACTATACATGTATACGTATATGTATACGTATATATGTACATATATACATATATGTATACATATAAAGAAGGAAGCTCAGCATTAAAAGGGGCAAATGCCTAAGGAAGAAAAGAACTGAAAAGCCCAGGCGTTCTTTTGAGAGACTCCCTGGAAGAATGTGTAATGCAAGCTGCTCACTTGAAAACTGACAAGGTTCTGCAGTTTCTCCTTTGCGTGGGTGGATAG
Source organism: Panthera pardus (assembly GCF_024362965.1). Classification (NCBI taxonomy): domain Eukaryota; kingdom Metazoa; phylum Chordata; class Mammalia; order Carnivora; family Felidae; genus Panthera; species Panthera pardus. The sequence goes on from NW_026526721.1 coordinate 130,134,649, forward strand.
ACAATAGACAGGCAGAGTCAGGAAATTTCAAGTTGTTGGGGCTTTGGAATTAATTTATTCTCACATCAAAGTCACTGAGGTTGATGTTCAAAAGAAACACTTGAATAAAAACTGACAGAAGGCGTCGTTCCCCCTCCTGCAGAGACGGAGAGGTTTTTAATCCCCATGAGCCTTAGAAATTGCTCCCAGCCTCTGACAGCCAAGGGTTTTCTTTCTGCCTTGTACAGTCATTGCTAAGGGGTCATTACGAGGTGATCAATGAAGTAGAACAGCTTGGGAGACGCATAAAGCCCTTCTCAGGGTGCCTTGAAGGGGAAGCTTCTCCACAAATTTCTGGTCCTAAGGCCAGAAGACAGTCCTGCCAGCTCACTCTGTCTCTATGCCTCTGAAAGAGAGAACACTGCCCATTCCCTCCCCTTTGAGTCGCCAAGCATGCACACATGTATGTGTACACACACACACACACACACACACACACACACACACACAAGCTCATATATTCCCTGTTGGTTGTAGCACTTGTCCAGCTCCTATGAACATCCTGGTCAGGCTGCTCAAGACCAAGTGACATCCATTCTGTGGGCCCAGCAGAGATATGGATCTCTGACCACCTGGAATGCCCTCCAATAAATAAAAGGCTGGTCTGTCTGCTATCGACAGAGTATAGATACTGAATACAGTGCTTGGAAGCACAGACTGCCATTTTATGGATGCGACCACCCCAGCATAAGGTGGAGGTTTCAGCACCTGAGGCAGGAGTCTTCCTCCATGGTGTGCTAGGAGGCAAAGTTAGAACTGATACCCAATCTGACAGGTACTGGGTTTAGAATCCAAAGACAGGTTCATGTCACAGTTCTACCTTTTCTACTCTACCAACACCAGTCAGTGGTTTTCAGCCTTGGCTGCACATTGGAATCATTTGGGCAGTCTTAAAATATGCTGATACCTGGGCCCCGCTCCAGAGGTTTATTAGTCTGGTGTACATCCTGGGGAATTGGGATTTTTAATTCTAGTGGGCGTCCCAAGTTGAGACCCAGCGTTAAATTGGGAGAGAATGGGTCAGATGGAATGGCTAAGGACCAAGCAGCACCTATTGGCTGCCAGGTACCTCACATGGTGTTGTAAGGACAGAGATAAATTAACAAAGCATAATTTCCCCCCAGCTGGTTCACAGTCTCAGGTAGAAAAGGGCTTGTAAATAAATCGCAGCCCAGCTTGGTCAGGGCAGCTGACTGTAGACGAGGACTGCATAAAAAGAGAAGGATTGACTTTCTCCTTTGTGGGAGAAGAGGTAGTCAAGGAAGGCCTTCTGAGGATGGTAAGTTCTGGGAAATTCAGTTGTTATTAGAACACGGATGGACTTATCTTTATTATTCTGAATCGTTAGACCCAACCAGCCTCCTACAAAGGGCAGAGTCAACAGGAGTGGTAGAAAGAGCATGGGGTCCCAGCGACAAATAGACCCTGGGTTCAGACCCCAGCTCAGCTACCTCTGTTCTGAGGTTTGCGTTCCATGTGCCTTGGTGTCATTGATTTCAAGTGGAAGTTTTCTCTAACTTTCCTTGAGGAGCAGTTGTAAGGGTTAGATGTACAGTGGCTAGCTAGCACATGTTCGGCCTGTTATACTCAGCAAACGATAGAGGCTATTATCTTTGACACTCTTAATTAGGTTTAAAAATAAACTGAACACAAAAGGAAAAAGGATTATGGTGTCAGATCTGAAGGACATTTTGGACCAATGACTTTAATTTTTGGTTTTGAGCATGTACCCCTAAAAATGATTTTATAAAAATGTGTAACCTCACACATTTTTACATTTACATTGACATCTAATGTTTTCCATTATGAGTTTAAATAATGGCAAAGAATGGAAATTCTAGTGTATTGTAAATATGAACATTTAAAAATAAAACTCTTACATAACTCTTGTGAATGCATCCAGTAGAATGTAAATGCCATAGCTATATGATCCATCATCCATTTTAAAAATGCATGAACAAGCTCTTTAGTTGGAGTTGAGAATTTTAATTATTTATTTTTTTCATGAACTTGTATTTTCACTCCCCTCCCCCATAGAATTTCATCCTAATGTATCATTAAAATTTGGGTTCAAAATTCTTTTATTGGTCACTGTATCATACATTTCTATAATAAAAATACAAATATAAATTTTAAAATATCTAGTTTCTAAAATGTTCTGTGTTGAAAAGGTTTAAAATATTTTTTAAAATCTTCTGTTTGAGTTTTTATTACAATCATTATTAGTGCATAATTGACCAAAAGAACAAATGTATTGGAAATTTCAGTATTTAATTATTGCCCATAAAAAATGAAAACTTTTAATGAAACAAATAGTGAGGGGTTTTCCCTAATTAGTTTACAATTTGTAGATGAATGCTATCCATTAGTAAAACGGAAGAGTCTACTTTCAGTCCTATTCCAATTTTTTTTACCAATATAAATACTAAGAAAACCTGTTCTTATAAATAAGTACATGGTAATGGAAAGAGTTTGACTAGCAGTTTTACTCATTTCTTTCAACTCTAAGTTATACATGAAAAAAATCACATAATGGTTTATCACCACAATGTATTTTTAATGATCTACCAGCTGATATAAGCACTTCCTACAACTTTTTAAAGCAAAAATTGGCAACTGCCCGACTTGCAAAAGGATTTGTTTCCTCATTCCCTTATTTTCTCCTGCAGAGTTTTTACACTAAGGAACAATGCACCATTGTGGTTAAGATTCATAATGGGTAAGGAGAAGGATAATTGTGAAAGGGAAGGTGTGAATGGAGAGCAGGTCTTTCTATTACACCTGTTCCCAGAAGATCAATTTCAGCAGAGACTACATAGGAGCAGAGGAACTGAATACTGATTTCCTTAAAAAATAAATAAATAAAATCATGCCCTACTATCCCCAGAAGGGCATTGCATTTCCATGTACCCCAGTGTTAAGACCACTGTCTTAATTGTCTAGGTGTTCTGAAATGCCAGTTTGCCTTGAGTCAGTCTCTGTTTCCTTATGGATGAGGTCATTTGTCTTTATTTTTATTACTCTCTTGCTTTGTCTCAAAGTCTTCCCTAACTGGAGGGTTAAAATGGTGTTTGAAAATAAATCTTCCATCTGGAGATCCTTTAACCATCAGTCATTCCCTAAGAAGTTCAGGACTCCATGCTCATTACCACTGAAGACCATGGGCTCTTTTATTGTATTTTATGCTGTTCTATTCCGGTAGTAAGAAATCTTGCCATTAGCAATGTGGTAACATGCTCGTGAGTTTTCCAAGTTCACAGATTCCACCAATCATGTTCCTAGTAGTTGCAGAGTGGCCCCTTTACTCAGTGCTGAGTGCCCTTTACTCCAGTCTCAAGTTCTTTGAAGTGCTGGCATATGGATGCTTGCTTGTGTGCTCAACCTGCCTTCTCTTGCCTCTTGCATAAGACTCCTCTCTGACTAGTTTTATTTTTTAATCAGGAAGAATGGAAGTGTAAATCTATTGTGCTTGTGCTTGAAAGTTTTTCTTTGGTATGTTTGTTAGTTAGAGACTTCGTGGTGGCTAACTTCAGAGAATTGATGCCCTCCTGGGTTATTAATTATTCCTCTTGTAAGTGAGGCATTTTCCCTGCCTCCCTGCTCTTAAAACTCAATTACATAACAGTGCATCATGCTCAGCAAACCTCAAATCCCCAGGGTGGCTTGGAAGGTATAAAAAGAATATCCTTAAGGCTGGAACATTGGTTTGGTGATTAGAAATGGATGGAATATTAGATCTCACCCTTCCCGAACTCCTCAAAGAAAAAAATAAAAGGTATGGAACCTTCTAGGTTTCTGTTTTGACTTTTCGGAGCTATCTCTGGGTTGGAAGAACCAGGACCCCTTCTCCAACCCAGAAAGTTTTCTTCCATACCTAGTTACCCTGAAAGGGCCTCTGAAATCTCCCTCATAGATTCCCTCTCACAGCTGCCTGCCCTTGTCTTGGTTAAGGGGGGGGTGGGGGGGTGGAATTACTGTGGCAAAGTATTTCAGTATTTCCAAGGACCAGAAGTATTTTGTTCTCAGAGCTGTGGCTAATCCTTTATAAGCTGTTGTGTTTTTCTATTTATCAGTATTAATACCTTTTCTGCTACCTGCTAGATGCAGTGCCCCACAAAGCCCATATCTACACAACAGTGAGGAAAAGGGAGAGCTGGTGATTTTCTGGAGAATTTGACTAATTTCAAAGAATGCTGGCTTCCTCATGTCTCCTACCCAACCTTGCTCAAATTGGCTCATTTTGGTGAAGTTTTATCAAAGCCATCATTGGCTACTAATGACCTCTAAATCTGTCAGTTGGTGGTGGGTGAAGATCTGGCTTTGGTACTTTGACTTCTCTGTCAGCCTTGTGGGGGGGGGTCCCCTCTTATTGACAGAGCCATTCAGGGACAGGGAGCCCTAATGAGTTTCCTTTTCTCCTTGACTAACTCTGCAAAGAACTGAGAAATGTAGGAATTGTTCCAAGAACAAATCTCGGTGGTATATTTAATGGAAAAGTAAAAGGTAGATGGCATGAGAAGAACATTCCTCTGCTGAGAGCAATACTCCAGAACCCCACAAAATTTGCCTAAAGAGAGTCTTACCTGTTGTCTGGTCAGGGGATCAGTTAGTGCCAGAAGGAAGTGCCAGAAGGAAATCACATTTAATGCTATATATAATCATTAAAGTATAATGAGACAACAGAAAAGGCACGGGCTTTAGAATCACACGATCCTCCCTGGTAAACACCTTAGGCCACTTTCTTAGCCTTTCTGAGACTCGGTTTATTCATCTGTAAATAGGAATAATAAGTAGGTGGAAATTCAAGGGTAGTATAAGAATTAAACATGTACATTGCCTAGCATCATACCCGGCAGATTGGATGTGCCAGTTAAGGTTAATTCTTCTCCCCATCATTTCACCTCTAGTACAGTAAAGTACGAGGTAAGGTATAACATATGTGAATGAATAAATTAAAGAGAGAAATTTCAATATGCCTAAGAGAAACCAAGCCATGATTCAATTCATGGGCTATCTTTTCATTAAATATTTATGGAGCACACATTCTGTGGCAAGTATTATGCTGAAGAGAGGGGCAAGGGGCATTTTGGGACAGAGAGGCAGTGGCAGATGTAAAGGTATTAATACCAAAAAACAGCATCCCTCTGCATTCAGAAGACATGAAAAGACATGTAAATAATTTATCCTCGTTTGTATGAAATAAAATAATGGGCAAAATGAGTCCTGTAGATGGAACCAAGCTCTGTCAATTAGAGCCTTCTAAGCTTCCTGTTACTTTTAAATATCCCCTTTTGGCTTAGACTTGTCTGGATTTGAACCCTGGCTCTAACCAGCAGCCTGATCTTGAACAAGTCACTTTACCTCCCAAGACATTTCCCCACCTGTAAAATGAGAATAATGATCTCTCCCTAGAAAGATTTTATAAGATTATATATATGAAAAACCCTAACACAGTCAACAATTGGAGTTACCTAATTCATGATCACTTTTCAAAGACAGAAAAGTAGGCTTGGGGAGGTGAGGAAATCCTGGACCATTATTCGTCAGTATCAAATCTAGCAAAAAGTTATGGGAAGAAATTGCAGACTAATGACTGTAATGAACTTTGGGATTCCTTCTTGATTTTAATTATCCACGCTGCCACTATCCCCTGTTACCACAGATAATCAAGAGCATGAGTCAGCATTTGGCAGAGTAAAATGTCCCAGCAAGGTAACACAGGTTCATGTTTTTCTTCCTCATTGGGTGAACAAATGAAGCAACTTATTTTTTTTTCCAGTGACAAAATGTTCCCGGCCTTTGGGTTCGGTGCCAGGATACCCCCAGAGTACACGGTGAGTGAGTATAGATCCTCTGGTGTAAAAAGAATAACTTCGGTTTCCCTCATAGGAATTCACTCTTTTGGCCCTTGATAAAAATATGTAAGTAGAGCCCCAAAACTCAGAAATGGTCTTCAGAACTAGTGAAATTAGCCCCTTGGAGCCTATCTTTCGATGAAACAATCTCCTGGTATTCTGGATGAGTCTTCCCAGAGGGGCACAGGAAGAGTCCCATTGTTGAGCTTCCTGTAGGTATGGTCAGAAACTGAGAAGACGCTCAGGAAGTTGATCTCCACTGTCTCGGAACCTATCTACGCAGGTGTCCTCTATAGAAAGATCCTATCGATCACAGTGCCAACTGTGAAAGTCCATGACGAGGACTTCTGCAGAGTCCCTTAGGCCAAGTCTCTGAGCACCAGGCTTGTGTGGCAGAGAGATACAGAGAAGTCCTGAAGGAGAAGCACTCTGGCTTAGAGTATTGGGGAGCTGAAAGCTTCCCGTGTAAACACTGGAGTCCTATTTGATACTGATTTCTCATGAACAAAGAAGACAAAGGTTGTGCAGAGAGATTTGCACTGCAGTGGAGCTGAGGCATTGTGCGGTGGTATACCAGATGCCCCCATGGGACGCTCTCCAGAGAGAACTCTGCTCCCACAGGAGGAAGGGGCCTTGGAGAGACAGCAAGGCTCCTGCTCCAAACTCATCAATTCCTCTGAGCTGCAAGCCAAGTGGAAGCAATACTGCTCAGTCATCAGTTTCTCTTTTACCGATTGAGTCTCAGGGCAGGAGGAAAATGCTGACGTTTGCTCCCACACCAGAGCTGTCAGACCAAGGGCCTTCCCCTTCTGTGTCCTTTTTGTAAAAAGGGAATCCATCTCCCCGATACTGCTGAAGTGAGCACTGGATGGAGTGGCATGTCTTCCTGACCTGTCCTCTTTCTTGTTTGCCTTATACCCCATACTGTCTTCCCTGCTGGGCATGGCTACAGATTTCTAGAAGCTTTTGTTGGAAATGGAGCACATGGAGAGGAAGAACATAGACTGGGAGTTGCTGACTGGTGGCCTGTAGACATTATTCAGGCCACAAATGTATTATATTTGACACAAATTTTTTTTTAAGAATTAAGCAATTTCAGGGGTGCCTAGGTGACTCAGTCGGTTAAGTGTCTGACTTCGGCTCAGGTCACGATGTCACAGTTCGTGAGTTCGAGCCCCACGTCAGGCCCTGTGCTGACAGCTCAGAGCCTGGAGCCTGTTTCAGATTCTGTGTCTCCCTCTCTCTCTACTTCTTTCCCGCTCATGCTCTCTCTCTGTCTCTCAAAAATAAATAAACGTTTAAAAAAAATGTTTTTTAAGAATTAAGCCATTTCATGTAAAATATCAGATTTCTGGCTTCTCTGGAAAAACTAAAAGAACTAACAACACTGAGATTAAGAGATTTCACACGCAAGAATTAGCAGAGCTGAAGAGATGCAATCCCCTTCAGATGGGGATGCTGTCTTAACAGGCATCCCTCACATATCCTCATCTGTGCTCTCACAAAGCCATGCAAATGCCCCTTTGCCGTGCCTAATTTCCCCTCTGCTCTAATAGGCACTGGTGGTCTCAATCAGCCGGGTGCCCCCGGAGAGTTTACAAGGTCATCACAATTTACTTCTTTAGGATAAAATCTCAGAGTTTGTCTTGAAACTGAGCCACAAGCGCCTGTGTCTTAGTTTGCACTTTCCTGGGAATAGATCTTGAGACAAGGATTTGGATGCAAGTTGTTTATTTGAGAGGTGGAGGAAAGCTCAACAGAGGGTGGGAAAATGGGGAGAAGTCAACATAGGGTATGCTAACAAGCCAGTTACCACTGGGGTAGCCAGAGCTGAATTCTTCTGGGGCCTCCAGGAAGACAACGTAGAGTGCACACAGACCCCAAGAGATAAAGGGAGCTGGGGTATTGATATACCATATCCTGTCATCCAGTGAGTGATTAAGGGCTACTCGCCAGGGACATTCATTCCCCAAAACTTTCAGCTAGGCAGGCAAAGCAGGCTCTGGAGGCCTGAGAAAGACTTAAGGTAAGTAAAGCAGGTAAAATGGTTAGAAGTCAGCTGACTTCCTGGAAGTTCTCAGGGCAAGGAAATGTGGGCTAGCGTGAACACTAAGAAAAGAGGGGTCTTTTCACACAGTGACCTATTTTCTAGCACCTAATAGAGTCAATGCTTGGAAATAGCCTTTGAAATGCAAGTCTCTATATAATTCCAAATGATCCAATAAAAATGTCCAGATGCCAAAACATCCCTCTTGTTTTATCAGGTTTTAGAAACAAAAAAAGTAAATAATATTTTATTCGACCTTATGGTCCTACCTGGTCTTGCCAGGTAGAGGAATTTGTGCTGGAAGCTTAAAAAGTATATTACTTTATTACTTTTCCAGGAATAGAGTCCATTTTACCTGTATATATCTGAAAATCCTCTGGCCCTATATTTCTGCATATAATGTTAGAATGATTCGTAAATGTCAACAGCTTAGCTGGAGCCTTTATAACCATCACCATGTTGAGCAGACAGCTTGGGTTTTTGAGGGTCCAAATAGAGTTCAGCCAAATCTAAGCCTCCAGCCTGTGGCCAGTTCTATCTGGAAGCTATTTGGAGTTACATTTTTCTGAAATCTTTTCTTCAATTCCTTTTATATGCCTTATTCTCCCCTCCTGCCAGCATTTATCTGATTCTAGAAAATCTTCCTGTCACCTCAACTCCACGGGGAGCTTAGAATTCACCCTCCATCTCAGATTGATTGTGTAAAGGCTTAAAATGGTTCCTGCTGCTTAACACATAATGAATGTAATGGGCATTTGTTTGCAAACTCTAAGCCCCAGTGCCTCCTTACTGGATTAAAGTTGTAATTCTCCTTTCTTCCTTTTTTAAATTTTAATTGGTGTCTAGGTCTCTCACGACTTCGCAATCAACTTTAATGAAGACAATCCAGAATGTGCAGGTAAATCACACATAAAAGAAAGCCAAGGTCTCACATCCCTTCCGTGTGTACCTTTCCTATTTTTGTCTCTCTGCTCTGATACAGTGTGTCCGTTATCCACAGTCATCTGTCCACAGCAGACAGCTAGGCTTTCTCTATCCAAATAAACTTACTACTCCAAAGGCAACAGAGAGCCATAATAACAGAGCAGAAAAATAGCCATAAAAGACAGAATGCAGGGGTGCTTGGGTGGCTCAGTTGGTTAAGCATCTGACTTTGGCACAGGTCATGATCTCACGGTCCATGAGTTCAAGCCCCGCATCAGGTTCTGCACTAACAGTGCAGAGCCTACATCGGATTCTGTGTCTCCCTCTCTTTCTGCCCCTCCCCCACTCATTCTCATTCTCTCTCTCTCTCTCTCTCAAATAAACATTTAAAAAAAATTTTTAAAAGACAGAATGCAGAAGAGGCCTTAAGCTTACAGCAAGAATATTGATAGTAATTTCTGGATTTCTCTGCCAAAGAAACATGGGGGAGAAATTTATCCAATGGGCAGTGATACGCTACCCCTCTTTCTGCTTTCCAAGTTTTCATTAGGGATTTATTTTTCACAACTTCCTCCTGTATAAAGGAATAAAGAGAGGGGGAAACACGGAAATCATTTGACACTTTCAGCATGTTGGCAAAGGATATGGCCTCAGTGACTTCAAACAAGAAGCTTTATGGTTTTGTGCCAGAAAGAGCCTTCTCAAAGGATTTGGTCAGTGTTCCATTATTTCCAGCTAGAAATCCCTCAACATATTCCATTAAATAATGATGATGACACGATGTACACGTGACTCCTACGGGTGGCCGAGGGTGATATAGACTAGAGTAGAGTCAGCAGGTGGTGTGAAATCTAGAGAAACATTAAAGCTGACTTGCCTAGTGGCTGAGAGCACAGCCTTTAGAGAGAGCCAGGCAAGACCTAGGCTTGAATCCTGAGACTATGACTCACTTGCTTTGTGACCTGAGGCAGATCATTTAGCCTCCCCGAGCCTCAGTTTTCATCACCTATAAAAGGGGTATAACATCTATTTCATTGTGCTGTGAAGATCTAATGAAATCTTTTGTGTAAAGTGGGATATTAGGGAAATGTTTGTGGAAAAGGTTGCTTTTGACTTGAGCCTTTAAAGAGAATGATTTCATCAGGATTGTGGGCAACACCACCAGTGATGTGGTGTTTTCCTTTTTACCTTAAGGACATAAATGTGACATTGAAAAGGACTATTGGGGCAATTTAATGTTTTATTTCTGCGTGTGTTTGATTGCACATAGATTTAAGGAGATACTGAAGTGCTACTGATCTTTACCAATTTCACCTTAGGAATTCAAGGAGTTGTGGAAGCCTATCAGAGCTGCCTTCCCAAGCTCCAACTCTATGGTCCCACCAACATCGCCCCCATCATTCAGAAGGTCGCCAAGTCAGCATCAGAAGAGACTAACACCAAGGAGGCATCGGTAAGGAGAGGGCTGGTCCTCCTGCTAAACGGTGTTCACTCACCCGGATATTGGCCATGGCACCCATCCCACTCTGACAATAAATACAGACATTTCTACTTGTATGAGTTTGGACAAGTGCCTTCACCCTCCCCCACCTTCAGTCTCCTCATCTGAAAAATGAACATAATCATACCCAACTCTGCTGGGTTATTGTGAGGCTCAGAGATGACACATCTCAAATGTCTGCCACATTATCTGAACCCAGGAGACACTCCACAACGGAAGCTATTATAGTCCACGGCAGGTCATACTCATCTCATATTCCTGGGGCAAAAAAATCATCCAAAAATAAGCTTGCTTTCCAATGGACCCATACTACAGATGAAAGCAAAGCAAAACAGAAGTAAAACAATGGATGATTCTGTCCCCTGGTGGTCAGATGCAGCAACACAAAACATCATGGCAAAGATTTATTTTACATTCTGTTCATGGTTTTCTTTCTTTTTTTTTTTTTTTTAATTTACATCCAAATTAGTTAGCACATAGTGAAACAATGATTTCAGGAGTACATTCCTTAGTGCCCCTTACCCATTTAGCCCATCCTCCCTCCCACAACCCCTCTAGTAACCTTCAGTTTGTTCTCCATATTTATGAGTCTCTTCTGTTTTGTCCCCCTCCCTGTTTTTATATTATTTTTGTTTCCCTTCCCTTATGTTCATCTGTTTTGTCTCTTAAAGTCATCATATGAGTGAAGTCATATGATTTTTGTCTTTCTCTGACTGACTAATTTCACTTAGCATTATACTGTCCACTTCCATCCACGTAGTTGCAAATGGCAAGATTTCATTCTTTTTGATTGCCAAGTAATACTCCATTGTGTGTGTGTGTGTGTATGTGTGTGTGTGTGTGCGTGTGTGTGTGTGTGTGTGTGTGTGTGTGTGTGTATACCACATTTTCTTTATCCATTCATCCATCGATGGACATTTGGGCTCTTTCCATACTTTTGCTATTGTTGATAGTGCTGCTATAAACATGGGGGTGCATGTGTCCCTTCGAAACAGCACACCTGTATCCCTTGGATAAATGCCTAGTAGTGCAATTGCTGGGTCGTAGGGTAGTTCTATTTTTAGTTTTTTGAGGAAACTCCATACTGTTTTCCAGAGGGGCTGCACCAGCTTGCATTCCCATGTTCATGGTTTTCTTAAGAGAAATGTAAACCAAGGCTATAAGGCTGAAAAGAGTTTGGTTTTTTCTCCCCTAAAATCTTAGAGTTGAATATAACCATAATAACTTTTCTATATATCATTTTTAATGATACCGATATCTTTTCTTTCTAGCTTTCTTAATTTAGTAGAATATTGCCAATATCTGAAATTTTCTCTAGTTTTATCCTGGGTCCAAGATACTGCATTTCCGTGAAGAAGATTATATGCTACTCCCTCATCTCCTGACATGAACTCACGCAACCTATGTGCCCAGGTTCTCAGCCTTCCTCATGTTAGAATAGATGGAGGGCCATGCTGGTACCTGATGTCAACCTCTTGTCTTGTGTCCTGGAGCACATCCCCTCTCAGTTATCCAAGGACATTGGTCCAGCAGTTATGTTCCCCTTCTCTCCTTATCATCTATTTCCCCTTCCTACTGAAGACTTATTTCCATTAGCAAATAAAACAGGCTATAATCTCTATTTGAATTACAATCTCTCCCTTGACACCACTTTACCCTTTAGCTACTCTCCCTTACTTTACTCTCCTTTAAAGCAAAAGCAGAATCTACCTCAATATCTCGATCCACCTATACCAGTCAGACTTTCCTCCGCAACATTCTTCTGAAAATTGTACTTCTCAGAGTCAATGGTGCCTCCATCTTGCCAAACCCACAGAGGCCATGGAGAAAATCTGAATCCTCACAGATACAAGATTTACAAATAAGGGTTCAACAGGATCAGTATTTCATTTTTTTTTAACTTTTTTTCAATCACAGAACTTCAAACTCAAATTCTTCAAATGATACCTTGCTCAGAAGTCCAACATATAAAATAGATTTTAAGAAAATAGACCATTCTTGCTAAATCTGGGCTAAGGAATGAGGTTCAAACTTGTCTGTTCGCCTTTACTTCCTTTATCCCCAAGAGCAGACAAGATATCCCTAGAGCTCCCTACAGCCCAGTTTAAAAACTGAATGATCCCAGGCCCTCTAGCAAACCAGGACCCACAAGAATAAAAAGAGAATAGGGCTGACATGGGTCTGGATTCGGGCCTGATTAAAGCCAGTGTGAGTTTTTGGCCATGACTCACTCCCCCAAGGACAGGCGTGTCTGCTTTGAAAGGACATGTCAGGAATCAGTGAAGGAAGTATCTAATCCACACAACCTCAGATAATTTACCCTGTAGGCCAGAAACACTGATGTTTTTCCCCAGGGATTTTCCCTGTTCTTTGAACAGCGTATGGTCCAGGGCCCCTTGTTATCACTGATAGCTGAAGGTCCTAACCTTGAGCCTCTTGGGCAAGTTGTACAGGGCATCTATGGCTGTCAGATTTTCTTCTCGGTTTTGTGGAACCCTTGTAGGAATAAAAAAAAATCCCCTCCTATCTAAAGACCCCAGTTCATTCAAAGACTGTAATGTTTCATCTGTGAGCATTTTCCTGGCCTGACTTGGGAAGTAACTGCTACTGCTTTCTTTATTGGAAATTTCCATCAGGATTTCGATCCGGCAATGTGCAGCCTGTTACTTTTAGCTAGATTGAACCTGGAAGGATCAGATTCTAAAATCCTGACAATCTTCTCAGAGCGGGGGTTCTAGACCTGTTTTGTTCCAGGAGCGCCATTAACAGCTGGTGAAGCCCGTGGACCGCTTCTCAGAAATGCTTTTAAATGCACAAATTAAAATATATATTATAAATAAACCAAATGTATTGAAATGCATTCAGCAAAACATTTTTAAATGTAGCTAAGAAGCATGATAAATATAGTAATAAAATGCTTCTTTTATTAACATTAAATTATAAGAACTAGTAACTAGTCTAATAATTCTGTAATTTCTAAGTAGTATTGATATAAATGATATAGTAAGATATTTGCAGTCACTGTAATTTAACAGGAAAATATTCTGTGATTTCTATTGGTGATGAAGTTGCAAGTACAGTTAAAACTAAAATGATAAATTTCAGTTAGAGGTTAGTGAAAATAAAAATGTAATTTTCCCCAAGTTCGCAGACTATCTGAAATCTTTCAACAGTCCACAGGCCCAGGTTAAGAATCCCTACTCTATGGGCTCCTGGTTGGCTCAGTTGGTAGAGCATGCACCTCTTGGCCTTGGGGTTTTGAGTTCAAGTCCCAGTTTGGTGTAGAGCTTACTTAAAGATTAAAATCTTTAAAAAAATAAAATAAAATCCCTGCTCTAGATGAAAAGTCAACAAACTACATTCTGCAGTGTGTTTTTCAATGGCTTACAAGCTAAGAAGGGCTTTTACATTTTTAAATGGTTGAAAAAATCAAAAGAAGAATGATAATTTCATGGCACATGGAAATTATATGACATTTAAAACTTCAGACTCCATCAGTAAAATGTTATCAGGGGCGCCTGGGTGGCTCAGTCGGTTAAGCATCCAACTTCAGCTCAGGTCATGATCTCATGGTTCGTGAGTTCGAGCCCTGCGTCGGGCTCTGTGCTGATAGCTCGGCACCTGGAGCCTGCTTCAGATTCTGTGTCTCCCTCTCTATCTTCCCTCCTCCGCTCTTGCTCTCTCTCTCTCTCTCTCTCTCTCTCTCACTGTCTCTCAAAAATAAATAAACATTAAAACAATTTTAAAAAAAGAACACAACCATGCCCATTCATATTAAGTATTGAAATTGCTGTTCTCATATTACGCTAGCAAGGTTAGGTTGTTGGATAGAGATTACTAAATAATTGGTTATTGTCCCTTTACAGAAAATATTTTCCCAACCCTGTCTCTAGACCATTTCAAGTCTAAGTTTCTTGATGTGGTAGTGTGACTCTCAGGTGTTTTTGTTTCTGGAGGCATCGAGCAGGTAGGGATGATCCATCCCTTGGGGCTACAAAGATCAAATCGGTGGCAGTTGGGGACAGTGGAGAAAGGAAGGCTAGGGCTCATCTGTTTATGAGTCAGCAGCAATCTCCATCCAGGTGTGGCATCTGCCTGGCCTTCCAACGCATACCCTGGAAAGGGTGATTTATGATTCTGGTGTATTCTATACCTCTTCCCCATATCTCCCACCACCAAGTTGCCTCCTTCTGCCCGTTCTCTGCACCTTTCTAGCTGTACTATGCGGTCATCCTACTGAAATCTTCCTCCAAACTCCCAGGCTACCTTTTTTTGTAACTATATAAGACTCAAAGAGCATGGCTATGAATGAAAATGTACAACTGAAATGAACTTGCATATTGGTCGGTTAGCTAGAACTAGGGATGGGTAGTTAATTAATGGACATGGAACAGAAATAGTCTTTACGTTAAACTATATGAAAAGCATGTAGAACATGTGGCTGTCTTCATCATAGTGTGAATTTCTATTCTCTCCAGTTGCACTTTTGACAGCTTATTTCATCTAAAATGTTTTTTTCAGACTTACAAAGAGAAGTGGGAACTTTTAATGCTACCAGCCTGTGTGCAACCTTTTAAGTAGGATTCTCAAAACCAAATGTTTTCAGAATGTGGCTATTCTATCCAGCCTTTCTTCTTTGAAATATGGCAACTTGAAATGGCTTCATAATCCCACATTTATTCCTTGTAGATGTTGGACCCATTGCAAAAATTATAGTAGATTGGCATGAGTGGCAGGCCAGGGCCCTACTTCTCTCTCATCTCACACCAGAGGCTATCATGATGCCACTCACAGCAGTGATGACCTCTGATAGTGTTCCTTCTCCAGACCCCATAGCACGTCCTGACCCTCCCTGTGCTGATGCGTACAGAGCCTCTTCAGCAGTCTCCATCTCAGATGAGCCACCTGCCAGCCTATGCAGGTGGAAAGGGGCCAGCCAGTCTGCAGGCAGGAAGCCACAGGAGCTGAGCACCCACAAGCACACTCGAAGTAGACCATGGTGCATGGCCTCTGGGGAAAGAGACTGCAGCCCTCACCCTCCGCCAGCAAGGCTCTAGATGAGTGCTGTCCACTGGAAATGTAATGGGAGTCGTATATGCAATTTTAATTTCTCTAGTGGCCACATTTTTAAAAGTTAAAGGAATCTAGGGAATTCATTTTATCGAAACCCAATATAACCAAAATATTCTCATCTTAATATATGTTCCGTATAAAAAAATTATTAATGAAATATTTTACATTCTTTCTTTGTACTCAGTCTTCAAAATCCATGTGTATTTACTTACATCATCTTAATTTGGATGCTAAATCATCACCACAAATACTTGATCTTTCTTTACATTTTATATGTTAATCGTTGAGAAGCTAGATTCACATACCTGAGTGGTTCCAGATGTCCTTCAGAGGTTTCCAATAACTGAATCGAGTCTTCATTTTGAAAGTTAAATTTAAATTCATTTAAATGAAATAAAATTAAAATTCCAGTTCCCCTGTTACTCTAGTCACACTTCAAGGGCTCGGTAGTCACATGGAGCTAGTGGCTATCATATGGGGCAAATCATTCATAGACTCTGAAAAATCCCACAGTTGAAGAGGATGGGATAAATGGTCTAGTCCCATTCCTCACTTCACAGATGAAGAGACTTAGACCCAGCAGAGGGAAGGAGTTTTCCCAGGAACTCAGAGAGTGAGTCTTTGAAGCCAGGCCCTCTTGACTCCCCTCTGCTGCTCTGTCCACTACCCTGTGCTTTGTAACTGCCACTAAGGTGATTATTAGAATTAACCCACAATTCGTATGCCTGCATTTAAGTTCCATTCATCATAACCTTAAGTCGTTGGGGCTGTAACACTCAATAAAAGACTCCATAAAAAGACAGACTCCATAAAAGTCTGTCAGTACTGTCGCAGTGGTCAGTATGCACAGAAGCCTCCTGCGTACATAACTGGTATTGTCCTTGTCTCCCCCACCTCTCCATCCCCGTGGTCACCTGGCCTCCAATCAATTGCAGCAATACTTCATCCTGCTGATCCTCACCGACGGCGTCATCACAGACATGGCCGACACCCGGGAGGCCATCGTCCACGCCTCCCACCTCCCCATGTCGGTCATCATCGTCGGGGTGGGCAACGCTGACTTCAGCGACATGCAGATGCTGGATGGTGACGATGGCATTCTGAGGTCACCCAAGGGAGAGCCTGTCCTTCGAGACATCGTCCAGTTCGTGCCCTTCAGGAACTTCAAACACGTACGCATATCTCTGGGGCTTCCCGTGGGAGAGCAGAACCAAAGCAAGCCCACTCCCACATTTTGCCACCAGTGTCTGGGGTGAAGCAATGCTAGCTGTCCCTGTGGGGCCGGGCCATCTCACATGCAGGATACACAGAGCTTGGCTCTTTGGAGAAAGACGTGTGACTTAAGTAAGAGATGAGGAGTCGTGCTAACTGCGGTAGCCAGCGTTTCACTGGCATTTGCCCCCGTCCGTATAATTTCGGCTCTCTAGTGCACACAGGGCTGCATGCACCTTTGGGCAGGCTGTTCCCTTCCCGATGGTGCCAGGCCGAAGTAGCAAAGAGAAGCTGAAATTCAGCCTGGGTTCTCCTTGTCAAGCCACGGACCCTCGGAGATGCCTGTGTTTGCCTTGGAAAAGTATAGTTTTGAAATGACAGAGACCTAAATCCTCTATAAATATACAGTAAACAGCATGAAAGATTTATTTGACTCTTTAATGAGGGAACCAGAAAGATAACAAAGCTATTCAAAGGAGGGTATAAAATAGTTGATTATGGTCACAGGGGGGTGGGCAATACTGGCATAGGTTTGCTAGGCGGATTCAAAACTGCTTAATAACCAAAAGGGTTAAAAAATAATAATTATCATCTTTAGATTACTTTCTTGACTGGGCAGAAATCTTGTCAGTTTTCTGCAAGTTAACATCTAGCTTTACAGCCTTGGGCTCCTGTCAGTAACAAACAGTAAGTCAAGCAGTGTCATAGTCCCCAGACGACCCCAAAGCAGGCCCACTAGACAATGCTCTGACACGGCCTTAAGAAATTGCTCTGTAACAGGTTTTCAGCATTTCCTAATTTGGGATGATTTTTAACTCAAGAAAAGACGCCTTTAAAATGTACACAAAACCCTGCACATGGAGGGCTGCTGTTGCCCAGAGTGACACCTTCTCTGAGTCACACAAATGTCCCCTCTGTGTTGGTAGTGGCCCTGAGGGGGCCCTGAGGAGGCCTCTTCAGAGCCTCCTCCAGCTGCATCTGGGCGTCACGTGTGTTGTCACAGACAGTCCTCTGTGTTCTTTTGTTCCATGCCGCTCGTGGAGGCCGCTCAAGAGCGGAGCACCCGCTCCCTGCTAGCCACGGAGCCTTGCCTTCTGCTCTGCGTGTGGTGCCAGCAATACCGCTCCCAGGCCTGGCAACTGAACTTGAGCTGCCCCAGCAGAAGGGAATCTCCAGAATCTTAGTGCCCGGAAACCCAGCGGTCCCCTTGGAAATGACAAGAACCCCCTCCTCTCCGTGCTACGGAGAGCCCTCTGTCACCTGGACTATTAAGGCAGACCACCAATGCCTACGCTTCCCATCCCCCTGCTGGAAATGTCTTTGGCTTCCCCCTCCAGCCCCTCTGTTCTGAGGCCTGAAGTCAGTTATTTAGGGTCAGGCACTCTGCCATCCAACTTGAGCTTTCCCTTCTGACATTTTCTGGAAAAGCCTTTCTCCTCAAGCCCAAAACCCTCATTCAAATGAAACCCTTCACCCTCCTAGCCAATTTATCAGATACATCCAGAAACATCAGAATCCCAAACTGGGCTCACCCTGGGACCCCAGCTACACTGGGTAAGGCAAGTATGAAAGTAGGATGGATGGGTTTATTGTCAACAAGTCCCAGTGCCAGCGTCAGAGCCTTTGGCATACGCTTTTCACAAATTGCTGCTTACCACCTTTTGGGGACGGACTTTAAAGCAAACATTCAGATAAATCACGAGCCCAGCAGCCTCAACTGAACCCTACATCTCTTGGCCTACCGAGACCACTTAGAGAGATCCCTGCGCACTCCAGGGCTCCTTGAACGATAAGGTACTGCTCATAGCCTTACGGCCACACAATTGCTATTCGCCCTTTAAGGAGAACTGTGTGTAATTAGAATCATTAAAGGAGCCAAAAATCAATCCCTGGTTACAGCCTTGAGTACAAAGGGAGCTCCAAGTCACACCAAGCCCCCAGAAAGCACATAGGCACTAGTGGGGGGTGTGGGCTAGCTGTGGAGGAGGCTGTTTGCCCGGGGAGGGTGTTTCCAAATGAAGCCACTTACTAAATAAAAGAGGCTCAGCAAGCCCTCAGGTCATCTGCATGGGGACAGTGAGGAGTGTTATCTGCTAGGTGGAGGGATGTTTTAGAGCAGGCTAGATTTGCTGCAATTGTGTTCACCAATGAAGCTATCCCTTCCCCCAAACCATCCTCTCTCTGTCCCTGCATGCACACACTTGTGCAAACACACACACACACACATACACACACACACATCTGTGTGCTACAGCAATGCCACAGAGCCATGCGAGTTCTCGCCTCTCCTCCAGCTTCCTCGTATTCCTCAAACACTCATGGAGCACCTTCTATGGGCACAGCATGTGCTAGACTAGGACCACAGTGAGATGATAAAGCCACAGAGCCAGGCCTCGAGGAATTTTCTGGAGAACTATATGGTTGGGACATACGTGTCAGCAGAAAACTCCCATGCTAAGCAACCTGTGGGTGATTGAAAAGGGCTCAAATGTTGCTCTAGGATTTCAGAGCAGAGAGGAGCAGCAGAGAGGAAAGCCTCACAGCTTAAGGTTGTAAAAGGAAGAAGGACAGAGCCTTGGTGGGCAGGGAGGTGAGGGGGCGTCAGC
This sequence comes from Panthera pardus, assembly GCF_024362965.1. NCBI lineage: Eukaryota > Metazoa > Chordata > Mammalia > Carnivora > Felidae > Panthera > Panthera pardus. The sequence goes on from NW_026526721.1 coordinate 130,153,906, forward strand.
AACAAGGGAAGCGCCCTGATCAGGGTGAGGGAGTGGGTGCTGCTTGCGTGTGTCTGGGGCACAGAGTCTCCAGCAGCTCTGTGGGTGATGAAAACAACACCAGGAGCATATCACCCACCTTATCTTCGTGGATTTCAGATTACAGTTTGAAAACTATGTCATCATCCAAACGAATCTACTCTGAATTCAATACACAGTAAATAAAATGGAAGGTGAGCTGGTATCATTTCATATAAGCCAGTCACCCATGAACTGCCTCTCTTTGCATAATAACTCAAAGCTTTGAAGTGGACAAGGCACAGACTCTGAGCTGTGTGGCTCTGGGCAAGTTATTTAACCTTTCTGTGCCATAGACTTTCATCTGTAAAATGAGGCAAATGACAAATACATTGGGAGAATGAAGGTGGTACCTATATAAAGCTTGGCACAGCAGCTGGGCATCATGGGTAGTTAATAAATACAGCTGCAAATACCACCTGTGTTCACCTTTTTGGCCTTTTCCCAACCAGATCATGCCCTCAAGCCCTAACTGCTCACCAGAGCCACCAGAGCCAGCCCAGATATGCAAAAGAATGGGAGAGTCATTTAGAAACTGTGCTGTCTAGGGGCGCCTGGGTGGCTCAGTAGGTTACGCGTCTGACTTTGGCTCAGGTCATGATCTCAAGGTTCATGGGTTCAAACCCCATGTCTGCACTTTCAGTGCAGAGCCTGCTTGGGATTCTCTCTCTCTGCCCCTCCCCCACTCATGCTTTCTCTCTCTCTCTCTCTCAAAGTGAATGAATAAACTTTAAAAAAAAAGAAAAGAAAAAAAAACTGTGCTAATACAGTGACAAATAGCCACATGCGGCTGTTTAAATAAATTTAAATAAACTTTAAATAAAATTTAAAATTCAGTTTTTCATTCACACCAGCCACATTTCAAGGGCTCGATAATCACATGAATCTAGTGACTGCCATACTGGACAGTGCAGATATAGAATATTTCCATCATTGTACAAAGTTCTACTTGCCAGCGTTAGTTAGGGATATCTTTGTCTTCAAATAACAGCAAATTCATCTTAACAGGGGATTACACAAGTGGTTCTTAACCAGGGACAACTTTGGCAACGTCTGGAGACACTTATGATGGTGACAGTTGTGGGTGCTACTTGCAGGTAGTGGGTAGAGGCCAGGGGTGCTGTTAAACATCCCACAATGCACAGGACAGTTCCCCACACCAAGAATTAGCTGGCCCAAAATAGCAACAGTGCCGAAATTGAGAGACTCTGGATTGTATAAATACAAATACATTGTTCTTCTGTAACGAGAAGTTAGGGACTGGCAGCTGCTGACATCTTTTTTTCAGTGATTTGATAGTATCAGGCAAGCACCTGGTGATTCCCCTTGCTGTTGTCTCGTGATGATAAAACAGTTGCCGTAGCTCCAGGAATTACATTCTAGTTTAAAGAAAAAAAGAAGAGGAAAGGGAAACAAAGCCTATTATGTCTGTGCCCTCTAATCAGGAAAAAAAAAAAAAGCTTTCCAAGAAACATCCTTATGTCTCAAAGGACAAAACTGGGGCCTATGGTCATCCTTAGGTTCAAGGGAGGCTGGGAAATTAAGTATTTGGCTTTCTAGGCTTTATATGACATGTGGCCAGAGAGTAAACTACAGTAGGAATGACTTTCATAGTTACCCCAGTGTACATGTGGACCATGCTGTAACACACAACCCTGAGCAGACATTTATAAACTAACAGAGCATTCACGGATGTCAGGTGCCCAACATGCTAAGACATCTTTGAAATGTGAGAGGTCACTTTAGAAAAACTCCCCATCATGTTTTCAAGATATGTGTCTCTATTTTGAGCCTCCTCAAAACTGTGTGAGATAAAACCAATCCCTATTCTTTGCTGTTTTGTCTCCAAGAACACAGGGGCTCAGCCAAGTTGAATGGCTGAGTGGCAAGCCACAGAGGAAGGAAAGAGCAAGAAACCAGGTCATTCGGCATTTAGTCGAACGCTCTTTCTTTCCTTTGCTGAGGAATCTCAAGCATTCGTTAACTGGTCCCTCGGCTCCAAGTTTTCAAGTTCAATAATAGCTAATAATGAGACTAGGGCAATTTTATTTGCCCGGAGGCTGGAAAGTTAGTACTGAATGCCAGAGCCAGAGGTCAGATCCAGCTCTGTATGACTCCAGAGTCCATGCAGAATACCAACCTCCACCTTCCTCTGCCCCAAATCATACAGGGGGACCATACTGCTGACAGAATAAGACTACATTAATTAGTGGTATTCAAGACCCTCCATCACCTGGCCTCAAGCTTATCTTCCAACAGAATACTCCAACAATCCTGCATCCCCCAACACACACACACACACACACACACACACACACACACACACACTTCTTTCAGCCCCATCAGATGACTCCCTGTCCCTAGAATGATCAAACGTCATTCCCCTTCTTCTCTACATTTTAAAACATGCCTAACTTAAATCCCACCTCCTCTTGGAAGTCTGCTGTGATTTCCTCTAATATGACTTGGTCTTTTCGTTTTCTGTGCTCTCGTCCCAGAGCATTAATGACTCTAGAACAGTGCTTCCCAAATTTCAGTTCACATAGGAATCACCCTACGGGCACCAAAATGCAGATGATGATTCAGTAGCTCTGGGATGGGTCTAACGTTGTACGTTTCTATTAAGCTCCCATGTAACGTGCTGCTGTTGTTCTGTGGCATGTACCGTGTTCAAGCTCACAGTAGAGTTCATTTTGGCCACACCAGGCTCCCCTGTCATGATTATACCTCCTTTAATGGCAAGAACCACAAACTCTTATAAACCCTGGCATCGTGCCTGGACTTGAACACAACTTGGGAACCAAACTTAAAGACAATTCATTCTGCTGTCCAACTTTCACCCGTCTTCAGCTGTGGATAGCTTTATATTTTGAGACAGGCATGAAAAATATAATTATTAAGTGAAAGGTTCATTTTCCAACAATCTAACAACTCTCTTGCTTGGAGTAGATGACCAACAAATATCGATTGAATGAATGAATGAATGAGAGAGAGAGAGAGAGAGAGAGAGAGTAGCAGCTCAGAGCAAGACTGCAGTCTTGTAGGCTGATTCTGGATCAGATTCCTTGGGCCAGGTGCCAAAGTCACGGTGATTTCTTCTTCCCTGCAGGCATCTCCAGCTGCCCTGGCAAAGAGTGTGTTGGCCGAAGTCCCAAATCAAGTCGTGGACTATTACAATGGCAAAGGGATTAAGCCAAAATGTTCATCAGAAATGTATGAGTCTTCCAGAGCACTAGCGCCGTGAACTCCGCACGCTTTTCCAGAGTTCTGAAACACTATTCCTGATAACATTTACTACTTCTACTACTCCTGTACTTAAAAAGACACACACACATACACACTTAAAAAATAGCACGTTTGGGTGATTTTTAACTAACTGACAATTTTTTTTGCATGTGTAGCCCTGAGGCCTGGATCTGTTAAGCTCTTGTATTGTCAAAGACTTTTTACAAGGAAACACAAATAATTGTAACTTACTCTTTACATTATAGCATGTCGCCTTGAAATAAAATATTGTCTGTATCCGTTTTTTATACAAGTTTGTCGAAATTTTGCTAAATTTCTTATTATCTTTACACTGTGAAGCATTTTGAAACATTTACCGAACGTCGATAGCCAAAACATATTTGGTTTTATCTGCTACGGGATGAGAGACTTTTCAAAATGGCAGATGCATGGACTGTATTTTGCATGTTTAAAATAAAAACAAACCAACGAACAAACCACACTGTTTTTTGCAGTTGTTATCTATAATCCCTCCCTGCTAAGAACGGTCTCTTTGCTGAAGAAAAGGTTCATTCACCTAGACATAGACTTCTAGAAGTGGGTCTGGGGCACCTCTCAGCCCAGCACCTCTCAGACTTGACTGTGCACACAGACTACCTGAGGATCTTGTTAAAATTCAGACTGGTGCAACAGGTCCGCAGGACCCAAGATTCTGCATCTCTAACAAGGTCCCAGGTGACGCCATTGCAGTCTACACTGAAGAGTACTGAGGTTCTAGGCTTTGGGGTATCATCCTAGAGACCGTCTGAAACAGGGAAGCACCTCGTCTGCTTGCGAAGGGCACTTGTCCCCTGCCGGTAGCACAAAAGTCCCGCCTGTCTCCGAGGTGGGAATAGAAAGTAGTGAAACTGATTCCAGAAGCTGCATACCCCAAATCAGTCTCCCTGCTTTATAGTCACTCCTCTTCCTTAAAAAGACTAGGGAGGGTTCCTCCTTGCCAGCCCCTGCCCTCTTAAAGGAGGCATCACACGACCTCAACGGGGATCGTTCCATTTTTATGTCAATCCCTAGGAGAGACCTCAGAGTCTTCAGTGGGACCACAACAATGGAAACTTGTTCATGGCCGATGGCCATGCGGTATGGTTCTCCAGAAACTTGGCCCACCGAGCTGATCTTTAAGCTTAGTGTCGGGCTTCTGACTGCCTCTTTTTATCACTCCTGAGAGCAAATTCTACCAGCAGAAATGCCTAGAATCATTGTTCTGCGTGGAGGTGTTTAGTTTTGATAGAAACCGGCCAGTCTTGAACCAGAACGAATGTTTCCCTTGTCTAATGTTCACACAGAGAAATGGACAAGTGTTTTGCAGGTATAAAAGGCACAAGGAGGAATTTATTTTTGGTCAGAGCATTGGGGAAGTAAATCACAAGGCAAAATAGATCTGTTGTTTGTTGCGGAAGTATTAATGAGCAAATCAAATGCCTTGTATGATCTCCAGTGTTATAATTATAGATCCTAACTTTGCAAATACATGTCAGCCAAATGCACAACATTTTGGGAATGATGGTTAAAAAAAAATGTATGACTGAAAAAAATCATAAATATTTAAACTGTATTGTTTTATGAATAAATTGAGTACTTACAGAATTTTTTCCAAGAGTTATAGTCGTGTTTCTCTTTTCCAGGCAATTTGCTAGCAGTGATTTATTTCATGTAGATGACACACCCTCACATTAGGACTCGCTCTTTCACAGTCCTGTAGAAACACATGGATCATTGTTTTTAACAAACAAGGATTCAACTATTAAGGCCCTATTGTACAGAATTATCTGATGGTGGTTTCTGTCATCAGATGCGCTTCCATGTCGATGTGCCTAGAACATAGTAATAAGCAGTCCATAGATATTTAATGAATAAAGAGATGACTAATCAAATGAACGAATGAATGGACTTGTTAATGTGCCTCGTGATTGATCTCAAATCTATTGTAGATTTAACAGGTGAGTTAAGTGGATATGGCTGTTAATCATGTCATTCTCAAATATCTGTTGGGATCTGTTACATTCATGTCAGGATCCCTGGGATCTGTGAGGTAGGGTGACAAGGACAGAGTCTAGTTTGCCTGGCAGAACCTGATGACGGCTTACTTGAATTTTCATAGCCAGACTGAAGCCCGGCTCAAAGGAAGAATAGAAATAGTAGCTAACAGGGCGCCTGGGTGGCTCAGTCGGTTAAGCGTCCGACTTCAGCTCAGGTCACGATCTCGCGGTCCGTGCGTTCAAGCCCCGCGTCAGGCTCTGGGCTGATGGCTCAGAGCCTGGAGACTGCTTCCGATTCTGTGTCTCCCTCTCTCTCTGCCCCTCCCCCGTTCATGCTCTGTCTCTCTCTGTCTCAAAAATAAATAAACGTTAAAAAAAATTAAAAAAAAAAAGAAAGAAATAGTAGCTAACAGTCATTGAAGGCTTACTGGTGCCAGGTCCTATCCCAAGTGCTTGCCACGTACTATCTCATTTAATTCTCCCAAAAGCCATATGAGGTAGATAATCTTACTAGTCTCATTTTGCAGATAAGAAAACTGAGCCACAGAGATCTCATGAACCGTGAGATCATGACCTGAGCCAAAATCGAGTCAGAAGCTTAACCGACTGAGCCACCCACGTGCCCCATGGCTCCCGAGCCCATTTCCTAATCCCAATTTCAGCTATCTCCTGGCACTATACCTACCCACTTGCCATATTGAGCAGTAGATACTTAGGACATTTGAGAGAATGAGGCTTAAAACTTGACCTTTGCCTCCATTTCAGAAATTTCTCTGGGTCACCTAGTATCTCAGCCTCTTGATGTGGGCTCTTGGCATCTTGTGATATAACATCCCCCTGGGAGCCGTGGAAGAGACTCAGGATACTCAGGTCTTCCCAATTTCGTGCCACCAAGGAGACCATGTAAATCAGATATTACAAACACAAATGCTCCCAGGAGCTGAGCAAGCCACGTGAGTGACTGAGGAGGAACAGGTTAAAACAAGGGACATAAAGAGAAGAGTGTGGTGAGGATGGAGAGAAACTAGAAAGCACGTATCCACAAAAGGGCATAGCTCCAGGGCCCTGGCACAAGTGTGAAAGCAATGCAGCCAGTCCCTCAGGTTGTCAAAAGAATTGGAAACTGTGATCTTTCACATAAAACTTAGCAATTTGTAAATGTGGCAAATTCATTCAAACTCCAACAATTGTTTTAAATACAACAAGGACCAAACTGTAAGAGGCAAAGGAAAAATATCTCTGAGCTTAAATTGGCTGGGAGGGTGAGTTTGGAACCACTGAGTTCTATCCATGTGTGGTCTGCCCTCCACTGGGCCTCAGTAGACAATGTACACTCCAAAATTCCTGGACAACCCACAGATATTTTATTTCTGTGGTTTACATCTATCGACATTTGCTGCAATTTGAAATTGAAACTTAAAATATATTTACTAACTCATTTACATAACACTAATATACCCATTACACATTAACATAAAGAAAATATTTTTATTTTAGAAACTGTATTTCAGGGCACCTGGGTGGCTCGGTCGGTTACGTGACCGACTTGGGCTCAGGTCATGATCTCGTGGTTCATGAATTCGAGCCGCGCGTCAGGCTCTGTGCTGACAGTTCAGTGCCTGGAGCCTGCTTCGGATTCTGTGTCTCCCTTTCTCTCTGCCCCTCCCCCGCTTACTCTCTGTTTCTCTCCCTCAAAAATAAAATAACGATAAAAAATTTTTTTAGGGGCGCCTGGGTGGCGCAGTCGGTTAAGCGTCTGACTTCAGCCAGGTCACGATCTTGTGGTCTGTGAGTTCGAGCCCGGCGTCGGGCTCTGGGCTGACTGCTCAGAGCCTGGAGCCTGTTTCAGATTCTGTGTCTCCCTCTCTCTCTGCCCCTCCCCCGTTCATGCTCTGTCTCTCTCTGTCCCAAAAATAAATAAAAAACGTTGAAAAAAAAATTTAAAAAAAATAAATTTTTTTAACTATATTTCAAAATAAAATAACATAAAAAACTATATTTTCAGGGCACCTGCCGGTTCATTCGGAAAAGCATGCAACTCTTGATCTCAGGATCGTGAGTTTGAGCCCTCCGTTGGGTATAGAGATTATGAATGAATGAACTAATTAATTAATTCATTAATTAATTTTCAAAGACAAAAAATAATGAGGCAAGCAGCATTGTACATCTTGCTTAATAAATGCCAGCTGGATTCTCATATCTGATTCTGCATTCACCCTGCTGTGTAATGATGTTTTGGGTTGAAGTACAACGAGGAAAATCTAGCCTTGCATGGCTATGTAGTTGGTACAAGGAGGGGGATTTTCAGCCTTCTCAGATAATTGTTCTAATTCTTTTCACCACAGCACATCTCAAGAAGTGGTAGTTTCTTAAAGGTTAGTTGCAATGTGGAACGTGAAACCCTATCAAAAACCCTTCCTGGCATTTTCAACGTTCTTGTACCCATGCGTGACTTTGTAACATCACACACTGATCGCTTGGAAAATATTGACCCGCTCACTGATTTAGATGTTCCGAATGCTTACATAGTTTATTTTGAAATACCAAAAAAAAAAAAGTCACTTTCTTTTGTTGTATAATAACACTGCCTATCTCCTCAGACAAAGTATTGAGAATCTGTCAAATTATAGTGGCAGACTTAGGTTTTCCAAAATTCTAATCTTTGCTAGAAAGCTCAAATGTTTTCACTGGCAACAAACACTGTCAGTTGTTTTTGTTGAAATGACAGATGCATTTCCTTCATTTTCAAGAAAGTATCTCCCAAATACCCACATCTGAGTAACTCTAGTTTATGTCAGTCTTTTTGTTTTCCAACTAAAAATGGTGTTCTGTGGAGGAAAAACAAAACAAAACAGAAAAAGCAGCCCATCGAGGATACAACACGAAGGCGCACGTGTCTTTGAGGCAAGCATCTTCGGCTGGACAACAGCAAGCGTGCTGTGTGAGGGCTTTGTGCTCTGTCACCCTGCATATGAAAAAGACATAGACTTAAGGGTCAAGACGTAATAAAACTGTAATTTTTCTGCTCCACCAAGAACATCCTTAAGTGAAACCGCATGTTCTTTCCTGAAAGGGTGTGACGGAGAAAAGTAAAATGGCCTCTGCTAAAGTGTGGCACCACCTTCTTGACGGGAACTGAGACTCCAGCAGTTTGCCCACCATCGCTTTTGCACCATTGGCGCAAATGTTCAAGACAGGGAAGGAGGTACATAACATCTTAGCATTATTATGAAAATAGTTTTTACCTCACAGACTCCCTGTGAGGAGGGTCTCGGGGACTTTCAGGAACCACACTTTGAGAACTGCTCGCTCTAGACCATTTGACAAAGCGTGTATTTGTTTCCTATTCCTGCATGACAGATTACCACAAGCTTAGTGGCTTAAAACAACACATATTTATGACCGCAGTTTCTGTAGATCACAAGTCCAGGAAGACAGCTGGGTCCTCGGCTAAGGCCTCAGAAAGCCAAAATCAAGATGTCAGCAGGATTGCGTTCCAGGTGAAAGAATCTGCTTCCAGGTGTATTCAGGTTGTCGGATGTGGCTGTAGAACGGAAGTTCCATTTTCTTACTGGCTGTCATTTGGGAGTGGGAGAGTGGTCTTTACTCCCAGAGGCTTTCCACATCCCTTCCATGCTTTCCATACGGCCCCTCCAGCACTGGTGGGTCAAGTAAGTACCTCTCAAACATTGAATCTCTCAGGCTTGTGTGGCATCCATCTGCCTCCTGCCAGAGAAAAGTTCTCTGCTTTTAAGGGTTCATGTGACGAGACTGCACCACCCAGGTAACCCAGGATCCACTATCCTGAGATCTGTAACTTTAGTTACATCTGCAAAGTCCCTGGTGTCATGAAATATAACATGTTTGTAGGTTCTAGGGATTCGGGGTTGGATGTTCCACAGGCCATTCTGCCTGCCACAAAGGGAATGCAGGATATTGCCAGACAATTCTAAAAGGAAATGTGGTGTATTCAAGAACTGTAAAAGGGCTGCCCACAGAGACAGAAGGAGGATATAGACGAGGTCAAGGAGTGGTGGTAAAAATACCTGCTGACTCCAAATCTCTGCCCAGGAGAGCTCATTCTAAATCTGTTTGAATACCTCCCTTTTTCAGTCTTTCCAGCACTTGCTTAATACCAATCCTGCACTAGGCTTGAAGGTGAGGATGAGGAGTGGGACGGGGGTGGGCGGGGGTAAGGCTTGAAAGAAGCAGGAGGTAAAACACATGGTGTCTGTTCTGCCCACAACCTAGAGCTGCCCTCGGATTCTGGGACTTTGGAATCTTATTGTACATATTTTACATGCCTTAGCATTTAAGACATATAATATTTAAGGACTTCCTCATGAAGATGTTCTTAAGTACTGAGAGTAGAAGAGTAGAGGGAGACAGGTAGGGACACGGGCAAGAAGAAACAGAAAGCCTGCCAGCCATTTGCATCGTCATCCTCTGCTTTGCCCCACATGTGAAATAGACCTTCAAACGGAACCTAAAGAATTCTACTTTCTAAATATGTCTAGACTCTGTGCCCTCCTCCTGAGTATGGTTCAGTGGAGATACCTAGTGTTTTCAAGCCAGGGTAAGTGGATCCAAATCCAATCTTTGCTACTCGAGAGTTGGATAATGTCTCAGAGTCTCGATTTTCCCATCTATGAACACAACGTGCATCTGAGTTCCATTGTCCCACTGGCTTACTGGCTGTCAGTTGGGGGTGGCCTAGCGGTCTTTACTTTTTGTCCACCTCTAGCCATCCCACTGTTAGCTAATGACCTCTTCACATTGTGTTTATGGAAGCTTCCCATGCCACCTTCACTCAGTTGACTTCTACTCATCTTTGAAGTCTCAGCTCAGGTGCCATCTGGCTTCAGAAGCCCCTGGACTTGGCCAAGTACTCTTCCTGACAGTCCTCTCCTTTCACCTGTACGTGCCTCCATCAGAGCATCTCTCTCCAACTGGAACTAAGTCTCTCCCACAGAGCAGAGCCCTGTCTTACCCACCTTTTTCACTCTTGTGTCCTATTATTGGCGATTGATTCACGATTAGAACATGCAGGAATAAATCAGGAAAGGCGGGGTGCCTTCTGATGGGAGGGAATAAGGTGTGTGATAGAACCTCGCTGAGGTCCTCTGAGAAATGCACCTGCTGAGCACATGTCAGATTCTGGTGCATCAACTTCCATTACACAGAAATTCTCAGTTTAAGTCAAAGATTTTCAGGCAAATAGCATTAAGGACAACAAACTTACAACACAAGAGAATGTAGTCAGTGCCTTAAGGTTTATGTAAAGCAATCACATAATCCAGAGATCTCCCAAACTTCTCCAGCTTTTCATTAAAAAACCCAATAGAATAGAGTGATTGGTAGAGATGATGGTGCACAACATTGTGAGTGCACAGACTGTCACTGAATTGTCCACTTAACATAATGTATATAACATATATAACAGAGAATTAGCCATTTTAATTTCGCCTCAATTTAAAATAAAACAAGGGGCGCCTGAGTGCTCAGTCGGTTAAGCGTCTAACTTCGGCTCAGGTCATGATCTCACAGTTCGTGGGTTCGAGCCCCGCATGGGGCTCTGTGCTGACAGCTCAGAGCCTGGAGCCCGCTTTGGATTCTGTGTCTCCCTCTCTCTCTCTCTCTCTCTGCCCCTCCCCCCCTTGCACTCTGTCTCTGTCTCTCAAAAATAAATGAACATTTAAAAAACAAAACATGTTCTAATAGCCCAGCTGATTTGATTAGCAAGCAATCCAGTGGCTCATCCAGTGGCTCCCAAACCCAGCCTCCTTTCTCACCTTGGACGTGGCTTCAGGTTCTTTTGCTAATCACCTCCTGCCACTAATATCTCATTAACACATTTCTGGGCTGCTGAGTTTTTCTTTAAATCATACTTCACCACCCACTCCCCACACCCACCATCACAGCCACAGTTCTTTTGCTGAACCCCGTGAACTCCAGCCGAGAACACACAGCAGTACTTAACGGAAATTTTCCTTCATACTGGAACCAAACAAAAGAAATTTTAATGCGAAGAAGACACACTTAAAACCGGATGCCTTGTTTGTGCTGAGAACCCACGGATTATAAAATGCATCATTAATTTAACAACCCATAGGAGGAAAAGAAACACTTCATTAAATATTTACAGAAGTCTTCATATTCCCCCAAAATATCACACGTTTAACCCCACAATCCCATTCTCCTTTCTTCTTTGGTGACAAAATACATCTAAGCCTTCTTCATATTGTGGCTTTAAAGGTTCTTCCACTGTGTGCAGTTATTCAGAGCACCACAAAGAAATGTTGGGATTCGTAACTATGCTTGGGACCCTGACCTTTTCGGATCTTCAGGGTGAGTAAAATAATTCTGAAGTTTACCCAAGAACACTGGGGTTTTGTATGCATTTCCTATTTGATTAAACTTACAGTGGTTTCTATTTTAAAAGCCCGGCGTGGAATCACAAAGGAGCACCAGGCTGCCTTTCCACCCCATGTGTGTTTCGGATTCCTGGGAGCATGAGAGGATCCTAAAACTGCGGCCTTGTTGACAGAACACAAAAATACTTTTCCCCGGAAAGTAAATACAGCTTCAGGTTCTGACAGTATGAATAATTTCTCTAGTCTTGCTCAAGAATTTCTGAAAGAAAAAAAAAAATAGATTCAAACATGCACTGGTGTCTTATAGTATATGGAGTGCCCTTTCCCTTTATGCACAAGTGTGCATACACATATGTATGCACATGTGCGTATATTCATTAACTTTCACTTTTGTAAAACTGAAAGCAAAACGCAAGGTTGGCAGTCTCACTCTAAAATGAACAGACACGATTTCCCCCATTTTTCTCCCATCCTGATGGCCGGGGTGAGATTTCTAAGAAAGGAATTTCTTTCACAGATGATTAAAAGGTACATTATGTTTCAAAAGGGAGATCTTTTCTTCTCTCTCACATATTGAATGATTTTCAAGTAACATAAAAATGCTAGAAAGGACCTCCTGCATTCATTAGCAGCCCAAAGGTAAATCCTTAGCAACAAGCTGGGATCCACTGGGATTGAAATCCTTGCATCACGGAAAGCAATCAGAGAACCAAATGTCAAACCCAGGTGGACTGGAGTGTGGGATATTAAAAATACGTACACCCGGAGAGACTGGATTAGGCTGAGAAAATAATTTCATAATCTAAACTAATTCATTTAGAGTTTAATAGGAATCAAATGAATTGAAAGTGGCTAAAAATATCATTAAATATAGCCACGACCCAGAAATTACCACCACATTCTGTCTCGGCCTCTTTATTTAATATCCTCAGGATCAGAACAAGCTTAGCTGAGCTGCCATTCTACAGATCGCACTTCACCCTACGATGTGCATTTATCCATTCTAGCAAGGATAGTTAACAAGCTGGCCTGACCCTTCTGAAGAAGGCAGAATCGTGATGGTTATGAGCAAGAGTTTTGGTGTCAGGCAGAAATATGTTTCCCAGAGAATATAAATTGAGTTACCCTCTCTGAGGCTCAGATTCCTCACCTGTAAAATGGAAACAATATCATCTGTCTCTTAGAGTTCTTGTGAAGACTTAAGGAGATATCTTTAAATGGTCAGGCTCAGGGCTCCTAGGTGGCTCAGTCAGTTGAACGTTCGAGTCTTGCTTTTGGCTCAGGTCATGACCTCTCGATTTCATGAGTTCGAGCCCCTTGTAGGGCTCTGCGTTGACAGAGTGGAGCCTGCTTGGGATTCTCTCTCCCTCTCTGTCTCTCTTCCCCTCCCCCCTTGCATTCTCTCTGTCTCTCTCAAAATAAATAAATAAACTTAAAAATTTTTTGAAAACAAAAATTGCAAAATGTCAGGCTCAATGGATGGCACACAGGAAGTGGACTCTAAGTCATTATTTATAGTATACCAGGTAAGCTGTGTAGCCCAGAAGACAAAAGCATGGTGAAAAAAAATAATTAAGGTAGGCTAAAAAAAATACAAAACACTGCAGCATTTAATGGCCCTCATCATAGTGACTGGCTCACGGATAAACATGTTAATCCAAACCTCAGACTTGCTGGAGCTCTCAGGAGAGGGTAAGTTTTCTTTGCTGTGGCTACACCGGGAGGACATGAATCTTCATGGGCAAGAGGCTATCCTGCCACCTCATGGGAATGAGGCCAAAACAGAAGAAAGCAGAACTAAGTGGTAAAATAAGAAAAAGAGTAAGATGGCTGCCTGATGACCTCCTCCATCAGCCTCCGGATCCAGCTTCATCACTGGAATTCTTAGCCACCAAAGCCCATAAATTCCCTTATCACTTAATCCAGTTGAAGTTGGGTTTCTGTTGCTTGCAACCAAAGATTTCTGGCTGATGTAGCTTGACCTTGGGCAGAAAGGAAAGACGGCTGGGGCTGGAAGCGGGCAGCAGGGGGTGGGGAAACAGTGCTGCACAGCCATTCTTCTCCATTCCTACCAGCCACAAACAGAACTCAATTCCCAGACTTCTTTCTGGTCGCTGAACTCTTGTAGGGATGATAAGTCTCTAAATTAATATATGGCCTACCTATTACTATTTTACTCTACATATTCTGCCTTAGGACCTTGGAGAACAGGTTCATCTACGATTTCCCTGTAGGATCTAGCGCACAGACAGCAGATGGCACATAAGATTTGGGACATAGAAGGTACTTGGATATTCGTTGAGTGAAACAAACACGTTGCCCATCCAACCAGCCTCTACTTCCCTTCTTATGTGAGATGGAAAAGAAACAGAGGAGATACAGGTAATTTGTTCCTAGACTGGATAAAATCAGTTGAGTTGCCACTGCAAGGAAAGGGCAACAGGACAGGTGATTATAGTGTCCCCTCTCCTCTGGGAAACCCACTGTGCTCCTTCCTGGTAGTCTATATTCCAGCACTTCTCACTATTTCCCTTTGACGTTCATTATATGATGACCCACTGCATTTTTCACTTCAGGACTTGGATTAAGATCACTCAGATTTATAAGCATGGAACAATGGAGAGATTAAGGTCAAATCTCTCTCACATTCTTGGAAGCAGGAGGGAAATGGCAATTACGGTGTTCTCCAAATTTGCTGGAAGTTTGAGGTGGGAGGAAAACTGAGGGAAGTTAGAAGGAGAATGGCTCCTTGTCCTATGAACTGGCTTCTTTGTTCTCCTCAGGAAAGGCCACTTACTTTTGAGTGCAAGAAAGCATTCATTATGACCAGAAACCTTTCTACTGCTTGAGGCCTCCCCACTGCCCAGTGCTAGGACCTTCCCCTGAGCCCATGAGAAAAAGCGTCAAGTTTAGGTGACAAATTCAACTTCCCCAGGAATCAATTTCTAATATATTTTATTTGGTTGCCTGACCAAGTCCCAAACTCCCTTTTGCAGAAGGACTTGCACACTCAGAATGACATTTTACATTAGACACTTCCAATCTGTTGATATTTCACTTTAAAGATCATTTTTTCCCCTCTCCTGCTGGCCACAACTTAAGCAAGGAGACATTTTACAAATAACTTCTTTCACTCATCCAAAACAGCAAATCAAAGGCCCAGCATCATGTAGAGTGGAAAAAAAAAAAAAAAAAAAAAAAAGGCGGGCCCCTGGGTGGCTCCGTCAGTTAGTTAAGCGTCTGATTTTGGCTCAGGTCATGATCTCACCATTTGTGAGTTTGAGCCCCACGATGGGCTCTGTGCTGATAGCTCAGAGCCTGGAACCTGCTTCAGATTCTGTGTCTCCCTCTCTCTCTACCCGTCCCCTGCTTGCACTCTCTCTCTTTCAAAAAAAAAAGAAAAAAAGAAAGAAAAGAAAAAAAAAATGCAGAATGAGAATTAGGAGACCTGGGTTCAAAACCAGACTGAGCTAAGTATGCATAGCTTTACTAGGGATGTTTATTTACTAGATGTGTGGTCTTGGACAATTTACCTAATCTCTCTGGCCACAGTGCTTTCCTCATAGATTATTCTGGGGATTAAACGAAATAATATTTGCAAAACATTTAGCGTCACACCAGACACTATATGAATGTCCTTAGAAAGAAATGTTTTATGAGCATGTTCATTAGTGTATTACTACTTTTATGGTATAACAGCAGTCTCATTTCTGAAGGACACATTCTCTCAAACAAATGACTGTTCTCGTCATGACTGACTCCCTTGAAGGAGACTGTTTTCCTTTAAGGCAAAGTTTGCAGACCCACGCCTGGCATTCTCTGCCTTGCTCCTGGGCTGGGGATTGCAAATTCCAAGGAGACAGAAAGGGATGGAAGGATATGGAAGGCAGAGAGAGAAGTGGGTTTGACGCGCACAGCTGGTCCAGAAAAGAGCCCTGATTCCCTGACTGTGGTGCGTATCTGATGATGACATGGTGTTTTTTAATAATGGTAACACTGTTCCTGCCCATATTGCATCTCTGTAGCGATGAGAGGAGATCAGCACGCACAGAGATAAAGGAACTTGAGGCCAAAGAACGATGAAGAGATCCCCTAACCTCTTGTTAGGGACCTGGCATGATTGTGTCATGATGAGATTGTCCATGTAGAAGATACCAATGGGAAAGTAAAAACAGGACAAATCAAGGTTTTTTGTAATTATTGTAATATCTAACAGAAGGTGAATATAATTATATTTTTAATAATAGGAGTAGTCAGCACTTGTTTAGTTCTTACTATGTGCCAAGGACTGTGTTAAGCACATCGTGTGCATCATTTCATTTAAGCTGTACTATTGCCTGGGTAAGGACATTTTTTTAAATCATATTTTACAGATGAGGAAGCTCAGAGATACTAAGTGATTCACCCGGGTGCATGGAAACACTAGCACTGATCTGAACCCACTTCTAAAAAAAAGACTATTGCTAGCCATTACATGGGTGTATCAAGTCCTCTGCTTCTCTTCCTGTGGGTGAAAGAGGAGGTAGAAGGAGCATGTTCGTGGGCAAGGCAGAGCCCTTTCCCTTCTGTTAGACATTTGGTGGCTCAAGTTCAGGCCCTTTCATCCCAGCTATGGCTCCGGGGTTGCCTGTACCCTGGTTGCTGTGGTAATTCTGCCTGATGTCAGTATTTCACATCAGATTTCCATATATGTTCAATTTTCTTGTTAATGAGGTGTAATTCACAGAACATAGAATTCTCCCTTTCAAAGCGTGCACTTCAAGGGCACCTGGGTGGCTCAGCTGATTAAGTGTCTGATTCCTGATTTCATTTCAGGTCATGGTCTTGCATTTGTGGGTTCAAGCCCCTCATTGGATGCCGCGTTGATTCTGCACGGAGCTTGCTTGGGATTCTGTCTCTCTCTCTCTCTCTCTGTCTCTCTCCCTCCCTCGCTTGCTGGCTATCTCTCTCTCAAAATAAATAAACATAAACTTAAAAAAAAAAAACAAAGTGTACACTTCAGTTGTCTTTGGTATATTCACAAAGTTTTGCAACTATCACCACTAAAATTTCCAACTATCTCTGGAGCTCTTAGTATAAATGCAGCATTTCTGGGAGAGCTGAGGGAATATATATTACCCTGCCTTTAAAGAGTTTGCAGTCATGTTGAGGATACCTGGTTTATAAACTTGAGGCTTCTCCCTACTTATAACAAAGACAATAACACGGTGTAAGAACATGTGTGCATAGGGTAGGTGCTAAGACAGGACAGGAATTCACAGCCAGGGCTACCATTATGAGGTGATTGTCATGGAGGAGGCAGGCCCTGGGCAGACCTTGCAGATGAGGGAAAATTGGAGAGGCGGTATGAGCTGAGAGGGAGTCAGAGGCAAGGACTGTCAGGCTAAATGACCTGAGCGTTAAAGTCTTGCCAAGCATAACTATTTACCCTACTGAGAGACTGGGTGAGGCTGCAGGAGGAAACAGAAAAGAGATTAGATGAAGCCCAGTGATTTCAGCCAGAGATCGCTGGGTCTATTTGAAGGTAATTTATATAATAATGACCAGCATTTCCTCTCAGAAAGTTGGCGGTGACGCTCATTGGTTGCAGCGGGATGTGTGCTTCACAGAGTGAAGACAGCATTTGGCCCTTGGTTGGAAATTCCTGCTTTAAAAAGCCATTTTGTTCCATTTTGAAATAAAGTGGGAGTGAAAGCCATGCCCCATGATGCTTCGTGGCTAATAAAACTGCAAAGGCATTTCTGCCTGGGCATAAAAGATTATTTTAAGCATCATCTCCCGGGCTCCTCGGTTACTAAGGGAATCCTGTCTCAGCTCAGCCGCGCAAACAGGCGAGTTGCCATGACGACCCTGCTAGGCCTGGCTGGAGTCTAAATACAGGAGAGAGAGGAGCCACAGTCCCTTCCTGACTCCTGAGCAGTCCAGCAGTGCCCTCCCTGCCCCTTGCGGCTTGCGGCTACTCCTCCTGCTGGACGCACGTCACTACCCAGTCCTCGCCACTAGGGGGCACAGGCACAGTTGGAAGGGCCCTCAGGGTCATGGGCTCACCCTGTTTGCCGGTCAGTCTCCCCTTCTGTTCCAGAGAGTGTCGGTGCCAGTGATATTCAAGTCCTCTTTGGCACATCCTTCAGGCCTGGCCTTTGCCTCTCTGAGTAGAGGATATACTAGACGCCTACCCAGAAGCTGTACTAGGGAGCAGAAGAAAATCTGGAATAAAATTTAGTTCCTTTCCTGTAAACCAGCCAGGCATAATCTGGAACTTTTTTACAGGGTCAATCTATCACGGTAAATCTGTCAGCAACTTCTCAATTCCTGCAGCTACCTAGGTGCAATTCTTTTTCTTTCACATGGAAATACACGTGGTGTTTGTGCCAGATTATATTTTCTGAAGATGGCTGTAACAATGTTTCCCATCTCACCTGCTCTTCTAACAAGGTGGTTTTGCCATTTTCACACCCAGGGGTGGGTTTATGTTCTTTCCCCCTTGAATCTGGGCCAACTCGTATCTGAAGTGAAGTAATAGCACGTAATTTATGAAGATAGGTCATAAAAGGTGACACAGCTTACATCAGGTTCTCTTGAGATGCTTGTTCTTGGAATGCAGCCACCATGAGGAAGCCCACGCAGTCCCATGGAGAGACCATATATACATGTTCCAGAGAACAGCCTAGCTGAGGTCCTGACTGATGGCAGCGTCTAGCACCAGACATGGAACGAATGAGCCTTCAAATTATTTCAGCCCCACAGCTAACATCACCTCCAGTCTTTGAGTCATCCCAGCTGAGCTCCCAGACATCATGAAGCAGAAACAAGCTGTTCTCCCCGTGCTCTTTCTGAATTCCTAACCAACAGAAGCCACACAAATAATAATGTGGTGGTTGTTCTACGCCAAAAAGTTTTAAGTGGTTTCTTACCCAGAATAGCAGCTGGAGCCATGTTCCCTTTCCTTAGAATGTCCTTTCACTACTCTGCCCCTGTGCACTCTTACTCTCCTCTCAAGGAGTAATTCAGATGTTACCTTCTCTATGAGTAACCCGCCTGGACACTTTGAACATACACCTTTACTCTGGCACTTACCACCTTGACTCTTTACCTCCTCTGTCTTGCCTGCTTTACTGTAAGTTCCTCAAGGACTCGGGGTATTTCATCTTGCATGTTTGAAGCAGAAGCCATAGAGTAGAGCGTCTGGGGATTTTGGAGTCAAACATACCTACATTTTGAATTCCAGCTGGGCTACTTATTCGCTAATTGGCCAAGTTACTTACTCTCTGAGGAATCTTATATATAATCACCTCTGTAAAATGGTGACCATACCTATCATTGTGAGGAGCAATCTTGATGGTATCTATTCTGAGCCCAGCGCTTGGCATAGAAAATGCTCCATAAAGAGCAAGTATCATCATTATCATTTTATTACCCCCTGCACTTAGTGCAGTGTGATTCAAATTCATTTGATTATTCAACCAATATTTGCTGAGTACTTACTATGTGCCAAGCACTATGTATTTCATAGTCGATGGTCAATAAATATTTCTGACATACGTATGTACAAAATAACGCAGTTGGCAATGGATACAAACCTTACCAAGAATTATCCTTCTCAGACTCAAAAGCAAACTTGAAAATACAACAGTGATTCTTGCCTTTTTGTCACATCTCAAAATGGTCCAAAATCAAGATCTGTTTATTCCATGAGTTATCAGCATTTAGGACTTTGGGCGTAAAGGTTTATATTAGTTTTCTGTTGCTGCCATAACAAATTACCACTTAGTAACTTAGTGGCATAAAATGACACGAATTTATCATCTTACAGTGTTAGAGGTCAGAAGTCCAACACAAGTCTTAGCGAGCTAATCTGAAGATGTCAGCAAGGCTGCATTCTTTTGCGGATGAGAGAACCCACTCTTTGCCTTTTCTGTCTTCTATAGGCCACTCACATTCCTTGACTTGTGGATTCCTTGCTCTATCCTCCAAGCCAGCAGAGGCAGGCTGTATCCTTTCCACCTTGCGTCTATCTTACTTTTTTTTTTTCTATTCTTGCAGCCAGGAAGATTCCCCAAATTGAGAGACTCCTGTGATTACATTTAAGGCCCACTCAGATAACCCAGGATCATTTCTACATCTTGAGACCCTCAACCCTAATCACATCTGCAAAGTCCTTTTTGCCATGTAACAGAACACATTCACAGCTTCCAGGGATTCGGATGTGGATAACTTTGGGAACCATTATTCTGTCTTCTACAAAGAAGTTAACTTAAAAAGCCTGGAAGGAACCTCAGCTGAAAAAACCCTGCTCCTCTGCCATCTCACAGATGGACAACAGAGAGGTAAAGTGACTTACTCAGTGTCATTTTAGGTTAGATCCCAAGTTCAGAATTCTTTCTACAATGCTGCTACTCGAAGTTGGTCTGCTCACCAGCACCTACATGACCTCACGGGCTTGGTAGAAAGGCAGACTCTCAGGCCCCACCTCAGATCTACAAAATCAGCCTCTGTATTTAATCAAGATCCCCCAGGTAATGTCTAAGTACCTTTAGTTTTGAAAGGCACTGATGCAGGGCATCACAGAGCCTCCTGTTTCTTTCCCGACAAGAAGGTTATACGAGGGATAAGTGAGTGAGCATCTCAAGCTATTGATCTCATTGCTCTCTCTTGAGCCCGACTGATTCTGATCCAGGCTGATCAAGTCTCTAAAGATGCAGACTGAACACGACAATCCCCAGTCTTTGTTTGCCCAGGACAACCTCTGAAAGCCAAGTTCAGTGTTCCAGTAGCGTGTCATGTGGCTTTTTCTACTTGGGAGAGAGGCAGTACCACAGAGCAGTTAGGCACTTGGACTCTGGAGTCACCTTGCATGGGCTCAACTCCCGAATCTACCACTTACTTAACAAACTTAAGGTTTCTGACCTTGAATGAGCTGCTTGTTTTCTCTGTGGCTCGATTTCCACATCTGCAAATGAGGATGAAAATAATAGTAACTACAATGATAAGCGAGGAGCTACTTAACATACGTAAAGCCCTTAGAGCGGTGCTGCCACTCAGCAAGAGTGACGTGTTGGTTGTTCCTCATTCTTCTGGGACCCCTTCCAAGAATGATCAAAAATCCCAAATGAACTCAGCCCCTATGAATTTCTCGAGACTCTGTATCTTCTGGGCTCAGAGGGGACACCCTGACCGTGGTTCCAGGTGACAAGAATATTCACTGGTCTAGAGTCACACTCTAGCCATCAGAACTTCACTGGCATCAGAAGAAAGACCGGGGAGAAGGGCCTGCCTTTGGTTTAAAGCATTTGGTCCCCTGGCATGTGATGCCCCATTGGAGATAGCTAACACTTCTGTTCAGTCATCGAAGAATTTTAGAGAAATGTAGATGGGCTTAATTACGTTGAGGTTCAGAACCATTCTGAATGCAACATAGGGGGGACAGGACGCTGAGAAACTTTAAACCCACATCACTACATGGCCACACTCTTCCTCTTTCTCCATCTCCTCCTTCTCCTCCTCCCCTACTTTTCTTCCTCCTCCTCCTCTTCCTCCTCCTCCTCCTCCTCCATCTTCTTCTCTTTTTTTAGGCTTTCCAGTCTGGTCATCTCTTGGACCCCTAAAGTCTGTGAGCTGACTTAAGAATTTATAAATAAAATCATGTTTTCAAAAGCCTTATATTGAAAGTGAAAACTGTGATTTGGTCTTACTGGAGGACACTGAAGCAGAATTCATCATCTTACTGAATGAGCATCTGTGGATTTTGCACCATGGTCTTTTAAGCTTTCTATGCAGCCAGCAATGGAGTCTCAAAGTTCAAGGTTTCTTAAAGTTCACTTCAGCTACTGTCCTGTCCTATACTCAAATCACCTTCATAAGATCTCTATTGATTTTAGAACATGCTAAATTCTCACAACTTTTAGAAAAAAGGGAAGAAAGCCATGATTAATTGAATGAAAAGTCTAAGCTCACTTCAAAAAGATTTTTAATTTCAAATATAAGGCATGTTATGAACTAAGAGAGAGCATAAATGAATATAAAATGCAAATTAGCCAACAATGAAAAATTAATTATTCTGCAATAATCCAAGCATATAGGACATATCACAAACATTGTAAGAACTAACTGAAGAGCCTAATGGCAGAAACACATAGCAAAGATATTTCCAATAAACTATTGGTTTGAAACCTACTCCTTCTGTGGTGAGTCTCTTTTGTTGGACATGGCTTTAGAAATTCAGAAGTGAAACTATTCTTAATGTCCTACTCAATAAGGGGAACATTATATCAGCTTTTTTAATTAGAGGAGTAAGAAGTATAGAACCGTAGTACTAAAAACAGATTGTGGGGGTTATCTTTGTTCCAACAAGGAACGGAAGTCCCAGACAGGAAAAGTGCTATTAGGGGTAGAGGCGGATCTGAAGGATGACATCAGAAAGGACAGGCATCTTGAGCTCCGTGCCCGAGTGCCGTAAAGGAGTCCTGGCTGGTTCCCTCAAGAACTGGACCTGGTCCTTGCCACTTAGGAGCATACTGCCATGGCAAAATCAAATATGATGACACCTCAGGCCGGCTGGCACACAGAAGATGCGTGCTATGTACCAGCAGACAAAGCACACTTTGCTAAGTTCTAGTTAAGCAGTGGTGCCTGCTAAGGGTTTCATTGACTCAAGGCCTCTATTATGGACCAGGAGAGAGTTGGCACCAGGGGCAAAGGCTAGAGTGAATAGCCACCTCCTCAATCCTCACAGACCACTGTGTGTGATAGGTTTTCTTACCAATTTTCCGCTTTAGCCAGAGAGAGATTCTATGCAAGAGAAGTAACATATTGGTCACAGAGAGCCAAGGAAACAAAATTGCTAAGAGCATAAGCCCTGTGCTCACACTGCTGAAATTTAAATCTTGGCTCTACCTTTTACTGGCTGAGTGACCGTATTTAAGTTATGCAATCTCTCTGTGGTTTTTTTTTCCCCTTGACTGTAAAATGGAGATAATTATACTATTATCACACAGGGTTGTTATAAAGATTAAGTGGGAAAATAAACCGAAAGAGTGAAAATGAATTGTTAGTAATCAGACTGCTGTGTCTATAATGGAACGTCAACACAAGGTTTCTAACATATCATACCCAAGGCCACACGACTGCCATGAAATGACTAACAGTTCCTTCTTCTGAGTAATTTCTGCCTTCATCCCAACATCATCCTGAGTCTCACTTTGTTCTTCTTGTCTCCAGAGCAAACTTTTTGAGATGCCCAATGTTCTTGATTCTTTTTTTTCTATTTTTTTAATGTTTATTTATTTCTGAGACAGACAGAGCATGAGTGGGGGAGAGGCAGAGAGAGAGGGAGACACGGAATCAGAAGCAGGCTCCAGGCTCTGAGCTGTCAGCACAGAGCCCGACGCGGGGCTCAAATTCACAATTCGCTCAACCAACTGAGCCACCCAGGCACCCCCCAATGTCCTCGATTCTTGATAGCATTCCAAAACAAGTCCCAACTTCCCTGATGCCCACTTAAAATCTCCCAGCATAAGTCCAAATCTTATAACAAGCCCTACCCAACTCATTCGTATGGAGACACCCTCTGGTGTATGCTCTGTCTAGCTGTAGCAAGCTAATTAAACTTAACTTTGTATGAGTTCAGGTGTGGCCCTGGTGGTCTTTGAGGGATTTCCACAACACTGAGCACATACTGTATGCACAAGAAATGCTAGCTATTGGCATTGATAGTAAAATCTTTTTTCCTCTGGCTTTTTATATGTAGCATACTTCAAGGCACATTTGTTCAAAGAAGAGCCTTTCTTATGTAACTGGGAAGCCAGAGAGCATGGCTAGAATTAAGAGATGTAATTTTTCCTCTAAGGCCCAAAGTGTTGTTTGAAAGTGTCCAGGGTAACAGCAATAGCAATTGGTGGAAAGGAAGAGCAAGCAAAGCTTTTGAGCCTACTGAATTCCAAGTAGTAACCAGGAATTGACCACTGCCTGGACATTTTAAGCCAGGCTAGCCAGATCACTAATAAAAAGAGCTTTTGAAATTGCTACACTTTTTAAGTTCTGATTCCCAAATTTCTACAAACACCCATTTGGCAAATAAGGAAATGGACTTTTGGAGAAGTAGAATGAGCTCCCAAGGCACACACATTATGATTGGGTTGGGTCTGGAAACCAGGACAAGGGTTTATTTGTACAGAAGGTATGTTGGCTACTTATTGCTGCATCACAAATCACCCTAAAACTTAAAAATAAGAGTAATCATTTATTCCCTTTGACAATTTTCTGGTCAGGAACCTGTGAGTTTCTTGGCTGGGTGGTTCAGGTTCGAGGTCTTTCATCACATGCAGACATCTGAAGGGTTGCCTGGGACCAGAGGATCCACTTCTAAGAGGCTCACTCCTGGCTGAAAAGTTGGTTCCTCTTCATATAGGCCTTTCTACAAGGCTGTTTGAATGTCTGCAGGACATGACCACTGGCTTTCTCCACAGGGAGCAATCGGAGACAACGCAGAAGTAGCAATACTCTGTATAATCCAGCCCTGGAAGTCACACATGATCACCTTGGCCATATTCTGTTGTGAACACATGCCAGCCCTGTTTCAGTGCCAGCTCTGTCCATCTGCCAGATGTAGTATTTTGGACCGGCACCAAAATTCTGAGTCTCTGTTGCCTCATTTAGAATATAAAAATAACAATTTCCTTTTGGAGTTGTTTTGAACGTAACCAGTGTAACAGTATCAAGGGCTGTTTAGTACAATGCGCTGCCCAGCAGTGAGCATTATTTAGAAGTGACCTGGCCTCCTTAAGGAACCTGTCCCTAGTTCGCTTCATTCTGGCAAAGTTTAAATTCCGAACATTTCCCTATTTCCCTCCCCCTGCCCCCCGCTTTTTTTTTTTTTTTTTCAACCCCTGGAGAGACAAATCAGTTAGTCCCCGCCATCCCTACCCTAACTGGGATCCAAAGTAGGACTATCCCCAAGCGGAACTCTAGTTCCGGGGGTTGACCTCGGTGCCCGGAGCGCATTAGGAAACGGACCGGAAGTGGCTCCAGCGGCTCTTTTCCGACCTGGGAGGGCAGCGGTACAAAGTCAGCGGGAGGATCCCGGAGGGCTCCGGTGGATTCGAGGCTGCAGCGTGGGGACGTCTTGAAAGCAGAGCGGCGGGGCGACAGGAAGAGCAGCGGGCCGAGCCCTCCCCGGCTACTCCATGCCTGGTTGGAGGCTGCTGGCTCAGGCCGGCGCCCGGGTGCTGGGCTGCGGCGCGAGCGGCCTGGGTGCTGCCCGGGGCTCGGGAAACAGGTGGGTGTTCGAGACTGGGTGTGGAGGTGTGGTCCCTGCGAAACACTGCGACCCGGAGCAGTGCCATGGCCCAGTGCGGAGGGGTCTGCCCTGGGTGGAGGAGAAAGGGGCTGTCTCCAGACCGCAGGCACACAGGAGTTAGGAGCGGTACTCCAAGGAAGCGCCGTTTAAAGGACTGAAGGGGTGGTTTTTTGTTTTTAATGTTTATGAGCCAGCGACTGGCAGAGAGCATTACCAACAGCAGTTATATTATCTACCAGTTAGTGGGCGTTTTCTCTGTACTGAATGCTTTGTTGAGTATGTTAGGCGTCTTAGTTCTCGTAGCCTTATGAGATAGAACTGCTGTCGTTATTCCTTCTACAGATACTATCATTATTCCGTAGTCATGATTACGTTTTGCAGATAAAACGGCAGCCTGGGGAAGTAAGATCAGTCAACTAATTAGTGCAAAATTTGGGACTCTAACGTGGATGCACCTGAGTACAAAAGGGGCATAGACGACAGAAGGCTTTACTCCTTTTCTGACCCTCTCTGCAAGAATTACACACCTCCTTCCCGACTGTCATCCCCTGAAGTCTTCCTTGGTATGTTCAAGTGGTCAGAGACCATGTCTTTTATGTATCTTCTGAGCTTTGGCAATGTCATTGCAGGGAAGAGGTGAGCTTATCAGAGAAAGGTCAGCATCCCACATTCTGCCACCTCCACTGGATGTAAACTATTAAGGGACATATACAAATGGGTCAGTGGCTTCTCCTTTGTAGGACAGCTCTGTTAGAAATTGGTTTATCCCAGAGGAGAAGATGAAGACCTTTTACCGTAGGGTAATCATTGACAGTAAATATGTGAATCCCGGGGCACCTGGGTGGCTTGGTCGGTTAAGCATCCGACTTCGGCTCAGGTCATGATCTCACGGTCGGTGAGTTCGAGCCCCGCGTCGGGCACTGTGATGACAGCTCAGAGCCTGGAGCCTGTTTCAGATTCTGTGTCTCCCTCTCTCCCTGCCCCTCCCCTGTTCACGCTATGTCTCTCTCTGTCTCAAAAATAAATAAACGTTAAAAAAAAAAAATGTGTGAATCCCATTTTTGTCCTAAGAAATGTGAGGGGGAAAAAAAAAAAAAAACTTGCACAGATTCCAGACCCTTTCCTAAGGGCCAGACTACACTTTCCAACGCATGTGACCTCCCTTCCCCATGTTAAATGGGGGAACCTTTTATATTGTGGTTTGTTTTCCAATTTTTGTTTTTACAGAGCAGACATCTGGCTTTTGGCTAGAAGTCTCCATGGCAGGAGTGGTACTTGGTGGGATGAGCATCTTTCTGAAGAAAATGTCTCATTTGTTAAGCAGTTGGTCTCTGAGGAAAATAAAGCCCAATTAGCAAGTAAACTGTGTCCTTTAAAAGATGAACCATGGCCTCTACATCCTTGGGAGCCAGGTAGTTATTTTATATTTGAGAAGTTCTCATTCCCTAATGTGACTGGCATACTCAAAATCATAGTGACTGCTGCGAAATGATAAATTTCTTTTATTTATTTTTCATGTCTCAAGTGTGTCTGTTTCAATGTAGTTTGGTTTGCAAATTTATTTCTAGAATGCTGGTCTACTATGAGTGAATGTCTGATGGTAATCAAGATTTCCTCAAGAAGCTATTTTGCAGGTGAAAGGAAGATCATTCTGCATATGTCTTCTTGTTTCCTTCAGATAAAAAAATAAAATAAGTCAGGGAAGAAAAGCTGGAGGAGTGTAATTTAAACTGCAGTGTGTCACAGTGATGTTTTCAGTTGGGGTTCTAGCACTCCAGGTTTGCAAAGCATAACTCCAGAATCAGCAACTTGTAGCTCGCAGAGTATTAAACCCATGTGTAGCCAGACCAAGAAGAATAAGGCCTGTCTTGTTGAGAGTGTGGTCTCTGGTTGGGGTTTATTGTGTCAGTTGAATTGTATAGTGATCAGAAGTTCTTAGTGGAGTAACTTTCCGAACTTATGCAAAAAATCTAAGGGGCATGGTGGAGGCTGACATATTTTAGCAACGTGACCTCTTGTGTCATCCCTGTTACCCCACCTAAGTTCTTAGAATTTGAGTGGTAGATGTTTCCCAATTAATGAGGTTAGATATAAATTGATACTAGGAAAGCAAAGTGTAATGATAGATTTATGCCCTCTCTTAATAGCATTGTTTTAAAAGCAGAATATTATGTTTACCTATTTTCTTCATTTTGTATAGTTCTCGTATATTTGTTCATTATACAGAGATTTATTAAGTACCAATATCTTACCCAGCCATGGTTGAAGTCTCTTACATCTCTAAGGAGCAGTTGTATATTACTCTGTGAATATATTAACATGTGTCTTAGCTGCCTATTGCTCATATTGAAACCACAGTGTAGGAAATACTGTTGTATCATGTTGACGAGTGTTGAAAAAGTTTGTAATAACACTGATTTGTGTTTAATTACCAGGTTCCTCTAGAGTAGGCCTTATCGCCCTAAAGCTGGGTATGATGCCTTTATGGACCAAAGATGGTCAAAAACATGTGGTCACATTACTTCAGGTAAGACAGAAACAGAAGATGTAACAGATCTGTACGTGTACCAAGATCTATTTGTGCAAATCTGAACGGGCAGTATTTGTATCCTAAAATACATAAGTGTATGGTGAAGAATGGGCTAATGTCAAGCATAAATACTATTAAAGAACTTTACTTCTGATTATTTCAGTAAATGTTTCACTTTTGCCTGAGTGGTGGTCTTCGTGATACTGGCTTTGGATTTAACTAGGGCAATGAACAAAAAACAGTGTAACCTAGCTTCTCACAAAGGTACCAGTTTAATTCATAATCGGAAAAATCTGTCCCAACTTATTTTCATTCTTTCCTCTCAAAATTAACATTTTGGTCTTGTATATATACAATGGAATATTACTTGGTGATCAAAATGAATGAAATCTTGCAATTTGTAACTGTGGGTGGAACTAGAGAATTATGTTAAGTGAAATAAGTCAGTCAGAGAAAGATAAATATATGATTTCACTCGTGGAATTTAAGAAAACAAGTTAATTTAGGGGAAGGGAAGGAAAAATAAGATAAAAAGAGACGGAGGCAAATCATAAGAAACTTGATTTTTTTTTTTTATTCTTTTATTTTTTATTTTTTTAAATGTACATCCAAATTAGTTAGCATATAGTGCAACAATGATTTCAGGAGTAGATTCCTTAGTGCCCCTTACCCATTTAGCCCATCCCCCCGCCCACAATCCCTCCCCTAACCCTCAGTTTGTTCTCCATATTTAAGGGTCTCCTCTGTTTTGACCTCCTTCCTGTTTTTATATTATTTTTGTATCCCTTCCCTTACATTCATCTGTTTTGTCTTTTAAACTCTTCATATGAGTGAAGTCATATGATCTTTGTCTTTCTCTGACTAATTTCACTTAGCATAATACCCTCCAGTTCCATCCACGTAGTTGCAACTGGCAAGATTTCACTCTTTTTTATTGCCAAGTAATCCTCCATTGTATACATATACTACATCTTCTTTATCCATTTATTCATCGATGGACATTTGGGCTCTTTCCATACTTTGGCTATTGTTGATTGTGCTGCTATAAATATGGGGGTGCATGTGTCGCTTCGAAACAGCACACCTGTATCCCGTGGATAAATGCCTAGTAGTGCAATTGCTGGGCCGTAGGGTAGTTCTGTTTTTAGTTTTTTGAGGAACCTCCATACTGTTTGCCAGAGTGGCTGCACCAGCTTGCATTCCCACCAAAATGCAAAAGAGATCCTCTTTCTCTGCATCCTTGCCAATATCTGTTGTTGTCTGGGTTGTTAATGTTAGCCATTCTGACAGGTGTAAGGTGGTATCTCATTGTGGTTTTGATTTGTATTTCCCTGATGATGAGTGATGTGGAGCATTTTCTCATGTGCCAGTTGGCCATCTGTATGTCTTCTGTGGAGAAGTGTCTATCCATGTTTTTGCCCATTTCTTCACTGGATTCTTTGTTCTTTATAGATTTTGGATACTAACCCTTTATCTGATATGTCATTTGCAAATATCTTCTCCCATTCTGTTGGTTGCCTTTTAGTTTTGCTGATTGTTTCCTTCACTGTGCAGAAGCT
This sequence comes from Panthera pardus, assembly GCF_024362965.1. Classification (NCBI taxonomy): domain Eukaryota; kingdom Metazoa; phylum Chordata; class Mammalia; order Carnivora; family Felidae; genus Panthera; species Panthera pardus. The sequence goes on from NW_026526721.1 coordinate 130,182,981, forward strand.
TTTTATTTTGATGAGCTCCCAGTAGTTCATTTTTGCTTTTGTTTCCCTTGCCTCCGGAGACGTGTTGAGTAAGAAGTTGCTGCAGCCAGGATCAAAGAGGTTTTTGCCTGCTTTCTCCTTGAGGATTGTGATGGCTTCCTGTCTTACATTTAGGTCTTTCATCCATTTTGAGTTTATTTTTGTGTATGGTGTAAGAAAGTGGTCCAGGTTCGTTTTTCTGCATGTTGCTGTCCACAGTTTTCCCAGCACCATTTGTTGAAGTGACTGTCTTTATTCCACTGGATATTCTTTCCTGCTTTGTCAAATTTTAGTTGCTCATACATTTGGGGGTCCATTTCTGGATCTCTGTTCTGTTCATCTGAGTGTCTTTTTTTGTGCCAGTACCATACTGTCTGGATGATTACAGCTTTGTAATGCATCTTGAAGTCTGGGATTGTGATGCCTCCCACTTTGGTTTTCTTTTTCAGGATTGCTTTGGCTTTTCAGGGTCTTTTCTGGTTCCATACAAATTTTAGGATTGTTTGTTCTATCTCTGTTAAGAATGCTGGTGTAATTTTGATAGGGATTGCATTAAATTTGTAGATTGCTTTGGATAGTATCAACATTTTAATAATATTTGTTCTTCCAATCCATGAGCATGGAATATTTTTTTCATTTTTTTGTGTCTTCTTCAATTTCTTTCATAAGCTTTCTACAGTTTTCAGTGTATGGATTTTTTAACTCTTTGGTTCGATTTATTCATAGGTATTTTATGGCTTTTAGTGCAACTGTAAATGGGATCGATTCCTTGATTTCTCTGTCTGTTGCTTCATTGGTGGTGTATAGGAATGCAACCGATTTCTCTGCGTTGATTTTATATCCTGCAACTTTGCTGAATTCATGAATCAGTTCTAGCAGGTTTTTGGTGGAATCTTTTGGGTTTTCCATATAGACTATCATGTCATCTGCAAAGAGTGAAAGTTTGACCTCCTCCTGGCCGATTTGGAATGCCTTTTATTTCTTTGTGTTGTCTGACTGCAGAGGCTAAGACTACCAATACTATGTTGAATAACAGTGGTGAGAGTGGACATCCCTGTCTTGTTCCTGACCTTGGGGGGAAAGCTCTCAGTTTCTCCCCATTGAGGATGATGTTAGCGTTGGGTGATTCATATATGGCTTTTATGATCTTGAGGTATGCTCTTCTATCCCTGCTTTCTTGAGGGTTTTTATCAAGAAAGGATGCTGTATTTTGTCAAATGCTTTCTCTGCATCTATTGAGAGGATCCTATGGTTCTCGTCCTTTCTTTTATTGATGTGATGAATCACATTAATTGTTTTGCGGATATTGAACCAGCCCTGCATCCCAGGTATAAATCCCACTTGGTCGTGGTGAATAATTTTTGTAATGTATTGTTGGATCTGGATGACTAATATCTTGTTGAGGATTTTTGCATCCATGTTCATCAGGGAGATTGGTCTATAGTTCTCCTTTTCAGTGGGGTCTCTGTCTGGTTTTGGAATCAAGGTAATGCTGGCATCACAGAAAGAGTTTCATAGAAAGGAGTTTACCTTTCATTTCTATTTTTTGGAACAGCTTCAAGAGAATAGATGTTAACTGTTCCTTAAATGTTTGGTAGAATTCCCCTGGAAAGCCATCTGGCCCTGGACTCTTGTTTTTTTGGCAGATTTTTGATTACTAATTCGATTTCCTTACTGGTTATGGGTCTGTTCAAATTTTCTATTTTTTCCTGTTGCAGTTTTTGTAGTGTATATGTTTCTAGGAATTTGTCCATTTCTTCCAGATTGCCCTTTTTATTGGCATATAATTGTTCATAATATTCTCTTATTATTGTTCTTATCTCTGCTGTGTTGGTTGTGATCGCTCCTCTTTCATTCTTGATTTTATTTATTTGGGTCCTTTCCTTTTTCTTCATGATCCAACTGGCTAGTAGTTTATCAATTTTGTTAATTCTTTCAAAGCACCAGCTTCTTGTTTCATTGATCTGTTCTACTGTTTTTTTGGCTTTGATAGCATTAATTTCTGCTCTAATCTTTATTATTTCCTGCCTTCTGCTGGTTTTGGGTTTTATTTGCTATTCTTTTTCCAGCTCCTTAAGGCATAAAGTTAGGTTGTGTATATGAGATCTTTCATCCTTCTTTAGGAAGGCCTGGATTGCTATATACTTTCCTCTTATGACTGCCTTTGCTGCGTCCCAGAGGTTTTGGGTTGTGGTGTTACCATTGTCATTGACTCCCATATACTTTTTGAATTCCTCTTTAACTTCTTGGTTAGCTCATTCATTCTTTAGTAGGATATTCTTCAGTCTCCAAGTATTTGTTACCTTTCCAAATTTGTTCTTGTGGTTGATTTTGAGTTGCATAGCGTTGTGGTCTGAAAATATGCACGGTATGATCTCAACCTCTTTGTACTTACTTAGGACTGATTTGTGTCCCAGTGTATGGTCTTTTCTGGAGAACGTTCCATGTGCACTGGAGAAGAATGTATATTCTGTTGCTTTAAGATGAAATGTTCTGAATAGATCTGTTAAGTCCATCTGGTCCAGTGTGTCATTCCAAGCCATTGTTTCCTTGTGGATTTTTTGATTAGATGATCTGTCCGTTGCTGTGAGTGGGGTGTTGAAGTCTCCTACTATTATGGTATTACTATCGATGAGCTTCTTTATGTTTGTGATTAATTGATTTATTTATTTGGGTGCTCGCACATTTGGCGCCTAAATGTTTACAATTGTTAGGTCTTCTTGGTGGATAGACCCCTTGATTATGATATAATGCCCTTCTGCATCTCTTGATACAGTCTTTATTTTAAAGTCTAGATTGTCTGATTTAAGTATGGCTACTCCAGATTTCTTTTATTGACCATTAGCATGATAGATGGTTCTCCATCCCCTTATTTTCAATCTGAAGGTGTCTTTATGTCTGAAGTGGGTCTCTTGTAAACAGCATCTAGATGGGTCTTGTTTTCTTATCCATTCTTTTACCCTATGTCCTTTGATTGGAGCATTGAGTCCATTGACATTTAGAGTGAGTACTGAAAGATAGAAATTTATTGCTGTAATGATGCTTGTAGAGTTGGAGTTTCTGGTGGTGTTCTCTGGTCCTTTCTAATCTTTGTTGCATAATTTTTTTTTTTCATCTTTTCTCCCCTCAGAGAGTCCCTCTTAAAATTTCTTGCAGGGCTGGTTTAGTGGTCACAAACTCCTTTAATTTTTGTTTGTCTAGGAAACTTTTAATCTCTCCTTCTCTTTTGAATGACAGCCTTTCTGGATAAAGAATTCTTCGCTGCATATTTTTCTGATTCTGCACACTGAATATATCCTGCCACTCCTTTCTGGTCTGCCAAGTTTTTGTGGATAGGTCTGCTGCAAACCTGATCTGTCTTGCCTTATAGGTTAGGGACTTTTTTTCCCTTGCTGCTTTCACGATTCTCTCCTTGTCCAAGTATTTTGTGAATTTGACTATGATATACCTTGTTGATGGTCAGTTTTTGCTGAATCTAATGGGGGTCCTTTGTGCATCCTGGATTTTGATGTCAATGTCTTTCCCCAGGTTAGGAAAGTTTTCCACTATGATTTGTTCACATAACCCTTCTACCCCTATTTCTCTGTCTTTCTCTTCTGGGACCCCTATGATTCTGATGTTGTTCCTTTTTAATGATCACTGATTTCTCTAATTCTTAAATCGTGCTCTTTTGCCTTAATCTCCCTCTTTTTTTCTGCTTCATTATTCTCTATAAGTTTGTCCTCTGTATCGCTGATTCTCTGTTCTGCCTCGTCCATCCTTCCTGCCGCTGCATCCATCCGTGATTGCAGTTCAGTTACAACATTTTTTATTTCATTCTATTTTTTACTTCTTTTATCTCTGCAGAAAGAGATTCTAATCTGTTTTCTACTCCAGCTGGTATTCTTATTATCGTGATTCTAAATTCTGGTTCAGACATCTTGCTTATATCTGTGTTGGTTAAATCCCTCTCTGTCGTTTCTTCGTGCTCTTTCTTTTGGGGTGAATTCCTTCGTGTTGTCATTTTGAAGGGAGAAAAGGAATTAATGAGGTACAAAAATTAAAATTATAAAAATATTAAAATTAAAAAATAAACACACACAAAATCTAATAAATGATGCTAGATCCTAGGTGTGTTTTGGTCTGGGTGTTGATAGTGGTGTGACATAGGAAAAAGGGGGGGGGGGGAGGAAATCATTTGAGAATTTGAAAAAATGAATACACTGATGTAGACTAAAATGAGATAATGGGAGTAAAATAGAATTTGAAAAAATTTACACAAAAGTAAAGAATATAGTAGGAAGAAAATTATAGAAAAATATTTCTAATAAAAATTAAAAATAAAAATGAATTTTTTTCTCTTTCTATATTCAAGAGAAAGAAAAAAAGGAAATCTTTTGAAAATTTGAAAAAGTGAATACAATGTGGTAGACTGAAATAAAATGATGGCAGTAAAATAGAATATGAATAATTTACCTAAAAGCAAAAAAATATAGTAAGAAAAAATTAAAAATGTTTTTAATAGAAATTGAAAGTAAAAATGAAGTTTTTCACTGTCTGCTTTGAAGAAAAAGAAATGAAAAAAGAAAACACGGAAATTGTTTGAAAATTTGAAAAGCTGAATACACTGAAGTAGACTGAAATAGAATGATAGAAGTAAGGTAGAATTTGAGAAAAATTACACAAAAGTAAAGAATATAGTAAAAAAATTAAAGGAAAATATTTTTAATAAAAATTGAAAATAAAAATGAATTTTTTGTCTTTCTGCTGCATTCTGTGGTTCAGGTTGTACAGATTGTTGTGTTAATCCTCCAGTCAGTTTTCTAGGTGTGTAGGATGGTTTAGTGTTGGTCAGGCTGTATTTCATGGACGCAGGGCTCACAAAGAACTTCAATGCTGTTCTGCCATCTTGCCTTCTCTCCATAAGAGACTTTTAAATACAGATAACAAACTGAGAGCTGTTGGAGAGATGTTGGGTTGGGGGATGGGCCAAATGGGTGATGGGCATTAAGGAAGGCATTTGTTGGGATGTGTAATGGGTGTTATATGTAAGTGATGAATCACTAAATTTGACTCCTGAAATCATTGCACTATGTGTTAACTAACTTGAATTTAAATATACAAATTTTTTAAAAAATTTGATCTCTTTGCTAACTTAGAATGTAACGCTCTTGTCTAGGGAAGCATTTTGTTCTCTGAGATGATACAAACTCTAATTGTTAAAAATGTGGGTGCTGGGACCAGAATACTTGACTTCACATCTTGATTCTTCCACTGCTTAGCTGTGTTCCTTGGAGCACTGTGCCTCCTCTGTAAAAGATAGAATTGTATTTGGTAAAGGAAATAACTATTACCCACCTCAGAAGGTTTTTGTGAGAGTTGCACAAGGTGTAAATGTCAAGCTTTTAAAATAGTGTTAAATGTCCAATTTACATTGGCCACTGTTGTCTTTACAATTATTATTAGAGAAAGATCACTGATGGAGTTAGGAGACCATCATTCCCCAAATTGGGTTGGACATCTGAGTTCATCTTTGGGGACTAATCCTAGACAGGTGATTGGACAGATGGTGGTGATTAAAATGAGTGCTCAAGGGGCGCCTGGGTGGCTCAGTCGGTTGAGCGTCCGACTTCGGCTCAGGTCATGATCTCACGGTCCGTGAGTTCGAGCCCCGCGTCGGGCTCTGTGCTGACGGCTCAGAGCCTGGAGCCTGCTTCCGATTCTGTGTCTCCCTCTCTCTCTGACCCTCCCCCATTCATGCTCTGTCTCTCTCTGTCTCAAAAATAAATAAACGTTTAAAAAAAAAAAAATTTAAAATGAGTGCTCAAGCACAGAAGTACGCTGAGTGCTCATAGGTCCCAGGGGGCCTTACAGGCCTTAGGACATTGTTATTGACCCTGAATGATCAAAGAGAGGATTATAGTTTCTAAAACTCTAGGGAACTTTGAGAGCTTTTAGGAATGCCTAGTTGGATTGTAAATTGGTACAACCACTTCGGAAAACAGTTTAGCATAATTATGTGGTAAAGTTGAGATTGGTGAACCTTGTAGTCTGGCCATTTCACTCCTGAGTGTTTAACAGAAAACTTGAGCAGGATACCTCTACAACAGTTATTATAGCAGTATTGCTCTTAATACTTCCCCAACTAGAAATAACCCACATGTCTAACAGAATGGATAAATAAGTCATGGTATTCACACAATGGAAAGCTGGATGGCAGTGAAAATGAACAGAAGAGAGCTACACACAACAATATGGATTAAACTTATAAATATAAACAAGTGAAAGAAGCAAAGCATGGAAAAGCACCTACAGTTTGATTCTATTTGTACAAAGTCTAAAGCAGGCAACACTAAACTACATTATTAAATACTTTCAAAGGTAGCAATTATAAAGAAAAGTAAGTAAATGATTACTGTAAGTGTCAAGAATAGTAGTTATTTCTGGGGCAGTGCTTCTCAAATTTTAGTGAGCCTCACAATCAACCTGGAAGGCTTATAAAATGAGATTCTGATTCAGTAGGTCTGGGCTGAGGCCTAAGGGTCAGCATTTTCACCAAGTTCCCAGGTGATGTCGATGCTGCTTCTTTGGAGACCACACATTGAGAACCACTGCTTCAGGGGTAAAAAAAAAAAAAAAAAAAAAAAAAAAAAAAAAAGGCAGGGAGGTTATTGGGAAGAGCCACGCAGAGGTTTTGTGTATTCTACTTCTTGACATGGGTGGTGGTTAATGCCTATTTTCTTCACAACTACGCGTTCTGTTGTATATTTTTGTTTTAGGCACTTTTCTCTATGTGTTGTCTGTATGCTCTGCCTGTACTTGACTTTTTTTTTTAAGGGTATTTCTATAATTTAAGATTGTGGTTGGTGTTAGAGGAATGGTGAGATAATTAACTTTAGGGAATTCCTCATTGTCCTAAGGCTTTGGTGTGGCTGGTATGATATGTTAAAATGTATCTTGGCACATAACTTAGTTTTTTTATATTTGTTTTCTTAGGTACAAGACTGTCATGTTCTAAAATATACTCCAAAGGAAAACCATGATGGAAAAATGGCAGCCCTAACTGTAGGAGGAAAAACTGTGTCACGTTTCTATGTAAGGATGTATTTTCATTGTTTAGAATAGTACATTTCATTAGCTTCAGATCTGAATTCTTTAAGTTTTAAGGCTATTCCGTAGTCACAGACTTGTGTTTGTCCATGTGGTAAATTGTGGATTTGGGGTGGAGGTAGTTTGTTGAAGCCCTTGAGCCCAGGATTCTCTATTGTTCCAGTTCCTCTCTTTAGTATTTGGAACAAGTAACTTTACCCTCCATGCTGAAGTATTTACCCATCTGTACAATGGGGATAAAAATACTACCTACCTAAGAGATTTGTTACCAAGATTAATGAGATTTTTCATATGTATCTTCTACAAAGACACATGGAAGAGGGCATGTGTGCTTGGGAAGAGAGGTGTGGTGTAGGAGATCTTAGTATGTGAGCATGGGGAAAGGTAGTTAAGGTGCAAAGGTACACCTTTCTGGGTAGAGTGCTGAAGGGTTTAGACTTCATCCTGTAGACTCCCAAGCACTTTCTAAATTCTTTAAAAAAAAAATTTTTTTTTTTTTTAATGTTTATTTTTGAGACAGAGCATGAGTGAGGCAGGGGCAGAGAGACAGGGAGACACAGAATCCGAAGCAGGCTCCAGGCTCTGAACTGTCACCACAGAGCCCCATGCGGGGCTTGAACTCGTCAACTGCGAGATCATGACCTGAGCCGAAGTTGGATGCTCAACCAACTGAGCCACCCAGGCACCCCAAGAGCTTTCTGAATTCTTTAACTGTGGCAGTAATGTGGTCAGGTCGTTATCCTGGTTAACTAGATAAGAAGAATCTGGGTGCGAGGAGGACATTTAGGAAGTTGTTTTAAGCTCTGGGAAGAGTGGATAAAAGGCTTTGAGCCAAGGCAGTTGCATTGGGCTTGGAAGAGACAGGGATTTAAAGAAGACTGGGTGAGTATATGGTGAGGGGACGCAGGCAGAGAGTGGTTCCTAAGCGAGCACCTGGTTCATTGCTAATGCTGTAACCTGAAATAGCAACAAGGAAAGAGGAAGTTTTGGAGGAAAGAAGTGTGTGCGGCATTTATAGAAAATTCAGGTGGGGTTGTCCCGTAAATAGTGGGATATACTGATCAGTGAATTCAGTTATATGGTTAAAACCATATAGAATCATCAGAGTCCTATAGTTTGGTAGGACTAGAGTCCATTTAGGCCTGTCTCATAAGTGTTAGAGAAGTTAGTTACTTTTGCATATTATACTAGTATTGCCTATTTATATATATTTTTAGTTCTGCTAAAAATTCTGCTATTCACTCTTGACAATTTATTGGCTAATAATTTTAGGATTTAAAATAATTTCACAGTAATGAAAAGCACAGTGAGGTATTTATGGAAACTTTTTTTACATGTCAGATTTTTTTCAAATGTTTGAATATTTTAAATGTATATATGCTAGTCTTCATGTGAATAATTGTTTGATACATGTTTTCTCATTGATTGTACTTCTGTGTTTTTGTTATGTCTAGCACCATCATCTTTATTTTCATTACCAATTTTGTAAATTCATGACTTTATTCCCTTGATACTTGTAAATCAAACATAAAATTGGGATAATCCACTCTGCTCCAACAGATCTGTGAACATTACTTCCCAGAACTGTGAGCCAGTGGAAAAACAAGTAGATGTGGGGTCAGAAGAGCTGAGTTCTAATTCTCACTTCTACCATTAGCTCCCTTCACTCTACTTTCTTGAACATCTGTCTTCTTATACATAAAAACAGGGAATTGGACTTGATGGCTGCTAATCCTCTTTTGGTTCTAAAAGTCTCACATTAACTCTCAAATATTTTAGTTCTCAAGGAAAAACAAAAGTTCCCCCCAAAAATGTATTTGGCAACTCATTTTATTCTATTTTACTTAATGAAGAAGGTGTCGTATAGATAAGATTTTATTAGCATAATACTAATAATTAAAATATTTCAGAAATGGTAGTACTGCATTTTCATACTTGAGACTGTGGTCTACACATTTTAAGCTTTATTCTCTTTCGTGAGTATACCGCACAGCAAGGTGATTTGGATGCTCTATTGTGTTGTGGAGGATTTCCACCCACTTACCTTGCACAGATTTTTTTAATTTACTCTCTGGTATAGGAAGTGCTACAGAGACCTTTCATGCTCTTCAAGATATAAATTTTCTAGGTCCAGAGAACATGTATTAAATACTAAGAAAAATCTTTGTCTTTGACCTTTTTTTAGAGTGAGGTGTGCAAATGAAGTTTTAGAATTCTTTATAAGTAAAGAATTTTGGTTCAGAAAGGAAAAAGATTTTCAAACCTAAAAGTAAGCAGACTTCCTTTTGCGTATTGTATCCCTCAGAGAAACCGCAAGTACGTTGGTTATAGAAGGTTTTAAAAACAAATACACCGATGAATATAAAATCTCAACTAGTTAAGCATTCTAAAATGATTGAATCAGTTTTATTTATAATAGGGCTAGAACTGTTTTGGGTTGTTGTTTGTTTTGTTTTTTTTTTTAACTCTGTAAAGACTTTTTTAGGCCTCCCAGAAATTAGACTGTTTTGCTTTTGCTGTTTTTGTAGCTTATTGTAAATAAAAACATAGTGTTTTTGAATAAGGAAGTTAAGTGGCCTTAAAAGTTGATCGAATCAATTCATCTTAGGAGCAGAGAAGCATTTTCATTGTGAGAAGGATAATTGCAAAGAACTTTGAAGAGGGAGACAAAAAAATGCAGCTTCATAGATGGGATTATCCGAGTGTGACATTGCTGTCAGTCTTTTAAATTGCCTTTTGAAATCATTTATTTGGAAGTCAAAAAAAAAAAAAAAAAAAAAGCCTTGTGTTACACCACTGCTGCTTTCAGCTCAACTTGAGCATTTGGTGTTTTTCACAAACAATACCTAATTAGTTTTATGATATTTTGATTTTTAAAAGAAAAAAAAGTATTCAATTTTACTGAAATTAAAAGATAATCAAGAAGCATGTTATGTATTATCTTTTATGTCTTAGTCTGTAGTTACTTAGGTCAAGATGTTTATCTTTATTTTGTGTTGCTGAAAAGTAAAAGATTTTTCTTAGAAGCTCCCTCGCATACTTAGAAGCTATTAATAAAATGCTTTTTAAATCATCAGGTAGAATATGTGAATGTCAAATAAATTTGAAATCTATTCTAAAATGTAATAAATCTAAATCTGAACATCAGTAAAATAATTGCAAGGAGCCACATTTTTATTCTTTTTTTTTTTTAACATTTACTTTTGAGACAGAGAGAGACAGAGCATGAACGGGGGGAGGGTCAGAGAAAGAGGGAGACACAGAATATGAAGCAGGCTCCAGGTTCTGAGCTGTCAGCACAGAGCCCGACCCGGGGCTCGAACTCACGGACCGCGAGATCACGACCTGAGCCGAAGTCAGATGCTTAACCGACTGAGCCACCCAGGCGCCCCAAGGAGCCACATTTTTAAATGAGAACTTATGTGTTTGCTTTTGTTGCGAATGAAGTGTGTATGGTGATGAAAAGTAGGGGACTTGATAAGTGTGTTGTTGAATATGAGTGTTGGATTTGAGCATGTGGGAGGTGAAACTATAGAGAATGACTGGGATGAAGTTATGTCATCATTCTTTTGGAGGAAAGGAGGAAAGGATAGCTTCTTGAGGGAACACTGAAGTACAGAACAATCTTTTGTAGGCATCCAAAGCAGGGCTTGTCAGCATCTGTTGCATGGTTCCACTAGAGGGCTCCAGGGTTTGTGGGCTGACCCAAAAATTTACATTCTATACTTATGGGCCAGTGCCACCCAATTTCATGTCTATCAAAGGCAGCCTTCTCAGTGTTACAGGGTGGCCCTAACAGTCCACATTTTAAACTGAAATCAAGGAACTGCAGTTTGCTGCATATTCACATATTCTACAATTAAGTCTGGCTGTGCAGATACTCCATTGGATTGGGTGTGCAGTGATGCTTGATTATCCGTACATCATCAGCATCCTCTTGAGTTGGCTAGGGTTTTTCAGTTGCTGCTGTGCTTGCTTTTTTAATTACAAAATTACTCTTGGTTTGGTTTCATAATATAGTTTCCTGAAGATTTCCTCATCCTCAGAATAAGCTGTAATGTTTATTTTAGGCCTGCAATTTTTTAAATAACTAGACTCGAAGATAGCATTGTAAACACAGTAATATCGTGTGCCAAGAACTGATGCAGCAGCAAGCGTGGAAAGGTGGGGTGACTTGGAGAGACAAACCAGGACTTCACGTCTAGACGGATGTCTGTCCTCCATCTCTTATGTCTTCACCATTCATTTAGCTCACTTCTGCAGTGTCTGACTTGCCACTGTGCTTAGCTCTAAAGTTACAGATACAGGTGAATAAAACGGCTCGCCACCCATGTGCTCCAGCAGACAGGCAAACATTCACTGGTAAATGTAAGGTAACATGAATAATAATTGAGATGTATGCAAGGTCTAGAGATAACAGACAAGGAAGTAGTCTGCTCTGGCAAGGCGGCCCAGGCAGGAATCTAGACAGGAAATATCACTGGAGCTGGGACTAGACATATATTTAACAGATTTTTAACATGCTTTGGAGGTACAGAGGTGGAGAAGAATTACAGGCCAAGGGACTGGCGTAAGCAGACATAGGTAAGCATACATAGAGTACTATGGCTTGTTGGGCTGCAGGTGTTTCTTTTGTGATGAGAGAGGAAGTTGAAGGGGAGAGAGCATCAGGAAGATAGATACACCTGTGTTGGTTATAGGCACATGAAAGAGGTACTCTTCACACCAGAAAATGTAAAGTGGTACAACTCTTTTGGTAAGTCTTCCAGCAATCTATATCGAGAGTCTTAAGAATTAAAAAAAAGACCCAGGACATCATTTTAAGGAAATGAGGTATCCATGAAGTTTTCCATTCAAAGGTATTTTTTATTCAAGGATATTTACAGTAGCAGAAAAAAGGGCAAGGGTGAAGGGAAAAACAGGCAGCAGGACCTACCAGGAGCTGGGGATGTAGCAGCACCTAAAGTTTCTGTTCTCAAAGCTTACATTTTGGTGGGCTTGGGGGTGAAACAGGGAGGCTGTAGCATAGAAGATAAACAATAAAAAATGGCTATAGAAGTGCTTCAAAGATTAATAAAGTAGGTTGAGAGGATTGCGAGTGACAGAACGTGGTGCTATTTTAGACAGAATAATCAGGAAAGGTAAGTTAATATTTGCATAGAGGCCTGAATAAATTGAGGGAGCAAGGCCTGGAAAAAATCTGGCAGGAAAGCATTTCAGGCAGGGGGGACAGTATGTGCAAAGTACCTGAGGCCATTGTTTAATGTGTTCTTGGACTGGTTAGGAGGAATGCATTGTACCTGAAGCAAGGTGGCCAGGAGGAGAGTAGTAGATGAGGACAGAATGTACAGAACCTTGTAAACCATGTTAAGGATTTAGGATTGATTCTGCATGAGATGGAAACCATTGTGGAGACATGAGTTAGCTTGAGTTTTAAAAGGGTCATGCCAGCCTGTGACTGGAGAACAAAGCATGGAGCCAGGAGTGTGGAAGTTTGGAGACCGACTAGGAGGCTATGGAAATAATCTGGGAAAAAGATGGTGGATTGGGGTGCGGGTGAGGAGTAGTTGATGTGGGCTGTATTTTTTTTCTCTTTTGTTTGAGAGAGAGAGCGTGAGCAGGGGAGGGGCAGAGGGAGAGAGAGAATCCCAAGCAGTCTCCACACTGTGACAGTGAGGAGCCTGTCATAGGGATTAATCCCAGGACCTGTGAGATCATGACCTGAGCTGAAGTCAAGAGTCAGACCCTTAACCGACTCAGCCACCCAGGCACACGTGGGCTGTATTTTTAGAGTCTACAGGAACTGCTCATCAGTGGGACATGGGACGTGAGAAAGAAGAGTCAAAGGTAATCACAAGATTTTGGGTCCAAACAACAGAAGTATGGAGTTGCCCTTTGTTGAGATTTGGAAGATCAGAGGAAAGCAGGCTTCTGGGGGGATGTCGAGTTCAATTTTAGACATGTCAGATTTGAGTTGCTGTATGACATCAAAGTGAGATAGTGAGTTGGCATTTGGATGAATGAATTTGTAGTTCAGAATAGAATTTGCAATTGAAGTTAGAAATGTGGGGTTTTTAGCGTGTGAAAGAACAGAGAGTGACAGCCTCAAGGAGAAAGTGGTCACCTGTGCCAAGCATTGCTGATAGAGCCAGTAAGATGAGTATTGACTGGTGTGTTTGACCACATGGAGATGGTTGGTGACCTTGACAAGCACTTTGCATTGAGTATTAGGGGCTGCAAGCATCTAATTAAAGTGGGTTTGAGAGAATGGGAAGATAGAACGTAGATTCAGCAAAAGTCTTTCAAGGAGCATTGTAAGGGGGAATGGAAAGATTAGCTAAAGGAAGCTGTGTGGTCAAGAGAAAGTTTTGGGTTTTTTGTTTTTTGTGTTTTAAAGGTTTTTTTTTTTTAATTAATTTATTTTGAGAGAGTACGCATGCACACACAAGGAGGGGCAGAGAGAGGGGGAGAGAGAGAATCCCAGGCAGGCTTCATGCTGTCAGCACAGCACCTGACGTAGGGCTCGATCCCATGGACTGTGAGATCATGACCAGAGCCAAAATCAAGAGTCAGACGCTTAACCCACCGAGCCACCCAGGTGCCTTAGGATTAGGTTTCTTGATACTTACAGTCTCCAGTCAGAATTCACATATGATCACAACTCTTTCTTTTCCTACAGAAGAAAAGTCTTTCACCATTTAGTGTATATGAGCTCCACCATGCACATGGTGGATCCTTGGTGTAATGGATTATAGATAAAAATCCCACCTCCCCAAATAAGAGGAATGTGGTGCTCTTTGTTCATTAGGGGAACAGTGTGCTCTTAATGATTTGTTGATAACTTGGTTTAGATCTCTGTGTATTGAACTCCACCTTTAGTATTAATGAGTTACTTATGTGTACTGCTTTTCCTCTAGAAATCTCCATCTCTATTGGAATTTTACCAAGAACTTGGATTGCCGCCAAAACAGAAAGTTAAAATCTTTCGTGTAACAGATAATGCTGTGATTAAACCAGGTAATCTGAGGTTGGGGAGAGGAGGGAGGCAAAAATACCCAGATACGTGGTTTAATGTTAGCCCTTTTGATAAAGTTGAATCCACGATACAAAGCCCCAAACATTTATTTTTAAATACAAAATGGCATCTAATTTAATCACTGGGGACAAACAAGCCATTTTCTTTTTTGACTAGAAAGAACTGTAGAGAACTCTTTGTTTTCCATTAAAGAGGGAGGAGCGCTTTTGTTTTTAACTTGTACAGAGAGTTTTACATTTGGAAGAGTCACTCCAAATAAATACACTAACTTTTATTTATTTTTATTTTTTATTTTTTTAAATACACTAACTTTTAAAATGTGAAGTTCACTCGGTGTAGGGTGGCATTTTAGTAAGTGAGGAATACCTAGACCCCCGTTGAGATAGAAGAATTTGAGAAAATATGAAACAGTAGAGTGACTGACCATAGCACCTCGATCCTTACTTAAAAATTCCAAAGTATTTTACTTTACCAAATGTCAAAAATTACAGTTTGGCAATGTGTTTATGTCGGTTTATGTAGTTAACAACATTTTGACATCTTTGAACTTCAGAAAAGCTCCCTCATGTCTTGAACTTGAGTTCTAACAATTAGTCAGAGGGTGTCTTGAGATTTAATACTTTAATATCTGAACTGAATTTCATGATGTAAAATACAATTTCAATAGGCCTTATTAATTGGAATGACAGAGGATCAGCCTTGATATAAGCTAGAATTAAAAGTGTTTTTTGAAGTGCAAGTTTTATAGTTTAAAGCTAAAGTGAATGGAATTAAGGGAACAAATGTAAAAATTAAGTCCATATTAACTTCTGTTGTAGCTCAAACCATTTGAAATTGTTTTTGTGGTGAAAAGTGGTCATGTATCAACAGTTCAAGTCATTCAACCTCCTAGAAATTCAGTCAGTTTTAATCTCCCCTATTTTTTCTTAGTTCAATGTTTTTCTCTGCCCATACAAATCTAGGTTAAGTCCTTCATTAAAGGATACTACCCCTCTGAAATCCCATAGAATCTTACTCCCTGTTTTAAACGAGCCAAAAATAGCATTCAATTATATTCCCTATTACATTGATTATGGCTTTTTTTGTTTTGTTTTTAAGAAAAATGTCTCTTATTTGATGATGTTAATGTTGATTCTTCACCTATATAATAAATTCTTGAGGTCAGGAACCGTGTCTTATACTTCTGTATTTCTAACTGTACATATGGTAAATGTGCAGTATTTGCCGATTGTCAAATTAAATAGTTCTCATAGTGTTAAGTTTAAATTGATGCAAACAAAATGTTGTGCAGGACTTTCACTTACAAAATTCCTTTAAATAACACATTTTTCTGATGTATTTTAAGTAAGACTCCGTTTACATACAACTAGACTTGGAAATGTTAGTATATAAAACTAGGGGTATCAATAATAGCAATTTTTCAGTATTCTAAATGATCCAGGCATGCTAGAATAACTATATTTTATGGATACAGTGACCATTCTTCCAAAAATAGATATGTATGGGCTATATATGGATATCACACATCCAGTGTACAATGAACCTGGGTTCAAACACTTAAGTTCCTACTTTCAGATAACTTATCTCTAATGGTTAAAAAAGATTTGATCCAGCCAGAACTTTTTTTTGAGTCATTCTTTTATTTTTATTTTCGTTATATGAAATAGGAAAAATATCTTAAGTCACTATATTGTTATTTACCAAAGCAACAAAAAATCATCAAACCCATGTATTTACCAGTAAGAATACAGTGTCTGTCATGTGAATTACCCATTTCAACCAGTACCATGTTGGCCTCTGTGAAGGCACAAGCCCATCCGCCAGCCGTGATCTGTTGGCCCAACATTCTGGGGCACATTGTTCTTCAGCCCATGGACAGTCGATTAAAACATGTTTGATGAACAATTTTAATTATTGATGTTTCTAATAATTATAATTGCAGAAGAGAATCTTCTACTTTTTTGGAAACCTGATAGGCTTTCTAGATGTGGTTTATGTTCAGTGACATTGTTCTGGGCCGACATTTCATATATTGCTTGTTTTCTTTTCATAAAGGCACTCCTCTTTATGCTGCTCACTTTCGCCCTGGACAGTATGTGGATGTCACAGCCAAAACGTAGGTCCGCTTAACAGGTTCTTTTCCTTTTGTTCTTCTCATATTAAAAAATAACAGAGCAAGTGAAAGTACAGTCTTTCAAGTCAATGAGTAAAGATTAAGTAACCATTATTCTTATTCGTAATTCTATAATGTTACTGATTGTACTGGATTTTAAATTGCACTGAATTAGTTGTATGTGAAGAGTTCACATCAACTTACAGGTTTTAAACTGAGACGCATGCTTCTGGAAATGAGACTGAAAGAAAGGTCACATTACTCAGGTTCTTTGTGGGTTGGGCCCGCTTCTATTTTTAAGACCAAAGGCTACCTGCTGTTTGATGGTGAAATATAAATGAACAGTGCTATGCAGTTCTTTTGAGATTGTGTCATCTAGTAATTGGTGGTTCTTCCAACTCTAGGAGATGGTTAAATTAGAAACATTACAAACATTTTATATGGTTTGTGATGGTTGTTTTGCTTAAGGTTCCCCTAGGGTAACTATAAAACATTTTGTTAACTGTGTTAAAATAAAAGCCTATCAAAAGCTGGAAGAAGTAGTATTACACCTTAGGCCTCTAGCAGTGTGGGGTTATCTCTCAGTGCTGGACAAGTGAGACTTCTTCCATAAAAACAGAATATTTTTTTATCCTTAAACAAGGGCTTAATTTGGCAGAAATCAACCCTTATTTGTCGCACTAACAGAAAAATGCTGACTTTGATCCATTTTCAGACTGGGCAGTGGTATTTCTGGTACTGTACTTTTTTCATATCTTACTGTCAGATGACTTAAGATAAGTTCGGTACTGGCAGGATGATCTCCAGGAAACATTTAGCTCTTACAGAAGCAGCAATTCAAAATTTGGTTAAGGTTAGTTCACTATGGAATGAAGTAACTGAGCCCCCGTCTATGTTTGTGTAGAAATTGTTCAGTATATGTTAGTAGAATCCACCTGACCTAGGCTAAACTAAACTCCAAATATCAGCTCTTGGCTCTTCTTGTTTCTTGTTCTGTCACCACAGATGATAATTTTACTTCTTTTGTGTGCCTTTTTTGTCATTTGAAAAATGGGTCTGGGAACCGTTTGAAAATTAACGGTGGTCCACAGGTGCTCTGGAACAGTCTGACAATCACAGTGACTGAGCCAAAGAGCTTTTAAGCAAGGAAACCAGATGAGTGCCAGCATCAGTTTCCTTAATGCAGTCAGATGCACTTTATTTCCACTCAGGTAAGAGCCATAGCAAACAGCTCTTACCTTTGATTAGCTATTTAGAAATGGAGTCCAGATAGATGGACAATACAGTGGGTCCTCTTTTTAGAGAGATTATGGACTTCTCCCCCTTTTTTTCCTGCATCCTGATTGTTGCAGACTCATTCCTACTTACTGAGGCCTCTAAAATTACTTGGCAACTTTCTTTATTCTGTTTTTCCTTGTCAAGAACTCAGAATATTGGAGCTGTAAAACTTTCGTTACCTGGGGAGATGTGTGTGTCGTGAATCAGATGATTTTCCTTTTTAATTTCTGAGTTGATTATTACATATAATAAAGTACCTCAGTAATTTTGTTAATATACACACAGCTGATAGTGCATGAATTCCGTTACCTAGTTTACCGAATATATGAGCTATTCTGAGAAGTCCTACAAAGTCAGAGGCCTTTGTTAGCAGGTGCCTTGTGCTGGGATTTGTGACTAGCTTGGACTAAAGCCAGCTTTTCAGATGGCTGTGTTCAGCAAATGCTTTCATTTCATATGCTGCTGTCAGGTTTCATTGGCTTCTTAAAAGTTAGTTTTAAAACTTCATCCTTTTTATTACGAGTATAAAATGAAAAGAAAACAGTTTTAATATCATGTACCTAGAAAACTAAATCCTTGTGCCAGTCTCAAGACTAGATGGCTGATAAGAGCTGGGGGAACAACTAGCCCTGGGATTTAAAGTAGTTGCCGTTCAACTCTGGAGAAAGGAGGACCTTCATTTGAGAAGATCTCACTGTTGTGTGTGCTGCAGTCCAGGATTCTGTTTGACTTTTCACCAGGTAACTGGCAAGAGTTACCCCACACAAGTGTGCACTTTAGTCTCGTGGGCGTGTCTTTACGTCCTATTACTTCAGATGTGATGAAATAAGACTTCTGCTTTTTGCTGAATATTTCCAGTGACTCTTGTAGCTAGCATGTTATTATGGCCTCAAGATGCTTCTGAGTGTTTGTAAATTAGTGGGACTCTGTCCTTCTCACGAGGAGCCGTTTTGAATTCCTTCCGGGGCAGCATTGGATCCTCAGCTGCATGCAGTCCTGGTGGCTGCTGCCTCTCCCTTTTGCCCTTGACAGATAATGGAGGACACACACACGCATCTGCTCGCTTTTCTTTTTCCTTTTTAAATCCTGTCTCCTTTTCCTGATGCTTCTCAGTTTACGGAGTTGAAGTTCTTTACAGCCAATGAGAATGTTCTTCTCCTTGTTGACTATAAATGGAACCATCATCTTTTGGGAATAGATTACGAGTACTCTCAGTCCCTTACTATGTCTTGCTTGTGGCCAGAGATTTGCTTCTTTGTCCTCCATTTCCAGCCCCTGTTTTAAATGTTTTGATATGTCTGGACCCCCTTTTCTTAATTATTAATCCTGTTAGAAAAAAATCGTACAGTGACACAGGTCACACGATGAAGGATATGGATTTACAGGCAGGGGCAGTGGTTGTCACACTTGAGTAGGTTTCAGAATCTGCAGGAGGGCTTGTTAAACACAGATTGCAGGACACCCCACCCTCCAGGCCCCCCCCCCCCCCCGCCACAGTTCTTTTTTGGTAGGTCTGGGGTAGTACCTGAGAATTTGCATTTCTAACAAGCGCCTACTGAAGTAGATGCTACTAGTCCAGGGACCACACTTTAAGAAACACTGGACTAGAGAACAGTCAAGGGCTCACCAGTGGAACCACATTCCCTTCCTACTCCTTCACCCAACTTGGAATCCTAATCCTTTCCTTTTCCTAAGTTTGTATTCAAATTATAACACATAACATCTGTTTTACAGCAAGCAAATTTAATCGATCCAGTTTTGAGTAACAGTGTCAATAAAAGTAGGCCTATTTATAACTCACATTTTAGTTAACATAAAACTGAAAATTGGTCTCTTTAGTAATTAATGGTCTTCATCATCTTCTTTCCATTAGAAAAGAAAAATCTGAAATTAATCTCATTGAAAATCTTCATTTTTCTCACATTGTAATATTTATATTTAATTGTTAAATCTGTACTTATATTTTGAGTATTTCAATTTTTTTTACTTTATACCTTCAATTTTAATTGCTTGACTAAACATAGTTTAGGAATAACTAAGAAAATTTGGGGCGCCTAGGTGGCTTGGGCATCCAATTCTTGATATCAGCTCAGGCATTTATCTCAGGGTTGTGAGTTCAGGCCCCTCATTGGGCTCCCTGCGGGGCATGAAGCCTACTTTACAAAAAAACTAAAATTAAATTAAATTTGAAAAGAGGGTTCACTTGGTTGAGCACCTGATTTATGCTCAGGTCATGATCCCAGGGTAATGGGATTGAGCCCCACATTGGGCTCTCTGCTGAGCATGGAGTCTGCTTAAGATTCTCTCTCTCTCTCTTTTCTCTCCCTTTCTCTCTCTCTCCCTCCCTCCCTCCCTCCCTCCCTCCCTCCCTCCCTCCCTCTTCCTCCACCCCCTGCTCCCTCCCACCCCTCTACCCTCCTCACACTGTTGATTGATAGATAGATAGATAGATAGATAGATAAGAAAATTTAAAACAAAATACTACCTAAAATAAGAGAATACAATGTTAATAGAAACTACTTCAAGGATGAAATCGTCTGCATTTTTTTTAAGTGACCAGTGACCAACAGTACTAACTTCTTCTTGAAGACTTTCTTAAATTTTTAAATGTTTCTCAGTTAATAATTGCATTGGAAAATCTGCTTGCATTGAAAGATACATTGTATTTATCTGTGCCAAATTTGGGTATGATTTTCTGTATAAATAAGTATTTACTAGCGTCACTTTGGAATATGAGGTAAATACATACTTTCCAGAGTTCATTTTAATTTTTACTTTTATACCAGAAATCATTTTTCATCCAGAGGGCTTGAGAATCTAAATTTAATTTAAATTAATAGGAAAGGTTTTTACATCTAATATATAAAACCATTCTAGCAGGGGCGCCTGGGTGGCTCAGTCAGTTAAGTGTGTGACTTTGGCTCAGATCCTGATTTCACAGTTCGTGAGTTCAAGCCCAGCGTCGGGCTCTGTGCTGACAGCTCAGAGCCTGAAGCCTGCTTCGGATTCTGTGTCTCCCTCTCTCTCTGCCCCTCCCCCACTCACACTCTGCCTGTCTGGCTCTCTCTCTCTCACAAATAAATAAACATTAAAAAAAATTTTTTAAAACCATTCTAGCAGAATAATTTTTCAGTTTCATTATCCTGTTTACAGCTATGCTGTTAAAAGCCCCGTCTTTGAAATATGACAGTTTTATGTAATTCATTCTAAATAAAAATTTAAGACTAGCATGTACAGTGATGTGTTCCTCACGCCCTGCCCTAGCATCTTTTAAAGTTTATATCCCTGTTCTATAATGGCAGTTACATTCCAGTGTAACTTCTAATAGATGTTCTCCCTTTCTTTCACTCTCAGCTTTGAGAAGGAAATGGCTATGAATAAACAGTAGGTGAGATGAGAGTGACTGTTGATTCTGTCCTCAACATAGGATGCTTAGCCCACTGTTTTCTGGTGAATCCTAATGGTGCTTGTCATATTTTATAGGGTTTTTTTTTTTAAAGGAAAGAAATTAGACAAGAATGAAAGAATAAACAAAAATAAAACTGTAAAAATGCACTCTACATTGTAGGGAAAAGCGGTTAGGTCTTGTCTGAAAGGACTGGAAGGACACCTATGGTGCTGATACCTCTATGACGTGGGTGTGGTGCCCTTTCCTGCCAAGTGTTTTATTAAGCTTTATTATTATTTTTAATGTTTATTTTTGAGTGAGAGAGAGTCAGAGCATGAGCAGGGGAGGGGCAGAGAGAGGGGAGACACAGAATCCAAAGCAGGCTCCAGGCTCCAGGCTCCGAGCTGTCAGCACAGAGCCCGACACGGGGCTTGAAACCACAAACCGTGAGATCATGACCTGAGCCGAAGTCGGCCGCTTAACCGACTGAGCCACCCAGGTGCCCCGCCAGGTGGATTCTTAAAAGAGCAAAGACTCTCTGGCCTCTATGCCCAGTCCTGCATACTGTCAGAAGGGTGCCTGTATCCTGGCAGAAACCTTCCCCACTAGTCCGTTATTCTTCTTTCTAGCGGATGCTTGCTCTGAACTCTAGGAGGAGAAAACAAGGCATGTGCTGCCTTCAGGATACAATTGCTGTTTAGCCCTGTACATTTTCAATTTTAATTCATTTTTAGTAAGTTACTTTACTATTATTCAAAGCAGTACATTTTTAAGCATAGTAATGAAACAGTTTCAAAATGAGTGATTAACCTATAGAAGAAAATAACCTCTATAAAAACTAATCCTTCTTAAATCGGAGTGAATGTGTGTTTCAAGATAAAGGAGAGTTTGGTGGGTAGTGTTTTGGGGTTATATTTTGTTGTTTTGTTGCTTTAAAAATTTGTATAGTAGTCATCTATTATCGCCTCACTTTTAACTATATGAAATAGCATTTTTTACTCAAAATCAGCAAAAGTAAGGCCTAATGAGAGGCAGAATAGGGAATGGCCAAAAGCACGGGCTTTGCTTCCCTTTAGCCGTGTGACCTGGGCAGCTTTCTCAACCTCTCTGTTGCCTCATCTTCAACATGAGAATAATTCTAGCACTGCCTCATAGCCGTGTTGTAAAGATTGAATGAGAATGCACAGAAAGCTATTAGCTCAAGGCCTGCCACTTATTAAATGCTCAAGAGTATTGGCTGCCATCACTATTGTTGATATTACTGCTTTTTTATTTGTTTTCAGATTTTAGGGGAAAGTTTTTTTCAGTAGGAAATATCTTTTAAAATGAATAAAAAACATTAAGTCATTAGGAATTCTGGTGTGGTGGTATTTTCTGATACATCTAGTTATTGCCATCTTAAGATTGACTTGCATAGCAAAGTTGGAGCTTTACAAAGCACTCTATGTCGTTTTAAGATTACATACTACCTGCTACATCTAGAATTTACAGAGTAATGAGGATGCCTTTAAAGCTTTGTGACACTCCAGCGTACTGGATATTTTTGTGTTTTTACTCTAATCTGGTTCCCAAGAGGCAGTATGACCTCGGTTGAAAGCATGGCCAGATGCTTCCATTTACCAGGGATTTGTCCTTGGGCAGGTGGCTTAACTTGTCTGAGTGTAGATTTCATGCTCTTTACCGTAAGGGCACGAGACTCACTCTTATCTATATTAACTCACTCTTATCTATATTAATGAAGAGGAAGACTTAACAGTAGATTCAACAAAACAGCAATATGGTCTTCTGATCTATTGAAGAAAGTGATATGGCTAAAGACCTGCAGAAAACTATTATGTCCTTTCAGGATATTATGAAATGATTCAGTTATTTGAGGGTTTTTTGTTTTTTGGGTTTTGTTGTTGTTGTTGTTGCTGTTGTTGTTGTTGTTGTGTGTGTACGTGTGTTTGTGTTTCAGAAGCACACAGTGAACTTAGGACAGCAAATAGGGTTTTCTGAGTTTATTTAGGACAGCCAGGAAGTGCTCCCTTTTATAAGAGGATTCAAAGGAGTCACTGCATATTTGGTTCTCTGTACTGTTGAATAAGCTGGATTTGAAGTCAGGAAACTATACGCCGTGTACTCCTAGCAGTCACTCGTTGATAAAAATGTTCCCAGATATTGATGGGAGGTGTGTGGTTTTTAGACAGAAACAGTACATTCTACATTTCGGGTCATGCTGTCACAAACTCATCCAAGACGGTAACCGCTATACAGCTGTTCGGTGCCAGCTTTTAACTAAATGTGATAGAACACAAAGCAACTGAAAAATTCCACTGTGCCTTGTGGGCTCAGGAGCTGTATATCACTGCTTGAATAGGTTTAGACAACACTGAATCAGGTACAAATTGATTCCTAAAGTTTATGGGGGTCCTCGGAGAGATGCCTTATCCTTGGAATGTGCAGAGATGAAAGTAGCAGGAGTTTGTTGAAATGAGAAGCTATAATGAAATTTTGAAACATTTGTGCCTTATTAGTTTATCATAAATTAAAGGCTAATCCTGATAGAGATCATGAATTAGCTAATAGGGCCTTTTACGTGCATATAATTTATTTTATTAAAAATTTTCCTTTTTTGTTTACTAGTAAAAAAAGTTTTAATTAAAAGCTTTTGTCGGGAGGAGGGAGGGCTCCTGGGTGGCTCAATCGGTTAAGCATCCGACTCTTGATTTAGGCTCAGGTTACGATCTCCCAGTTGTGAGATGGAGCCCCGAGTCTGGTACCACACTGGGTGAAGATTCTCTATCTTTCTGTCTCCCTCTGTCCCTGTCACACAAACTCGGGCTCTCTCTTTCTCAGTCTCTTTGTCTCTGTCTCTCATTAAAAAAAAGGAAAGAAAGAAGAAAAGCTTTTTGGGTGGTTTGAATTGAAAACATAGGAAAGTAATATCAAATTATATCCTACAAGAGATTCTTTTGATTGTTAATTTGGACATTATGCCTTTATATTTCACATTATTTTTTCACAAGTAAAGATACCATCTTACTCTAATCTATTCTCAGTTGCTCGATTTCATAAAGAAGCAGCCCAGTCATGATTTTGGTGAGGACCTGATGTGTGTCTCCATTTCCCTCTATTCATAGGAATGTTTAACCATAGAGAGGCTGGTTTTCAATCAGTTGATTTCTTTATTTTCCCACCCTCACCTCCATAAAAATATAGTCTGATCTTAGGGTATCTTGAGACAAGTCAAGAGTCCGCTCTTCCATTTAGTACTCAGTTATTTTTTTTTTGAGAGATTATGTACAAGTCACTTAAACTTTTTACAGCATAAATCAGGTAAAGAGAAAAAGTAAAACTCGATTTAGAAATGGTTCTGATACAAAAACCTCTACTTACAGAATGGATTTTGATTATTTTTAATAAAAAAAAATCAAGTACTTTGTAGCTGATGTAACACATGATGACAAACACTTTCAGTTCTTTTTCATGGTAAAAGTAGAAAGACAATGCAGTGAGAAGGGTATTTGAGGCTGAGGGAGCAGAATGAGCAAAAACAGGAAAGAGAGTGGAATACTTAGGGATTCACAGAATAATCTGCTATGACTAGGATGGGCAGTGTTTGAAAGGTAGAGTGGACCTAGTTATGAAAGGTCTCATATACCCCAAGCTAAAGAAGTTACTGACAGCCACCTAAGGTTATGGTTTAGTTTGCTTGTTTTTGTTGTTGTTGCTGTTTTGCTTTTTAAAGCAGGGGAAAGCTTGTGTGAAAAGACTGTTGTCTTAGGAATGTCACTCTAGTGTCTCTAAAGGAGCATAGCTTGAAGAAAGAGAGATGTTCAGTTTCTGTTTCTGAAACATTATGATTGAATGGCTGTGATACTTCCGATTAGTTATGGACAGTACATGTGTGGAATGAGATAGTAGCAGAATTCTTGCCAGAGGGCAAAGTTTGTGAAACCCTGGCTTATTAGTAATAGGTTCAAGAGTCAGCAGACTTTTTCTCAAAGGGCCAGATTTAAAATTTTTGAGGTTTACAAGCATTATGTTCTCTGTTGCAAATTATAGCTCCATAGCAGCCGTAGGCAATAAGTAAATAAATGTACATGGCTATGTTCCAGTAAAACTTTATTTACAAAAGTGGCCACTATAGGCTGTAGTTTGCCAACCCTGATTTAAACCATATTGAAATGAGGGTCAGCCACAGGACTCTTAAGACCATCGTTTCATGTAGCAGCAAGAGGTAAGAAACTTCTCAAAGAGTGCTAGAGAAGCAGAAAAATAGGGAGGAAATGATGACTGAGAGTAGTGAGGGGAAGGGTGGTAAGCAGGAAGGATAGAGGACAACTCTATTTTTAAAAAGGCCATAGAAATTTGAATACTGACTAGTTATTTGATATTAAGAATCACTAATTTTTTTAGATTGTGATAATGGTATTGTGGTTTTGTTCTTGAAAAGGATCTTTAAAAGAGATCCATATTAAAATGTTTATGGATGAAATGATATGATACCTGGAATTTGTTTCAAAATAATTCATTAACAGAGGAGGGGAATAGATAAAACAGAATAAGCCTTGAGTTGGTAATATTTGGCCCTGGGTGATGGGATACATAGGTTATTCATTGTACTTGTCTCTCTGCTTTTGACTAAGTTTTGAAATTTCCATAATAAAAATTGATTTTTATAAAAGTCTTTGGATTTGGGAATGAAGGGGGAACCATTTGCTTCCCAAGGAGGAGAAAAAGCAATACCAAGGAAAGAAAGATAGATGAAGCCCATGTCGAGGGAAAAACTTGGTGATGAGAATTTGGGAGGAAGTTCTCCAAGGACTCAGAATGAGTGGAGTTGAGAGCATTCCTCACCTGTGGGCATTTTGTTTTATCACCTATACAAATATATCTAGAATCATGCAGTCAACGGCAGTTTCCTGCAATGTGGGGAAATACATGATGGATTTGTAGTAAAATCTGTGTGTCTACTGATAGACATTTATGCTTTTGACATAATACACCAAGGGAATGAAATTCACATAACAGTTATCTCTAGAGATTTATAAAATGCAGTGGGGAAACATTAAATTATGCATTTTCTTCTGTGAGATACTATGATTGTCATACCTTTAAGCCCCTCCTCCCCCTTTTTTAACACCATCATCTTAAGGCATGCCCGTTATACACAACATTTGGAAACTATAGGACAAAATATAGGAAAAGAATTAGCCTTCTTCCTAAGACACAGCTATAGTCAGTAACAAAATAACTGACTTTTCTAGGTTGGGTACAGGGGTTGAATAAAACACGATCCCCTGCCCTTCATGAATTTAAAGTATACTAAGGGGAAATGGACTGAGAAACAAGGGTAGTATTCTCCTAAATTTAATAGGATCTCTGAGCTTTCTGATGAATTTTTGGTTTATCAAGTATAAATGCTTTAAATAAATGTTTATGTTTTTCCTAATTTTCTGATAAATCTCACGAAATTCGGAACATCTCACATTGTGTTCTTTCTGACTTGAATTTTCCTTTATTTGATTTTTTTTCTGCTAACTAAAACCTACAGCAGAAAAGGGGTAGGGAGGTAAAGCATATGTGTTATGTGCTGTGTATATTTTTAGTAAAATAAAGGTTTTCTTTTATGTGACCTGTGAAAACCTTATATTTGAAATGTGACTGGGTATGCTAAGTATATAGTTCGGTTCTCTTCTTGGCTTTTGTTTTGTTTTCGTTCTCCAGTTGGGTGACAACTGAGAGAAGCAGTAGAATAGATACCTGTACCGCCCATGGATCAACAGGTGCAGTCTCTTCTCCATCATCTGAATTGGGCCAATAATTTGTCATGTCATTTGCATTTATCCTGTTGTTTAAAGGTTATTTACTGAAGAGGTTCCCATTGTTCACAGCATAACAACATGATGCATTCTAGAACTAGATTGAAAAACAGTCTGTAATTAGTCAACAGATAATTAGCACTTTCAGGATGCCGCTTTTTTCTTATAAGCATGTACTCTTAAAACGACCTAAATTATCTTCTGTAATCTACCTGGCATTTGTTTTATTGGTGCACACACTAGCACTCTTTAAGTAAGCGATGAATCAGTTTGAGAACTCAGAAGGTACTAGTAAACTTTCTACCAAGAATGGCCAGTGTTAGAATGTGGTATTTTTAAAACATGTTCAGTTTAGATTAGTGTTGCTAGTCCCCTCTCTTTTTCTCTTTAAAGTGTTATTTGCCAGATACTATCCGGAGGGTCAA
Source organism: Panthera pardus (assembly GCF_024362965.1). Taxonomy (NCBI): domain Eukaryota; kingdom Metazoa; phylum Chordata; class Mammalia; order Carnivora; family Felidae; genus Panthera; species Panthera pardus. Next base: position 130,210,135 of record NW_026526721.1, read on the forward strand.
ATGACTTTGTTGGTATTTCTTCTTTATTTTTAAATTGCCAAGCATTTTATTTTTTAAATGTTCTAAAATGCAGCATTAACTAGAAATATTTAAGTTTCAGAAGCAAAATTTCAGTAAAACATTTGATTATCACAGTTTCTGTTCTTAGATGATAATCTCCTTGCAAAAGTTATAGTGGATTTCTCATTTAATATATGTTAAGTTACTATTTTAGCTCTTTGACTAGGAATAAACATTATCTTGAGTTTTTGAGGCAAGGCAGAATTATGTGCACATCATCAGTGATGCATTCAGTTGATTAATGTGAAGAAAATGGTGTAAGCTACATTTAAATTATTCCTATACAAGTAATTTTTGACCTGTAATTTGATAATATTCAGCTGTTAGGTTCTACGCGTACATAGTTCATATTGTTTTTATGTTGAATTACTGACTTAATTTAAGACAAACTTTTACTTGTATGGGCTTACTTCAATCCATTACTCTCTGATAATTGACAAATACTTAACAAAGTCCTTGTGGAAAGAATATGGTTTTTATGATCTTGTGCTTTTTGTCCATTTTGTAAGTGGCCTGAACTATGCACTAATAATATTTAGCTTTGTTAACATTAAGGAATACAGCATTAAAAATATGTTGACATATTATCTAGTGAAAGGCGAAAAAGTTATTATCTTAAGAGTATACAGATATATTTGGTACAGCCTTGCAATGCATTCTACCCCTTTCATTGTATCTTTGTACTGATATATTTGACAAAGACAACCTTAATAATGCTGAACCTTAGTATTAGCCACTTTCTACTTGCATCACAGAATGTTTCTCTACTGAGCAGAATTTGAAAACAGAATGGTTTTATTTAAAAATTGAAATACTAGATTTTTAAGAAATTGCTAGTCTCTGATTCTGTTTCTCTGTGAGCTTCCTATTCAAACCTTGAGAGCAAGATCCATCAGATAACTTATAAAAGTAAACTTTGTCCAGCATTAGGGCATTGTTATATTTAGTGTTCTATTACCTATTGCCACCTAACACATTACCCCAAAACATAACAGCTTAAAACAACAAACATGTATTACCTCACAGTTTCTGGGATCAGGAATCCCAGTACAACTTAGCTGAGTGCCTGTGGCTCAGGGTCTCTAACAGGGCTGCAACCAGGCAGTCAAGGCTGTAGTCATCTCGGTTCAACCTGAACACCGCCTTGCAAGCTCACTGACCTGGCCTTGGCAAGGCTTAGGACCATAGCTGTTGGCTGGAGACATCTTTACCACATGACACTCTATAGGAAATGGCAGTTGACTTCCTCCAGAGCCCAGCAGGAAGAGTGTGCCAAGTAGGAAGCCACAGTCTCTTTGTAACCTAATGTCAGAAGTGACCTTTTATTGTTTTGCCACAGTTTATTCCTTAGACCTGAGTTCCTAGGCGCACCCAGACTCCAGGGGAGGTGATTACACAAGGGCATGAGTACCAGGTGGTGGGGATCTTAATGGTTGCTTGCTACATAGCTTATGAGTACTTTGGAATTTCTAGAAATTTACCCTTGTTTTACAGGATAATAAAACTCCCTGTTCAGATAGAACTTCCTCTGCTTAGATTGTCTCATAATTTTGAATTAATCATTTTATATGGAATGAGGCTCCAGGAAGGGGTGCAGACAGGACATAGGTAAAGAACTGTTCATTTGCAGTTTTCTTGCATAGCTTTTCCCAGTTATTTAGATAAGCAGCGTTGTTAAAATTCCAAGGTACTATTAAGAAAATGCACACTTGGGAATATTTTATGTTCTGTTTATTATATAAATTCTAATGTCTACCTTGTTCAGTATTGGTAAAGGTTTTCAAGGCGTCATGAAAAGATGGGGATTTAAAGGCCAGCCTGCTACTCATGGTCAAACAAAAACCCACAGGAGACCTGGGGCTGTTTCAACTGGTGTAAGTATAACTTGAGTGACCTCTTTTTAATGCTAAATATTCAGCTTCTGCACATACAGTGCTCTAGTCTGTTCTTGGGATCAAGTCACATAATTTTAATCTGACTCCAGGTGGGTCATAGTACTTGTCACATTTTTATGAGTCCTGGTCTCACTTTCCAGAGCCAGACGTGAATCATTTCATAATAACCCACATACTTACAGCCAGTCTTCTCAGTACTTTTCCTTCCTGCTTTCTCATTTCCATCTCTGTCTCCCATCCTGCCCTCTGAAGTCTGCGCCAAGAAATCAGATATTAGAATGCCCTTCCAATCTGCCCCACTGGTTCCTTCCCAGAGTCATCTTTGCCTTAACAGAGACTGTTGGGGAAGATTGTCAAGAATGGTATCATGCAAGGGAGAAGTAGTAGAGGAAAAATGGAGAAACAAACAATAAGAACATAGAAAATGGAGAAGGAATTTTGTGTTCTGAAATAATTTCCTGTAAATTATAGGATTGAATATGATAAGTGAATATATTGATAATGGGAGCAAATTTCTCACTATTATAAAAAGATACTCAGGTATGAAAAGGAGGGAAATTAGAACAAACCCTATAGGGTTGAATTCAGATTGTAGATATCAGTATACATTTACTGTATATGTATATAAGAGAAATAGATATGTTCGTATGTGTGTATTTATTTGTTCCTTAGCTCTCTGTCTGCTGAATGTTCATAGCAGTATTATTCATAATAGCCAAAAAAGAGAAATAACCCAAATGTTTATCAGTTGATGAATAGGTAATTAAATGTAGTATATTCATACAATGTTACTTAGCAATAAAGTGGAATGAAGTACTGATACATGCCACAACATGGACGAACGTTGAAAACATGCTAAGGGAAAGAAACCAGTCACAGACTACATATTGTGTGATTCCATTTACGTGAAATGTCCATTGTAGGCAAATCTGTGGAGATGAGAGTAGATTAGTGGTTGCACAGGGCTGGGGGGAGTTGGAGGGAGTGACCACTAATGGGTTTGGAATATCTGTTTGAGATTGAATGAAAATGTTCTAAGATCATTTGTGGTAATACACGACTCTCTGTGTATACTCAAATCTTTGAATTGTATACTTCAGGGGAGCCTGGATGGCTCAGTTGGTTAAGCCTCCGACTCTTGATTTTGGCTCAGATCACGATCTTATGGTTCAGTTCGTAGGATCAAGCTCCGTGTTGGGACGCCACGGAGCCTGCCTAGGATTCTCTCTCTCTGCCCCTCTGCCTCTCACATACACGTGCTCTCTCAAAATAAATGGGTAAATTAAAAAAAAAATTTTTTTAATTTAAATTGTATACTTTAAAAAGAGTAAAATGTGTGGTATGTGCATTGTACTTCAACAAAGCTCTTTTATTTTTTTAAATATTTATTTATTTACTTAGGGCTTGAGCAGGGGAGGAGCAGAGAGAGAGGGAGAGACAGAATCCCAAGCAGGGTCCATGCTCAGCTCAGAGCCCTACATGGCGCTCAGTCTCACACCGTGAGATCATGACTTGAGTTGATGTCAACAGTCAGATGCTTAACCCACTAAGCCACTAAGGCACCCCTAGCTCTTTTAAAAAAAATTAGGCTTGTTTTCTCTCTCTCTCTCTCTCTCTCTCTCTCTCTCTCTCTCTCTCTCACACACACACACACACACACTCACACACACACACACAATTAAAATGGCATGTGGAAGAACATGACTCGTTAGTTAATTGTCATGAAATAAATAAATGACATGTAGAAGAACCTATTTTTATAACTCAGCTTAGTTATTTGTCATGAAGTGCACTGTTCTGTGTTTGTAAATATTGCCATTCAGGATTAGCTGGTAAATACCTTTATAATCCAGAGAGGGTGAACTTTTAATGAGAATGTAAACTTAATGGGGGGGGGGGGGGGGCAGAGTCCTTTTTTAGTAATGTAATGTTAAACAAGGTGTGCCTATCACTGAGTGTGTTTCTAGAATGAATAAAAGTGATAGTTTGTAACATGCAGAATTGTCTTTAATCTGTGTTGGTTACATAGTAACCAACTCTAATGCTATGGTGAGCAACTTCCATGGGAGTTTTGTGGGTTGTCAGATTAGTGATACAGAAGTGTTTATATTCCAAGAGTTCATGTGTCATGAGAAGCTTTCCCATTTGAGATGTAATTCAAATTTGCTTCTTTAGATGTAGTATTATCCGTTACCAAAGCCAGAATAAAAGAGACTGTGTGAAGCTGTTTGAATTATATGAATCAGAGACAACCAGGACTGGACAAACTCGATATTCTAATAACTAATTCTGTCCTTTAATCATTCTGGGGAAGGAGAGTAACATCAAAAGCAAGAGTGGGGGAGTGGAACCATTCCAGCAGCAGTGGTGTGGATTGAGTCCATTAAGTCAGTTAATACAGAAGATTAGTGAAAACAGACCAGGCAGTCAAGTCTTCCTTGAATGGTGGTGTGACGTGTATTTATGTCCTGTAATTTTTCTTTTCTCCTTCTCAACTGGTGTTAGCTCAGTTGCTACTCTCTTGTTACTGAGTTTTTCTCCTACATATGTTTCTTAGTCTGTATTTATTTTGTTGCTCTAACTTAATTTAGAAAGGAAATCCTCTGGGGTAAATATGTCTAAATCCATATTTAGTTCCTTACTGGGGCCTAGCAGAATGAGGAAAAAGTCCAACATTTTAATAACTCCTGTCTCAGTTTGCGTTTCAGTTTGATCTGTTCTATTTGAAATTGAGAGTACTTAACAGTGCTAATTTTGGTTTTGTTGTGTAGGATGTTGCCAGAGTCTGGCCTGGAACTAAAATGCCTGGACAAATGGGAAACAAAGATAGGACAGAATATGGACTAAAAGTAAGTTTCTGAAGTGACTCTTTTTTAGGAATAGTTAAATTAATGCCTGAATGCAAAGACACCAGAGGATGTTCTGCATGTGTGTCTGTGTAGAATCGTTCTGATACTTGAACTCTGTGTGTGTGTAGCCATAGTCATGGTAATGTGTTCATCTAACACCCAAGCTGTGCAATGTGCCGTCATAAAAAGAAAAAGTCATCTATTTGACCTGGTAGGTTTCTACAAGAAGACAGCGCATGAACAAAAGTCAGATTCAGAGCATTGTGTAGAATACTGCCCTTTTATCAACTAATGAACAAAAGCTCCCTACATGTATATGTGGCTGTGCCATTACATAAGCACAGAGAAAAGTGGGATTACATGCCAGATTATTTTGGATTATATGTCAAAGGTGTGAATGGATAAAAGTGGATGTAGAGGAGGAGAGAGGGAGACCATCAACACAGGAGGGAAAGATAGTACTAAAAAAAGGATTGTGGTATATATCCATAATTATATATATTTAAAGGGGAGAAGTTAAATTCAATCCCTGCTAATCTGAGGAATTTGACCAATAACCAATGTTTCTATATGTATGTGTATACATTTCAAAGTATAGAAAGTACAAAGAAAATAGCTATTCTTGAAAACAATACCCCAAGATAAACACTATTAGCATTTTGGTTCATGTTCTTCCAGCCTCTATTCTAGATATATATTTTTTTACTTATTTATAAATTTTGACCAGCAGTTTTTTTTAAACTTTATGTAATTAAATCTGAAGGTTTGTTCCCTTTTTTTTTTTAATTTATTTTGAGAGCTTGCATGAGTGGGGGAGGGGCAGAGAGAGGGAGAGAGAATCCCAAGCAGCAGAGCCCAATGCAGGGCTCAGTCCCACAAACCAAACATGTGATCATGACCTGAGCTGAAATCAAAAGTCAGACATTTAACCCACTGAGTCCTGCAGGCACTCCAAAGATTTTTATTCCCTTCTATTATTTTTACATCTGTGAGAGATCACCTGTTTGTATCTGTTTGTGGATATTTTCTTTGTATGTCGGGGGTGGGGTGGTGGTATTTGCATGTGTGTATATGTGAGATATTTCAGTTTCCATAGTATTTTAACACTTAGCCTTTATTAGCTATGAACTGTGGGTCAGACTTCATTTTCACCTCACATGCTTTGTTCTTTCACTACCATTTTGACCATTCTCTCCCTTTGTGTAAATTTTTTTTTCACATGAAAGGCCATGCACATGAGAGCCATCTCAGCACACTTATTTTGAAAATGAGACCCAGAGAAGTTGTAACTTCCCTAGTTTCTAATTGCAGGAAGCTAATATTAAATAAAATTGAAATAAAATTACTACTTTATTTTCAAATTTTTATTTAAATTCTAGTTAGTTAACATACAGTTCAGTATTGGTTTCAGGAGAATTCAGTGATACATCATTTACATCCAATACCCAGTGCTCATCACAAGTTCCCTCTTTAGTACCCATCAGCCTACTACTTCCCTCCATCAACCCTCAGTTTGTTCTCTATCTTTAAGAGTCTTTTGTGGTTTGTTTCCCTCCCTCGTTTTTCGTCCCCCCCCCCATATGTCCATCTGTTTTGTTTCTTAAATTCCATATATGAGTGAAATCATATGGTATTTGTCTTTCTCTGAGTTATTTCACTTAGTATAATATACTCTAGCTCCATCCACGTCGTTGCAAATGACAACACTCAATCTTTTTGATGGCTGAGTAATATTCCATTGTGTCTGTATACACACCACATCTTCTTTATTCATCAGTTAATGGACATTTGAGCTCTTTACTTTGGCCATTGTTGATAATGTTGCTATAAACATAGGGGTGCACGTACCCCTTCAAATCTGTATGTTTGTATCCTTTGGGTAAATACCAAGCAGTGCAATTGTTAGGTCATAGGATAGTTCTCTTTTTAACTATCTGAGGAACCTCCGTACTGTTCTCCAGAGTGGCTGCATCAGTTTGCATACCCACCAACAGTGCAAGAGGTTTCCCCTTTCTCCACATCCTTGCCAACATCTGTTGTTTCTTGTGTTGTTAATTTTAGCCATTCTGATAGGTGTGAGGTGGTATCTCATTGTGGTTTTGATTTGTATTTCTCTGATGATGAATGATGTTGAGCATCTTTTCATGTGTTTATTAGCCATCTGGATGTCTTCTTTGGAAAATGTCTTTCATGTCTTCTGCCCATTTCTTCACTGGATTATTTGTTTCTTTGGTGTTGAATTTGATAAATTCTTTATAGAGATGGGATACTCACCCATATATTAGATAAATTCATATTTATATTTAAAATGAGAGTTGGGGCACCTGGGTGGCTCAGTCAGTTAAACATCCCACTCTTGATTTCAGCTCAGGTCATGATCTCACACATTCACGAGTTTGAGCACCACATCAGGCCCACACTGACTCTCTCTGCCCCTCTTGCACATGCTCTCTCTTCAAAATAAATAAACTTAAGATGGAATGAATAAAATGAAAATTTGCTACCACTTTTTTTTTATAATTCACTTATTTTTTAATTTCCATCCAAGTTAGCATGCAACAGTGATTTCAGGAGTAGATTCCTTAATGCCCCTTACCCATTTAGCCCATCCCTTCTCCCACAAACCCTCCAGTAACCCTCTGTTTGTTCTCCATATTTAATAGACTCTTCTGTTTTGTCCCCCTCCCTGTTTTTATATTACTTTTGTTTCCCTTCCTTTATGTTCATCTGTTTTGTCTGTTCATGTCCTCATATGAGTGAAGTCATATATTTGTCTTTCTCTAATTTCACTTAGCATAATACACTCTAGTTCCATCCACGTAGTTGCAAATGGCAAGATTTCATACTTTCTGATTGCTGAGTAATGCTCCATTGTATATATATATACCACATCTTCTTTATCCATTCATCCATCAATGAACATTTGGGCACTTTCCATACTTTGGCTATTGTGGATAGCACTGCTGTAAACATTGGGTTGCATGTGCCCCTTCGAAACAGCACACCTGTATCCTTTGGATAAATACCTAGTAGTGCAGTTGCTGGGTCATAGGGTAGTTCTATTTTTAGTTTTTTGAGAAACTGCCATACTGTTTTCCAGAGTGGCTGCACCAGCTTGCATTCCCACCAACAGTGCAAAAGAGATCCTCTTTCTCCGCATCCTCGCTAACATCTATTGTTGCCTGAGTTGTTAATGTTAACCATTATGACAGGTGTGAGGTGGTATCTCATTGTGGTTTTGATTTGTATTTCTCTGATGATGAGTGATGTTGAGCATTTTCTCATGTGTCAGTTGGCCATCTGGATGTCTTCTTTGGAGAAGTGTCTATTCATGTCCTTTGCCCATTTCTTTACTGGATTCTTTGTTTTTTGGGTATTGAGTTTGATAAGTTCTTTATAGATTTTGGACACTAATCCTTTATTTGATATGTCATTTGCAAATATCTTCTCCCATTCTCCCTTGCCTCTGGAGACGTTGAGGAAGACGTTGCCATGACCAAGGTCAAAGAGGTTTTGCCTGCTTTCTCCTCAAGGATTGTGATGGCTTCCTGTGTTACATTTAGGTCTTTTATCCATTTTGAGTTCATTTTTGTGTATGGTTTAAGAAAGTGGTCCGGGTTCGTTTTTCTGCATGTCACTATCCAGTTTTACCAGCACCACTTGCTGAAGAGACTGTCTTTATTCCATTGGATATTCTTTCCTGCTCTGTCAAAGATTAGTTGGCCATACGTTTGTGGGTCCATTTCTGGGTTCTCTATTCTGTTCCATTGATCTGAGTGTCTGTTCTTGTGCCAGTACTCTACTGTCTTGATGATTACAGCTTTGTAGTACAACTAGAAGTCTGATGCCTCCTGCGTTGGTTTTCTTTTTCAAGATAGCTTTGGCTATTCAAGGTCTTTTCTGGTTCCGTACAAATTTTAGGACTGTTTGTTCTAGCTCTGTGAAGAATGTTATTTTGTTCTAGCTCTGTGAAGGTGTTATTTTGATAGGGATTGCTGCTACCACTTTCATAACACATCTGTTATACTCTTATATTACAAGTCATCCATAGCATTTGAATTTTTCCTATTCTCATTCAACATTTTGAAGTGCTAGGGGGTGCCTGGGTGGCTCAGTCAGTTGGGCGTCCCTTCGGATCAGGTCTTGATCTCGCAGTCTGTGAGTTCAAGCTCCACGTCAGGCTCTGCACTGACAGCTCAGAGCCTGGAGCCTACTTCAGATGCTGTCTCCCTCTCTCTCTACTCCTCCCCCACTCACACTCTGTCTCTCTCAAAAATAAAAACATTAAAAAATTTTTAAAAAATTTTTTGAAGTGCTAATATGATTACTTTATAGGCTACTTATAGACTCAGCTTGTAGTCACATATTGCTTGTTTTAATACAAGTATATTCTCAAATTTTTAACTATTGAAATTGCATTTCTTACTTTAGGTATGGAGAATAAACACAAAGCACAATATAATCTATGTAAATGGCTCTGTACCTGGACATAAAAATTGCTTAGTAAAGGTATGTATATAAAATGTATGTAAACTCTTTATTTTCCATTGTTTGGATATGTGAATATGTGCCATAAATTCTCCTTTGGCCCATAAATGTGGCTTGAAAATAAGTGGCTGCTTTTCCATAATCTTTGCCAAATTAAATTTTTTGCCACTTTTCAGTAGTACCTGACTGAAAAAGTTGTACAAAATATCCTGTACCTATGTTCATAAAAACATGAACCTGTGAGAATGGTAGGACCAATAAATAGAGGCTCTTTAGAAATGCAAAAAGGTGGGGCGCCTGGGTGGCTCAGTAGGTTGAGTGTGTGACTTCAGCTCAGGTCATGATCTCACAGTTGTTGAGTTCAGTCCCAGCTTCAGGCTCAGAGCTGAAGCTAACAGCTGTTAGCTCTGAGCCTGAAGCCTACTTCAGATTTTCTGTCTCCCTCTCTCTCTCTCTCAAAAATAAATATTAAAAAAAAAAAAAAAAATAGAAAGGCTCAGAGGGGAATATGGTGGCAGGGGAGGACGCTGGGTTCACCTCATCCTGCTGATCACTTAGATTCCACCCACATCTGCCTAAATAACCCAGAAAACCACCAGCAGACTAGCAGAATGGACTCTCCGGAACCAAGCATAGACAAAAGGACCATGGGAGAGGGTAGGAAGGGCGGAGAGGTGGTGGGTGCTACACAGACTGGTGGGAGGGAGCCAGGGTGGTGGAGGGGCAGCCTGCCCAGCAAGACAGAGCCCCCGAAGTCTGGCTTCAAAAGCGGAGGGGCCACACTCCGTGAGTTCTGACAGCCAGTGGGCTGTCATCTGGAATGTTAAAACTCAATAGCTCTGCTCTCAGACAGCAGGAAGGGCAAGAGGACATCGGGAGGGAGAGTTGCTGAGCCCAAGAATACAGAGCTCAGCTTGGTGGGAGAACAAAGGCGCTGGTAAGCACCATCACCCTCTCCCATCCCTCAGCTGAAATTCGAAAGGGAACCAGTTCCTGTCACTGAACTTGCTTGCACCGTGCAAACGCCCAACGCTGTGGGCGCCCGCCTCTGGCGGGTTGGCCTCCCTCCGGGTGTTCCTCCCGGTGCTGCAGGGCCCCTCCCGCAGGGGACCACTGACGGCAAATGGAGCTAAGACTGCCCCTCGCAGCCCTGTGCACCTTGCAGATCCACCCCGGCTAATACACCAGATCCCATCAAAGCAGCACCACAAGCCTGGCAGTGTGCAAGTAGCCCAGACAGGGGCCACGCCACTCTACAGTGAGTCCTGCCCCTGGGAGAGGAGAAGATAAGGTACACACCAGTCTGACTGTGGCCCCGACCACCAACACCAGTTACTCCAGACAGCACAAGGGAAGTGCCCTGCAGTTTGGAGCCACTGCAGGGACTACCCAAAATGATGAAACAGAAGAATTCTGAAAAGAAACTCCAGAAAGTAGCAACAGCTAACAAATTGGTCAAAAACGATTTAAGCAATATAATGGAACAAGAATTTAGAGTAATAGTCATAAAATTAATCGCTGGGCTTGAAAAAAGCATAGAGGACAGCAGAGAATCTATGCTACAGAGATCAAGGGACTAAGAGATAGTCATGAGGAGCTAAAAAATGCTATAAATGAGGTGCACAATAAAATGGAGGTGGCCATAGCACGGATTGAAGAGGCCGAGGAGAGAATAGGTGATTTAGAAGATAAAATTATGGAAAAAGAAGAAGCTGAGAAAAAGATTTAAAAAATCCAGAACTATGAGGGGAGAATTAGAGACCTAAAGTGATGCAATCAAATGGAACAATATCTGTATCATAGGAATTCCAGAAGAAGAAAGAGAGAAAGGGGCTGAAGGTGTACTTGAACAAATCATAGCTGAGAACTTCTCTGATCTGGGAAAGGAAAAAGGCATTGAAATCCAAGAGTCACAGAGAATTCCCTTCAGACATGAATTGATCATCTGCATGACATTATCATAGTGAAACTGGCAAAATACAAGGATAAAGAGAAAGTTCTGAAAGCAGCTAGGGATACCCAGGCTCTTACTAACAAAGATAGACACATAAGAGTAGTGGCAGACCTGTCTACTGAAACTTGGCAGGCCAGAAAGGAATGGCAGGAAATCTTCAATGTGATGAGCAGAAAAAAACATGCAGCTGAGAATCCTTTATCCAGAAAGTCTGTCATTCAGAATAAAAGGAGAGATAAAGGTTTTCCCAAACAAAAACTGAAGGCATTCATCACCACTAAACCAGCCCTACAAGAGATCCTAAGGGGGATTGTGTGAGTGAAATGTTGCAAGGACCACAAAGTACCAGAGACATCACTACAAGCATGAAACCTACAGACATGACAATGACTCTAAACCCGTATCTTTCAATAACACTGAATGTAAATGGACTCAATGCTCCAACCAAAAGACATAGGGTATCAGAATGGATAAAAACACAAGACCCATCTATTTGCTCTCTACAAGAGACTCATTTTAGACCTGAGGACACCTTCAGATTGAAAGTAAGGGGATAGAGAACTATCTATTAAGCTACTGGAAGTCAAAAGAAAGCTGGAGTAGCCATACTTGTATCAGACAAACCAGACTTTAAAGGCTGTAGTGAGATGAAGAAGGGCATTATATAATAATTACAGGGTCTATCCATCAGGAACAGCTAACTATTATAAATGTCTATGCGCCGGATACAGGAGCCCTCAAATATATAAAACAATCACAAACATAAGCAACCTTATTGATAAGAATGTGGTAATTGCAGGGGACTTTAATACCCCACTTACAACAATGGATAGATCAACTAGACACAGGATCAATAAAGAAACAAGGGCCCTGAATGATACATTGGATTGGATGGATTGACAGATATATTTAAAACTCTGTATCCCAGAGCAACAGAATATACTTTCTTCTCAAGTGCACATGGAACATTCTCTCTGATAGATCACATACTGGGTCACAAGACAGCCCTTAATAAGTATAAAAGAATTGAGATCATACCATGCATACTTTCAGACCACAATGCTATGAAACTTGAAATCAACCACAGGAAAAAGTCTGGAAAAACCTCCAAAAGCATGGAGGTTAAAGAACACCCTACTAAAGAATGAATGGGTCAACAGGCAATTAGAGAAGAAATTTAAAAATATATGGAAACAAATGAAGATGAAAATACAACAATCCAAACGCTCTGGGATGCAGCAAAGGCAGTCCTGAGAGGAAAATACATTGCAATCCAGGCCTATCTCAAGAAACAAGAAAAATCCCAAATACAAAATCTAACAGCACACCTAAAGGAAACAGAAGCTGAACAGGAAGGACACCCCAAACCCAGCAGAAGAAGAGAAATAATAAAGATCAGAGCAGAAATAAACAATATAGAACCTAAAATAAACTGTAGAGCAGATCAATGAAACCAAGACTTGGTTTTTTGAAAAAATAAACAAAATTGATAAACCTCTAGCCAGGCTTCTCAAAAAGGGAGATGACCCAAATAGATAAAATCATGAATGAAATTGGAATTATTACAACCAATCCCTCAGAAATACAAGCAATTATCAGGGAATTACTATGAAAAATTGTATGCCAAAAAACTGGACAACCGGGAAAAAATGGACAAATTCCTAAGCAGCCACACACTTCCAAAACTCAAACAGGAAGAAATAGAAAACTTGACAAGACCCATAACCAGTGAAAAAATGGAATCAGTTATCAAAAATCTCCCAAAATATAAGAGTCCAGGACCAGATGGCTTCCCTGGGGAATTCTACCAGACATTTAAAGCAGAGATAATACCTATCCTTCTCAAGCTGTTCCAAAAAATAGAAAGGGAAGGAAAACTTCCAGGCTCATTCTGTGAAATCAGCATTATTTTGATTCCTAAACCAGACAGATACCCAGCAAAAAAAGAGAACTACAGGCCAATATCCCTGATGAATATGGATGCAGAAATTCTCAACAAGATACTAGCAAATCGAATTCAACAGCATATAAAAAGAATTATTCACCATGATCAAGTGGGATTCATTCCTGGGATGCAGGGCTGGTTCATCATTTGCAAATCAATGTGATACATCACATTAATAAAAGAAAAGATAAGAACCATATGACCCTGTCAATCGATGCAGAAAAAGCATTTGACAAAATTCAGCATCCTTTCTTAATAAAAACCCTCGAGAAAGTCGGGATAGAAGGAACATACTTAAACATCATAAAAGCCATTTATGGAAAGCCCACAGCTAATATCATCCTCAATGGGGAAAAGCTGAGAGCTTTCCCCCTGAGATCAGGAACACAACAGGGATGTCCACTCTCACCACTGTTGTTTAACATAGTGTTGGAAGTGCTAGCATCAGCAATCAGACAACAAAAGGAAATCAAAGGCATCAAAATTGGCAAAGATGAAGTCAAGCTCTCACTTTTTGCAGATGACATGATGTTATACATGGAAAACCCAATAGATTCCACCAGAAGTCTGCTAGAACTGATACATGAATTCAGCAAAGTCGCAGGATACAAAATCAATGTACAGAAATCAGTTGCATTCTTATACACTAATAATGAAGCAACAGAAAGACACATAAACTGATCCCATTCACAATTGCACCAAGAACCATAAAATACCTAGGAATAAACCTAACCAAAGATATAAAATATGTATGCTGAAAAGTGTAGAAAGCTTATGAAGGAAATTGAAGAAGACACAAAGAAATGGAAAAACATTCCGTGTTCATGGATTGGAAGATTATTGTTAAAATGTCAATACTACCCAAAGCTATCTACACATTCAATGCAATCCCAATCAAAATTGCACCAGCATTCTTCTCAAAGCTAGAACAAGCAATCCTAAAATTTGTATGGAACCCCAAAAGACCCCGAATAGCCAAAGTAATTTTGAAGAAGACCAAAGCGGGAGGCATCACAATCCCAGACTTTAGCCTCTACTACAAAGCTGTAATCATCAAGACAGCATGGTGTTGGCACAAAACAGACACATAGACCAATGGAATAGAATAGAGACTCCAGAATTGGACCCACAAAAGTATGGCCAAGTAATGTTTGACAAAACAGGAAAGAATATCCAATGGAAAAAAGACAGTCTCTTTAACAAATGGTGCTGGGAGAACTGGACGGCAATATGCAGAAGAATGAAACTAGACCACTTTCTTACACCAGTCACAAAAATAAACTCAAAATGGATAAAGGACCTGAATGTGAGACAGGAAACCATCAAAACCCTAGAGGACAAAGCAGGAAAAAAACCTCTTTGACCTCAGCCGCAGAAACTTCTTACTCAACACATCTCCAAAGGCAAGGGAATTAAAAGCAAGAATGAACTATTGGGACTTCGTGAAGATTAAAAGCTTCTGCACTGCAAAGGAAACAATCAAGAAAACTAAAAGGTGACCGACAGAATGGGAAAAGATATTTGCAAATGACCTATCGGACAAAGGGCTAGTATCCAAAATCTATAAAGAAGTCACCACACTTCACACCCGAAAAACAAATAATCCAGTGAAGAAATGGGCAGAAAACATGAATAGACACTTTTCTAAAGAAGACATCCGGATGGCCAACAGGCATGTGAAAAGATGCTCAATGTTACTCCTCATCAGGGAAATACAAATCAAACCACACTGAGATGCCACCTCATACTAGTCAGAGTGGCTAAAATGAACAAATCAGGAGACTGTAGATGCTGGCGAGGATGTGGAGAAATGGGAACCCTCTTGCACTGTTGGTGGGAATGCAAACTGGTGCAGCCACTCTGGAAAACGGTGTGGAGGTTCCTCAAAAAACTAAAAATAGATCTACCCTATGACCCAGCAATAGCACTGCTAGGAATTTACCCAAGGGATACAGGAGTGCTAATGCACAGGGGCACTTGTACCCCAATGTTTATAGCAGCACTTTCAACAATAGCCAAATTATGGAAAGAGCCTAAATGTCCATCAACTGATGAATAAAGAAATTGTGGTTTATATATACAGTTGAATACTACGTGGCAATGAGAACGAATGAAATGTGGCCCTTTGTAGCAACGTGGATGGAACTGGAGAGTGTTATGCTAAGTGAAATAAGTCATACAAAGAAAGACAGATACCATATGTTTTCACTCTTATGTGGATCCTGAGAAACTTAACAGAAGACCATGAGGGAGGGGAAGGGGGAAAAAAAAAGGGAGGGAGCCAAACCATAAGATACTCTACAAAACTGAGAACAAACTGAGGGTTGATGGGGTGTGGGAGGGAGAGGAGGGTGGGTGATGGGCATTGAGGAGGGCATCTGTTGGGATGAGCCCTGGGTGTTGTATGGAAACCAATTTGACAATAAATTTCATATTAAAAGAACTAGAAAAAGGATATTAGGATAACTGTTGCTAAAATATCAATATCCTTCCAAAAAAGAACTTCTAATTTTTTTTAAAAATACTTTGACATAAGAACTGAAAATACACAAAATGGCAATTCAGTGAGAGAGTCAACAAGACCATTTGGTAAAGGGGCACTTGACTGGCTCAATTCGAAGAGTATGTGACTCTTGGTCTTGGGATTGTGAGTTCAGGCCCCACGTTGGGTGTAGAGATTACTTAAAAAAAAAAAAAAAAAAACTTTTACTTTTTTTTTTTTTTAAAGAAAGGTGGTAGGGGCACCTGGGTGGCTCAGTTGGTTAAGTGTCCAACTTTGGCTTGGGTCATGATCTCATGGTTCGTGGGTTCAAGCCCCACAACTGTGCTGACAGTTCAGAGCCTGGAGCCTGCTTCGGATTCTGTGTCTCCCTCTCTCTGCCCCTCCTCTGCTCACAGTCTCTCTCAAAAATAAACATTAAACAAAAAAAAAAAAAAGGTGGTAAAAGGTAAACATTTTAAGGAGGGATTCATTGTTACTAGCATTGTTATGATTATACTTTTAGTATTTTAAAAATATGCACATTCATATTTATGCTCAAAAACAAAGTAAAAGAAAAATAATAGCATAAATTGGGGGGAAAATTCTTGTACTCTCACAGACTTATTTCTATCGAATAAAATAGAAAGTAAATATTCCGCCTGGGATTTAGGCCAACATAAAACAACATATAAGAAATCACTTTGGGATTTTGAATCATCCATTCTGAAAATAAATTTGTAGTAGAAATAATACCGGCTTATTCCCAGAAATTTTCCAACAATAACAACGAAAATAGATTGAAACTTCAACCTCTGATTTTTCACATTGGGTCTTTCTCTGTGTATTCTTTTCATTTCTTAAAGTAGGTTCCATTACTAGCATAAAGTATAACACTTGTTTTAATCCTACAGTAATTAAAATTCCCTTTCTGTAGTTCACTTTTTGACTGAATTGTTCTCATTTTTCTTAAAGAAAAAATACATCTTATGAATTGTTGCAAGTATTTTTTTTTACTTTGCATGTTTTCAGGTTTAAGTAGATTTCCAGTCTCCAGATGACCTGGTTGTTTACACAGTGATAGGTTGTTGAGACTGACAAGTTGGCATTGTACTTCCTATAACATTTTGGCTTCATAAATAAATGTACCCCCTCCACATTACAGGTTTATTACATGTTACAAATATCACAACCTAATAAAAGAGAGAAGAGGGAAATTAAATTATTTTCCATAATAAAATTATACTGTACAACAGATGAATTTTTATATGTTGTCAGATCTTCCTTTTCTCCCCATTTTGCTGCACACATGGTTCTAAGGCTTGCTTTCCAGCTGAAAGTGGAACACCTCAGCATTTTCTTTGACACCAGTATAGATGAATAGGTCAGCTGTCTTGAAAAACCATAATACGTGCAGTGATATTCTGACTGGTTGTTATAAACAGTTTATAGTCAACATTTATTACTCTTCCACCTACTTCAACAAAAAATTGCCTCCAAAAACTCAACTCTGTTAATGGATGATGGCTTGCCATTACTGAAGACATTCAGAAGGTAGACCACAGGCAATTCCCGAAGGGTAGTCCAAGTATATTTCAAGAAACAAGCATCAAAGAATGTACAGTCCACTTAGAAATGTTAACATACCAATGAATGTATTTTCAAGAAACATATTTTGATTAAAAAAAGAACGCATCTTGAGAAAACAATCTTCGAACTACAGTGTCTAAACAAGTCTTTTGTAACCTTACAGAAATGTCCGTCCCAAACATTAAGATGTGGGCTTGGGGGGTGTTTTGTGGGCTTGTGTTTTAAGAGAAGTGGCAGTACACAAGTGTGGTCCACTTTTTGAAAACTTTTTCTGTCATCCCACTTTTTCTATACTTCCCAGTGATTCCATAGCAAGTGAAAAGAGCCCCTTTGCCCATGGAGATTGAGGCGCCTCCTAGTGGACAGGCAGCCTCTTCAGCATTCTCTCATCCCACAGGAACTTTTGCACCCCACCCCCAGAGTACAGGGCTGCCAGTAACTTTTTTTTTTTTTAATTTTTTTAACGTTTTATTTATTTTTGAGACAGAGAGAGACAGAGCATGAATGGGGGAGGGGCAGAGAGAGAGGGAGACACAGAATCCGAAGCAGGCTCCAGGCTCTGAGCCATCAGCCCAGAGCCTGACGCAGGGCTTGAACTCACGGACTGCAAGATCATGACCTGAGCTGAAGTCAGACGCCCAACCGACTGAGCCACCCAGGCGCCCCTGCCAGTAACTTTTTAATGCTAAAGTTAGTAAAGATGGTCTTAGGGATGACCAACCTGTTTAATTAATTTAAGCATTTTTTGTTGTTGTCTAGATTCACTAAACGTATTTAAAAAAAGCCTAAAGAATATGTTTACAGCATTATGTGATGTATATTATTAACTATTATTTGTGTGTGCTCATTCCTGTAGCCTAATTTATCATTTAAGTGTTTTCTAGATTTCCTGTTTGTGTGTGTGTCCTACCCCTCATCTTTCCTCAGAGGATTTGAACTGCCTTGCCAATATACAGAAATATAAAAAGAATGAGCCAGAGAGTTGAGAGAGTTTTGGTGAAGGTGGGGAAATAATGAAGCCAGAGGTTAGATTAAGTGCACAAAAATACATACTGTTGAGTCTTACACATTTGTTAAAGATGGGATGCAAACTCTGCCCCTCAGCTTTAGAGCCACCAAGACAAAAGAGATTTAAATAAAATGTCACTCATGTTTCCAATCAATGAATTATAGTACTGTAACATTTATAGTTAGAATATATAAGTAGTGTTCTCTGAAATGTTCAAGTATGATAGATCTATCAAAATGTAAAAGCAACTGAGAATTTGCTGTTTAGATCATTTATGACTAAATTTGCACAATTATCAAATTAGCACAGAAAGTTTTGCTGTTGTTGGTTTGGTTGTTTATTTGCTTGGGTTTTATTCTCCATTCTAAATTCTGAAACAGTTTAAATCAGTAAGAATATGACTCCCCCCCCCCCCCCCCCCCCCCCGCCCTGACCCAAGTTCAAGTTCAACCCAAGATTAGTGACTTGGAAAGAAAAAATTAAATGAGTTTATTTTCTTCTGAGCAACTAACTGAAAATTCCTTGGAACAATTTTAATGAGAGAGATTAAAATAGATGTGTTTCTGTACATAGCTGTTCCTAGCAGCTGTGTACTTATTTCAACCAAATTATTCGTTTCTTATTGCCAAAATGATTATGCCGTGTTTTACTCTGTGTGTATAATTACATGTAATTTTTTTTTAATTTCTCACTGAATGAAAGCTGTAGAATGACTCAGAAGCTTTAAAGAACCAGTAATGTTTTCCAAAAATAAAACCCAACATTTTAGATCATACCAACATCTGAACTGTTTCTTGGTTTATGAATTTACAGATATAATTAGAATATTTTTAGATTAGAAAGAGCTAATAAAACTAGTATAAAGATTTATGGAATGATTGTTTTTTGCTAAATATTATTTTGTCCTTCTCTTCTCAGTGATAATGGTACTTGTTAAATGTAAGCTTATTTCCTTAATAAAACTTGGTATTTTTGGTTATGTGCCCTTTGATGTAAGACTAACAAAAATACTAGGTAAATTCTTTTTTAAAACCTCAACTCAAAAGAATCTATGGTAGAAAATAAAATAATAAAAATATATAATAATAAAATAAGATCAATAATTAAGAAGTAGATGGTAATAACTTTTAGGCACATAGTTTGGATATAGTTGATACCTAAGTAGTAATTTTAAAATATAATTTATCCTCCTGGGCAGTTCTAGAGATTTGTAAGTTATGAGTAAGATATGTAATTATCAGAGTAATTTAGAAGGCAGATGACTGACTTGAGGAAGGTTGTATTTCTGTCATTGGATTAAGTTTATTGGAATAAAAAGAATACATTGAGTTCCTTTCACTTTATGTAACAGTTGTGTTATTCACATTAGAAAATGTAGGAATAGATATTGTTTATTAATAATTAAAACATACTATCTTTAAGTAACTTAACTGGTACTACTTATTAATAAGGTCTTTGTCGTCCCCCTCCTTCCAGATCAGAGATTCTACACTGCCTGCATATAAGGACTTCTGTAAAAATCTACCATTCCCTACATATTTTCCTGATGGAGATGAAGAAGAACTACCAGAAGATTTGTATGATGAAAATGTGTGTCAGCCTAGTGCACCTTCTATTATATTCTCCTAACCTCCGTGGACATGGCAGAACCTCCTGTATTTTATGAGCTTTGATGAGCCAGAGCAATATATAACCAGGAAATATATTTTCCTTTCTTAATCACAGTACCACACTTGTCATCTTTGTCAAGGGCATAAATACATCATTCCATCCCCCAAACTAAATTTTGTTTTAAAAAAATTACCACATTAGATAAATCAGTTAAATAGACTGGATATGCCAGATGTTGATGGACCAGCCGTTTGCATACGAGCAAAGTCTTTTGTGATTTGTGAGCTTCATCCTTTTTTACTACCTATTCTAAAGTTATCTTAAGATGCTTATGAATTCAGCCTCTTTTGTTAAAGATATTTCTGTCTTTCTGAAGGGGTGGATGTGGAACAGTGGCAAACTTACACTTTCAGGGTGAACTTGAAACTTACACTTTCTAAACAGAGAAAGGAAGTAAGATTTTTATTTAAATTATATTTTAATCATTCTTCCTTGCTTTCCCAGAAGGATTTGAAGTGGCCTGGGGTTGTACATTCAACAAACTTATGAATCACCTATTTTTAAAAATATTAATGTCCCCTGGGTTTTTTCATTGTATGAAATTAAAACGTGTTTGCTAATGGCTACATTATGTCAAATAATCAAGCTTAACAATGCAAGTATAAGCAGTCCTTATTGAACTACTGGATTTCCTCTGAACCCAGATTCCTGAGGACCCACAGGATCTAACTTTTAACTCAGGATATTTTCTGAGACTTGATTCATACAGCAACCCAAGAGACATTAATCATACTGTTAGATCACCATATAATTTCCCAATAACTAATGGATTTGTATTTGAAAGGTCCAACAGTATTTTTTTTTTTTTTGCTGATATTTCATTTCTCTCATTTTTGATTTCAAATCCAAATATAGTCACATCTTTTTTAAATTTTTCATTATTCTTCACCTAATTCCAGTAAGATTTGTTGCAATTGACAGAAAATCCATACAATAAAATAGTTGGGGCACCTGGGTGGCTGAGTTGGTTAAGCATCCAACTCTTGGTTTCAGCTCAGGTCATGATCTGGTTCATGGTTCAAGCCCTGCATCAAGCCACTTGGGCTTTCTCTCTCTCTCTCTCTCTCTCTCTCTCTCTCTCTCTGTCTCTCTCTCTCTCTCCCTCCCCCCACCTCCGGCTCATGTGTGTGCGTGCGTGCTGTCTCAAAATGAATAAAAATAAATAGAAAATAAAAGAGTAAGTGAGGGAAAAACACCTAGGATAACATAAATCAGTATTCAGTCGGGAGTTGGGAAAGAATGGTAACCATATGATACAGATGAGCAGACTATGACATGCAAAATCATTGGACTCAGTTTGACTCTGAGCTGCCTGGATACCAAAGTAAAACAGCATTGATCTTTTTACATATTACTCTTTAATCATGAGTTCCTCAAGAGGAATTGTTTTAAACTGGAATAAGTCTTGGTCACCATACCATTTTTTATTCAAAAAATTACTTATCAAACTGGAAATTCCTGGACTTAAAAGATTATCTCAAACATATTCAAGGGTAAAATATTAGACACATTCTTGTCAGATCAAACAAGGATAGATAATCTTTACTACTGCTGTTCAACAGTGTTCTTGGAAGTCTTTGTCAGTACAGTTACTAAGACAAGAAAAAGTAATGATATAAATATTAGGAAGTGAGAAGATTGGAAGAAATATCTACCTGTAAGACAATCAACTGACAAGTCATTAGAAACAACGAAGGAGGGCGCCTGGGTGGCTTAGTCGGTTAAGTGTCCAACTTCAGTTCGGGTCATGATCTCACAGTCCGTGAGTTCGAGCCCCACGTCGGGCTCTGTGCTGATAGCTCAGAGCCTGAAGCCTGCTTCAGATTCTGTGTCTCCCTCACTCTCTGCCCCTCCCCTGCTCAGTCTCAAAAATAAATAAAAACATTAAAAAAAAAAAAAAACGAAGGCAGTTCAGCAAGGTGACTGTAAAGATTAATATGTAAACATAGCAATATTGAGAAATTTTATGGGGTGGGGGGAAATGGCTACTATTCCAATAGCAATTTTTTTTTAAAGCTTACCTAGGAAAAAGCCTTACAAATGTGCTGGAGTCTTATTGGAGAAGTTAAAACTTTATTGAAGGACATAAAAGAAGACAAATAATGGAGGGGATTATCATGGTTATGAATGGGGAGACTTAATATTGTAAAGAATTCAATCCTATTTTTAAAATCTCAACAGGTTTTACCATAGAACTGTTCAAACAGACTCTAAAATGGATGTGAATGTGTACATTCAAAAATAGTGAGCACATGAAATCATAACTATTAGGTATGTCCCCATACTATGCTTACTTACGCTTTACTTTGAAATTCGGCATACTGTATGTCTTAACTACTTTAGTTGCATTTGATCAAAAGATTTTAATGAACTTAGAGATGCGTGAAATTTGCTGATAAACCAATGGGAAGCAGCTGTTACCTTGCAAGACAAATGAACAATTATCGCTGGGAAAACATAAAAACCTTGTTTCCATATAAAGCATCTGCAGAGGTGGAGAGAAAGGAATCCTAGCGTCTGAAGATAACCAGGTGGACAGGAGAGCAAGGAGCCATTCAGCAGTCATTTGCCCAGGACATACAGTGTTTTGAAGAAGGCAGGGAGCCCTTTGCACTAGAAAGCCGGCCCTAGACCCACCACCATTTGTCTGTAGAGTCTTTAGTCTTTGGATCTGCATTTGAGTTTAAAGGAGAAAATTTCTGATCACCTTTTAGGGTCATGAGTGTGAACCCTACCTTCTAGAGTCCGGGAGCAAAGCATCCACTTACATCCCCCACCTTCGTACACCTCCTACTCCCCACTGCCAGGGCCTTGCAGCAATCAAAGAGGATCTGGGGCCCATTCCTGCGGACTTTTTCAGTAGCCCAGAAGTAACCCAAGATGTGTTCTACTGACCCAGGTGGTAAGGAGGAAGCCTTCTCTACAGCTATGGAATACATAAGCCAGGGTCTGCCTGGTCCAACACTAAGGAAGACAGGGAATTTGCTAAGAATCGTGGGTCACTATGGCTACAGTGCCTATCATCAAATGTTCAGCTCGAGGAAAATGGAACTTAGCCTATTATGGATAAGCACATGGTCTGGACACTGCTCACCTCACTGTGTGGAGTCCAGGCAATAAGGGGCCGCCTCCTCCACAGTAACCGCCACTGCTCAGGTGCGGAGGCAGTTCGGTTCTCAGCAGCCGAGTGCGCTCGGCTCCTAATTTGGGCTTGAACTTGATTTCCTATTTTAGATTTGTTTTGGGAACTTTTTATAACTAACTTTCATTCAAATTAGACATTGGTTCCAGCCTTTGTTGGTACTAGCTATTAGTTATAAGATGAGTAAGCGCTGAATCTTATAAAATTGGGAGGCTTGGGGAAGTCCAGCCGGTCAAGCATATCCACTTTAAGAGTTACACTGGGCACTGGTTGTCCTTCCCTCCAGGACCCTCACCTTACTTACTGGAGTAGCTGAAGCTGAAACGTTAATGCCGATTAATCTCGTCTCCACGGTGGGCCCTGGCATGGGGTGAAAAGTGGACGGTGACAAGCTGTCACAAGCACTAAAATGTCAATGAAAGCACTTCTTAACCCACAGCAGATGTAAGGATATAATTTGCAAGGAGATTAAGTTTTTCAAAGTCAATAAATTGTGCTTTCAGTAACCTTTAAAGCTGAGATACAGACCTGCTTTTCAGCTTTTCACAAGGGACGGAATAGAAGGATGACTTTTACAGCTTATTTCCAAAGGTGAATTTGTGAATGGAATCTGAGTGCATCTGAGAATATAGGATGAAATACATACACAACTATGGGGTTTGGGTTGGCGGGGGTGGAGGGGGGGGTGTTTTTAGTGTGAAGCATTATGACACACGCTAGTTAAAGCAGCCATTCAGGGTTCCTGATACTACAGGAGAAGTTCCACCAGCCTGTGTAAGAGCACTGTTTTATGCTCAGCAACATCTGTTTGAGTAATCCAAAGAATGTCTATTTGAGAAAAAAATAACATCTGTCAAAATGAGAGCCTCTCCTTTTTGCAGCGAGACCGGACCTTGGTCCTAAGTCACTGCCCACAGAGAACGGTGTCAGCCGCACCACGGTAAGACCCACTGTGGGAGAAAGAGCAGCGTTTGGATTGCGGACGCAATCTGGCCTGGTGTTTGGGCCTCTGGGACGGATGTTCACGAGAATGCCTTTCTTTAAGTGTCTGTATCACTCCTCCTCCTTGTCAGAGTGGAAATACACCACCACAGCTGCTGGTGCCGTCCCGCCTTGCAACATGGTCTAGCCTCCCGTGTGAGGTCTTCCAGCAGCACTCTGTTGTTTGCTTTTCCGTGGCTGGTTTCTTTCTCTTGTTATTACTCTAAATTGCCCGCTACTGCCTGTGTCTCCTGAGGCCGGTACTTCGAAGCTCTCCCCTCCTCTTGCAGGAAGGATGGCAGGGAGAATGGACTTCAACTGCTTATCTCGTTTTTATAAATAGTTTTGCAGTGGAGCCCTTTAGTGATGAGGAAGGGCTTGTTGCTGATTTCAGTCTTGCTGAGCCAAAAGAGGGCATTTAAATACAGAGAGACAGAGGTAGGTCACTGTGCTGTGAGGCCCCCTTGGGCAAACGTCTCCAGGAGCTTTATAATCAGATGTGTCACTTTGGGGCTACCTGTTTTCTAGATGGGAAGCAATTCTTCACTTGACTAATGATGGATAAAGTTTCTTCCGCCTTCGGGAATTTTCTACCAAGTTGACTCTTGTAACAATCCACATTTCTCCTTCAGTTTCCAGCTTTACTGCTGTATGAGCTGTAATACCTCATCTGCCAGCTTCCAGTAATAATTGCTGGCAGAGCAGGTGGGAGCTTGGCCCCAGAAATGGCAGTGGTCTCCCCAAGCGTGCCTCACAAAACAAATGCTGCCTGCCGTCCAGATTCTGCCTCTAGCAACTGCCTAGGACTCCCTGAAATAAGAGGACCCAATTAAAGTGTCATCATCTCCTCCAGAAAATAGCCAGAGTCCTGAGTGCAGGTTGCCAGCCTCCATTTCATCATTTTGTTTTCTGCTTTTAAATGTTGTTTCCACAGAACTTACAGAAGCCCACCTCACGCATTGCTTTTCACTTTTTAGACTAATGAGGTGACCTGTTCAGGTTAGACAAGCCAAATTAATTTCGACGAATGCAACCCATAACACCATAAAAGCAAATAAATGATTTTATCTCAGCTGGCTAAAACATCTTCTTGGCATGGGAGACACAGAGTTGTTCTCTCCTGCCATTTGACTGGAAGAGTGAAAGTGACAGTTGTGCCCTTGATCCTCCAAAAGTGGACTTCATATAAGCACCAGAGTATGTGCTAGGGCATCTAGAAAGTTCATTGTTTTGCTTTTCTAAAAAAAAATTTTAATCATAAAGCATCTTTTTAAAAAAATTTTTTTTTTAATGTTCATTTTTGAGAGAGAGAGGGAGTATGAGTGGGGAGGGGCAGAGAAAGAGGGAGACACAGACTCTGAAGCAGGCTCCAGGCTCTGAGCTGTCAGCACAGAGCCCGAGGCGGTGCTCAAATTCAAGAACCATAACATCATGACCTGACCCAAAGTTGGACACTCAACCGACTGAGCCACCCAGATGCTCCTAGAAAGTTCATTGTTTTTAAAGAAAAAGGATAAGATGCCAAGTTGTGGCAGTGCCTCAAATGTGCCTTGAGAAGGAACTAACCAAATACTCCATCACAGAGGTCCTGACAAAGATGCAAGGATGACGATGTAAAAGGGACTGTGTCAGAAGGAACAATAATAAATGCCTCTCTTGGGCAGCCAACATCCATTTCCTCATCTAAAATGGCGTGATAAAGCAGAGATGGCATCAGAGCCTTGGCTGGCAGTCCATCTTGTTCTGCGAAGTGCAGAAACACTCAAGTGTGGACTGCCTCGTGGAGGAGTGCCGGGCCTGGAAGAAGGGCGCCCTTCCCCTCCGCCAGCAGAGCGTTTCACAAGCTGCTAGTGACAGCCAGCCTGCCGCCAAAATATCTATGAATGAGAACCAAGGCGACAGGGTCCACAGAGGAAAATGCGTGTTGAGGAAAACATGAATCAAAACTGAGGAAGTAAGCAAAGGAGAAAGAAAAGTGATAAAAAGGAAGGAAACAGGAAAAGATGTTCCATAACAACTCGAACCTTTTTCTACCTGTACAATTACAACAGGGAGTATCTCTTCCCTGCTTGCATGGTTCACTCCTCTAGCCAGTAACTGATAAGCACAGCTCTACCTTGGGGGAAAAGGTTGTGATTTAATGATCCAAAGCCCTTTGTTCAACTCCACTTCCCATAAAAAGAGAGGCTAAAAGTGCTGTGGCCCAGGAGCCCTTGAGCTGCCCACCCAAACAACTGGACCCTGGAAGAGAGCTCCTCAGGCACAGGTAATTCTCACAGTGGTTTACAAAGGCCGGTCTCACCTTCACCTAACACAGTGCTCCTTATCCCTGACTGCACGTTAGAACCACACAGGGGGCTTGGAGAACCCCAGTCCAATGTTCTTAGACTCTGTGGGGCTCAGCCCCAGGCACCAGTATTTTTTAAAGCTCTCCAGTACCAGTGTACAAAGTTCAGAACCACTGGCCTAAAACAACATGATGTATAGGGGGGGCAAGTCATTTGTGGTACCCAGGCCAGTTATTTGGGAGCCATTTACATCGGAGAAATATTTATGAAAATGTAATAATAGGGACGTTTTATATGTGTGTGGTGCTTTATATTTCAAGGTGTTTTTATGTTCTTATGAGAGTACCGCCCTGGGAAAATGCTTTAACATCTTGCAAGAATATATATACATGTTAGATATCATCCATCTTGTATGACTGAGAAAATAAGCAGACTGAGAAGTCTAGGACTTGGTTAGGGCCTCACTAAACAAGTGGCTGGCAGAGCTTGTGCTAAAATCAGGTGTCCGATTTCCCTGTACCCTTCCACACCACAAACTGAGATTCATGACTTTCTTTAAAGAGAATCTACTATATTGATATAGTTGGTTTCCTCTGTTGTGAACTGTGATTTAGCCTCATACACATGTGTTGAATTGTTTCAGAAATGTGTGACTTTAGTACCTCACCTCTGATTAAAAAAAAAAAAAATCACAAGTGAAACAACCTGTCAATCTTAGCTTGTCTGAATTTTTCAGTTTATTATTGTTGTTGCCAATATTTTCTACTTTGTTTATTTCACTTGTCCTGCACCTGTGGCAAGTATAAAAAGCTTTGAAAAAGTTACTGAGAGGAAATATTGAAAATGGAGAGAATTTTATGCATAAACATACTTTCTTTTTCTGCAAATTGGGATAGATCAAGACTCTCTTCCGTTTTCATGGCTGAGAGCTTTAGAACAACTCCAGAGAAGCTGATGTGGAGATGGAGGGTGTTGGATGTAGGGTGAAGTTACACCAGCAGATTCCTAGGGGTTGACATATTAATCAGTGAATCCTCCCTCTTGGGCCATATCTGGACCCCTTCCCTTTATGCCTTGAAGGTTAGCAGTCAGAACTATAGGACATTTATTGAACACTCACTGAGCGTCAGATGTTTTACATGGTCTCTTGTTTAATCCTCAACCACCCTGCCAGGTAACTGTTATCACCTCTACTATATACATGAGGAAATTGAGACTCAAAGATTATGTAGCATTTCCAAGTCAAATACCTAGTGAATGGCTGAGCTGGGACAAGAACTGAAGGTCACCTCTGGACTCCAAGTCATGCATTCTGGACAGAGCCCCAGCTTCCAGGCACCCGAGTTTGCTAAACATCTGATGGAAATCACTGAGTTAGCCCTCTTTTCCACTGTGGGGAGAGAGGAGCCCTGTGCCTGTTTGCTGTACCTGTAGATAGAATTTAGACAACTTCTCTGGGGGGTAGTTTCTACCATGGAAGTCAGTGTGAGAGGATGAGCTGGGCATGAGTGTGGGGGTCTCTTGCTACCAGACCGTGGAACTTTGGTGGAGGCCCCTCCTATTTAGAATGGAGTGAAACTGCTCCACTGGCAAGGCTTTCTTCACCATCCTCAAAGGGGAAAAACATTGAGGGTTTGGGGAGGATGAGACCTTCTGCCCTTTCACTCCAGGTACAGGTCAAGACAATCATATTACCCTCTCAGCTAGCTCCAAAATGATTGTTTGGAACTGAGCAAAGGTCTTAAGCTTGACTAATAGATATTGATTGGACCTGCAAGTAGCTCCAGGCAGTAAAACAGTATGAGACCTAAAAAAAAAAAAAAAAAAAAAAAAAAAAAAAAAAAAATCCTGAGTTTCCAGAATATCAAAGAGGTCAGACCAACTAAAACTGCTGAATCAACTTTAAAAAAAAAAAGGCATTGATTCAAAACTTAATTGAACAGAGAACTCTCACACCTTTTTATACACAATATCCCAATTTTCTCTCCATCTCATGGGTAGTAAGGTGCATAGGACCCGTCTTAATGGGTGGACAGGCCTAGGAAAAATATCTGTGGATATTGATAGGATTTATCCTATTTATTTCATAAGTTGAGTTGACCTAATTAATCAAACACAGAAGGTCAAGGATCTGGCAGGTTTTAAAATGTTCCCATGGGGTGCCTGGCTAGTTCAGTCAATCGAGTATCTGACTCTTGTTCTGAGGGTCGGGAGTTTAAGCCTCACACTGGGCATGGAGCCTACTTTAAAAAAAAGAAAAGGAAAAATGTTCTAGTGATCCTTTTCTTTCACCATCAGGTGGGAAAGTATCTGAACTTTTAGGATGGTGATGCTCCCCTGCCACGGAAATCCCACTGTTTGCTCTTTGCTGGTCTCTGTGTGGAATTATTTGTCTGGCCAAGGTAGGGGTCCTCCTTGTCATTTCCTGGGCTCTTGGTTTGTTGAGTCTGTGTTGAACCAGAGTTAGTTTCCTGTTCTCACTGAAATGATAAAGAGACATTCAGAGAATCCACCAAAGGAGTAAATAAAGATTGGGAGAAGGTCACTATGGATCAATCACCCAGTTTGATCTTTATGAAGACTAAAAAAGGAATAAGATTTTTTAAACTTAAAAATAAACTATTTCACATCATAAAAGCAATATTTGTTTACTGCAAAGATTTGGAAAATGAGAAAAACACTTCATGATCCCATCTTGCAGTTACTAAGACTGTTGACCTCTTCTAGAACTTCCATGCCTATATATGTGCATGTTTGTATAATAAATAGGATGACTGTGCCTGCTCTTTGATAGTCTTTTTTTTTTTTTCGGTTGATAATATATCTTTTTGTGTCATTAAAATTTGGGGGTTTTGTGGTTTTGAACTTCTTTTTTTTTCCCCCTTGCAATTGGAAACCAGGCTGTGATGGACATCTGTATAGCTAAATCTTTGTGGCCATCAATAATTATTTTCTTAAGTAAATTACTAGAAATAAAATCACTGGTTCAGTTGATGTATAATACTAAATTACCTCTGAGAAAGATTGTTCCAGGTTAAATGTGTTCAAAATATCCTCTGTTTACTTACAACAAAAATAGCTGGTCTGTCACTTCCTGACATGAGGTGTGTTTAGGCATCTTCCTCAAGCAGTTGCCCTAGTATTTCTCCCCTGGTTCCAGCTGGGGGGTTGCTTTTATCCTTTCCTTTCCCAAGTTCCAGATGGTTCAGTTCCCAAGTATCCTTTATTTCACTTTTCTCCCTCCACCCCTAAAGATTTATCTCCTTAGTGAGACATGCAAGGTCTCTCAATACCAACTTGGGATTTCCAGAATCTCTAGGAAGACGTCATGCCCAGATGATGTGAGTAGGCCATTGCATGGAAAGCAGAAAGGAAAGCAAAAGCATATATCACTTCCACCTCTGATACTGGATGGGTCCAAGTATCTCCATCAGAACCCCAGGAAGAATGTTCCATTGCACAGTAAGGGAGGAAGGAGGCTGGCTTCACTGGGTCTGCTGGTGGAAGATGGTGTTCGAACTGGCAGTATTGGAATGGTACTAACACTGGACAACCATCACTGACGTCTCTCCAGTAAACCACGTCTGTGAGGCCAAAGAGGGCAAGTGTCGTCATGAGCCCTACTGCTAGGACATCGTCCACATTGCGTACACAGGGGGCTGCATGATACATTTTCTCAGGGATTAATGTCAGAAAGATCTGTTTTCTCCAGTCAAAAAGAGGACGATTCCTTAACTCGGGGAAAGGAAGGTTGTATCTTTAATGTGCCTCTACCTTGACTTAGCCTAGTTTCTAGGACGATTATCTCTCTTCACCCCATCTTTCCTATCCAAGTTGCATGGCAATTAATATTTAGTTGTATACTTTTAGGTATACGCAGTCCTACTCCATCTGTGTCTCTTAGGGGAAGTCGTAACACCTTTTCAAAAGAAGGAAAGAAGAGGATTTCATGAGAGAAGAGGAGCCAAGATGGCGGAACAGCATCGAAGTTTTTTGTTTCCCTCACGTCCATGAACTACAGCCAGACCAACACTAAACCATCCTACACACCTAGAAAACTGATTGTGGAGGATTAACACAACAATTTGCACAACCTGAACCACAGAATTCAGCAGGTACACAGTGCAGAGGAGTGAACTTGGGGAGCGAGAAGCCGCAGAGGGCAGGGAGGTGCTTTTGTGGGCAGAGAAAGGATGGAGACTGCAGGGGGGGAATACAGGAAAAGCACCCCACACACACAAAAAAAACAGCTGGACAGAAAGTGGAAAATTTGAAACAGCCACAGAGACTAAACTAAAAAGGGAGAAAGGAGAAAGCAGAGGGTTTAAATTCTGTCAAGACTGTAAACAAGAGGAGTGCAAAGGCTACAACTCCGCAGCTCGATAACTGGCGGTGCTCTGGTGGGAAGGGCAAATACCCAGGAGCAGAGTGGGGTCCGGGAGGTTCTCGGGCTACACAGGGAAAAGCGGTTCCACTGCTGGAAGGACATTTGGTAGAGACTGTGAGGCATCCTGGTCCCAGCAGACCCCAGAGAATGGCCACATTCACTGCTGCTTGAACAAAGTCATTAAGGGTGAAGTCTGGTGTCAGATGTGTGTTGTGGTTTTCCATAATCCCTGAAAAGCTGCTGCTACACCATCTCATGAACTCTTCTGAGGCGGCCTGGCACTTGGCCATAGTCTCGGGGCACCGCCAGCAGCAGGGTCCAGCAAGCGTTCCTGGGTGTAGCTGACATTCGGCCCTTGCTCATTTGGCCACTGCTCGGTGAGACCCTCCCGCAGAGGGGCGGAAGGGCTTAAAGCCACAGTCCTTCAGAAGTAAGGGGCCAGGGAAAACAGCTGCATCTGAGACAAAACTCAAGAGAGAGGTACTGCCTGGGGCCCGGTCATGGACAGTGAAAAAGGAGGGAGTGGAGGAGAGCTGAAGACAGAGGGCCAGTGCACAATTGCTGATCTGGGAGAACAGAGTTCCGATGCTAGAGACTGGCTAGCTGGGTGATGCCATTTTCAGTGCTCCCACGCATGTGCATACGCACCTACAAGCACCACAACAATCCACCCCAGTAGGTTAGCAGCGCCATCTAGTGGAAAACAGAGCCATTACACTGACCCTGCCCAACTGGGCCAACCTCGCTCTTCAAAATCACAAGTCTCACAGCCTATAGTTTATGGACTATAAAGCGCTACATACTCTGACTTCTAGGGGAAAATGAGGTAATTTC
Organism: Panthera pardus; assembly: GCF_024362965.1. Taxonomy (NCBI): domain Eukaryota; kingdom Metazoa; phylum Chordata; class Mammalia; order Carnivora; family Felidae; genus Panthera; species Panthera pardus. Next base: position 130,241,707 of record NW_026526721.1, read on the forward strand.
AGTGCCATTTCAATCTGTTAGCAGGTCCATCTTTTCAATTTTCCTACTTTTTTTTCACCTTTACACTACTTTTCTTTTTCTTGAATACAGAAAGAGAAAAAATTCATTTTTATTTTTCAATTTTTATTGAAAATATTTTTAATTTTTTTACTATATTTTCTACTTCTGTGTAAATTTTATCCAATTCTATTTGACTTCCATCATTTTATTTTAGTCTACTACAGTGTATTCACCTTTTCAAATTTTCAAATGATTTCTTTTTCTTTTTTCTCTTTTTCGTTTCCTTTCTTTTTCTTGAATGCAGAAAGAGAAAAACTTCATTTTTACTTTCAATTTCTATTAAAAATATTTTTCTTTACTTTTTTCTTACTAATTTTTTTGCTTTTATGTGAATTTTCTCAAATTCTATTTTACTTCCATCATTTTATTTTAGTCTACTACACTGCATTCACTTTTTCAAATTTTCAAAAGATTTCCTTTTTTTACATTCCTCTTTTTTCTCTTTTTCATTTCTTTTCTTGAATAGAGAAAGAGAAAAAATTCATTTCTACTTTTATTAAAAATATTTTTCTGAATTTTTTCTACTACATTCTTTACTTTTGTGTACATTTTTCAAACTCTATTTTACTCCCATCATCTTTTAGTCTATTTCAGTGTATTCCTTTTTTTTTAATTCTGATTTCCTTACCCCACCTCTTCCATTTTTTTCTCTAATCTGTAAACCCACTTTCAACACCCAGACCAAAACACACCTAGGACCTAGCATGATTTCTTCAATTTGTGTGTGGGCATGTGTTTTTAAGTATTTAATTTTCATTTTTTTAAATTTTAATTTCATAATTTTAATTTTTGTACCTCATTAATTCCTTTTCTCCCTTCAAAATGACAAAACGGAATTCACCCCAAAAGAGAGAGCACAAAGAAACAACAGCCAGGGATTCAACCACACAGATACAAGCAAGATGTCTGAACCAGAATCTAGAATCACAATAATAAGAACACTAGCTGGATTTGAAAACAGATTAGAATCTCTTTCTGTGGAGACAAAAGAAGTAAAAAATAGAATGAAATAAAAAAAATGCTATACCTGAGCTGCAATCACAGATGGATGCCATGGCAGCAAGGATGGATGAGGCAGAACAGAGAATCAATGATATAGAGGACAAACTTATAGAGAATAATGAAGCAGAAAAAAAGAGGGAGATTAAGGCAAAAGAGCATGATTTAAGAATTAGAGAAATCAGTGACTTATTAAAAAGGAACATCAGAATCATAGGGGTCCCAGAGGAGGAAGAGAGAGAAATAGGGGTAGAAGGGTTATGTGAGCAAATCATAGCGGAAAACTTTCCTAACCTGGAGAAAGACACAGACATCAAAACAGGAAGCACAGTGGACCCCCATTAGATTCAACAAAAACTGACCATCAACAAGGCATATCATAGTCAAATTCACAAAATACTCGGGCAAGGGGAGAATCATGAAAGCAACAAGGGAAAAAAAAGTCCCTAACCTACAAGGCAAGACAGATCAGGTTTGCAGCTAACCTATCCACAGAAACTTGGCAGGCCAGAAATGAGTGGCAGGATATATTCAATGTGCTGAATCAGAAAAATATGCAGCCAAGAATTCTTTATCCAGAAAGGCTGTCATTCAAAACAGGAAAGATAAAAAGTTTCCCAGACAAACAATAAGTAAAGGAGTTTGTGACCACTAAACCAGCCCTGCAAGAAATTTTAAGGGGGACTCCCTGAGGGGAGAAAAGATTGAAAAATTTATATGTATATACATATATATATATGTATATGTATATATGTATGTGTATGTGTGTGTGTGTGTATATATATATATATATATATATATATATATATATATATATCTCAAAAGCAACAAAGATTAGAAAGGACCATAGAACACCACCAGAAACTCCAACTCCAAGCATCATTACACAATAAATTCCTATCTTTCAGTACTTACTCTAAATGTCAATGGACTCAATGCTCCAATCAAGGACATAGGGTAAAAGAATGGATAAGAAAACAAGATCCATTTAGATGCTGTTTACAAGAGACCCACTTCAGACATAAAGACACCTTCAGACTGAAAATAAGGGGATGGAGAACCATCTATTATGCTAATGGTCAACAAAAGAAAGCTGGAGTAGCCATACTTATATCAGACAATCTAGACTTTAAAATAAAGACTGTATCAAGAGATGCAGAAGGGCATTATATCATGATCAAGGGGTCTATCCACCAAGAAGACCTAACAATTGTAAACATTTAGGTGCCAAATGTGCAAGCACCCAAATATATAAATCAATTAATTACAAACATAAAGAAACTCATCGATAGTAATACCATAAGAGTAAGAGACTTCAACACCCCACTCACAACAATGTATAGATCACCTAATCAAAAAAATCCACAGGGAAACAATGGCTTGGAATGACACACTGGTCCAGATGGACTTAACAGATATATTCAGAATATTTCACCCTGAAACCGCAGAGTATACATTCTTCTCCAGTGCACAGGGAACGTTCTCCACAATAGACCATATACTGGGACACAAATCAGCCCTAAGTACAAAGAGGTCGAGATCATACCATGCATATTTTCAGACCACAACACTATGAAACTCAAAATCAACCACAAGAACAAATTTGGAAAGGTAACAAATACTTGGAGACTGAAGAATATCCTACTAAAGAATGAATGGGCCACCCAAGCAGTTAAAGAGGAAATTAAAAAGTATATGGAAGTCAATGAAAATGATAACACCACAACCCAAAACCTCTGGGACTCAGCAAAGGCAGTCATAAGAGGAAAGTATATAGCAATCCAGGCCTTCCTAAAGAAGGAAGAAAGATCTCAGACACACTACCTAACTTATGCCTTAAGGAGCTGGAAAAAGAACAGCAAATAAAATCCAAAACCAGCAGAAGACAGGCAATAATAAAGATTAGAGCAGAAATTAATGCTATCGAAACCAAAAAAAACCCAAAAAACAAAACAAAAAAAACCAGTGGAACAGATCAATGAAACAAGAAGCTGGTTCTCTGAAAGAATTAACAAAATTTATAAACCACTAGCCAGTTTGATCAAAAAGGAAAGGACCCAAATAAATATAATCAAGAATGAAAGAGAAGAGATCACAACCAACACAGCAGAAATAAGAACAATAATAAGAGAATATTATGAGCAATTATATGCCAATAAAAAGGGCAATCTGGATGAAATGGACAAATTCCTAGAAACATATACACTACCAAAAGTGAAACAGGAAGAAAGAGAAAACTTGACCAGACCCATAATCAGTATGGAAATTGAATGAGTAATCAAAAATCTGCCAAAAACAACAGTCCAGGGCCGGATGGTTTCCAGGGGAATTCTACCAAATATTTAAGGAAGAGTTAACACCTATTCTCTTGAAACTGTTCCAAAAAATAGAAATGGAAGGAAAACTTCCAAACTCTTTCTATGAAGCCAGCATTACCTTGATCCAAAACCAGACAGAGACCCCACTAAAAAGGAGAAATATAGACCAATCTCCCTGATGAACATGGATGCAAAAATCCTCAACAAGATATTAGCCAACCGGATCCAACAATACATTACAAAAATTATTCACCACGACCAAGTGGGATTTATACCTGGGATGCAGGGCTAGTTCAATATCTGCAAAACAATTAATGTGATTCATCACATCAATAAAAGAAAGGACGAGAACCATAGGATCCTCTCAATAGATGCAGGGAAAGGATTTGACAAAATACAGCATCCTTTCTTGATAAAAACCCTCAAGAAAGCAGGGATAGAAGAGTATACCTCGAGATCATAAAAGCCATATATGAATGACCCAATGCTAATATCATTCTCAATGGGGAAAACTGAGAGCTTTACTCCCAAGGTCAGGAACAAGACAGGGTTGTCCACTCTCACCACTGTTATTCAACATAGTACTGGAAGTCTTAGCCTCTGCAATCAGACAACACAAAGAAATAAAAGGCATTCCAAATCGGCCAGGAGGAGGTCAAACTTTCACTCTTCGCAGATGACATGATAGTCTATATGGACAACCCAAAAGATTCCACCAAAAACCTGCTAGAACTGATTCATGAATTCAGCAAAGTTGCAGGATATAAAATCAACACACAAAATCAGTTGCATTCCTATACACCACCAATGAAGCAACAGACAAAGAAATCAAGGAATCGATCCCATTTACAGTTGCACCAAAAACCATAAAATACCTAGGGATAAATCTAACCAAAGAGGTGAAAAATCTATACAATGAAAAGTATAGAAAGCTCATGAAAGAAATTGAAGAAGACACAAAAAACTGGAAAAAGATTCCATGCTCAAGGATAGGTAGAACAAATATTGTTAAAATGTCGATACTACCCAAAGCAATCTACATATTCAATGCAATCCCTATCAAAATAACACCAGCATTCTTCACAGAGCTAGAACAAATAATCCTAAAATTTGTATGGAACCAGGAAAGACTGCGAATAGCCAAAGCAATCTTGAAAAAGAAAACCAAAGCAGGAGGCATCACAATCCCAGACTTCTAGCTGTATTACAAAGCTGTAATCAAGACAGTATGGTACTGGCACAAGAACAGACACTCAGATCAATGGAACAGAACAGAGAACCCAGAAAGGGACCCACAAGTGTATGGCCAACTCATCTTTGACAAAGCAAGAAAGAATATTCAATGGAATAAAGACAGTCTCTTCAGCAAGTGGTGCTGGGAAAACTGGACAGTGACATGCAGAAGAATGAACCTGGACCACTTTCTTATACAATACACAAAAATAAACTCAAAATGCATGAAAAACCTAAATGTAAGACAGGAAGCCATCACAATCCTTGAGGAAAAGGCAGGCAAAAACCTCTTTGATCTTGGCTGCAACTTCTTACTGAACACATCTCCGGAGGCAAGGGAAACAAAACCAAAAATGAACTACTGGGACCTCATCAAAATAAAAAGCTCTGCACAGCGAAGGAAACAATCAGCAAAACTAAAAGGCAACTGACATAATGAGAGACGATATTTGCAAATGACATATCAGATAAAAGGTTAGTATCCAAGATCTATAAAGAACTTATCAAACTCAACACCCCAAACACAAAGAAGCCAGTGAAGAAATGGGCAAAAGACATGAATAGACACTTCTCCAAAGAAGACATCCAGATGGCCAACTGGCACATGAGAAAATGCTCCACATCACTCATCATCAGGGAAATACAAATCAAAACCACAATGAGATACCACCTCACACCTGTCAGAATGGCTAACATTAACAACCCAGGCAATGACAGATGTTGGCGAGGATGTGGAGAAAGAGGATCTCTTTTGCATTGTTGGTGGGAATGCAAGCTGGTGCAGCCACTCTGGAAAACAGTATGGAGGTTCCTCAAAAAACTAAAAATAGAACTACCCTAGGGCCCAGCAATTGCAGTACTACGCATTTATCCACAGGATACAGGTGTGCTGTTTCGAAGGGACACATGCACCCCCATGTTTATAGCAGCTCTATCGACAATAGCCAAAGTATGGAAAAAGCCCAAATGTCCATCGATGGATGACTGGATAAAGAAAATGTGGTATATATATATACAATGGAGTATTACTCGGCAATCAAAAAGAATGAAATCTTGCCATTTGCAACTGCGTGGATGGAACTGGAGGGTATTATGTTAAGTGAAATTAGTCAGAAAAAGACAAAAATCATATTACTTCACTCATATGAGGACTTTAAGAGACAAAACAGATGAACATAAGGGAAGGGAAACAAAAATAATATAAAAACAGGGAGGAGGAGAAAACAGAAGAGACTCATAAATATGGAGAACAATCTGAGGGTTACTGGAGGGGTGGTGGGAGGAAAATGGGTAAGGGGCACCAAGGAATCTACTCCTGAAAGCATTGTTGCACTATATGCTAACTAATTTGGATGTAAATTTAAAAAAATAAAAAATAAAACAAGTTAAAAGAAAAACAAAAGAAAAAAAAAGAGGATTTCTTGAGAGGCTAATTTGAAACTGAATTGTGAGTCTCAAATTCCATTCTGATTTACCTAAACACTGGAAAGAATTTTCTGCCTTCCATTTATCCAGGACTAGATGGAGAAAATAAATGTTCATTAAATTCTTGTGCGCTGAAGACTTAAGTGTGGGAGTTAGGAAAACACTTGATGTATTTTTTCCCAAAAATATGTGGGAAGGAGTGAAGGAGAGGTGGAAGGAAAGAGGAGGGAAGAAGTCAAGAAGGCGGTAGAAATAAGTTATGGCCTGGGGACATCAGTTTAAACCACAGAGGGAGCTAAAGCCTACAATCAATGCAGCACAGTGAACATAATGCTTGCATCTGGGGGCTCAGGGTTAGTCTGACAGAGCGACAGGATCCGGGCCACACCCAGGAGTTTTCAGCCTCCTGAAAGGTGCTGAGAAGCTAATAAACCCTAAAGAAATTTGCCTAGAACTTTTCAGCCCCCTACACTGTAACTGCCAGAGGTGTCCAAAGATCTTAATTGCTTATTGCAGAGCCCAGAAAGCAGAGGCCTGAATGCTTTCTAGTGATGCCATTGGAAGTCCCTGCCCTTCCCAGACAGTTTTGTCCCTTGGAACAGGATGTAAAGAGTGGAGATCTTGGGAAAAGTTTACAGATTTTAAGTTATTTTTTTTAATGTTCAAAAAAATTGTCAAATATACCCCCTGGACTTTTTCTGCCCCCTGTGCTTTTATTTGGCAAATGTGCCATTTCCCCAGGCTGTAAGTTAACACGTTATGAATTAGTCAGATAGCATTTTATTGACGCTCATCAACAGAACACATTAATAATTTTCCAGCCAGCACTTTACCACCTGCTGTATTAAGCAGTGTTTCCTATTGCTTACCTAAATCCACTGTCTTCAAGCTCCAGGAAGCTGCACTGAGTCAAGATTTTTGAAATTAGATAGACAAGTTCATGATCACTCCGTCCCCACTTCATTAGGCGTTAACCCTATAGCCCCTTAGTCTTCTGTGGACTCCCAGGGGGAGGAGCTGTGGTTTCCTTTTTTTTTTTTTTTTTTTAATATGAAATTTATTGTCTAATTGGTTTCCATACAATACCCAGGGCTCATCCCAACAGGTGCCCTCCTCAATACCCATCACCCACCCTCCCCTCCCTCACACCCCCATCAACCCTCAGTTTGTTCTCAGCTTTTAAGAGTCTCTTATGCTTTGGCTCTCTCCCTCTCTAACCTCTTTTTTTTTCCTTCCCCTCCCCCATGGTGTTCTGTTAAGTTTCTCAGGATCCACATAAGAGTGAAACCATATGGTATCTGTCTTTCTCTGTATGGCTTATTTCACTTAGCATCACACTCTCCAGTTCCATCCATATTGCTACAAAAGGCTATATTTCATTCTTTCTCATTGCCACGTAGTATTCCGTTGTGTATATAAACCACAATTTCTTTATCCATTCATCAGTTGATGGACATTTTGGCTCTTTTCATAATTTGGCTATTGTTGAAAGTGCTGCTATAAACATTGGGTTTCAAGTGCCCCTATGCATCAGCACTCCTGTATCCCTTGGGTAAATTCCTAGCAGTGCTATTGCTGGGTCATAGGGTAGATCTATTTTTAATTTTCTGAGGAACCTCCACACTGTTTTCCAGAGTGGCTGCACCAGTTTGCAGTCCCACCAACAGTGTAAGAGGGTTCCCGTTTCTCCACATCCTCTCCAGCATCTATAGTCTCCTGATTTGTTCATTTTAGCCACTCTGACTGGCGTGAGGTAATATCTGAGTGTGGTTTTGATTTGTATTTCCCTGATGAGGAGCGAGGTTGAGCATCTTTTCATGTGCCTGTTGGCCATCTGGATGTCTTCTTTAGAGGAGTGCCTACTCATGTTTTCTGCCCATTTCTTCACTGGATTGTTTGTTTTTCAGGTGTGGAGTTTGGTGAGCTCTTTATAGATTTTGGATACTAGCCCTTTGTCCGATATGTCATTTGCAAATATCTTTTCCCATTCCATTGGTTGCCTTTCAGTTTTGTTGATTGTGTCTTTTGCAGTGCAGAAGCTTTTTATCTTGGTGAGGTCCCAATAGTTCATTTTTGCTTTTAATTCCCTTGCCTTTGGGGATGTGTCAAGTAAGAAATTGCTACGGCTAAGGTCAGAGAGGTCTTTTCCTATTTTCTCCTCTAGGGTTTTGATGGTTTCCTGTCTCACATTCATGTCCTTTATCCATTTTGAGTTTATTTTTGTGAATGGTGTGAGAAAGTGGTCTAGTTTCATCCTTCTGCATGTTGCTGTCCAGTTCTCCCAGCACCATTTGTTAAAGGGACTTTCTTTTTTCCATTGGATATTCTTTCCTGCTTTGTCAAAGATTAGTTGGCCATACTTTTGTGGGTATACTTCTGGGGTTTCTATTCTATTCCATTGGTCTATGTGTCTGTTTTTGTGTCAATACCATGCTTTCTTGATGATTACAGCTTTGTAGTAGAGGCTAAAGTCTGGGATTCTGATGCCTCCTGCCTTGGTCTTCTTCTTCAAAATTGCTTTGGCTATTCAGGGCCTTTTGTGGTTCCATAGCAGCTATGGTTTCTTCTTCTGTGTCCCCAGGGCTGGCAGTGTCTCACAGGTGACATGGGAGGACCTCTGAAAGGCCCTATATAAGAAGGGAATGAAAGGACCATATTGAAGCCTTTGTTTTTCCTTCTACTCATTTAACTTTATTTGCTCCTCTGGTCTGGCTTCCCCTCTGTGTCCCCATGTCTAGCACAGTGCCTGGCAGGTGACAAGTAGAACCTTCAAAAGTCTTATTTGGTCAGTGAATGAAATTAGCATATTGAAGAGTCTTCTTTCTCTCTAAAGAGTCTTTACATGTTCTTGGTTATGTTATTTGCTTTTCTCTTGGTTGAGTCCAGCACCATAGTGACATACTTATAAATGTTTAAAATCCTTTGAGAATCACACAGACCAATAGCACATCTGTGTACCTGATGCTTGTAGAAAATGCGTTCATTATAAATGTTACTGGTCAGATTAAAACTTCAATAAATAGAGAGCATACTTGCTCATGATGAAAAAATCACGTATCATAAAATTGTCTGTTATTTCTAAATTGGTTTGTAGGTCCAATACAGTGGGTTTTTTGTTTTTTTGAGACAGAGAGAGAGCATGAGTGAGGGAGAGAGAGGCAGAATCTTGACCAGGCTTAATGCTTAGTGCAGAGCCTGATGCTGGGCTCTATCTCGTGACCCTGGGATCATGACCTGAGCCTATATCAAGAGTTGGAAGCTCAACTGACTGAGCCACCCAGGTGCCCCAGTCCAATACAGTCCTACCAGAATTGCACCAGAATTGAGGGAAGGCAGTGAGGAGAAAAGGCATAGGGAGTAAAATTTCATAAGAATGGTCCTAAAATTCATCCAGAGTAATTAACTGGAAGAAATATCAAAAAAAATTATAGACAATGAGTAAGGGGGAAAAGATTTATCTTTCCAGATTTTAAACCATAGATGCTGCTTTAAGAATGCACAAAGCCCGGGGTGCCTGGGTGGCTCAGTCAGTTAAGCGTCTGACTTCAGCTCAGGTCATGATCTCACAGTTCGTGAATTCAAGCCCCATGTTAGGCTCTGTGCTGACAGCTCAGAATCTGGAGCCTGCTTCAGATTCTGTGTCTCCCTCTTTCTCTGCCCCTCCCCTGCTCATGCTCTGTCAAAAAAAATTTTTTTTAATTAAAAAAAAATTTAAAAAAAAAGAATGAACAAAGTCCTTGTGGTACAGGCACAAGATATAAATAGGTTTTAAAAATTAAAACAAGTATAGAAAGGTATTTTTGAAAGTCAATTAATTTTAAACTGCTTGAAAATAGAGGAATCCACGAGTCCATACCAGTAATAAGTATAAATAAGTGAGAGAAGGGAGGACTGTCACTTGCAATAGAATGTTGAATGCCAACATTCAGTAAGTGTGGAAGGGGTGCCAGAGGTGGAAATCATCATTTCATAGCCGTCATGGCAAAGACTGGCTCAGACAAGAATCATCAATGGATACTAAATCAAGGGGGAGAGGGGATAGAGTGATGGGGGAGCAGGGTATTTGCATGGCCTTAAAGTGGCTTCCCAGGGATTGCTTGTTCATTGAAAGGGGAAAATACCAACTAGAGAGTGATTGCCAGGTGATCAAAATTAACATCAGCAACGAGGGACAGATGAACATCCTGTGTCACCAGCTATAATACAACGAGAAGGACATAATGTCATTTGTATAATAGCCCAGCTGGGAATGCATAACCTGAATCTATTCATTAGGGAATGTCAGGCAATTGCCTCCAAAAGAAAAAACTGACTGAATTCTTAAAAAAAAAAAACAAAAAAATATCCAATGTTATAGGGGCACCCAGGTGGCTCAGTTGGTTAAGCATCCGACTTTGGCTCAAGTCATGATCTCACAGTTTGTGAGTTCGAGCCCTGTGCTAAAGAGTCTGGAGCCTGCTTCACATTCTGTGTCTCCCTCTCTCTCTGCCCCACCCCTGCTCACTCTCTATCTCTCTCTCTTTCAAAAATAAGTAAACATTTAAAAAATCGTTTTTGTTTTTTTTTTTAATTTTTTTTTTTCAACGTTTTTTATTTATTTTTGGGACAGAGAGAGACAGAGCATGAACGGGGGAGGGGCAGAGAGAGAGGGAGACACAGAATCGGAAACAGGCTCCAGGCTCCGAGCCGTCAGCCCAGAGCCTGACGTGGAGCTCGAACTCACGGACCGCGAGATCGTGACCTGGCTGAAGTCGGACGCTTAACCGACTGCGCCACCCAGGCGCCCCTAAAAAATCGTTTTTTAATGTCTAATGTTATAAAAGACAAAAGAAAAAAAGTGACTATATATACCACAGTAAGAGACATGATAACCAAATGTAATACCTGATACTAGATTGAATCCTTAATTGGAGAGAGGAAATGCTATAACAGACATCACTAGGCCAATTGGTAAAATGGGAATATGAACTTTAAGGTATTGTGTCAATGTCAAATTTACTTCAACTGATAACCCTATTGTAGTTATGTAAGAGAAATTCCTTTTTTTTCCTTTTTTTGGGCTATTTTTCTTTTTCTTCTTTTTTTGTTTTTAAATTTCTAGGACATGTACACTGAAGTATCTAGAGGTAAAGAGCCATGGAGGAGGCAACCTACTCTCAAATGTTCAGGAAAAGGTGCAGGAGGAAATACTCATATAGAAGATTATAGATAGATGGTAGATGATAGATAAATATATAGATACATAGATGATAGATAGATAACAAAGTAAATGGGGGGAAAGTGTTAGCAATTGGTGAATCTGGGTAAAAGCCACATGGAGTTCTTTGTACTGTTATTGTAACTTCTCCATAAATTTAAAATTATTTCCAAATAAAAAGGTTTTTCTTTCTAGTTCCATTTTGTGGGGTTCAAGAATAGGCAAAACTAATAAATGATGTTAAGGGTCAGAATAAAAATCTGGAGGTTATCTCTGCAGAGAGGGGAGAGGAAACTGGGAAGGAACTCACAGGAACCACCTGTGGTGTTGGAAACATCTTGTACCATGATCTCAGTAACGGCCACATTAATGCATATGTATCTATGTAGTGAGTTGTTGACTTGAAATTTGTGTGCTTATACTATATATCTCAATTACAAATTAATTTTTTAAAATTTCATTGTGAGTTGAGAGCAAGTCACATGTATGATAAGGTACGAATGGTAAGTGAAGGATCCAGTGAAGGGGGTGGAATGATACCAAGAAACACATTCTTCAAAACGTGCCTCAGAAATTTCACACATGAAACAACTAAACGGTTCTAGAGTACCATAGAACCATGTGCAACAGGATGATATAATTTACCCATCACTGCTGAAAGATTGGCAGGGAGGTTGGTTAGAAAAATTTCCAGGAAACCTGAACTGAGGCTTGGCAGAAAATACAGGAGTTGGAGAGGGAGAGGAATGTAGAACACACATCTTCCTCATTTCCCTTCTTTGACCATTTATGTGAGATTTTACATTTGTGAGGCTTTGATTTGAAACTGCTTTGGTCTTTCTTAATGCACAAATACAAAACAAAGAAAACCATACCTATGGAGCAAAGAAATAAACAAGCATGTGTTATCTCTGAGAAGAAGCTTTTAAAAAGACTACGATCATGGATTCTCAAGACCTGAGGCTGCAAAACGTGGCTGGCACGAACCAGGTCAGCATACTTAATAAAAATCCACGTTTATGGAGGAGCCTTTCTCATGTCCTCAACACTGGGCTAACCCTGGGGACACCAAGTGTGCTGTTCCCGGCCCCTGCCCTCGAAGAGCTTACACACTCATGGGCCTATATAACAGAGACACATTACAAACGGCAAGTTGGGACATCTCACCAACAAAGTGAAATGAGATCACATTTTTTCGCACCCCCTCTGCTCCAAAACACAGTAGTGATAGTTGAAATATATAAATTGATATAGCCAGGCTCTACAACAGATAAACCAGAAAAGAGGGTGAAGAAACTAACAACATAAAACAGACAACAAACTGAAGCATAAGCCTCTTAAGACATGGATAAGAAAGAAAATGAGAGGGGAGCCTGGGTGGTTCAGTTGGTTAAGCGTCTGACTTCAGCTCAGGTCATGATCCCACAGTTCGTGAGTTTGAGCCCCGTTGTCAGGCTCTGTGCTGACAGCTCTGAACCTGGAGCCTGCTTCGGATTCTGAGTCTCTCTCTGTGTCTCTCTCTTTCTCTGCCTCTCCCCCTACTTGCACTCTCTTTCAAAAGGAAGAAAATGAGAGCATGGGGTTAAAGGGACCAAAATGCTTGACCCAAGAAGGGAGACTAAAGTAGCACTTGTTCCATGAAGCTTGGTGAAGGGCTTTGCCATTCCAATGCCCTCGCCATATGAAGACAAGGGAAAAGAAACAAAAACAAAACTATTGTTGTCTATGGCACTTGCTATGTCAGAGGTTACAGCCTAAGTTTTATAACCAAGAGACATACCACATTCCCACTAACCCAGTAACCAGATTTGCTCCATTCTCCATTATCACCAGAGGTCAGGATCTTTTGAAATCATTTTGGACTAAGGGCCCCGAAGGGAAGTAGAAGCAACTGCAAACCATCAGATGAGGACAGAAGGGCAATGAGGTAAAAAATAGAAAGAGAAAATGCATTTTTAAGAGTAAATAAATGTCTCCCTTTTAAAACTAAATACTAAAAACACAAGAAATCAAATGGTAAGAAAAAGCCAATACAATCAGCAATCAGAATGAAATCCTCCCATGTGAAGTTAGTCATAAATAGTACAACAAAGATCTTAAAATTAATGTGTTTATGGTGTTCAGAGAGATGACTAAAATTTAGATTCTATTCAACATGGTAAAAAAAAATAGCAAAATAAAAACAGACAGGAAACAAGAATAGATTGCTATATCATGAAATGGTATACTCCTAACAATTTAATTCAAACTATGTAAAGCACGTACAAATAAAATTACAAGAGAAAAATCACAAAATTTGAACATATTTCTATCAGGTATGTTAAACTGATAGAAGAAACAAAAAAAAAAAAAATCAGTAAGGACATAGGGATTTGAACAACACAATGAACAAGTTTAATCTAATGGACATTTATAGAGCCATTACTTCCTGGCAGCACAAAGTTCCCTCTGGACCCTTCATGGTGTTAATTAATATTTTACTCTCTTCTGGAAAATTCATCTCAGCTTTAGTCTAGATGAGACTCCTGTCATTTCTGCCTTTATTGCATCAGTGACAATAATAATAGCGAATACTTATTGAGCCAGGCCAAGGACTACTAACTACCTTGTTAGCTAATTTAATCTTCAAAATAACTCTCGAAGGTTGTGCTTTCCAAAATGGGAGCTACTAGCCACAGGTGACGCATGAATAGTTGAAATGTGGCTGATCTGAAGTGAGTTGTGGTGTAAACTGAAAATGCACACCGGAGTCCTAAAACTTAGTACGAAATAAAAGGGTAAGCCATTAGTAATTTTTATGTGTCTTACATTTTGGACACAGACAACTTCATCTGCCCAGCAGCAAACAAGGCGCCTCTGGGACTCTGGTGGAGCAAGGCAAAAAACAAGATCACTCTGAAATTGAACACAAATGAAACCTTTAATAAACGTAACTAAGTATCCACCTCTCCTGGCTCAACTAAATGACTACTTCGTTACCAATTACAGCTTTTATCCTTTTGTTCCTCTCACCTCCGAGTGATGAAAGTTAGTAAGGTTTAATAGAATCACTCCTGCTCTCAGCACCCAATAAAGGAAAACCACGCTATTTTTTTTCTAAGAAATGGTTTATCACTTCTATTTTTTTGTATAAAACACGTGGGAGAAACCCAGCCAATCACCACACAGCTGCTCCCACATGGGAAGTTACTTTCATCAGACTTCCAGTGAAAGAGCATGCAAATGAATGTTGCTTTCTGTGTCTACAGTGATTGTCTCTGCTTTTCCAATTAACTGGTTTTTTTTTTTTTTTCAGTTTATTTATTTTGAGAGAGAGAGAGAGCGCAAGGGGAGGGACAGAAAGAGAGGAAATGAGAGAGAATCCCAAGTAGGCTCCACACTGTCAGCACAGAGCCGACGTGGGGCTCAATCCCATGAATCATTAGATCATGACCTGAGCTGAAATCAAGAGTCAGACACTTAATCAACTGAGTTACCCAGGTGCCCCTCCATTTAGCTGTTTTTAAAAATCCACACATCCCCATGATTTCCTCCATCCCAGTTATAGTACAATGACGGTAGGAAGAGGATTGGTTAAAACAACTCTCTGAGCAGTTTTCTGCTGTCCTTTCTTTGCAATCGGAGATTTGTGGAGGTAAGGGTCACACCACCCCCTGGCTACGACAGCCTTGGTAAGAGAATCCAAGCCATCATCAGCAAGGGTGAATCCGCTTTACTCTGACATGATGCGAGCATCAGCTGCCAACAGGCACATGGGCAGTGAGGCACTCTGGCTGGGCTGGGCTGTGCTGTCCATGGCAGCAGTGGCCACCCCTTCTGTGGCCTGTGGTGTGGCCAGCTCTCTGAGTGAGACCCTGGCTCAGCCTTGGGCTCCCCCCAGTCCTTTCAAGCTTTGCCTCCAGCTATGGTCTCCAGTTCTCCCTCCTGCCCAGCCACAGCCACCAGGGAAAACCACACCTCTTTGAATTCTCTCCCAAATCACCTAATACAAATTCAAATCTTACAACAATCCCTTCCTAATACCCTCTTTCTGAAATATCTTGTGGCTCTCGGGGGAGGGTTACTTCCCTCATTGCTGCAAGCCACTAAATCAACTTTGTTCACAGTGATGGTCTTTAGCTGGAGGGCATTAGGCAAGCCCATTTAACAGAGAAGAAAATTGAGGCACAGAGAGGCTAAGTAACTCATTTAAAGTCACACAGATTACAGGCCTACAATCCCTGATCTTCAACCCTGCCTGTATATCAGAATCTCTGGACATGGGACTCAAGTATTCATATATATTAAAAAGCTCCTGGGGTGCCTGCGGCGCTCAGTTGGTTGAGCATTCCACTCTTGATCTCACCTCAGGTCACGATCTCACAGTTTTATGAGTTCGAGCCCCATGTCTGGCTCTGTGCTGACAGTGCAGAGCCTGTTTGGGATTCTCTCTACCCCTCTCTCTCTCTGTCCCTCTCCCAGTCACACTGTGCCTATCTCTCTCAAAATAAATAAATAAACGTAAAAAAAAATAAAAATTAAAAAAAGCTCCCCACCGTGATAGCCAGCCAAAGATATGTCTACTTCAGCACATCTCAAACTTTAACATGTCAATTGATCCCCCGGGGGAAATCTTATTAAAATGCAGATTTTGATTCAGTAATTTGGGGTGGAACTTGAGATTCTGCATTTCTAACAAGATCCCGGTAGACTCTGATGCTGCTGTTCCAGACCATATTTTGAATAACAGGGTTTAAAGTCCCTTACAGCTGACTTGCCAGAAATGTGCTTTGCCTCTCTACTTTTTTAAGTAATTTATTCATTCTTCTATTGAGCACCTATAATTCATTAAGCACCATGTGAGACATTGGCGACCCAGCAATAAACCAGACAGAACATGTCTCTGCCCACCCAGAGCTGACTTTCTAGGAACTGAGAGGGAAGTATCATATCAGGTTGAAGCCCGGAGTGTAGTTTAGAGACCTAGGACCACCATTTTACGCTCTGGGCTGGTGATCATGGTGATTAGGGCCCTAATATCTTCCTTTGGGCATCAACATTGTATTATTTCATTTTACCATGGATAGCATGAATTTGGGAATAATATAGTATTCCAGATGTATTCATTTGCTAAAATAACTATAATGTTGGGAGGTCACAGTATGTTCAAGGTTATGAGAATAGGAAGTGTATTGTAATAAAAAACCAACAACTGTAATAGAACTTAAAAGTAAATTACTTAGCATCCATGAGATAATTCCCCCCCCCAAAAAAATTATCACAATTTTAAAGTAGGTCAACTTCTGGAACTATGTGTCTCTAGACTGTACCTATGATAAGTGAAACTCAAATGTTTTCATTGCTTTTGTATTTAAAGGGTTTTGACATGAAATTTTAATTAGTCTTCAAAAGCCATCATATGTCTACTGCTGGGACCTTGGGAAATTTGTTAACCCTGTCTTTTTTTGTTTCTCTGGAATGTCAGAATGGCAGCACCAGTTTGTCGAAAGCTGGGATTTCCTTCCTCTTAATGTTTGGTCAATTGTGTGGGTGAAAAAGAAAAAAGGAGTCCTTGACACCTAAAGGCTGGCTTGGTGCTGTCTATGGGGCATTGCTGCCCTCTCATCAAACAGAACAGGTGCACAGAACGTCTGCACCAACGAGGAGCAAGGGAGAATCAGGAATGGGGGTGTCATCTTCAGAAGCACTGGCTTCCAGGGAATAAAGTGGCATTTTGAATGTCTTTGGACAAGAAGGAACAAATCCCTGTTTGGAGCGTGACCTTTTACTACCCATCCCTCAAGATCTGAGTCATCCCATATATAAGCTCTTTTACAATAATTTATTTTTTTAAGGTGGCTTTCTCTTTCTTTCTTTCTTTCTTTATGTTTATTTTTGAGAGAGAGAGACAGAGTGCAAGTGGCAGAGGGGCAGAAAGAGAGGGAGACAGAGGATCCCAAGTAGGCTCCACGCAGAAAGCAAAGAGCCCAATGTGGGGCTCGAACTCAAGAACCATGAGATAATGACTTGAACCAAAGTTGACACTTAACCGACTCAGCCACCCAGGTGCCCTCCTTTGCCAGCATTTCTACTCTTGACCCGTCTTTGGGTGATGTGGGTCACTACCGAATGGGAGGCAGAAAAGTTCGTAGCTTTATTGTAGGATTTTTTACCTCAAAACCCGGGTTCGTTGTCTCGCCGCTTCGAAGAACGAAGAGGTGGACACGGAACGAGCAGCAGGCAGAAGTTTTTTAGAGTATAAGCTCAGAAAGGAAGAACAGCAGGAAAACTCTCTTTACAGAGAGGGGGCATTCGAAGGTGAACGCCTTCTATAGGCAAGGGGTCCTTGTTTTATCAGGTTCTGGTTGCCCCCTTCCCTGCCCCCTCGTTCCTTCTCAGGTTCTACCCTTATTGGCTTGATAACTCTAGATGCTGGATTGTCCACTCCTGATGCTGGATTCCATTGTATGAGGGGTGGTCTATGGCCATGATGTTCCTTGTGGGTCATTTGTTTTATGGTCTACCACATATTTTTAGTCAGGTCTTTTGTCAAATTCCTGAGGGGACCCTGAAGGGGAGTAGGTGGTGTCTTACAATCTTAAGAGGAGCCTTATGCCTGAGGGGGTTTGCTATGGTCAGACACTCCCAGCATTTTTCCCAAATAGGTGTTTTTCCCCACCCAGGGACCTCAAGTCCTAACCTGTCCCTCTCTGACTACTCAATCCAATCTTTTCCTATTATAGCTTCACATAAACCCAAAAGCTCTCAGCTAGAAACTAGCATCTCTCAGCAGGGTGGGTGGGGACAATTTCTGGAGTAGAAGTTGTTTTCAGGGAATGCCTTCAGGGAAGTGACCTTTCTTGAAATGTCATAGCCTACGCAAACTTCCAGAGTTTGGTTGAGCAAACGTAGGCGCCTGGGGCTGACAGGAGAGGAAGGCCCATTACTGAGGACTGTCTGTTTAGAAGGGGCTGGGAGCACAGGGGCTTGAAACCTTTTGCAAAAAAAAGCTCTTTCCTTTTTTCAAAGGATCCCTGAGTTTACCTAACTTCAATGTTCTCAGGTGCTGAGGAACCAAAACTTTCTCCCCCAGGCTAGTGTGAATGGCAAAAAAAGTCCCTCCCAGGGTGTGAGCCCGTGCTATGCCCAGGAGGAGTCTGGGATCCCTTAAACCAACTGTTCTTCCTCTTTTTAATAGTTATTTTTCATAGTTAAAATCCATAATCATTTTACAGAAACTACAGTAAAATAGAGACTAGAAAAGGAAAAAAAAATCATACACCCATCTCTCTCATGGACCCACCCACTGTTAGAATTTCAGAGTTTTTCTTTTTTCACATGGTTTTTCTGGGTTTTAGAAAGCTGCAATCAGAGAACAATACAGCTCCATAAGGCCACCTCTCCCGAGGGCTTGTGCCTGACCACCCAACCTGAAAAGGCCACACCATCACTCTGCCCTGCTTTCATGTTCCTCATCACCCTCATCATAATCTAGAAGCCCATGTGTTGTTATCACCTCCCTATCTATTGAATGTCTCTTCCCTTTCACCCCATGTGGGACCCCAGCCCTGCTCCACCCCAGATTGTATCCAGGACCTACAAGAGCACCCGTCACAAATAAGTGTGTGATGCATTCACTGGACGGATAGATAAATTCTGTATATTCTCTTTTCTCTTGTTTTTTTTTTTTCCCGCCTATACAATTGTTGAACCTACCAGAAATAGGATTAATGTGCAGTTTCCTCTGAAAAATAAAAATCAAAGCCTGGTTTCCAAGCATTCTCTACCCAGTGTTCCTCCTCCATCTGTCTTTTTACCCTAATTACCCTGTGTTAAAAATAAAACCCAAGGCATCTTCCAGGAGGTTGAAGGGAGACATCACAAAGGTGGAGTGTGGGCAAGGGAGGCAAGACAACGCCAGGATGAAGTCAGAAATCATGTGGGCCTTTACCATCAGATTGGCCTGGTTTCCAATCCCAATTCTGCTGCTTGCCTGCGGTGAGATCCTAAGTAACTTAACTTCTCTGTGACTCTGTGTCATCATCACTTCTCCTTCCACTTGTTGTAAAGGTAAAAAAAAATTTTTTTTTAACATTTATTTTTGAGAGACAGAGAGTGAGTGGGGGAGGGGCAGAGAGAGAGGGAAACACAGGATCCAAAGCAGGCTCCAGGCTCTGAGCTGTCAGCACAGAGCCTGACTCGGGACTCGATATCATGTGTCATAAGATCATGACCTGAGCAAAAGTCAGAAGCTTAACCAAATGAGCCACCCAGGTGCCCCCACTTGTTGTAAAGGTTAAATAAGACCATGTATGTGGAGTACCTGTGTTTTTTTTTTTAGGCAGTTAAAGGTATCTTTATTGATATTACCATGAAATAGACACAAGAATAATTGTTAAGTAAATAAATTACTAAATTCTCAATAAATTACACACTTTAATATCATACTGACAAGGCAATGCTTTCATAGAGGAATAACTTATGGGGTAGGCAATTATAAAGCTCATGGTTGGTAATAAAAAATTTGTTGTATAGAAGCAATTTGTCCCCCATCTGTATGTAGAACCACTAGCAATGGGCATGGAACAAGAGAATAAATAACAGCTTTATGCTTTCTTTTCTTGTCTTTCTTTTTTTAAAATAATTTTCATGTACAGAATTCAAATTCATATGTCATTTTGCTTCAAACAGTGCTGTTTGCAAAATGCAGAATCAAAGAAGGAAAATGTTACTTGGTTTGTGTCACAACAAATACACACATTTGACTTGTTAATACTGATAGAGATGCTACTGCAGATACCACCGGAGAGATACACACATTTGAACACTAAATCCTGGCTGCCTCATAGAGAAAATGAAATGTCAAGGGCTCTTTCCCTAATTAGCCCCCCTCTCTAGCATGCATTATATGCCAGGTCGTGTTTACATGGATTACCGGATCCATCCTGACCACAACCTGGGAAGATCCTATTGTTCTCCTGTGGGAAGGAAGGGAGTGATTCATTTTCAGAAACAACAAATAAAAGCTGTGCTGTCCAGTTAACAATAGGTTTACAACATAATGGAAATATGTACCAACCTCCCACCCCCACCCCACAATTCACCTCCTAGTTCTTCTTCCCCTCTCCATTCTGCCAGCTTATTTTCACTGGCTTTGCAATGAGCATACACCAAATAACAGAGGGAGGAGGGACTGAGAGTCTCTGCATCACCTCAGGAAATGTACATTTGTTCCAATCAAACTACTCTTTGGCCTTACATGGGCATAGGTGATGACGAGGTAAGGCTATAACCTCTGTAGAACTCAGCCAATGAGGAATCAGGGGAGGGACTTCCTGCTAGGAGATAAATTGTCTGCTGTTAGTGCCCTGAGTGTGCCTGTCCATTAGACACCTGCTCTTCCAAGAATGTTGGTTAAAACCTTGTTTCACTGTCTCCTGAGTCTCCATGTCCCTCTTTGTTTGGGTTCAGTGGGCTTATTTCTCACATCCTCACACTGTACAGATGCTGATGGAGTTGGATTCAAACCCAGGGAGTCAGGTTCCAGAATTCATTCTCTTTAGAGTCAGAACTGTGCTACCTTTTTAAAACTTAGGCAAGGAAAAGAAAAGGTTTTCAGTGACATAAAAGTGACATTAGACAACCCTCTAATAGTGCACACTATCTGTGGTATAATAAAACATATATGTGGGGTGCCTGGGTGGCTCAGTCAGTTAAGCATCTGACTCTTGATTTTGGATCAGCTCAAGGTGTCAAGGTTTGTGAGATGGAGCCCTGAATCAGGCTCTGTGCTGACAGATGTTGGGATGTTCTCTTCTCTCTCTCTCTCTCTCTCTCTCTCTGCCCCTCTCCCATTCCTTCTCACCCTCTCTCTCAAAAATAAATAAACTTTAAAAAAAAATGTATATATGTGGTCTTTCCTGGAACAGAGCTCCTAAAATCCCTGGAACTTCCCAAGTGATGAGAGTGTCTTTTGTTATTCATAATGAGCCTCTTTTGATCGCACTTGAGTTTGTGTCAATAAGGTGACTTAGGGTGGGGTCCCTGACAGTCGAAGATGGGGCTAGTGACCAAAGAGACCAAGTGAGTAAAGGGTTGGAACTCTTAGCTCAAGCCCCACCTCCAAGGAGGGGAAGGGGATGGAGACTGAGCTCCATAAAAACTCTTGAACAATGAGATTCCAAGAGCTGCTGGACTAGTGAACATCTCAAGGTGCTGGGAGGCCCAGACAGGGCATGGGACTTCCATGCCCTCTCCCCCTTTATTCTTTATGCATCTCTTTCATTTGGCTGTTCCTGGGTTGTATTCTTTACAATAAACCAGTGAACAGTAAACATAAGTAAAATCTTCTGAGTTCTGTGAGTCATTCCAGCAAATTATTGAATCTGAAGAGGAGGTCATGGAAACCCACAATTTGTAGCCAGTCATAAGTACAGGTAGCCTTCCAGGATTTTCACTTGTCATCTCAGGTGGGGCTAGTCTTGTGGGATGGAACTCTTAACCTGTAGGGTCTGTGCTAACTCTACCTTTTAGTTACCGTGAATATGCTGTTAGAGCATATAGCATACAGCATATGCTGTATAGCAGTGTATGGATATCTGTTCGAGTCCCTGCTTTCAGTTCTTTTGGATCTACACCTAGAAGTAGAATTCCTTGATCATACGGCAATTTTATGTTTTTTTGAGGAACTGTCTGATAGTATTTCTGAGAAATCCCTTTAAGAGGGACTGGTTCCATGGGGTCCACACCTTTTAACCCCTCCCTTCTTCCTTTGCTTCCTTTCTAACATAGATGCAACAGCTGGTGCTTCAGCAGCCATCTTAGAACCTGAAGGGACTTTGAGGCTGGAGATCAGGAGCTAGGAGAGAGGAATGTATCCTGATTAGATTGTGTAGTATAGAAACAGGATACTGCTGGTCTTCAGGTTTCTTTCATGCGAGAAAAAACTCCAGACTCTAATTTGTTTTGGCAGGGGGTGGGGAAGAGTGGTCTCTGATACTTAGAGAATACAATTCCTAACTGATACATCTCTCTTAATACTGACATCCATCCCGGGGTAACAGTGGTTCAGTTTTGCTCTGCTGAAAATGATTTGTTGCCAAGAAACAACGCTGATGCGTCCTGTATGCTCCAGCGCTCCCAGGGACCGGGTTGGCTGTGTACCACGGTCATCATGTATCAGTCATGTACTACCGTTCTCCTTCCCCCCCCCCATCCTGATTCTTCCCTCTGCTTCAGGAAGACTTGAGGTGATAAACACCATGCAAGTTAAGCAAAAACAGTCTGACCCCTCATGCTTCCCAGCTGTGTGCCATTCAGTAAACTACTTGAATTTTTACATCTATGAGAGGCAGATAACCATCTCTTCTTTGGACATTTATTGTGTGGATTCAGTAAGTTAATGCATGGAAAGTGTCTAGGACTTGTAACGGCATATGCTGTTAATATTATTATAACTTCTTTTGGCAAAAATCTCATTGTCCATTCAGCTTCACACAGGGATTCACAGAAAAGAGCTACATATTGAGTGTTCATTAAGCAGCAGACAATAGGATTCATGTGTATTTTCCCATTTAATCTTCATGAGAACCCTATAAGGTGGTTATCATTAATATCTCCATATTATAGTTGAGGAAGTTGAGGCTCAGAGAGATTAAGTAACTTGCCCAAGGTCACACAGCAAGAAAGTAGTGGAGCCAAGATTCAAATCTGAGTCTCTCTGTATCCAGAGGTGTGAAATATTAAGAAATATGTATATTGGTCTCTGCCCTTGATTCCTGACACAGAGCTCCTAAATAAAACCCTCATACACAAGGGTGCTAGGAAAATCTTTTGTTCTAATATTTAGTCTTTGACTCCAGTTCCTGACACCACGATCAGAATTTCCCCAGGTAATAGGAGCATCTTTTGTTCTAATGAAGTGACTTGTGGTAGGCTCCTGACTGGGGGCTGGTCACAGGAAAGATGTGTTATCACAAGCAGTGATTAGAAGCTTGGAACTTTAATGCCACCACTCCCCCCCCAATTCTCAGGAGAGAAGGGAGGGGCTGGAAACGGAGTTCATAATTGCTCATGCCCACATAATGAAGCTCTATAAAAACCCCCATTGTCCGGGCTCGGGAAGCTTCGAGGGTTGGTGAACACATCCACATATGGGGAGGGTGGCGCATCCCAACTCCACTAGGAAAGAAGTTCCTGCACTCAGGACCCTTTCAGACCTTGATCTATGTAACTGGCTGCTCATTTGTACCTTTTATCTTATCTTTTATTATATAATAAACTGGCAAACGTGTTTCCCTGAGTTTTATGAGCTATTTTAGCAAATGATGGAATCCAAGAACAGAGTCATGGGAACGTCCAATTTGTAGAAAAGTTGGACAGAAGTTGTGGGTAACCTGAGGACCCCTATCTGTGTGCAGCTGGCATCTGAAAAGGGGGGCAGCCTCATGGGGCTGAGCCCTTAACCTGTGGGGTCTGCACTAACTCCACTTAGTGTCAGAATGGAATTGAATTCTAGGACACCCAGCTGGTGTCACAGAAAATTGCTTGGTGTGGGGGATACTCCCACACATGTGGTGACCAGAAGTGTCAGAAGTGAAGCGTTCTCTGTGAATTATAAATGAGGGACCCAGGAGTGTGCTTTTCCTGAACAGGAAGCCAAAGGTTTAACTACCTTGGGGCATAGCCTTCTGTCCTGTGGCTTTTTTCTCTACCATCAAACCCTTACTAAAGCAGCAAGGGCTAAAATAAGGACTGTTAGCTTAATATTAGCATTGGGAGGTCTTGGGGAGAATACAGATTTAGATATTTACTTATATATGTATATGTATATTTATATATTTTAAATTGTATTTTCACTGTGGGAAGATAACCCTCAGTACGTACTCTAGACCAAACTAGGGCAGAGCTGAAGAATGAAATTGTTCTGCATGTAAAGTTGGAAGCACTTTGAGCTTCTGTGGGAGCCCCAGGGAGGAAGAGAACGGCTAGAACCAAAGAAACTGGACAAGCTGATTGGAAACCAAGCAAGATGTCAGTGGGACCCAGAAGAGACAGTGAGAGGCAAGGTACATGTGACATGTGTGGCTGAGGGACTTCTAAGAACAGGCACACCCAGTATCTGACATTAACTGACCTGCTATGCTGGCCCAAGTGCCCTCCAACCCAACCTATGGTTGTCTGCAAATCTTTAGTAGCAAAGATTTCACACAGTGTGAGTGGTGCTGGGGGAAGCAGAGAAGGGTGGCCAGGTCTAATGTTTGGGCAGATGCAAGGCAGAGAGAAGGAAACAGCCACAAGAAACAAAATGGGATCAAGAAATCAGCAGAAGCAGGAAATCAGAGCAAGCAATAACCAGGAGAAACATGTGCACTTAAGACTGTCACTAAATATGTAGGAAGTAAGGATTTTGGAGGACTTAGTCATCCAGGTGGTGCTGGCTCAGACTGACTGGAAATTGGCTGGTGGCCTCCTACTCGGTGTTCGTGTCCCTGCAGTGGGAGAGCCAGGACCCGGGACAAGCACGGCCTTGGCCTCCTCCAACCAAGTCCCCTAAAGAATCCTACAGGAGAGAGACACCGCCTCACCCCAGGTCACCTGGGAGCATGCGTGTGTGTGCAGGCAGGAAAAATTCTCCAGGACTGGTGCTGCCACTACCTTCCTCTCCCCTGAGGATCAGCCTTTGAGAACTGAGGTGGGAAAACCACAGGCTGGGTTGGTGAGGGCTGGAGGGAATCATGCATATGAATGGACTCTGCAAGGACCTAACCTTTTCCCTCCTCCGAACCCTCTTCCAACCCTGGTAAAAATAAATGCTGCTGACATCAATACTTAATGGGACCAGGCCTTGCATACTAATGAAAATCTCTGCAGGGCAGTCACTGGAGAAAGAAAAAACAGGGGACTTATTAACCATCAAGCAGCAAGACCACGTTCCTTTGCCTTCTGCCCAGGCAAGGAGGCCCTCACGTCCTCCATCTAGAAGTGAACCTGTCTAATTATTCTGTGCTGTCGAGGGCAGGGGAGCAGGGATGAGGGTCTGACCATCTTGGGGTTTGACCCCTCCCCTACCTGCCTCTTTCCTACCCGGAGTGACAAAGGGGAGAGGGAGGGAATGCAGCTGTCACAGGGCCCTTCTAGTGCTTTACTTCCCACATCTCACAGCAAACGCCAACCTAGTCCCCCCTCCTTTGAATGTTGTCTTCTGAGGTGTGGGAAGGGAAGAGGACTCGGCTGCCTCCATTTTGACCTCGAACTTTCCAGCTGGCTCTTCTTTCAAGCTTGTCTCTTGGCTCAGGCAGACTCTAAGACTCTAAGGCTAAAGCATCCCCTAACAGGAGCCCAAACTACCCTCTCAAGCAACACTGACTGCCCTGAGTCAGCAAGACCCAGCCTGATCCAAAACAATGACTGACTGACTGACCCTCGCTGCCCACCTGCATGCACCCATCCACCTTGGCCCCACATTTTCCTTATATAAACCCAGAAGTATTTTTGGCACCTTGGAGACAGTCTTTGAGACTTCAACCCACTGTCCTCCTGGTGTTGGCCTCCCTGAAATAAATTCCTCTCTTGTTCCACACTACTCATTTCTCTGCCTTTGGATTTTGTCAGCAGTGCCTGGCCAATCCTGGTCTGTTTGGGGCCCTCAGAGCCAGGTGCTCTTGCCCCCCTGCACCCTGGCTACAGAGGCAGCAACCTACAGTGGAAGAACAAGACAGCCTTGGGTTCAAAGCCCACCCCTGCTGCCCCCCCGGAACTTGCAAGGTGTGAGGTCTTGTATAAGGAGCGACCCATTTCCTTCCCAGTAAGATGGCGATGGCAATCCTGCACTCACAGGAGAGTCCTAAAGAGGGCAGCAGATTGTGAGCACAACATGCTTGGAATGGAGAACGTGACAGCTTAACATTTGCTCTGAAAGAACCCAGAGCACTTCCCCACAATTTGCTCTTCTGCCCAAGTCAACTAGAAAGGCAACAGGAGGCCCATAATGTGATGTGAAGGAAGAAAAATATTTGCAAGTACCTCCCATGAATGCGACAGGGGCTGAGGGCTTTCCTTAAATGAAATAGCAAATGTGTGGGAGAGCCTAACAAGGAGCCCAGGTGCTCATCACCAACCTGGGCTGCTGCCTCACCTGCTGGTAGGGGGGCTGGAAGCTTGCTGTCTCTGGGGCACGAAGACCAGTTGTATCTGGGGGAAGTTAGGAGGAAGATGAGGCTGAAATGGTCTTGGGGGAAGGTAGCTGCCTTGCTGTGGGAACACTCAAGCAACGCTGTGTACAGGCTGTGTGAAAGAAAACCTCGAGGCCCTTGGCCCACAGCCAGCTCACCTTGTCAGCTGCACAAGTCAGCCATTTTAGAAGAGAACAATCTGAGGGTTGATGGGGGTGGGGGGGGGGCGGAGAGGAAAATGGGTGATGGGCATTGAGGAGGGCACTTGTTGGGATAAACACTGGGTGTTGTATGTATGTAAGCAATGAATCATGGCAATCTACTCTCGAAGCCAAGGGCATACTGTATGCACTGTATGTTAGCTAACTTGACAATAAGTTAGGTTTTAAAAAAAAAGAAGACGAATTCTTGTATCTTGCTGCCCTAGTCAAGCCTTCAGCGGGCATCTGACTTAGACTTCAAGAGAAACACCAAGACAGAAACACTCAGCCAAATTCTCAACCCATCATGGAAACTGAGAGATAATAAAATATTGCTGTTGCTTTAAGCCACTAAGTTTCAGGGTGATTAGTTATGCAGCAATAGAAAACCAATACACTGTTTTACATAGTACAATTCCAAATAAAATTACATTTGAAAAACTCTGCTGCTTAAAACAAAACAACGGCAAACTGAAGAGTTTATAAAGTGATCATCTAACCCAACATTCTTAATCCATTGATAACAAACAGCCATGATCAGTCGGTTAAGCGTCTGACTTCGGCTCAGGTCATGATCTCATGATTCGAGCCCCACATCGGGCTCTGTGCTGATAGCACAAAGCCTGGAACCTGCTTTGGATTCTCTCTCTCTCTCTCTCTCTCTCTCTCTCTGCAGCTCCCCCACTTGCTCTCTGTCTCACTCTCAAAAATAAATAAAAATTTAAAAAATTAAAAAAAAAAGTAACAGAGCCATATAAGGTCAGGATATGGCGATATAACCAAGTCATAGCAGAGCCAAAATCAGCACTCAACTATGATTTCTGTTTCATTACAGCTCATTCAACAAGATCAGGTATTCAGGGAAGGAGGTATTCAGATTTCGATTTAGAGAGAAGAATGGTTCATTCAACCTGGTAATTAAGGCAAGTACCAAGATGTTCATGAGTGACCATTAGGTAAATAACAGTCTTCAGTTTTGATTAGACAGCAAGAGTTGAAATAAATGATTAAAAAGAGGAGCCAAGATGACGGAACAGCATGGAAGTTTTGTGTGTGTCTTGCATCCATGAAATACAGCCAGAGCAACACTAAATCATCCTGCACACCTAGAAAACTGACTAGAGGATTAACACAACAATCTGCACCACGTGAACCACAGAATTCAGCAGGTATACGGCGCGGAGAAGTGAACTTGGGGAGCAAGAAGGAGCAGGAAGGGAAGTGCTTCTGCAAGGAGAGAGGATGGAGACAGTGGGGGGGGGGGGGGGGCGGGACGAATATGGGAAAAGCACCCCTCTCCAAAAGCAGCTGGAGAGAAAGTAGAAAATTGGAAACAGCCGCAGGGACTAAACTAAAAAGGGAGAAAGGAGAAAGCAGAGAGTTTAAATTCCATTTAGACTGTAAACAAGGGGAATGCAAAGTCTGCAACTCCACAGCTCCATACCTGGCGGTGCTTTGGTGGGAAGGGTGAATCCCCAGGAACAGAGTGGGGTCCGTGAGGTTCTTGGGCCACACGGGGAAAAGCGGTTCCACTGCTGGAAGGACATTTGGTAGAGACTGTTGAAGCCACCTGGTCCCAGCAGACCCCAGAAGGCAGCCACATTCGCTGGTGCTGGAACAAGGTCGTTAAGGGTGAAGACTGGCGCCAGATGCGTGTTGTGGTTTTCCATAATCCCTGAAAAGCTGCTGCTACACTGTCTCGCGAATTTTCCTGGGGCGGGCTGGCACCTGGCTGCAGTCTCATGGCACTGGCAGCAGCAGGGTCCAACAAGCATTCCTGGGTGCAGCCAACATTCAACCATTGCTCATTCGGCCACTGCTCGGTGAGACCCTCCCGCAGAGGGGTGGAAGGGTCAAAGCCGCAGTCCTTCAGAAGCAAGGGGCCAGGGAAAACAGCCGTATCTGAGACAAAACTCAGGAGAGAGGTACTGCCTGGGGCCTGGTCACAGAGAGTGAAAAAGCGGGGAGTGGACGAGAGCTGAAGACAGAGGACCGGTGCGCGACAGCTTATCAGGAACAGAGTTGTGATAGGAGAGAGTCGGTAGCTGGGCAACATGCTCACCGCTCCCGCGCATGCGCATACGCACCTACGAATGCCAAACACTCCACCCCAGTAGGCTAGCAGCGCCATCTAGTGGAGAATGGAGCTGTTACACCGAGCCCCGCCCAAGTGGGCCAACCTCGCTCTTCAAAAGCACAAGTCTCACCGCGTAGTTTATGGACTATAAAGCACAACATAGTCTGACTTCTAGGGGAAAATGAAGCAATTTCAGTTCTACTTCAATCTGTTAGCGGGTTCATCTATTCAATTTTCTTTCCTTTTTTTTTCTCTTTTACACTACGTTTCTTTCTTTTGAATACAGAAAGATAAAAAATTCATTTGTATTTTTCAATTTTTATTAAAAATATTTTTCTTTAATTTTTTTTACTATATTTTCTACTTTTGTGTAATTTTTTTCAAATTCTATTTGACTTCCATCATTTTATTTTAGTCTACTTCAGTGTATTCACTTTTTCAAATTTTCAAACGATTTCCTTTTTTTCTCTTATCTCTTTTTCGTTTCGTTTCTTTTTCTTGAATGCAGAAAAAGAAAAACTTCATTTTTACTTTCAATTTCTATGTAAAATATTTTTCCTTAAGTTTTTTACTGTATTTTTGCTTTTATGTAAATTTTTTCAAATTTTATTTTACTTCCTTCATTTTATTTTAGTCTACTACAGTGTATTCACTTTTTCAAATTTTCAAAAGATTTCTTTTTTTTCTTTTCTATTTTTCTCTTTTTCATTTCTTTTTCTTGAATACAGAAAGAGAAAAAATTCATTTTTAGTTTTAATTTTAATTAAAAATATTTTTCTTAATTTTTTTTCTACTACAATCTTTACTTATGTGTAAATTTTTTCAAATTTTCAAATCGACTCCCATCATCTCATTTTAGCCTATTTAAGTGCATTCATTTTTTTTAATTCTCAAATGATTTCCTTTCCCCACCCCTTCCATTTTTTTCTCTAATATGTCAAACCACTTTCAACACCCAGACGAAAACACACCTAAGATCTAGCATCATTTGTTTGATTTGATTTTGATTTTTCTACCTCATTAATTCCTTTTCTCCCTTCAAATGACAAAATGAAGGAATTCACCCCAAAAGAAAGAGCGTGAAGAAACGACAGCCAGGGATTTAACCGACACAGATACAAGCAAGATGTCTGAACCAGAATTTAGAATCACGATAATAAGAATACTAGCTGGAGTCAAAATTAGACTCGAATCCATTTCTGCAGAGATAAAGAAAGTAAAAACAAGTCAGAATGAAATAAAAAATGCTATAACTGAGCTGCAATCGCGGATGGATTCCACGGTGGCAAGTATGGATGAGGCAGAACAGAGAATCAATGATATAGAGGACAAACTTATAGAGAATAATGAAGCAGAAAAAAAGAGGGAGATTAAGGCAAAAGAACATGATTTAAGAATTAGAGAAATCAGTGACTCATTAAAAAGGAACGACATCAGCATCATAGGGGTCCCAGAAGAGGAAGACAGAGAAATAGGGGTAGAATGGTTATGTGAGCAAATCATAGTAGAAAATTTCCTAACCTGGGGAAATACACAGACATCAAAATCCAGGAAACACAGAGAACCCCATTAAATTCAACAAAAACTGACCATCAACAAGGCATATCATAGTCAAATCCACAGAATACTCGGACGAGGAGAGAATCATGGAATCATGAAAGCAGCAAGGGAAAAAAGTCCCTAACCTACAAGGCAAGACAGATCAGGTTTGCAGCAGACCTATCCACAAAAACTTGGCAGGCCAGAAAGGAATGGCAGGATATAGTCAATGTGCTGAATCAGAAAAATATGCAGCCAAGAATTCTTTATCCAGCAAGGCTGTCATTCAAAACAGGAGAGATTAAAAATTTCCCAGACAAACAAAAATTAAAGGAGTTTGTGACCACTAAACCAGCCCTGCAAGAAATTTTAAGGGGGACTCCCTGAGGGGAGAAAAAATGGGGAAAAAAATTTATATATATATATATATACATATATATACGCGTATATATGTGTGTGTATATATATATATATATACACACACATATATATATCAAAAGCAACAAAGATTAGAAAGGACCAGAGAACACCACCAGAAACTCCAACTCTACAAGCATCATTACAGCAATAAATTCTTGTCTTTCAGTACTCACTCTAAACGTCAATGGACTCAATGCTCCAATAAAAGGACATAGGGTAAAAGAATGGATAAGAAAATAAGATCCATTTAGATGCTGTTTACAAGAGACCCACTTCAGACATAAAGACACCTTCAGATTGAAAATAAGGGGATGGAGAACCATCTATCATGCTAATGGTCAACAAAAGAAAGCTGGAGTAGCCATACTTATATCAGACAACCTAGACTTTAAAATAAAGACTTTAAAATAAAATAAAAATAAAATAAAATAAAATAAAATAAAATAAAATAAAATAAAGACTTTAAAATAAAGATAGATTTAAAGATAAATCTATCCACCAAGAATACCTAACAATTGTAAACACTTAGGCGCCAAATGTGCGAGCACCCAAATATATAAATCAATTAATCACAAACATAAAGAAGCTCATTGATATTAATACCATAACAGTAGGAGACTTCAACACCTCACTCACAGCGACAGACAGATCATCTAATCAAAAAATCCACAGGGAAACAATGGCTTGGAATGACACACTGGATGAGAAACATATACACTACCAAAACTGAAACAGGAAGAAGTAGAAAACTTGAACAGACCCATAACTAGTATGGAAATCAAATTAGTAATCAAAAATCTGCCAAAAAACAAAGAGTCCAGGGCCAGATGGCTTTCCAGGGGAATTCTACCAAACATTTAAGGAAGAGTTAACACCTATTCTCTTGAAGCTGTTCCAAAAGATAGAAATGGAAGGAAAACTTCCAAACTCTTTCTATGAAGGCAGCATTACCTTGATTCCAAAACCAGACAGAGACCCCACTGAAAAGGAGAACTATAGACCAATCTCCCTGATGCATATGGATGCAAAAATCCTCAACAAGAAATTAGCCAACTAGATCCAAAAGTACATTACAAAAATTATTCACCACAATCAAGTGGGATTTATACCTGGGATGCAAGGATGGTTCAATATCCGCAAAATAATTAACATGATTCATCACATCAATAAAAGAAGGGACAACAACCATAGAATCCTCTCCATAGATGCAGAGAAAGCATTTGACGAAATACAGCATCCTTTCTTGATAAAAACCCTCAAGAAAGTATGGACATAAGGAGCATACCTCAAGATCATAAGAGCCATATGTGAACGACCCAACACTAACATCATCCTCAATGGGGAGAAACTGAGAGCTTTCCCCCTAAGGTCAGGAACAAGACAGGGATGTCCACTCTCGCCACTGTTATTCAACCTAGTATTGGAAGTCTTAGCCTCTGCAATCAGACAACACAAAGAAATAAAAGGCATTCCAAATTGGCCAGGAGGTCAAACTTTCACTCTTCACAGATGACATGATAGTCTATATGGAAAACCCAAAAGATTCCACCAAAAACCTGCTAGAACTGATTCATGAATTCAGCAAAGTTGCAGGATATAAAATCAACGCAGAGAAATCGGTTGCATTCCTATACACCACCAATGAAGCAACAGAAAGAGAAATCAAGGAATCGATCCCATTTACAGTTGCACCAAAACCCATAAAATACCTAGGAATAAATCTAACCAAAGAGGTGAAAAATCTATACACTGAAAACTATAGAAAGCTTATGAAAGAAATTGAAGAGGACACGAAGAAATGGAAAAAGATTCCATAATCCTGGATAGGAAGAACAAATATTGTTAAAATGTTGATACTACCCAAAGCAATCTACATATTCAATGCAATCCCTATCAAAGTAACATGAGCATTCCTCACAGGGCTAGAACAAATAACCCTAAAATTTTTATGGAACCAGAAAAGACCTCAAATAGCCAAAGCAATCTTGAAAAACAAAGCAGGAGGCATCACAATCCCAGACTTCAAGCTATACTACAAAGCTGTAATCATCAAGACAGTATGGTACTGGCACAAGAACAGACACTCAGATCAATGGAACAGAATAGAGAACCCAGAAATGGGCCCACAAACGTATGGCCAACTAATCTTTGACAAAGCAGGAAAGAATATCCAATGAAATAAAGACAGTCTCTTCAGCAAATGGTGCTGGGAAAACTGGACAGTGACATGCAGAAGAATGAACGTGGACCCCTTTCTTACATCATACACAAAAATAAACTCAAAATGAATGAAAGACCTAAATGTAAGACAGGAAGCCATCAAAATCCTAGAGGAGAAAGCAGGCAAAACCTCTTTGATCTTGGCCGCAGCAACTTCTTACTCAACACGTCTCTGGCAGCACGGGAAACAAAAGCAAAAATGAACTACTGGAACCTCATCAAAACAAAAAGCTCTGCACAGAGAAGGAAACAATCAGCAAAACTAAAAGGCAACCGACAGAATGGGGGAAGATATTTGCAAATGACATATCAGATAAAGGGTTAGTGTCCAAAATCTACAAAGAACTTATCAAACTCAACACCCAAAACACAAAGAATCCAGTGAGGAAATGGGTAAAAAACATGAATAGACACTTCTCCCAAGAAGACACCCAGATGGCCAACCAACACATGAGAAAATGCTCAACATCATTAATCATCAGGGAAATACAAATCAAAACCACAATGAGATACCACCTCACACCTGTCAGAATGGCCAACATTAACAACTCAGGCAACAACAGATGTTGGCAAGGATGCAGAGAAAGAGGATCTCTTTTGCATTGTTGGTGGGAATGCAAGCTGGTGCAGCCACTCTGGAAAACAGTATGGAGGTTCCTCAAAAAACTAAAAACAGAACTACGCTACGGCCCAGTAATTGCACTACTAGGGATTTATCCACGGGATACAGGTGTGCTGTTTCGAAGGGACACATGCATCCCCATGTTTATAGCAGCACTATCAACAATAGCCAAAGTTTGGAAAAAGCCCAAATGTCCATCAATGGATGAATGGATAAAGAAGATGTGGTATATATATACAATGGAGTATTACTCGGCCATCAAAAAGAATGAAATCTTGCCATTTGCAACTATGTGGACAGAATTGGAGGGTGTTATGCTAAGTGAAATTAGTCAGTCAGAGAAAGACAAAAATCATATGACTTCACTCATATGAGGACTTTAAGAGATAAAGCAGATGAACATAAGGGAAGGGAAACAAAAATAATATAAAAACAGGGAGGGGGAGAAAACAGAAGAGACTCATAAATATGGAGTACAATCTGAGGGTTACTGGAGGGGTTGTGGGAGGGAAATGAGTAAGGGGCACCAAGGAATCTACTCCTGAAATCATTGTTGCACTATATGCTAACTAATTTGGATGTAAATTAAAAAATATTTAAAAACCTAAAAAAATTTAAAAAAAGAAATAAATGATAAAAGAGGTCACTGTTTATCACTATCCTGAACATAAGGAATGATGAGTTGGAGCTTTAAGGATCTTTTTTCTTTAATGTATTTTATAAATAAGCTCAAAACTCATCAATCCATTAAGCGTTGCTGCCCAAACATGGCAATTTCCCAAACACCAAATCAGTGATTTGCAACATAAATAAAGCAATCAGAGTGATGAAAATAGAAGGCTTCCAGCAAAATCCACTTCTGAGAGTTGCCATCACAGGGAGAAGGAAAAGCATTTTCAGGCTAAAATCTTGACTGAAAATGAACTGAGAATACACTGAAAATTGTCACCTCTCTCTGAATCCCAGTGGTTAATTATGCTGTTCTCCAGCAAAGTGGGTACAGACATAGCTGGGATAAAGAAAATAAATGTGTGGAAGGAATTCAAACCACAGTTCTTCTGATGGTACAGTAGTCATTTTTTTTTTCCTACTATAGGCCAGGTCACAAATGCCATGCTGACTTCTCTCCACGGTGGACCCCAAATTGCTAGTAAATGGCCAAAGACCTTTGCCCTGTCTCTTCAAATGACCAGCACTCAGACCTCTCATTTGAATACTTCCTTTTCATTGCTATTCATGTTGCCATCTGGAAGCCTACGGCAGCATGTGGGATCAACCCCAGAATTTGCTGGGGTTCCTGGTGCTTCCTCTGGCTGTCTGAAGAGTGATGACGTGTAATGTTTCACGTGCAACAGCTGAGTCACTACCACTCTCAATGGATATTTTTTCCCCCAGGACTCAACACATGATTTACATTACAATGTAATTTATGTAAATACCACCTACTTACATACAAAGACAGATAAAATGGGACCATTGAAACAGTCTGAGCATCACTGTAGCCCAGGCTTCGGAGTCTTTCACTGAGGTTATCAGTTTGTGGATTTCCACAAGTCTCTCCTGCAGTTCTAAACTGGCGTCAATATTTCCTTGCCTCAGGGATTATTGTAGATAGAGAAGAAAACAGGGACTGCTTCAAGTTGGAGCCTCTTGAGTTTTGAAAACACCGGAACTCAAGAAAGAAATCAGCCTGAGAGGAGCAGAGAAGAGCAGAGTCCCCAAGAAAGTATCAGGAGAGAGATTTCCAGAGGTAGGAAAGATGAGAGATCTGTGAGCTCCAAACCCCCACCCTGGCCTGGGGCACAGTCTTTGGAAGAGTCAAGGCTTCAGATGGGCTGGACCCAATTTGCGGGGCCCTAAAGCTTCTAGAGGACTCTCTTTAAGAAAATATATAGAAATTAAGACATTAATAGTTGTTTAGAATGAAAAAAATCGATCACGACACGTGAAAAAAATACAATCGTTATGACAAATACCACACCTGTCATAATATTGAGAAAAACAATATAATATTTTTATTAATTTACTGCTCTCTACACCTGAATAATCACCTCTGCAACCTTTTTCCCCTACATTTTTGGGAACTTTTTTTATCTCTTTTTTCAGATGGCCATTTGGCAACATCATTTCCTATGGAGAAAATGTAAAGACAGTGTTTGGGAGGAAAAAGTCTTCCTGGACCCTCTTGGGGCCTCTGGTTGGGTCTGAAAATTAAACTGACAAAAACAGATTAACAGGAAAAAAGCAGGCACATTTTATAAAATTTCTGCATGTACTTGGGGGCTTTCACAAGAGAATGAGGTCCTGAAATGCCCAGAGCAGGAAGCTTTAAAAAAAAAATCTTTTTTAATGTGTATTTATTTCTGAGAGATGGAAAGAGGCAGAGCATGAGCAGGGGAGGGGCAGAGACAGAGGGAGACAGAGAATCTGCAGCAGGCTCCGGGCTCCAAGCTGTCAGCACAGAGGCCAACGCAGGACTTGAACCCACGAGCTGTGAGATCATGACCTGAGCTGAAGTCAGCCGCTTAACTGACTGAGCCACCCAGGCGACCCAAGAGCAGGAAACTTTTGGACAAAGAAACAATACATTTGTGAGGAATTGACAAGACAGAGGGCTTTGGGCAGGGGGTTGGAAATGATGAAATAACTAGGAAAATAAGGGTTAGACTAACAAGGTTTGCTTTTATACCCATTATTAGGCTCCAACTTCCCTGTCTCTGGTGATAAGAATATCTCCCTTCCTCCTGGTGCAGGGAAGGTAACTTTCACCAGGGGATTTTAGGACCTGTTTCCAGGAAGAAGGGCGAGGTGGGGCAAATCAGAGTACCCCTCCTGCTTCTGCTGTTTTCTCAAACTCCTTCAGTTTAAGATATATGATATTCCAAGGTGGTATATTTTGTGATAGTATATCTTGAGCCTCATCATTAATTTATTCTCTTCTCTATCATAGTTGATTAAAATTAATTATTATTATTGATAGCTTTGAAAAGTTTTATCTTTACTATTCATTATTAGTAAAGGTATGTGACTTTCTTAGATTTATTAACAAATTAGGAAGCTATCCATTTTCTTTCACATGCCTGGAAAATTTCAAGACATGTCAGGTTTTCCTGCACAAAGAATTATCACCTCATGGGGCTCCTGGGTGGCTTAGTCGGTTGAGCATCAGACTCTTGATTTTGGATCAGGTCATGATCTCATGGTTCATGAGTTCGAGCCCCACATCAGGCTCCACACCGAGAGCACAGAGCCTGCTTGGGATCCTCTCTCTCTCCCTCTCTCTCTGCCCCTCCCCAGCTCGCACATGTGCACGCTCTGTCTCTCTCTCAAAATAAATACATAAACTTAAAAACATTGTAAAAAAAAAAAAATTATCACATCAGTATATACCTAGAAGTCATTCCTATACCCAGTCACATACAACAGACCCTCTGCTAAGGGTCTGACTTTATATGTGAGGCCAATGCCTTCAAAGTTCTCCTGGGAAGATTTGGTCTGCTGCGTGGTTGATGAGACCCCAGACCTCACAGGTGGTAACGAAGCTCACACTGGGGCAGGCCAGGATGCCTAAAACCCTAAGAGGACCTCAAAAACAGAGGGATTTACTAAATTTACAGGTTCTCTAGGTTAAATGTGGCAGGCAGAGTTTCTTGGGCTTGGTTTCCAAGCCTCAAAATAGGAAAGAAAATAATACATTTCAAAGTCTAATTGTGACTCCTGCTCCATATGGTTGCCCAATACCGCATGGTTCTAGATTTGTAAAGCAAGCCCAAAGCAACCTGTATGATTATTTAACACTCTTACTGCACCTCATAAATTATCAGGCCAAATCGAACGAGAGCAGCCTTTTCTGTGATCAAAAATAATCCTTGCACATTATTTATAATCACAAAGGGGGAGACTGCCTAGAAACATTATCCTAAAATTGAAAATAAGCAAAAGAGATTATTGGGCATTCCTTCAGAATATATTGACCAGATCATTTTACAACCCTTCAGGGGTAAAGGCTAATGGTAGGAAACTGGTAGCAATGCAGATGATGCCTGACAAATGCAAATTTCATCTGATAGTGAGACAATTGATTTCCATTGGTAAAAATGATAATCCCCAACACCCTTTGTTTGTAGGGTATTAACCAATTTCACATCTATGAACAAACTCATTTTGGCTTTTTTTGTTTATTTGCTCTGACTATTGTAAAGCTCTGTTCCTCAGCATCTCATTTGACTTAGTTTTAACAAGGTATGGTTGCCTAATGAGTAGAATAAAATCTTTGACACGTTTATTTTATATTTGTATGAAGGTCATATATTTAGCTTTTTGAAAAGTATTCTTTAGCACATACACTAAAAATATTCCAGAAGTTTTGTAATGAGGCTCTGTTGCCCAATTTTATCCTCCAATTCATACTGCAGAGCCAGATTAAGTTTCCCATTGTCCAACACTGATTATATCACCTCCTTGCTCCTCTTGATACAAAAAGGTTCAAATGCATTGGGTTTGTATTCCAGGCCTTTTCCAATCATGCCCCAACCTCTCTAGACTTACCCTTAGCTCCAGGTAGACAGTAAGCACCTGATAATGCTTGGTAAAAAATGGATAAATGAACTCATTAATATTATTTTCCTGAAGGTAGTGGTTTGCTTCTTATTGTTAAGAAAGAATGAAAGCTATTCCTTTCCCTTATTGGGCACCCCACCTAAAATATGTTGGTTATCCTTGTCTCAGTTTGGTTATTCTGAGAGACAGACTCAAGGTTCTAAGACAAAGATTCAAGGACAAATAGTTTGAGAGGTGATCTGAGAAAACACCAGCAAAGGAATAAGAAAGTAGCTGGGGAGGGACGTTTGGGTGGCTCAGTTGGTTGAGCATCTGACTCTTGATTTCAGCTTAGGTCACAATCCCAGGGTCATGGGATGGAGCCCTGCATTGGGCTTGTGCTGAGCATGGAGCCTGTTAAAGATTCTATTTCTCTCCCTTTGTCCCTCTGCCCCCCTTGCACTTTCTCTCTCTCTCAAATAAACATTTTTAATTTTTTTTAACGTTTATTTATTTTTGAGACAGAGAGAGACAAAGCATGAATGGGGGAGGGTCAGAGAGAGGGAGACACAGAATCTGAAACAGGCTCCAGACTCTGAGCTGTCAGCACAGAGACTGATGCAGGGCTCGAACTCATGGACCGCGAGATCATGACCTGAGCCGAAGTCGGCCGCTTAACCAACTGAGCCACCCAGGCGCCCCAAATAAACATTTTTTAAAAAGAAAGTAGCCAGGGAAGAGAAAGAAAGCAATAAAGGGTATATTATTAAGCCAGTTCCCATAGTAGGTAACTGGAGTGCAGTTCATTTGGGGTGCTCTGGGGATAGAGCAGGACTCTTCTCAGAGATGTACCAGCCAAGAGGCAAGGACACAGTCTTTATCTACTAATTCCCCACCTGTCATTGGTTGAGTGTTGCTTCTAAGGATATGATCTCCCGACAGTTCCAAGCATGCTCCCTCTACCAGACGAAACCCCTCAGGCAGAGAGTCAAAGATCTTCAGTTCACAGCACCGACAGTCTGGGCTACCACAGTGGAAAAGCCAAGTAACTCAAGGTGTTTCTTCGAAGACAAAATCCATTCTCTTAACACCTGTCAGAAGCTGAATTTTTTCCTGATTATATTCTAGCACTATTGAATTCCAAACGGTCCTAAATTTAGGCATTATAGCTTTGCAATATACTGGAGGGTCTCAGGAGTCTGGAGTAACTAGTAGGAAAAAAATGGATTAAAAAATGGACAGAGGACCTGAATAGACATTTTTTCAAAGAAGACATACAGATGGCCAACAGACACATGAAAACATGCTCAACATCACTAATCATCAGGGAAATGCAAATCAAAACCACAGTGAGATATCACCTCATGCCAGTTAGTATTGCTAGTATCAAAAAGACAAGAAATAATAAATACTGGTGAGGATGTGTAGGAAAAATAAACTCTTGTGCACTTTTGGCTGGAATGTAAACTGGTGCAGCCACTATGGAAAACAGTATGGAGGTTCCTCAAAAAATCAAAAATACAATTACCATATGATCCAGTAATTCCACTTTTAGTATTTATCCAAAGAAAACAAAAACACCAATTCAAAGAGATACATGCTACCCTATGTTCACTGCAGCATTATTTATAATAGCCAAGTTATGGAAGCGATCTAAATGCCCATCAACAGATAAATAAAGATATGGAATATTGCACATCCAATACAATTTAATTTAAAAAAGAATAGAATCTTGCCATTTGTGACAACATGGATGGACCTGGAGAGTATTATGTTAAGTGAAATAAGCCAGACAGAGAAAGACAAATACTATATGATTCTACTTACATGTGGAATCTAAAAAACAAAACAAATGAACAAACAAAACAGAAACAGACTCATAGATTAGAGAAACAAACTGTTGGCAATCAAAGGTGCAGAGCTTGGGGGGAAGCAAGAAAATAGGTGAATGAGATTAAGAGATACAAATTTCCAGTTATAAAATAAATAAATCACGGGAATGTAAAGTACAGCATAGGGAATATAGTCAAAATATTGTAATAACTTTGTATGGTGACAGATCATAATTAGGCTTATCATGGGGATCATTTCATAAGGTATAAAAATATTGAACCACTGTGATGTACACCTGAAACTAATGGGATATTGTATGTCAATCATACTTCAATTTTAAAAAATGATTGTATAATGAGATTGGTTTGGAATCCTGCTGGCCTTCATGGCATTACTTCTCCATGCATTTAATGTGCTCCCTCTGGGCTCTGTTTAGCATGCAGGTCATAGTGTGGGGAAGCAGAGGGGAAGCGGAGAGACCAAGTGCTGGAAATCAGAATCATCTTTGTTAAAAGATATTCTACATGCAAATGAGGAAGGCCAACAGGAGGCTCATATCTCTCTGCAGGAGATGCTTGAAAAGCAATCACAGAAAGCTATCTGTTCACCTCTGGAACGGAGGCTAGAAAGGAACGTAGCTTTGGAAACTCATTGGGTCATGAGAAATTTTAATTGGTGGCAAAATATAACCACCATTGTGGTACGATACAATTAGAACAAGGCTGACTTCCAATTTCGGCTGAATAATTATACTTGGAGAAAGGCTGTAACCCGTGAGCTTTCTTGCCAAACTGCCAGGCCACTACCACATCCCTCTGCCTCTCCTCCCCATTTTCAGGAAGTTCCTTACCTCCCTGGGTTCTCATGTTCTTAGACAGACATTCAGGTTTGCAGTAATACTTGTGAACATTGGTTCTTAAATATTAGCTGCATCACAATCACTGGAGGTTTGCTAAAATACAGATTGCTAGGTCCTACCTCCAGACTTTCTGATTCAGTAGGTCTGGGGTGAATTTACAGCTCTAAGAAGTTCCCAGGCAATGCTGGTCCAATGATCATACTTGGATAACTACTGCATCCCAGACTTACTGGTTCAGGGTTTCCATTTTGGCAAGATCTTTAGGTGGTCCATGTGCTCACTGAAGTCTGAGAAGCACTATTTCTTCATTTTTTCCAAGGATTGTACCATTCTAGATGCATAGAAGAGAAGTTCATTTATTATATACAATGGATGCTTTGGGCATTATGATTTAATTTTCCCCTAAAATGATTGGTAAAAACTGAAATGTCTAGAAAAGGAGTTCCCAAGTTTGTCAAGAATAGAATCCCTTTATAAGGTCAAAGTATTTTATATGTACTCCTCCCCATGTGAGTATCCATTTAATAGGAAAATAATTGACCCATTAAAACACCCAAGTATCTAGTATGCACAGTGTGAAACTCCTACCCAGGTGTTAGAGACCCCAGTGGACCATGGTCAGACAAGCCGCAGGGACAAATTAGTGAAAGCCACCAAGCTGAGACAGGAAAGGCAAAGCAAGCAGGCAGGGGCCAGGAAGCTCTAGGGGTTCTGAGAACTGGAATAAACTGAAAAGTTAAGAAAGTCACAGCATAAGGAAGAAGTTTTGCAACTGAGGGAGACATGGCTACCTTGCTTCAGCCGGAAAGTCTTCTCTACGCCTGCGGCCATGGCAGCGTCTTCTGAAACTAGGACTTGGTGTCTAGGGCCCAGGACCCAAAGCAGAGCTTGATGCAACAACACCTCCATACATCACAGGGTCTGACTTTGTGGGCCTGGGAGAGAGAAGGCTGGGCAGCAGCATAGCAACGAGGAAGATTTCTGGAGCCAGACTGCCTGGGTGCAGACTTGGCTGGTACCACTTGCTAGCTGGCCATCAGGCCTGCCCTGAGCAATGGGCCACAGCCCGGCTGACTGGCTGCTGAGAGCCCTGGTGCACAGACTTTCCCAGCTCCCCACTGGGTGGCAGCCTGTCACCCATCCCACAGGATTCCCTGCGGTCGGGTATTCACACGTGAAAGAAACCAGCTACAAATCAGGGCTTCTTCGGCACCACCCACCCCTACTCCCCACCCCCCCACCCCACCCCCAACCCCGCCAGAGTTGATTGTGAAACATTTACCAGCACAGCACCGCTCACTGCTAACTATGGGGATCCAAGGAAGAGTATATACATGTAGACTCGGGTATGTCTAAATACTGAGAAATTATAAATCACATTAACACACTGTTTTATAGAATAGTTCTATCCTCCAATCTGGGCAAACAGACCTTCATGATGACTGGAAAGCCATGTTCATATTTAGAATTTTATGTGGTAATACCATGCTGTCTTGATGATTACAGTTTTGTAGTAGAGGCTAAAGTCTGGGATTGTGATGCCTCCTGCTTTGGTCTACTTCTTCAAAATTACTTTGCCTATTCAGGGTCTTTTGAGGTTCCATACAAATTTTAGGATTGCTTGTTCTAGCTTCGAGAAGAATGCTGGTGCAATTTTGATTGGGATTGCATTGAATGTGTAGATTGATTTAGGTAGTGTTGACATTTTAATATTTATTCTTCCAATACATGAGCACGGAATGTTTTTCCATTTCTTTGTATCTTCTTCAATTTCCTTCATAAGCTTTCTATACTTTCCAGCATACAGATCTTTTACATCTTTGGTTAGGTTTATTCCTAAGTATTTTATGGTTCTTGGTGCAATTGTGAATGGGGTCAGTTTCTTTATTTGTCTTTCTGTTGCTTCATTATTAGTGTATAAGAATGCAACTGATTTCTGTACATTGATTTTGTATCCTGCGACTTTGCTGAATTCATGTATCAGTTCTAGCAGACTTTTGGTGGAGTCTGTCGGGTTTTCCATGTATAATATCATGTCATCTGCAAAAATCAAAAGCTTGACTTCATCTTTGCTAATTTTGATGCCTTTGATTTCCTTTTGTTGTCTGATTGCTGATGCTAGAACTTCCAACACTATGTTAAACAACAGTGGTGAGAGTGGACATCCCTGTCATGTTCCTGATCTCAGGGGGAAAGCTCTCAGTTTTTCCCCATTGAGGTCATGATGTTAGCTGTGGGCTTTTCATAAATGGCTTTTATGATGTTTAAGTATGTTCCTTCTATCCCGACTTTCTCGAGGGTTTTTATTAAGAAAGGATGCTGAATTTTGTCAAATGCTTTTTCTGCATCGATTGACAGGGTCATATGGTTCTTATCTTTTCTTTTATTAATGTGATGTATCACATTGATTGATTTGCAAATGTTGAACCAGCCCTGCATCCCAGGAATGAATCCCACTTGATCATGGTGAATAATTCTTTTTATATGCTGTTGAATTCGATTTGCTAGTATCTTGTTGAGAATTTTTGCATCCATATTCATCAGGGATATTGGCCTGTAGTTCTCTTTTTTTGCTGGGTCTCTGTCTGGTTTGAGAATCAAAGTAATGCTGGCTTCATAGAATGAGCCTGGAAGTTTTCCTTCCCTTTCTATTTTTTGGAACAGCTTGAGAAGGGTAGGTATTATCTCTGCTTTAAATGTCTGGTCGACTCTCATATTTTGGGAGATTTTTGATAACTGATTCAATTTCCTCGCTGGTTATGGGTCTGTTCAAGTTTTCTGTTTCTTCCTGTTTGAGTTTTGGAAATGTGTGGGTGCTTAGGAATTTGTCCATTTCTTCCAGATTGTCCAGTTTGTTGGCATATAATTTTTCATAGTAATTCCCTGATAATTGCTTGTATTTCTGAGGGATAGGTTGTAATAATTCCATTTTCATTCATGACTTTATTTGGGTCATCTCCCTTTCTTTTTGAGAAGCCCGGCTAGAGGTTTATCAATTTTGTTTATTTTTTCAAAAAACCAAGTCTTGTTTTCATTGATCTGCTCTACAGTTTTTTTAGATGCTATATTGTTGATTTCTGCTCTGATCTTTATTATTTCTCTTCTTCTGCTGGGTTTGGGGTGTCTTTGCTGTTCTGTTTCTATTTCCTTTAGGTATGCTGTTAAATTTTGTATTTGGGATTTTTCTTGTTTCTTAAGATAGGCCTGGATTGCAATGTATTTTCCTCTCAGGATTGCATTCGCTGCATCCCAAAGCGTTTGGATTGTTGTATTTTCATTTTCGTTTGTTTCCAT
Source organism: Panthera pardus (assembly GCF_024362965.1). Classification (NCBI taxonomy): domain Eukaryota; kingdom Metazoa; phylum Chordata; class Mammalia; order Carnivora; family Felidae; genus Panthera; species Panthera pardus. Next base: position 130,285,694 of record NW_026526721.1, read on the forward strand.
ATATTTTAAAATTTCTTCTCTAATTGCCTGGTTGACCCATTCATTCTTTAGTAGGGTGTTCTTTAACCTCCATGCTTTTGGAGGTTTTCCAGACTTTTTCCTGTGGTTGATTTCAAGTTTCATAGCATTGTGGTCTGAAAGTGTGCATGGTATGATCTCAATTCTTTTATACTTATTAAGGGTTGTCTTGTGACCCAGCATGTGATCTATCTTGGAGAATGTTCCATGTGCCCTCGAGAAGAAAGTATATTCCTTTACTTTGGGATGCAGAGTTCTAAATACATCTGTCAAGTCCATCTGATCCAATGAAAGACTCATTCAGGGCCCTTGTTTCTTTATTGATCCTGTGTCTAGATGATCTACCCTTTGTTGTAAGTGGGGTATTAAAGTCTCCTGCAATTACCACATTCTTGTCAATAAGTTTGCTTATGTTTGTGATAGTTTTATATATTTGGGGGCTTCCGTATTTGGTGCATAGACATTTATAATTGTTAGCTCTTCCTGATGGATATACCCTGTGATTATTATATAATGCCCTTCTTCATCTCTTGTTACTGGTTACTCCAGCTTTCTTTTGACTTCCAGTAGCAGGATAGATAGTTCTCCATCCCCTCATTTTCAATCTGAAGGTGTCCTCAGGTCTAAAATGAGTCTCTTGTAGACAGCAAATAGATGGAATTCTATGGCTATTTGGGGATGAGCTGAGGGATGGAGGGACAGCCTCATGGGAGATAAGCAGGCAATGTCCAGTCTAGGTAGGACCTCGCAGACCACAGAAACATAGAGTTTGTTTTTGTCCTAGAAGCAATGGGAAGTCATTGGAGAAATTTAAGTGTGGGGAGTACAGGATCAGATTGCCACCTGGGTGGCTCAGTAGGTTGAGCATTGGACTCTTGATTTCAGCTCAGATCATGATCTCACAGAGGTGGGATCATGCCGGCATCGGGTTCCTCACTGGGTGTGGAGCCTGCTTAAGATTCTCTGTCTCCTCTTTCTGCCCTTCTCCTGCTCACATGCTCGCTCTCTCTCTCTCTCTCTCTCTCTCTCAAGTAATAAAATAAAATACGTGCCTAGAATCCACCCTAAACATTCTGATTTAGGAGGCTTGAGTTGAGACCTAGGAAATCTGTATTTGTAGCAAGCACTCCGGAGGATATTGTCACATCAAGTAGTCATTGAACCTTCACATAAAGCAGCACTGGGATATTCTGATTCTTCAAAGTGTTGCTAAGCATCCAATGACTCTAAACAAGACTTGGGCATTGCAGAAATTTGCCTCAGAAAAGGACACCAGTAGGGTTTTATCAAGGCCAGATGGCTTGACTAAAATAGAACCAAACGCACAGAGCAGTGTGCTATTTTGCAGAGACAGAAGGTAGGGGACTTTGTCAGCTTGGTAACCATATAGTGTGCCCTGAGACAGTCAGGCCTTGCACTGTTCTTTCCTGTTATTGAGGGTTAACCCCAGAATGACTTTCCAGTAGCTAGATTTCAAAATGGCAAGTTCATAATTCCTTGCTCATCCAGGGAGTCCAATAGAGGCAAGACAGGGGTTTGTAGACCATTAGCTCCAAACTTTGGGCAATCTCCATCCAGGTTTTCCCCCAACTTTCCTTAATGCTTTGAAGCCAATGCCTGTGATATTTTGTCTTCAGCTTGCTAATTTGTGTACAATTATCACTGTATCTCAGCCTAATCCCTGTGGGATGAACAGATCAGGTGGAAGCCAGCATTGCAGGCAGTGAGAATTCATCCAAAGCAGAACAAAGGAGATAGACGTTTATTGAATGCACTACAAGGGAGCATTAGGCAGGACAGCAAAGGAGAGACTGTCTGCCATAAGGCAGTGGAGGCGGGGGGTAGGGGGCAGTGAGAAGGTATGGTAATGAGTGGAATTTTCCTTTTTTGTTAACTGTTCCTGGGTTTAAGTAACCAATTGGTCAGCAAGGGCATATGGCTATTTTGAAGTGGGTCGCCATAATGAACCTGTTTTCATTCAGCCTAGTGGTCACTGTGAGCCCTTTTACCGTACTCAGGGTTCCATTGCTCAAGCCTGTTGCCTAAAAGTGTCCTCTACAACCCCCAGTTTTCCACACAATGATTTGTCTGTATGACCCTTGAATTTTAAAACTATAAAATAAGCCAGCAGAGACAACCAGCAACACTCGTGGCTCTGTCTGCTCTCTGCCATGAGAAGATACAAGAAGTCAGCAGTCTGCAAGCCAGTTAGAGGGCCCTCAACCAGCGCCCAAGCATGCTGGCACCCTTATCTCAGACTTCCAGATACTTCCAGAACTGCATAACTCCTGATGAGGCCTAGTGTTGGAATTTGCTTTGTCAGCAAATCTCAACACCACTCTTTAAAAAGATACCAGCCAGTACAATATGGTAAGCAAAGGAAATCAAAGGAATCGATTAAAAAGAAAGCCATTTTACCTGCATGCAACATGATCATCTTTGTAAAATATCCTATGGAACCCCCAATAAAGCTATAATAACTAGCAATGCATTTGGCCCTTCTCCGTGCAAGGAAAAAGATGAATAGAAGTTGCTCTCCTCCCCTCCCCACCGGAATATTTTGACTTCAGCAGCTCAAAGGGACAACTTAAGTTGTAGAAAACTGATGTAGATACAATTGGATAGAGTCATTTTTTTCCTTCAGAAGTTTAGAGTGTATAAACTAAGAAACCGAAGTTTGCAACACCTAAAAATCCAAACAAGAAGAGAGGTAAGCAGAAACTATTGACATAGAGTGAAAAATTGAAAGAGAAAGAATGAGCACATCATAAGACCACTGATGGTCCTTGATCTCTCCGGATCATTTTCTCCTTTTCAGACGTAAAGAAAATATGGGTTAAAAGTAAGCAAAACAATAGCCACAAGTAAAAAACCACCACTGCCAAAAAGAACAAAAAACAAAAAACAAAAAACAAAAAACCCAAGTTTGAACATTTATGAAGAAAAATACTTGATAAGGAGGGCAAAATTGAAATCAGTCAATAAATTGTGAAATCCCTTCAGCAAAATGTTTTATGTTTATTAAATTAATCAAGTATTTTTAGGGGGAATATGTTCTTAGAAGAAAAAGAATAGACTTCTTTAGCTGTGGGTTTGGGAGATGGTTTATCACTCAAGTTTGGAAAATAATAAGAGCTCTTTTTTGAAAAAATGTTCTCATAGATACAAATGAAAATGTTAAAAAGCCAAAAAATGTGAATTCATTACCTCTAAAGTTTGAAGAATTAATTTAAAAATAAACACTATCCACTGGAAATAAAGACCTGAAACTGATATATGTTATGGCAGTTATACCTCAGTTAAAAAAAAAAAAAAAGTGATTGGAATAAATTACTAGATGTAAAAAATTAAAAAAAGAAAGGACTTAGGAAAATAAGACCAAGTTATGTTAAGGCTTTTTCCTGGTCTCATGAGAATCTGGGCAATGATGGTGGCTTGAACTAGGGTTGCAACGATAGGAGATGGAGAGAAAACCGTGAAATAGTTTGGAGGTAAAAGCTTGCCCAGATTGCAAAAAAGTCCTCACCTCATTACTGGGGTTGTTCAGGGTCAGAGTGACAGGATTAGGACAGGCTTGCCCCTAAATCCCATCGGAACGCAAATCTCCCAGAGAAAGATAGCCTTCATCTCCGCCTTTATCGAGCCTTGCCACCTCTGTGTGGCTAACGCGACCAGACCTGACCCCGAGGAGAAGCCAGTGCAGAGTGGAATGACGCTAAATGTCAGGGCACGAGTCCCCAGCTCAAAGGCCTACCTGGGCCGGCAGGTAAAGTGGGTGAGTGGAGCTGCCATGGTCAGAAAATACGCGGCAGCCAACGCTGTTGCCAGGCAACAGGGGAGCCTGGAGAACAAGGGACACCGGCTGCCTGGGAGGTACAGCCCAATGCCAAGCCCAGCCCCTGACGAGCCCGGGACAAGGTGGCCACAGTATTGCTAAAGATTCCGGTTTTCTAAGAGGTGCCAGAAATGTAGTTTTTTTTTTTTAAGTGTGAGAACACTCGATGTTTAAAAATTGGAACTAATTCAAATTTTAGAAAAAAGTCAGGGGGTGGGGAAGGGGAAATAGGATCCATAGGTCAAACCTTGCAATAATTTTGGAACTTCTAGTCTACTTTGTTAGACATTAACTCATTTAATCCCTACATTAATCCTGTGAGTTTAAGTACAATTGTCCCTACTTGGCAGATGAGAAAATTTAGGCTCGGAGGGCATGGGATTTGTTACAAAATCAAAGATATTCAAAGATTGTGTTTGGGTTTCTTCTGGCAATGTAAGAGCAGCACCTGTTGTCATTTTCCTGGCATTCCTCTTCAAAATTGGACTTAATTTCCTTAAAAAAAATTTTTTTTTTTAATGTTTATTTTTGAGAGAGAGACACACACGCAGCATGAGCAGGGGAGGGGCAGAAAGAGAGAGAGATTCCGAAGCAGACCTCAGGCTCTAAGCTGTCTGCACAGAATCTGATGCGGGGCTCAAACTCACAGACTATGAGATCATGACTTGAACCGAAGCTGGATGCTTAACCGACTGAGCCACCCAGCTGTCCCAAAATTTGGCTAAATTTTTTATGGGATTGTCTTTTTCTTTACTTCTTTGGTATTTGTCATATTGTTCACGGTTTTCTCCACAAGGAACAGTTTTAAAGGTGGGTGCTTCAAGAATACATTGTTCAAGACTGATTCTGTTTGAAAAGATGTTTGTGTCTTTTTAATCTCAAAAAAGAAAAATTGTGTCCACCTATCCTGGCTTATTCTGAATCCCCCGTGTAAGCACAGGAATGTGTAGTCCCACAGGGGTTGGAGACACAAGCCGCATCTGAAGTGAGCTAGAATTACTGAGAACCATTTTAATTTACTTTTGAAGCAAACCTGTGGCTGAATCCATGTGTGTTTGAGGCCAGTCACATAACTAGGATGTGAAACTTACACATTATTAAAACTCAGTCACAGCACTATCTTAGAATTTAGGCCAGTGAGAGACTTTTGAGGGGAGCAGTGTTGTTAGCATGACCTGTGTGTGATGACAATAAAAAGCAAGTTGACTTTTAGTCAGTTTATTGTTTTTATATCCTCTATATACAATGCAACCTTGTATTGCTTTACCTTGGGCAACTGCTCTCACCATCTACTCTTGGTATGCTGCTCTATGGATGCCGATTTTCAAGCATAATTCTGGAAAAATCCAGAGGTGTGATAGCATCTAATGCTGGCCAGGATTTGGGGTGTCTGGGGGGTAGGAGAGAAACAGAGGGGGAGAGGAGAAGGCAGAATATACTCATGTGTTGCTGGAGGAAATGGGGATCATTGGGCGATAGCTATGAATATTAAACATAAACATACCTTTTAATTCAATAATCTTACTCCCAAGAATCAGTTCTATAGAAATAAAAGTCCTAATTCTTAAGCAGCTATGGGCAACAACATTTATTGGGGATTGTTTGTGGAAGGGAAAAATGAAAAACAGCTGAATGCACATCAAAACATTGTCATATATCTGAACCATGGAGTTCCACATGGCCACTAATAAGCTACATCTGTTTTCATGATGTTTTATTAACTGAAAAATTCAAGAGGGCTAAAATTGTTCACCACCATCAAGACCCTCTGCACATGGGTATGATTCTAGGAGCCAAGAGAAAGGCATAGGATTCATACACATCTCCCTTATTAGGAGAAAAGAGGTGAAGGGTCAAAGCAAGAAAAAGTATGCACTAGGTAAGAGAGAATAACAAAAGAGTCCCACAATAAAAAACAGCAAGCACAATATTCCATTATATAACATTGCATGTATTTGTTTGTTGTCCCAGGGATCTATGAAGAAAGGCCACCAAACTATTCAGTGCTGTCCATTAGAACTTTCCACATGATAGAAATGTTTTCTATCTGTGCTATCCAAAACAGTACCCAGTAGACACATGTGGCTATTGACCACTTGAAGTGTGGTTAGTGACTCAATGGGTTCAGTATCTGACTCTTCATTTAGACTTGGAGCATGATCTCATAGTCGAAAGATCAAACCCCACATCAGGCTCCACACAAATGGCACAGAATCTGCTTAGGATTTTCTCTCCCTTTCTCTCTGCCCCTCCCCTGCTCATGATCTCTCTCAAAATAAGTAAACTTTAATAACAACAATAATAATAAAAACAGAAATGTGGTTAGTGTGACTGAGAAACTAAATCTTTATTTTTTAATTTCTTTAAATGTTTATTTTTGAAAGAGACAGAGTGCAAGCAGGGGAGGGGCAGAGAGAGAGGGAGACAGAGAATCCAAAGCAGGCTCCAGGCTCTGAGCTGTCAGCACAGAGCCTGACGTGGGGCTCAAACCCACAAACCGTGAGATCATGACCTGAGCCGATGTCAGACCCCTAACCAACTGAGCCACCCAGGCGCCCCTAAATCTTTAATTTCATTTAATTTTAATTGAATTTAAATAATATAGCTATAGACAATGATTTTCTATAAGCAGTAGAGTTGCAGTTCATTTGTATTTTTTTCCTCCTACTATTCCATAGTGTTTGAATGTTTCCATGAAGAACAGTTATTTATGTAATCAGTAAAAAAAAAATTGTCAAGAAGCAGTATGTGTAAGAGTTCAGATTTAGAGTCAGACAACCCAGTTCAAATCCTGGCCTTGTTACTCATTGCTAATAATTTTGGGCGCATTACTTAACCTCAAACTACTTTCTCCATTGTGTCTCAGCTACCTCACCAGTAAAATGGGATTGATCATGAAACCTACCTCATGGAGTTATTGTAAGGTATAGGTAAGTTCATCCAGGTAAAGTACTTAGAACAATTCCTAGCACATGGTAATTGATATTATTAGCTGAACTTGTCAGATGTCTTCACCGCAAGCGGTAGAAGACACTGGCTAAGGAATTTACTAGACACTGGTGGCTTCACAAAAATGTTGAGATATCTGGGGGAACAGGTTCAAGACTAAGAGAGGAGACCCCAAATGATGTCTCACTACTGGTTCTGATAGAGAAGCCACCGATTCCAACATCTGTTGTCTGGGAACAATTGCTTCCTTTCTATTCCTGAGTGGAAGTCCCGCCTAGGTGTATCAGATTGGCAGAACCTAGGTCACATGTCTGGGCCCTAGCTGCAAGGAAGTCTGAGAGAGAAAGGCCTCTGCCTAGCACTCTTGGCTTCTGTCAGGGAGGTGGCCATAAAATGGGGGGGCTCCCCCAAATAAGAAAGATTTCATGTGCTGGGCAGCCAAAAACAAAGATAGAAAAGACATTACGAATGCTATTTAAACCAGGGCAAGGGTGGGGAGAGACAGGAACGAATGCAAATGTTCCAAGTAGACCTGTGTTCTGGACTCATTAGCTCAAAGTAGCTTTGCAACTGGCCAAGATAGCTGTAGCTGTCTGGACCCTGGTTTTCATACCTGTAAAATAAAAGTGTTGGCTCAGTGTCTGGATGTTGGCAGCTGTGTAATGTCACATTCTCTGTGACTGTTGTCATTTGAAAAGAAAGAACATCCAGAAGATCTCATAATTATGCTGGGAAAAAAAAGGTTTTCTCCAAAGTTGCCTCAAAATCCATTTTGGGAAACGGGCAGCGTCTACATTTTTATAGGAGTTTTTATTCCTTTCTTTAAAAATACCTTGCCAGAGTTGCACTGTTGGCTACTGGAAGAATTGAGAGCAGACCTTCAATCTCTAGATCCCAAAGTTGGAAATGGCCCCAGTTGTTTATAAACAGGAGAGACGTGTCATGAGGTGAGAAAGGGGACCCAAAAAGGCGGACTCTGCTCCTGTAAATGTCCTTTGGAACTTGCTGGCTGTTTCTGTTTTAGCCGCATTCGGAAGTAAGGAGAGGAAAGCTCTTGTTGCCTCTGCCATTTGCCCCACGAAAGTTGCTAGGCCTCTCTCAGGCTTTCCTTCTGAATCACTATAATATAGTTTTAGACCAGTTTCCATGTCATTCGGAAGTTTTTCTTCCAATGTACAGTGCATGTGCACGTGTCTAAGTTTCACTCACACCTCAAGTGAAATTCCATGGCATCTCAATGTCTTTTTTGGTGGGGGGACGTATCTCTTATTTTGTAAGCCTAATTCAGGGGTTTCCAGGGGTTTTCACACCATGGCACTCAGTAAAATGATATTAGTATAGTAGATGAGGTAACTTCAGATCCTGAGGTGGCTGTGCAGTGGCTCTGGCCTCTAGCTTCCCTTGTCCTAGCCCAGTGGCCCTGATGACTGACAGCATCGACAAGGCCGCCATCTGTATCCCATTTGTGGCTCACCTATGTGTGAGCACTTCTCCAGAAACTCTGGTCTAAGCCAGATAAACCAATGGGTTTGATAGACCAAAGCACTCTACACATAATTTTCCCAGAATGGATCTGTTGACGTGTGCAACAGATCAGAAAGGGTAGATCTCATGAGTGGACAGAAGAGTGGAATGGCCTGGTGTCATCAACAGAAGTAGAGTTAAACAGACTGCAGTATATTCATACAGTAGACTTTACTTGTGAATAAAAAGGAAAGAATATGGACTCCACGCACCCACACGGATGAATGTCAAACACATGCTGAGTGAACGCCACACACGAAAGAGAATATACTTGTGTTATTCCATTTATATGAAGTTTGAAACATCTGAAATGAGTCCATGGGGATAGGGTGGTAGGGATGGGGGGGGGGTTGGCTGGAAGGTACATGAGGCAACTTTCTGGGGTGATGGTCCTGTTCTTTATCCTGATAGAGGCTTGGGTTACACAGGCATATGCACTTGCCACCTAAGATTAGTGCGTCTCACAGTACATTAGCTTATTATTTATTTATTATTTATGTTTATTTTTGAGAGAGAGAGTGCAAATGGGGGGAGAGGGGAGAGACAGAGGGACAGGGAATATCCCAAGCAGGCTCCACAGAGCCCACCCAACACAGGGCTCCGTCTCACGACCGTGAGATCATGACCTGAGCTGAAATCAAGAGTCAGATGTTCAAACAACTGAGCCACCCACCCAGGCACCCCAACACAGTACATTAGCTTCATCTTAAAAATAAATAAATAAGTAAATAAATAAATAAACAGATATTGAAACTCTAGTTAATACTGTGCTTGCTGAAAAGTTTAAGGGTGAGCTATACTGGCATCTGCAACCCACTTCAAGTTACCTCAAAAACATGTGATGGGATGCAGGACAGACAAAGGAACAGGTAGGTGAATCAAACTGTGGTACAGCAGGTGAAGGAATATGTTAATGGTAGCATGTAGGTGGTGGGTACATAGAATCTAAGTGGCTGTTGCCTGTGTCATTCTTTCAACTTCTCTGGATGTTTTAAAAGTTTTATAATAAAGTGTTAGAGAAGACATAAAAAAAAAGATATTAATGTGGGCAATTCATAAAAATTATTCGCTGTATTTAGGGTAAGGATACTCTTGTGCATTTGTAGATAGTAAAGAATCCCAGAGAAGGAAAGAGTCTTAGAGATATATTCCAGTGATCTCATATGACAGGTAAGTAAACTGAGACCCAGAGAGTAAGCGACTTGCTGTACGTCACAGCTAGCTGATGGCAGGCCAGGCCTGGAACTGAGGACCTTCTTGGGTCTATCGTTTAGAAAGGGTTTTTGCCTCAAACTGAAGCATTGCTATCAAATGCACTTTAGAATCCTGGAGTTTTATATCTGTCTAAAAATATACTTTTGCAAAAGATAATCTTTGGTATTACCCGAGCAATTAGTTCAAACACTGTATTTTTAAAGATTGTAGACACTGGGGATTAAAAAAAAAAAAAAAGAATGAAATAGTACTTTATTTTAAGCGGCTTAATTAAAGTCTTTAGCTACTTATCTATTTATTGCTTTATTCTAAAGTGTTTTTGCAATGCCCAACTGCTTTGGCAGAGCAGAGAGAGAAATACAATTATTAATTACTATTATCATAACCACTTCACAAAGTGGCAAGTACTTAGACCTTCACCATACTTCCCAGGAGCAAAAGTTTTGCATCAACATTCCTCAAAGACAAGCAACTTCAGAGTAAAACATTCCTATGAATCATCAAGAGCTATTATTAAACCCTTTGCAGAATTTCTGAGTCATTATCTAAAAGAAGATTCAACTTGGGTTTCATTTGAGGAGAAAATAGAGGGCTAAAATGTAATATTTTTCTTCTCCCTTAAAAAGTTCTGGTCCTCGACCATGTTTCCTTGTACTGCCCATCACCCCTTCTAAGAGAGAAGTGCCATTCAGCGGCATGCTGACCCCTCTGTAGAGCTGAAGTATGTCTGTGAACACGTTGAGGCCTCTTCCTCACTAATAATTCACTGACTGATGCCTCTAGTCTCTCCTTTGTTTTATCCACTCTTTGCTGGGCAGTTGCCATGGTCTTGCTAAAATATTACATACATATATAAGTTATGATTCCATTTATATAAAGCTCTAGAAAGTAAAAACTAATCCCTACTGACAAGAAGCAGATCAGTGGTTGCCTGGAGATAGGAGTTGAGGAGAAAGGAAGGACTGAAAAGGGACAGGAGAAAACATTTGGAGATGATGGATCTCTCCCTCCATAGTGTTTATGGTCTCAGTAGCATATTACATAGGTGGATACTTATCAAAATGTATACTTTAAATACGTGCAGCTTCTTGCATGCAACTATATCTCAATAAAGTTGTTAGGAAGAAAATGAACTAAAAACTTATTGACAAAATAAAAGGCAAATCCAGTGACGTAGCCGTATTTTACACTTCAGTGGTTTCCCCACTTCTCTTTGGGCAAAGCCCAGTCTCTACAATGTTGGCTTGGAAGGCTTGATGATGTAGGGCTTTGCTCAGTCTTAGTGCAACCCTTGTCATATCCAACCTCTCCAACAGGGGCCCTAGACATCCTGAATTTCTTCCAACTCTTGGGCCCATTCTGGGCATTTGCATCCTTTTGCTTCTTGGAATGTTCTCCCATGATCCACTCCTACACATACATACATTACCTGGATAATTGCTTTAGGTTTCTGCTTAGATGCCCTTTCCATGGAGCTTCCACTGACCATCTTCCCCCACCCCCATGACTGAGCTCGGCACCTCTCCCATGTGCACCTGTAGTACACAGGGATTTCCATATCTCAGCACTTATTCTTCTGTCTTGTATCTGCCTTTTTGTTTCTCTGAAGCCCCTCACCATCCTGTAAAATTATGAAAGCAATAAATGTGTCTGTCTTATATCTCATAGCTCCAGTGCCTTGAACACTGTCTAGAACATGGTATGTTTGTTGAATGATTTGATAATTAAATCAATGGTATACAGATGATCCAAGGGTATATCTTTTTTGTTTTGTTTTTTTTTATTTATTTTTTTTGAGACAGAGAGTATGCATGTAGGGGAGAGGGACAGAGAGAGAGAGAGAGAGAGAAAGAGAGAATCTTAAGCAGGCTCCATGCTTAGTGCAGAGCCCAACACAGGGCTCAGTCCCATGACCCTGGGATCATGGCCTGAGCCCAAATCAAGAGTCAGACGTTTAACCAACCGAGCCACCCAGGAACCCCCCCCTTCCCCCACCAAGAGGATAACTTAATCACTAAACTTAAAGAAGACCCAGGCCAATCCTGTAAATGGGGCAGACACATGGTAAGGGCTCAGTCTCTGATGCCACGTAGACTTGCGTTCAGATATCAGCTCTGTCACTTAGTGGTGTAAGTTCCCTAACATCATTATGCCTCAATATTGTCCTTTGTTAAACGGAGACAGAGTGCTACCTGTCTCATTGGGTTGTTTTATGGATTAAATGAGATAATCTATGTAACTTGAAGTCTGGTGCCCAGTTTGGCCCAATAAATGTTAACCACAACTAAGCAAAACAATATCATAGTCCTTAGGAACAAAAGGAACTAAATCATAATAGAAGCCAGTCACATAAATGTTTCTTGTATAACCAAAATGGGGAGCCTCATGTGGGGCGAAGTAGCTTGCTTACTTAAGTTTGGTGGCTCAAACTTACACCTCTGCCTTTGAGGCTTTCTGTGCAATTTTCCTGAAGTGTTTCTTTGGCGACTCTAAGGCTGGTGAGGTCTTTGCGTTTCTGCAAAACCCTGCTGAAGTAATACCTGGAGGCGAGGAGTCCATAGGAATGCTCCATCAGGCAGCTGTCACTCTCAGTGTACCTTGAGTAGGCTCCTTGCTGTGGAGGCTGTGGGGTGCTTCCCAGCTTCTAGATGTGTTGGCGGGAAACACTCGGGTGAAACCCTCTCTGGGAACTGCCATGGCCGAAGAGGGCCGCCTCACCCAAGCCACACTTCTTCCCAGGGGCAGCTGCACCCAGTGACTGGCTGATGTGGGTGTACAGAGGCCTGGCTACTTTGCCCCACTTAGAGATGGCTTTGAAGGTCATTCCAGCTCCAGAAGTCCCTGTAGGACTGGCTTCTGTTGTGGCTGCACAGCGGTTCAACGTTTCCCCCTGCCCAGTTTGCGTCTGAGAGCACTTCTCAACAGACTTCTTGCCTGCACACCTCTAGTTTGGAATCTTTTCCCTTGGAAACTGAACGTGTGATGCCCTTTAAGTCCAACCAGCCCTCTCTTGAGTCTCTGGACATCCTGATGCCCATATACTCAGGTGACTCTGGGCAAACAGCTGATTGAGGGCCCTGGCACTTCCCTGAAGCCAACACAATGGAGGAACAAAGAGTATTTTGGATCAGAAGAATAAAAGCAAATTCCTACTGCCCTGATGAATTTGAGATGTTAGTTATATTTCAGGGCAAGTAGCACTTGGGATTGGAAAGGATAGTGAGGGTGGAAATCTGGGAGATCAGGACACAGGCAACCGAACTGGTCTTACTAAAATGTAAGCTCCCGAGGGTAGACATTTTTGCCTATTTTGTTCACCACTCTGTTTCTAGCATTTAAAAACCGTGTCTGGCATATAGGAGATGCTCAATAAATATTTACTGAGTCAGTGAGTATAGGGTTTGGCAGGGAGGAGGTGGACAGGGAGGGAGGCAAAGCTGAAAGCAAAATTAAAAATATAACTTAATTCAAGTCCCATAGAGACAGTGAGGGAGGGAAGCTTGGTGGGTCAGCTCATAAGCTGTGACCACATACAGACCTGAGTTCAATTCAGGCTTTGCTACTTTTAGCTCTATGGCTGCTGGAAAATTGTTTAATCTCTCCAAGCCTGTTTCCTTAGGTGTACAATGGAACTCAGATTTAATAAAATGACCGCAGATTAAATAAAATGATTTAGTAAAAGGTGAAAGATTTATACGATCCGAAGAGAAACCAGAGTATATAGAGTAAATAAAAAGATTTAGATTAAGTAGCTAGTACATAGTAGACACTCAATTCTGTTCACAAATGAGGACATAACGATACACATGTGCACGCGCACACACACACACACACACACACACACACTCACACACAATCTCATGGGAGTCTAGGGTGACAGTGTTTGAAGCATACCTCCAGACGCTCCGGAGGAAGGAGTATGGTCCACTGGCAATTGTAAAAGGCTTGATAGCCTGTTGGCTTTTAGGATGACAAAAATAGATGCAAAATGTTCTGGCCAAGTAGAGCCTGTGAAATAAACTCACAGGGCTACACCAGCCCATTAATTTGAGTCCTAACCACATTACAAATTTTATAGTCACTTAAGCAAATAAATGTTTCGAAACACCCTTTGGAGAACGGCCTAATTTGTAAGTGATTTTTTTTTTTTTTAATTGGCCATTTGAGATACTGCTGCTGAGGCTTGAATATTCAGCTCTGACTTAGAGCAGAAGGGCTCTGATCTCTGCCCAAGCATTCCGAACAAGAAAAGCAACGAACACAGGATTAGCTATGGTATCTAGTTAGCACAGTATATAAGCTACAAAATCCGTTTCTGACTTCAGTCTCTTGCTGAATGCGGGGTGGGAGTGGGGAGGCTGCCAAGGAGAGGCAACATTTCACACAAATCCTTCAATTACAAGGGATTGTTGGGTATCAGGCAGAACAATACTTTTCGTTTGTGCCCCTCCCCCACCCCAAACTGTGACTGACAAAAATAATCATGTTTTTAATTCAGAGGTAAATTTCTGCCTTCTGTGACACTGTTATTGCAAATTTGGGCATTGTGGTTTTCTTCCCTCTCTCTACTGAATGGCAGCCATGAAATCTGAATAGAATTGACCCTCACTTAATCCCATGCCCCGAGGCAGAGTCTCTGACTCAGGCCTGTCCCCAGCCTAAGCCAATTAGCTCATGGCCTTCCTTTGGCCACAGTGATTGGCCAGGCCTGGCCCATTCATGGCAAAGCGAAAGACTCCTCCCTTGGATACAAATAAGGGGAGATAGCTGGAGATGGAGACTTCACTCTACAATACAAGTGTAGTGAGGGAATAGAACCAAGTCATTGAGCATGTGGGTCAAATATTCCTGAAATCGACATACTTCTCAGATTTCCGGTATATAAGCTAAAAGGTCTTAAATTGGACAATCTGTTACTCACAACCAAACATTTCATAAATAATACAGGCCCATCAGAATGTGGAAATGTATTTACATTTCCAAAATGATATTGACTTCCTGCATTTCGTGAGAGGGGGCTTTGCCCACAGTTCCTGGTAATAGCATGCATAATCAAGGTAGAGGATCTTACTTAAGCAAAATGATTGTCCTTCAAATCTGAAGTAGAATCTGAATCCTGAATTTGCAACTTGTTTGTACGTGAGCACCGCACATTCTGATTGCCTCTGAACGGTGATGATGTTCACAGGAGATGGGAAAACCAAGGCTCAGAGAGGTTAGGGAAGTTGCCCAAAGTCACACAAACACTGCGCTCGTAAATTCCAGTCCAGGGCTATTTGCCACAACATGAAAAAAACGTGTTGAAAAGAATTATTATAAATTGATATTCAAAATGAGCTTCTACAGGCTTAACTTCCCTAAGAGAACATACTTTTTAAGAAGCATGCATTCAATAAGCATTTTAGACTGCTTACTGAGTCTATTTTATTAGCAACATGCCAGATGCTGGGGAAATAAAGTCGTGTTCTAGTAAGGCCAAAAACAATTTAAAGGAAGAATCCTGGTCAGTGGGATGGCGCCATTGTGGAGGCATGCTCAGGTTGCCATAGCAACCCAGCAGTGAAGGGTGAAAGCTGCTCTACTGGGGTGATGAGCTTTGAAGGACAGGCGGGCATTACAGAGGCTTGGGGCAGGTGGGAACTTCCAGAAATAAACAGCATTTAATGTAATTAACATGTTACTAAAAAGAGGATTGGCATTTTCTCAGCAGTGCCTGAGAGCCGGTGCCTGATGCCTATGGAGACCATGTGTCCAGTTTCAAACATTTGGCTCTTTTGTCCCCAAAAGTTGGAGCAGCTTCAACTGGCGACAGATCCTAGTTTGGGAAATGGGGTAACAAAGCCAATATTTGAACAGATCTTGAAGTACAAGGTGCTCAAATCACTACAAGTGTTTCAAGTGGCTACGTTATTCTACCCAAATCATCTGTCCCAACCACAAACTGAAATGCAGTTTTAACTCTTTCCATAAGCTACAGATCCGTAAAGGTTATCCTTCCACCCGTGCTTGCCCGCAGCCAGGCAGCTCTTGAAACAGTTCCATGTCTACTTGGGATCCCCTGCCCTGCTTGTCCAGGTCCTGTGAGTCCCCCTGACGGGATACAGGGGGCTGGGCTGGTCCCTAAGGGCACAGACAGGGAGAAGGCCCTCCCAGCCTGGTACCTCAGAGCCTCCTTCCTGTTCCGTCACCCAGCACTATCCCTCGCTAGCCCAAAAGCCACTTCAAGCCACACTGTTTGGTCTCCATCATGCCACCTCTTCATTTCCATGTTCATTGCTGCCCTCACCTGGCCTCTGCCTGGTGTCTCGGGTAGAGGATGAGCCAGAATGGCCACATTGTTGGCATTTCTGACTCCTTGTCTCTCAGACCTCACTGCACACCATGGGCTATTTCTTACAAGTCGCATATGACTTTGGATGCCTCCAAGGGGAAAAATGAGGCTTCTACCCCTCCTGGATTTCACCCACGTTAAGGCCTCACTGATTGCAACACGCCTTATTATTTATGTACCTCTAAGAAAGAAAATTACCACCATTAAGCCATAACACAATGCTTTCCTATCACTTAGACTTTTTTTTCTTTTTTAAGTTTTCTATATATTGAAAGAGATTTTGGGGGCATTTTTAGATATCACTTTTCATCACAGATTACTCTTGTGTATACACAGAAAGGAACTACGAGCAAAATCAATTGACTCAGATAGTCCTAAAACTTCCGCACGGTGTCCAGCTCTTTTAAATCATTTTTCAACTTGGGGTCATAGGTGTCTGTGTTTTTCTACACAACGTTGACTTCTGTGCCATCAAGAGCCATACTGGTGGCACATGTCTTGAGAGTTCTCCACAGTAGTCTCTGGGATTTCCTCCTGACTGTGGACAGTTCTTCCAAATGTTTTCAGGTGGTGTGCAGCAAGGACAGCTATGTTCAGACCACTACTTGGCATCAATGGTAGGACCATCCTGATTTCAGAGATTTCAAAATGTGCATATTAGAATAATGGAAACAATGGCAAGTCTAACCTCATGTTTCTGAGCGCATTCTCCCTGCTTTAAAACTTATCATAGAAGGGACACCCAGGTGGGTCTGTCAGTTAAGCGTCTGACTTTTGATTTCAGCCCAGGTCATGATCTCATGGTTCGTGAGATTGAGCCCCGTGTTGGGCTCTGCGATGACAGCACGGAGTCTGCTTGGGATTCTCTCTCTCTCCCTCTCTGTCTGTCCCTCCCCTGCCTGCTCTTTCTCCCTCTCATAAATGAATGAATGAATGAATGAATGAATGAATAAAAACTTATCAGAGAAAAAAAGATCCAGGACCCCCAGCCACCCTGTGTCCATCTCCAGAGATTTCTAATTTGTGATTTGGCTCTTCTCGGCAGCCTCTTCCCTGTCAGGCCCATTTCGGGTAGGAGAAGTATGAGAACTTCAAAGCCTGCACCATAGCAGGACAGACCCACTGTCAAGGACTCTCTGATTTTAATCCAGCCCAATTCGTGCCTGGATCCATCTGAAGAGTACCTGGGGCTGAGTACTGAGGTAGGGTAGGCTTGCAACAACCATTCTCAGATCCAATATTCTCTTTTTATAATAAACATTTCTAGACACCCAGTGGCAAATTATATTTTCCAAAGATGGCCACAAAAATATCTGTCCCACATGATCTTCTAGAACTTTGTCCCTCCTATATCAAGAGATGGAACCTAGTGCCCCACCCCTTGAATCTGTGTGAGTTTACATCTTCTTTGTAATCAATAGAGGGGGACAGAAGTGAAGTTATGTCTTCTGAGACTAAGTCAGACAAGGCCATGTGACTTCCATCTTGCTTGCTGGAACACTCATGCTGGACCCTGACCTGCCATGTAAGCAGTCTGACTGCTCTAATGCAGCCATGCTGTGAGGAAGTCCCCAGAGACTATGTGGAGAGAGAGAGAGAGAGAGAGAGAGAGAGAGAGGGGGGGGGGGGAGAGAGAGAGAGAGAGAGAGAGATGCCTGCTAGTCCCCCACTGCTGAAGCTCTAGCCGCTATCTGACTCCAACCACGAAAGATAAAGTGATTGTTGTAATTCTAAGCCACTGAATTTTGGGATGATTTGTTATACGACAACAGTAACTAGAAAACACCCTTTTGGGAGGGGGTGCCACTCACACAGAGGACAAGTGGCCCAGAGTTATTAAAGCCTCCCATGACCAATACCAGGGAAAGGCTTGAAGCTCAGAGACCACTGTTTCCCAGACACGTTATGCTCAGAGATTCAATTATTCTCTCTCCCTCACCTCTTCTCTTCATCATTCCTAAGTTCTAGAATAGAAAATTTAGACAGCTTACCATCTATTGCATAAATAAGGAATAATTCGAGTTAGCTCTAGAAGCTGAAAAAAAGTTAAACAGATGACTATGAATTCCCTATTTAGTTGCACCTCGCCTTCTCCTTTGGGCACCTGGGTGGCTCAGTCAGTTAAGCGTCTGACAGTTCGTGAGTTCAAGCCCCATGTCAGGCTCCTCTGCTGTCAGCCTGGAGCCTGCTTTGAAGCCTCTGTCCTCCTTTCTCTCTGCCCCTCCCCTGCTCATTCTCTCTCTCTCTCTCTCTCAAATAAATTAAAAAAAAACAATTTAGAATATCAAAACACAATAAACCATAACTTTAAAAAGCTGAAAAAGACCACACAGTTGACAAAATCCAGGGAAAATTACAGAAAATTACAACGAATTGCCTGGTACACCTTTCTAATATTCTTTCCTACTTTTGGGGGGTTGCTTGTTCTTTTATTCTATTTTATACTATCATTTTCAATATAGTATGAGGGAAATTAATCTAGTCTGAAAGGTCAGGGCCAGAGAATGTTTCCCTCAGGAAGTGACACTAAGGTCAGAGTCAGAGTTATGGAGGCAAACCGTGCCTGAGGCAGGCAGGTGAGAGCTGAGGGAGGGTGAGGGCAGTGGCTCCTGGAAAGGCAGTGGGAATTGATCCTCAGTAAGCTTGAGCTCAGAATGGTTTTCCAACTCCAGAGGGTTGGAGGATAAGCAACTAAAGAGGAAGTGATGATTTGGGGTGTCTGGGTGGCTCAGTTGGTTAAACGTCTGACTTTGGCTCAGGTCATGATCTTACAGTTCCTGAGTTCAAGCCCTGGATTGGGATCTGTGCTGATGGCTCAGAACCTGAAGTCTGCTTTAGATTCTGTGCCCCTTCCCCACTCACACTCTGTCTCTCTCTCTCCCTCTCTCTCTCTCTCTCAAAAAATAAATAAGCTTTAAAAAAAAATAAATAAAGAGGAGGTGATGAAAATGTAGAGAGACATCTCCGGGAAGCACTAGCACTGCCCCTGTCTGAAAAAGGAGGAAGCTTGAGTGCTTGGCCTTTTATTATTATTATTATTATTATTATTATTATTATTATTATTATTATTTAATGTTTATTTATTTTGAGAGAGACAGAGAGAACATGAGCAGGGGAGGGGCAGAGGGAGAGAGAATCCCAAGCAGGCTCCATGCTTCAGCAGGGAGCCTGAGGAGGAGCTGGATCCCATGAGTGGAAACCCAGAGGCAGACGCCCCAACAACTGAGCCACCTAGATGCCCCAAGTGCCGGGCCTTTAAAAAAATCAGCTGTGTGACATAGGGTCACTGCCACCTGCCTTGGAGAGCTGTTCCTTGCCCACATCTGCTCCCCAACCCCCAGCCACCCAGAGGGGCAGCGCCCAGGCCAGCAGGGACCCGGGGACAAGGGACCCACACCTGCTCCCTCAGGACTCCACTTGCATTTTCTCTTTTGGGGTTGGAGAATGTAGGTCCCCACAACTCAACAAATTCCCCCACTATTCTGGGATGGGTCCCTTCCCACCCCCGAGTCCCTTCCTTGTTTCTTCAGATTTTGGGGGGCTGGTTTTCTGTAAAGTCACACATAAAAAATTATTTTTTTAACTAGTCATTTATAATGACTGAATACATATATAGTGTAGAAGATTCAGACGATATGAAAAAGCCTAAAAGAAAAAGAAATCAGAATTTGTCATTTATTTTGTGTTTCATCACTTTGTGGTCACACAATGTGATATGTACTCTGTTCAGTTTGGAGAAGGGGGTACAAGACTGGAGAGGATTTACTGAGGTTTTACAAGGCCCAATAACTAACTTGCTAAGTGTTTCCTGGGCCCTTAAAGGTATATTCTCTGCTTCAAGTTAGAGTTCAGTCTTTATCTATTAGGCAAAGTATATTAATTATTTTGTTGAACTTGTGCCTAAGTTTCTTTATTTGGAGTAGGGAGATGACAGTGTCTCCATTTCATATGGTTGCTTTAAGGACTAACATGTTAATTTATGAAAAGAACTTGGTCTAGAGCCTGCCAGGCAGCAAACACAGCCAAGGACTGAGGAAACATATCTGTGGTCTCCAAAAAATATTGTCGGTTCTTCCTTGCATTTCCCATAGATCTTGCTGTGCATAATCCGAAATTCATGACAGTTATGTGACCATTGTGGATAATCTCTTCATTGGTTCAAGAATTCGTAGGGGCACCTGAGTGGCTCAGTAGGTTAAGCGTCCCATTTCGGCTCAGGTCATGATCTCACGGTTCGTGGGTTCGAGCCCCGCCTTGGCCTCTGTGCTGACAGCTCCAAGCCTGGAGCCTGCTTTGGATTCTCTGTCTCCCTCTCTCTCTGCCCCTCCCTTGTTTGTACTCTCTCTCTCAAAAATAAACAAAAGTTCATAGTTTCACGTAATGCTTTTGACCCTGCATTTTGATATTAATATTATGACAATTATTTGCTTTTTGACTGTAATTGCCTGGTAGTCTTTGCCCATCTGTTCACACTCAGCCAGAATCCTATTGCTCTGTCATGCCCCTTGAAATATTAAAATTTCATGTTTTCATCCAATCTAAGGTCATTATCAACTTCAGAAACCAAACAGTACCCATTCATTTTCCAGTAAAATTAGCATATTTTTATGTTTCTTCTCATCTCCTCCCTCTTTTTACTTAGAACAGTCTACAATCTGGGGACAAGCATATTAATCAAATTATTATTTTATTTTTACATCAGACCTATTTTCTTTCAGTCAGTAGCATTTGTATTACTTTAGACCCATCGTTAGCACAATTACTTAGTACTAAGTATGTATCCTCTTTTAAGAGGAGGTACCACTCACAAGTTTCTTACACAATTTCCCCACTCATTAGTGTTTCCCTTTGATTCATTCATCTTGGAGACTGCCAAGAACGCTTCTGTTGTTTCCCAGATAGATTACGTTTTGCATTTAAGTAACAGTTTGGGTAGATGGGAAGTTTTTGCTACTGTAAGTGACCTAATTTTCCTGCCTTCCAATTGTCTTGAAATGAAGAACACCATCCTAATGTTTTTCAGTTTTTATCTCATTTCCCTCTTCTGAACACATCGAGTCCTGCCAATCCACAGGTTTGGGTTTCTTTCAGTTTAGGGAAGAGTTTTTTTTTTCCTTGTTTCCTAAAATACTGTTTACTTTACATGCTAATATTTAAGGCTTTATTATTAGAGCAGTACCGGGTTCACAGCAAAATTAAGAGGGAGGCACAGAAATTCCCCATGTGCCCCCCACCCAAAGCATGCACAGCCACCCCGATGATCAACACCCCCCACCAGCAGTACGCTTGTTAATTGATGAACTTATATGACAGATCATTCCACCCAAGGGTCCAGAGTTTGCCTCAGGTTCACTCTTGGTGTGGTACACTCCATGGGCTGCCTGTTAATATTTTCATTCTGTCAATTAGCAATACTCTGGATTTCCATTGTGTGATCTCTCCATCTCCTGGGTTCGCTCTGGTCACTTTCCTTGTTTGGCACTTGTATTTGAGGTGGTTTTTGTAAGCCTGCTCTTGACATCAGTGGTAGTTGCCTCCGGTGTGGGTGGCACTCTTCGCTGTTCTAGTGTAATTCTGAGCTAATGGAGAGACCTGCCTCCTTAAATCCGTTCCTTTGTGCTGCCAGCTGCTTCTAATCTTTCACCTCATTCCAGAGTCCATGTTTTTCTTTATTTCCTGAGCAAATCCTGCTTCTTTTTGTTGGACTAAATCTTCCAGAGCACACTCTTTATCATTTATACCCAGGGTTCTTCCCTTTTTTTGAACAGACCTCATAATTTCCTATTTACTTAAGTAGAGGCAATCTTCTATTCTTTGGCCCTCAAACATGGGATGATGCACCTGCCCCCGCTTCCCTGTCTACCTGGACTTTGCCTATTCCCCACCCTGAAATTAGTCCTAGACAACAGGAGGCTGTGCATTTATCAGTCTGTCCTCAGTGGCCTGAAGGTGGTGGGCGACTGGGGCTGTTGGGTAATAGCCTTCCGCACTGTGGTTTTTCCAAGGGTTCTTTATAATTATTGAAAACCCACTCAGGAGTCATCTCCCTTAGTGGAAAGAGGGGTATCCTTGCCACTTCATCAGCTGGGAATGCCTATGGAGAGTAACAGAACCCGTGGCAGGAGAGGGGGCAACAGAGGTTTGCGTCTCTGCATGGGGGTGAGCTGAGCACTTGGGGGAAAAACCTGCACGCTGACTCCCTCTGTCTGGTGAGGGGCTTCCTTTGCAGGGCCAGACCTTCCGTGTATCCCTCTGCCAGTGTTGCTTTGTCTAAAGGTGATTTCAGCTCTCTGCCAGGCTGCCTTTACTGCTGGAGGGATCCTGAACTTCCTTATTCAAGCTGAGTCAGATAGGAAGTAGGAAGACCAGGGGAGGTGAAGCCACATGGTTTGGGGAGTTTCCCTTAAATCCAGTGGATATTTCTCTTTTTCCTGTGCCCTGGCACATGCCCCCTGTTCTTCTTCAGAACTGTTTTAAATATAATACCCCCACCTCCTGCTCTCCTGCCCCAAGATGGGCCAATGGCCAATGTCTGTTACTTTGATTCAAATTCTGGTGCCGACTGCTAATTTCATCACAGGTAAAATGTTTATTCCTCTCATTTTTTTCCTATTCATTTTGTCTGTTTGGGGTAGAAAGTATGGCAAATGAAATCTTCTCTGTGCAATAAACTGAAACTCGCAGAAAACACCTCCTCCCACTTATCCATCTCTACCTTAATCTGTTTCACTTAGCAGCCTCCGGGGACCCAAGTCACTGGGAAGGACCAGCTACTCTTCCCTCAAATGTTTCTGCCTAAAAATAGGTTTACCAGAAACTTGATAACTGAGCAAGACTCTGGCTCGGGACAGCATGGGGCCCAGAAGTGTTAACTTAGCACCAGCAGCCACACACTCCAGGAAAATGCACAGAACTGAGAAGTGTGAACATGTAGCTGATTCCGCTGAGAAAAGCAGAAACATGCTTGGAGGAGAGGCAGCCTGGGCCACTCTGCTTCCAAGAGAGCAACGTGCTAACAAGAGGGAGCGAAACGTGGATGGCATCAGGTACCGATAAATAGTGCTGGGCACGCCTCTTCAGAGCCATGCCCCAAGTGCAGCTGCATTTAACCCTCACCACAGGAGCCAGTGTTTCAGATAAGGAACAGGTCTAGTTCCTGGCTGAAGGTCACTGCAGCAGTTTAAGGGGAGGAGGGGTGACAACTGCTAGGAAACCTCCTGTTTTCCTCCCGCCCGATGACTGGTTTCACAAGGCCAAGGACATCCCACGTGGGCAACCATACCCAGGTCTCCTCATCCCCGGCAGCAGGATGGCAATGGGTGAGAGAGGGGGAAACCAGAGGGAGAAACTTGCGTGGACCCCTGGCCCGCCTGTAGACTGGAGGGACGAGGCAAATGACATGCACTCAAGCCACAGAATGATGGACACCCTTTAGGATGGCTCACCGAGACAAGAGCTCCTGACTGGGAGGGTATGTGTGGGATGATACAGAAGGCCACGGATTCTCCCTCTCAACAACACCAGACTTACAAAAATAAGGAGATCGAGTGTGAATGAAAAAGCAAGCCAACCTGGTCGCTGCAACACTCCAGCAGAGTACCATGCGGCACCGTGAAGAGGCTACATGTAGGCCGTGAGACCCTGGGCCAGATTACACCCAAGAATGAGCTCCAAGGAGACCTGCCCAGGCCGGATCTCTGCAGCTGCTCCCCACCCCACCACCTTCCAAGGCCAAGAACTGCCACGGGACCCACACTGCTTCCCGCCGCCCCTCCAGACCACTACTCACCCCTCCCTTGTGCAAAAGCCCCTCTTCCTGGAGGCTCCTCTCGCCCTGTCACACCTCTTGTCTCCTCCTGGAAGCTGTCACTGGCCTTTAGGTCGCCCCTATTGTTCACTGAGGACGGTGGCTTCTAGTTCACACTATCTTCTCCAACATCTGTCAGTTTCTTGCTTCATCACATGGATCTTGACTTTACCTGTGACGGCTCCACCTCTCAATTTCAAAAACATCCCTCTCTGGCTCAAATACACCTCCCACTGCACCCCATGGTGGAGTCCTACCTCATCGAGACTTCTAATATGTTAACCCCCCTGAAGTCACCTGCCTTCACTTCCCTTTGTACCCAGATTAAACCTCTTACCCCACAGCCCATCAGTTCAGTTTCTCTCGCACATGTCATCTTAACCACCTTGCCTCTCTCCCTTCTTTGCGCTCCTCTGTAAAACCCCGGGTCAGCACAAGGGGCTTCACCCTAGCTGATCAGAGAGGATGGGAACATGTGTATGCATGCAAACCCCCCATGTTCCAACACGTCTGAGGGCCTAGATTCCTACTGTAAATGGACTCATGACTCAACCTGGCCCCACCATTCTGTTTCTTTCATCAATTTTCTTTTCTTTTTTCAATGTTTATTTATTTGTGTGCGAGAGAGAGAGAGAGCGAGCAAGCAGGGGAGGGGCAGAGAGAGAGGGAGACACAGAATCCAAACCAGGATCCAGGCTCCAGGTTGTGAGCATAGCACCTGACGCGGGGCCTGAAATCACGAACTGCTAGACCATGACCTGAGCCGAAGTTGGACACTTAACCAACTGAGCCACCCAGGTGCCCCCATCAACTTGCTTTTCCATGCCATGATGAAGGACCACTTCGTACCTTCTGAGAACATCACCCATATCCGGCTGGGTGGATCTCACTTCATTTTACCAAGAAGAAAGTCAAACTCGATCATCCCACCACTAATTTAGCCTCCTCATCCTCTACTCTTGCCCCTTCTTCTCCTTGAGCCCTGTGACTCCTCAGGACTGTCCCCCCTCCTATGGACGGTCCACCCCTCCTCTTTGTTCAAGGACTGTGGCCCTTTAGCACCGCCTCTCTCTGCCTCGATTGTTCCCATCGACACACTCATGCTCCGTCTCCTGCTGTAAATGCTCCCCTTGACCCTGCAGCCCTCTCCAGGTGTCAGGCCATTTCTCCACAGCCCTTCAGGACCAAATTCTCCCTCTGTCTAGTCCCCCACTACCCACCGACCCAACTCTGGGCTGCCTTCCGCTCCCCTCCCACCAAAGTCATCAAAAACCTCCTGCTACCAAATCCAGTGGGCAGTTCTGTCCCTCATTTTACTAAAACTCTCGTAAGCACTTGGCAGAGTTCACTTTCTTCAAGCAGATTCCTCTCAACTTCTGGTTCTCTTCAGTATGTCCTACCCCTCATCCTGAACCCCGAGGCCTAGGCTTCCTCGGGGCCCCATCCTGAGCCCTCTTCTTTTTTTCTCTCCCTGCCTGACCTCATCTGACAAACTGCCGTACCATCTTTATGCAGAGGACTCACAAGTTTATGTCTCAACATGCCCAGAATGATCTTGATTCTGTCCCCTGCAAAACCATCTCCGCCCCCCCCACCCCACCCAGGCTTTCCTCCCATCCACAACTTGCACAGCTTAAGGCACACACTGAAGTCATCCTTGAATCCTCTTTTCCCTCACCTCACCCCACACGCGGTCCATCAGAGGGCCTGTCAAGGTCACCAACACTTCTCTCGAATGCATCCACTTCTGCCCACCTCCTCTACCACCGTGGCTCCGACCACCACCATCTCCCATGTGAGCTACTGTGGCAGACTCCCGTCACCGACTCCTTTTTCCTACCCCTTCCAGGCCATGCTGCACACACCACCAGGCCCTGACTCTGCCTTGGGAGGCCCTGTCCCTGCCTTGGGAGGCCCTGTATCCTCTGGCTCCAGTCTGCCTCTCCGGTGTCCGATCCCCTTGCTTACTCTGGCCTAATTACACTGGCCTTTCATCATTTCTAAGCCATGCTCTGGTAAATTAAAGATGACTGCAAATTCTTTGCATATCCCTCTGCCACACCAATTGAGAAATGGAGTTTAATCCCCTTACCCTTGATGTGGGATAATCTGCCAAGATTCTTCCTCAGAACCCTAACACCTGCCTCCCTTCCCTAGTACCCTACATGCTACTCCCTGGAATACCTAGACTACTCTTCCCACGCTCCTACCTAGTACTTCCTTCTTATCCTTCAGCTTAAATGCTCTTCAGAGAGGGCCCTTCCAGACCACCTCGGTGAAAAGTAAAAAAATATCAAGGCGAGACCTATATCAATCTTTTATTTCCTTCTTAACACTGACATACATGAAACAAGTAAATAGGCAATATAATTAAACTGACTACTTATCTTCCTCTCTAGAGCAAGCAATGGCACACTACTGCCCTCAGGCTGGACACCTCCTTTTACAAAGAAAGTTTTACTGCAACACAGTTCCGCCCATTATGTTCATTGATACTTATGAAATGATAAGAGTTGAGCAGATGCTACAAAGACAATGTAGCCCATGAAGCCTGAAATATTTGCCATTTGAGCCCTTTAACTCTGTAGAGGGTAAGAGCTATGGCTCTCTCATCCCTAGATCTCCAATACCTCAGAGTATTTGTTGAAAAAACTGAAGGGCTTTGAGGCTTAGCTATAAGTGCTTCAGCTGTAAGCCAGGGCTAGACCAGGGCTGGGTCCCTTCTGATGTCCCGGATCTAAAGGGTCCTAGATGATGGCTTTGGAAGAGATACAGCAGGACTCAAGTCCAAGGTCAACCAAGGAGACCAAACCATTTCTCTCACCCCTTCCACTCAGTTTCATGAGAGGCCAGGAGGTTGGTTAGGACCCTCTACCACCTTTCAGGGGTATATCGCTTTTGCTAACATCCGGGCAAGGATGCGACCATTTTCAAGGGGAAAAAGGGTCCTCTGCTTCTCTGTCCTCCCCAGCAAGCATGGGCTGGAGTAGACCCTGGAGAAGAGCCATGTAGGAGTGTGGGAAGAAATGTTGCCCTGGTTCAGAAGCTCCTCTCCAACATGGACATGGCTCTCGTGACAAGCCAGGCCCCACATGTGCCACGTCCTGTTAAACTGCACATGGGGGTTATGAGGAGGAGTGAGCTTGTACGCAGGCACAGACTGTACATTCATATGTCTGGGGGCTGCCATGCCATGTGTGTACAAACGTACGGAGAGGAGGCAGGCTCTGAGAATGTGCCAGGTCCCTGAGATGAGCTGCAGATTTTTGTGCCAGATGTTGAGTTACTGCGGGGGGGTGGGGGGGGGGTGGGGGGGGGGGTGGGGGGGGGAGGTCTGCTCAAACATACTGCACATACTTCTCTTTTTAATCTGTTATCATCTGTCAGGCCCAGGGCCAGAAGAGAAAGCTTTCCCTGTTCCTGCCTCCCTTCCCCAATACCAAGGTCCTCATCTCAGGTTCCATGGGTTCACGAAGGGCTGCCTCTAGCGAGGTAAGGAGATCTTACGGGCTGTAAGAGAGCCGGATTCCACCAGTTCTAAATCCTGGATGGCTTCCAGCAGCTGTTCCCGTGCAGTTCCAATAAAGGAATTCTCCAGGAAGGCAGGCAGGCCTCCCACACCATCCCGCAGGGTATACAGGGGCACACGTACTAGGCCTAGCACCTGTGAAAGGAAGGAGACAGGTGACAATGAGACAGGTAGCTCATCCTAGATAGATCTTTCCAGCTCAGAGGTCTTACCTCTTATCAGTGCAGCAGAACCAAGCCTGAGGACCTAGTGCGCCCATCTCTCTACCGACAAAAGACCCAAGCCATGCTATTCAGCTTCAAAAATGCTAATCCTTCGTACATCACTAAACTTTTGGTGGCTCTTTGCCTCCAGGATGCATGCTTGCCCCTACACCAAGTAGTTCTCAAAAATACACCAGACCAGTCATTTCAGCACCATTTAGCAACTTCTGAAAAATGCAAATTCTCAGGTCCTTTTCTCTCTCCCCCACTGAACCAGAAATTCTGGAAGTGGGGTCAGTAATAAGCCTCCCAGATGATTCTGATGCCTGCCCAAGTTTGAGAACCATCTCCATACACAATCTGTCCCCTTACTCCCCTAGCCTAACGACAAAGGTTTCCCCACAAAGTATCAGGCCACATTTCCCACCCAAGAAAATCACGGGCCAAGGGTGCAAGGCTTAGCCAAATCTATGGGGAGAAGAGAGTCTTGGATAGGTATGTTCCAAAATAACAACTGCAGAGGTCAGTAAAAGGGGCAGACTACGCCTGCTGTGCCTAGTCAACCAGATGAAAGAAGCCCAAGGCCCCAGCTACTCCAGGAAAGTGGGGGAGCAGCTTTCGGGGGGCAGGGAGGCCATGGGGCTGGGGTTCCCGGGCCGGCCCCACCTCCAGCCCGTGGTCCTTGGCACGCGTGGCGCCCATCTCCACCGCAACCAGCTGCTCCAGCGTCAGGCGCTTGGCGTAGAAGTGGGCCACGACGTGCGGCCCGGACCCGGCGTGCGAGCTGCGGTAGTCGGCGCGCTCCACACGGAAGTCGGCCACGGCCTCGCCCAGCTCCTCGATCAGCTCGCGGTTCAGCCCGGCCTCCAGACTGGTGTCCTGCAAGTTGACGAGGCCGCCGGGGAAGCCGAGGCGCCCATCAAAGCGCATCTGCATCTGCGGGAGAGGGAAGCGGGGTTGCCCGGGCGCCCGGTCGGCGTCCCCGGGGGAGGGGGAGAGGGAGGGGACGGGGCGGGGCGCGTCCCCCCTCTCACCAGGACGGCGTAACGGAGCGGGATGCGGCCGAACAGCAGCGCCGGGTCCGGCGCGTAGAGCAGCGCGTGGCACGCGTGCCGCCAGCCAGGCCCCAGCGCCAGGGCCTGCTCCAACGGCAGCTTGCGGGCCCCGGCCATGGCCTGACGCTATCCCAGCCGCAGTCCCGAGGGCCCACGTGGGTGGGCGGGCCGGGCGGCCGCCAATGGGGGCGGGGCTTGCAGGCCCCGGGGGCAGGTGACGGCCGCATCCGGATTGGGCCCCGGGAGGGGCGGGGCGGAGGCGTGGCCGGCGCCCTGGGCGCAGAGCTGGCGCGGAAGTAAAGCTTCAGTCAGGGCCGGGCCTGCGGGGTATCCTGGCTGGCTGTAATTAGGGCCTAGGCCTGCGGCTGGAGGCGGCACGCGAGTCTGAGGGAACTGCATCTGGTTTGGTTTGGGTGGCACTCGGAGACCGGAGCTGGGGCCGGGGCTACCGAGGCCGAGTTGGCTTTAGACACTTGGCCTGCCCTTGGACAGTGGGGATTGGAGAGGAGCGATGGGTGTTAACAGCTGCCCTGCGTGGCGGAATTGGAGGGGACTCAGTGGAAGTTTGAACATTGGGGGAGAGTTGTGCTAGGATGAGTTCAAAGTTTACGGCCTGGGTGGTTGGTGGCGTATGGATGGGTTTCGTAGGACAGGGGTGGTCAAGAAGTGTGGTTCTAGACAGAATTTGCGAGTGGTGATAGGCAGTGGATAGGACAGGTAGGATAGGAAAGGATTGATGTGATTTTCAGGGGAAGAGTTAAGTGAGGAAAGAGCTGTGGGTGAAACCCTGTGGGCGCAGGAAGTGTCAGATTTAGAAGTGGATGATAAGGCTTTCAGGCTTTTACCCAGACACACTCAGACCCTTGAGCTGTGAAGGAAGGAACAGCCCATCCCCAGGGCAGGGCACTACTCTGGGCTTGATGCCGAGGAACTGGGATTCAGAATCCCTCACCCCAGACCACTCCTTCCCCACCTTTCTCAGGTCCTGTGCAGATAGATGTAGCCTCTACAAGAGTCCGTGTTTATTACACAAAGGAAGGGAGGAGGCAGCTCCTTGAGAGGGCTTGAGCTTAAAGTCACAGCCTGTAAGTGACAGCACATGATAAGAAAGAGCCCACAAACCTGCACAGATGCAGGCTTGTGATCTTAGCAAGTCATTTAACTCAGATCCCTAGTTGCTCATCTGCTAAGTGTGGATGATACCAACCTTTTAGGGATAGTGAAATGTTTAAAGCACTAAGAACAGTGCCCAGCACAAAGTTAATGTAGCCATCCTTGGAGTCGAGGGTAGGCGCAAAGTGATGTGTCTAATATTAAAGACCTGTGGGTTGGAATTCAGCCAACATCAGGCCTCAGCATTTGGAGGGGAGAGGGAGTGTCCCTGGGATCATCTTTCCTAGCTTAGTCTTCTGAATAACATGGCAGAGACGGCATCCACTAGTATCAGGCAACTGAATCAAGGTGATGAGACTGTAGGTGTGCCACAATTCATTGGCCTGTTGGAGTACTAGGGGGTTTGGAAATGGCCCCTGTCGCACATTAGAATCACCTTGCAAAAAGCTCGTGAAAACTGCCAATTCCAGGCAGACGCCCAAGACCAACTGAATCAGCATCTCTGGTGGTGGTTTTAAAATTTGATTCAGGTAACTACTAAGCAACCAGTGCCCTAACCCTTAACCCCTAACATTCCAAAGTTGACTTGCTTTTTCTCCTACATGGGCTTCCTTGATGGATTTAGGGTCAGGCGTGCCCTTTCCAAGCTTCAGGCTATTTTTCTTTCCTGGTTCTTTGAGGAGGTGGAAAACACTATGAAACCAAGGCAACAGCTATTAGAGAACTAATGAATGACTTTGGAGACCAGAGCTTTCTCAGGATGAATGAATATGGAAGCCCTCAAGACACCCCCCCCCTCGCCCCCTCCACACATACACACACAACCTTGTCATCCCTTTCCAAACTGCTCCCTACCTCTGCCGGTGAGTGCAGTCTCCATCCCCTTCCCCCATTCCACCCTCCTGAGGCAGATTGTCCAGGAGTCAAGGCTGGAGTAGAGAGCTGAGAGCAATTCCATGTCCCTCAAGAGCTACTCCCAAGTTCATAATGGCACTCAAAACTAAAAATAAATCAGTGGTCAGCCTCAGAAGATGCTAAAGAATGAATTCATTTGAAAAATAATCAGGAGAAAGGGGTGGGAGGGCTAGGCAAAATAGGTGAAGGGGATTTAGAGGTACAAAACTTGCGATTATAAAATATAGTAAGTCATGGAGATGCAAAGTACAGCATAGGGAATATAGGCAATGGTATTGTAATAACACTGTATGATGACAGATGGTGACTGCACTTATCACGGTGAGTGCTGAGTAATGTATAGACTTGTCAAATCACTATGTTGTACACCTGAAACTAATATAACATTGTACATCAACTATACTTCAATACCAAAAATTTAAAAAAATTCTGAAATTTAAAATTTAATAAGTACATTTTTTACTTATTTTAAATGGAGCCTGAGGGTCCCAAGCAGTGCACCATACCGACTTTCAGGGGCATTGAGAGATATTTTAAATTTCCTGAGAAACTTAGCAGTCTCTTTCAGACATCAAGAGCAGTATTAGCTTCGGTTCAATGATTAGATTCGACAGTAGATGGCTACATCCTTTTTGATGATGTCCTATCTTTGTGAAGCTGGGTTTTTAGCAGTTGTGATGAGAAGCAAATATGAGATGAGAAAATCAGTGTGGAACAGGGATTGAGGGTTTGAGATGGTAGATGGTGACAAACGGGTGCCATGTTGTTAGGATATAACACTTATTAAGATGTTTGGATCTAACCATTTAGCAAATGACATTGTTAGCTATTTCTTTTGGCTTAAGGGGACCATGAAAAATTTATGGACACCCTAAATTACAGAGAACTGAGAAATTTTGGGAGTCTCTGAGATAATCAATCCATTAATTCAATAAATAGTATTTGAATCCTGAAATAATAATAATAAGGAGGAGGAAGAGGAGGAAAAGAAGCATTTATCCTGTCTTTTTTTTTAAATATGGGCTGTCCCTCGGGACTCCCAAATAGTTGATAAGGGCAAGTTTATGTAGGGTATTCTAGTCAAAGAAAAAAAGATAGAGCCAATCATAATTTTACTATTTTTAAAACTTAGGTAATAGATAGTAGGAAATGATCATCAATGACTGCTAACATCACTAAAAGAAAATCGGATCTTACGTGCCTCACAATGGAAGAACGCACCACCTACTATGAAATATTCTTACCAAAAAACTGAATTTGAATCTGGATCTGATGACAATTTTATAAGAAATACAAAAGAACGTCTTTTTTAAATGTCAGGAAGAAGCTAGGAAGATCCATGTAGTAGTGTATCAGAGCTGGAGACAGCAGTATGAATTTGTGTTTAGCTTAACTTGGATACAGATGATTACACATAGAAATAGTTATGGCTATGTGAATATACAAGGGTTAGTGTACACAAATGTCCTCACTCTGTCAGCTGACAGGGAGTAGAAGCAGTGGTACCCCAGTAGCAAAAAGCATGCCCAGAGCTTGATTACCAGTACCATTTTCCTTTTTTTATTAAAAAAATTTTGAGTTTGTTTATGTATTTTGAGAGAGAGACAGAGAACACAAATGGGTGAAGAACAGAGATAGGAGAGAGAGAATCCCAAGCAGGCTTCACACTGTCAGCGCAGATCCCATGAACCATGAGATCATGACCTGAGCCGAAACCAAAAGTCAGATGCTTAACCGATTGAGCCACCCAGGGGCCCCTCTTTTTTTTTTTTTTTTTTAATGTGTAATTTTGAGAGAAAGCAAGAGCATGGGCACACATGGGGAAGGGGCAGAGAGAGGGAGACAGAGGATCCAAAGTGAGCTCCGTGCTAACAGCAGAGAGCCTGATGCAGGGCTCAAACTCATGAACTGCAAGATTATGACATGAGCTGAAGTCAGTCACTTAACTGACTAAGCCACCTAGGTGTCCCTCCAGTATCATTTTCTAATGAAAGGAACTAAGACTCCTTGGAAAAAAGGCTGATTCTAGCACTGGGACAAGAAATATACCTGATAGATACATGATAGACCTGGAGCATATTGTGATGCCAGAATTTTTTAATGAAAAGAAAAAAAAATAAAACATATTGATGGGAGTATGTCAAAGTGACAGGGATACAGGAGCCAATTAGAGTTCACAATGGCCAAAGCTGAAACAATTTGAGCAACAAAATAAAGTAATATTGGATTGTAACCCAAATTATAAACTAATATCTAGCTATCTGATGTAAATAACACATAAGTAGGGGTACCTGTCTGGCTCAGCCGGTAGAGCATGCAACTCTTGATCTCAGGGTCCTGAGTTCAAGCCTCATGTTGGGTGTATAGTTTACTTAAAAAAAATAATGCATAAGTAAATGAGTGGACAGAGACAAATTTCTCATGCAGAAGAATTTGAAATAATTTATATAGATACTCTGCCCTCCAGAAGGTGAGGCACAATTGCCCATTCCTCAAGTTTGGGTTGTGAATAATGACTTCCTTCCAAAGAGGACAGTAGGAAAAGGGGGCTGAGGAGCAATTTGGTAACTTTGAGGAGAAACCTGACAAACATTACTTTAGCCAGGTGATCAAGGTCAACATCAACAGTGATAAGTCATGTTGATGGTATGCACCCTTGGTATGATGTGATGAACATGGTACTTACTGTTAGTTGTCTTCCTCCAAAAATGACATAACCCTGGTCTAATTGTGAGAAAAGCATTAAACCCCAATGGAGGGACATGCTACAAAACACCTGCCCAGCACACCTCAAAACTGTTGTCACTGAATACGAGGAAAGTCTGCGAAACTGCCACAACAAAGGGGACCTTCAGGATTCATGATGTTTGAATGTAATAAAGTGGTATCCTGGATAGGATCCTGGATTAGAAAAAGGACATTAGATCAAAGCTAAGGAAATCTGAATAAAGTATGGACATTGATTAGTACTACTGTATTGAGGGGCACCTGGGTGACTCAGTCGGTTGAGCATCCGACTCTTGATTTTGGCTCAGGTCATGAGCTCATGATTTATGAGATGGAGCTCCACATCAGGCTCTGTGCTGACAGCATGGAGCCTGCTTGGGATTCTCTCTCTCCCTCTCTCTCTGCCCCTTGCATGCTCACTCTCTCTGTCAAAATAAATGAATAAACATTAAAAAATAATATATTGATATTGGTGCATTATTGTAACAAATATACCATGCTAATGTGAGATATTAATAATAGGGGAAACTGCATGGACCTTTTGGGAACTCTCTATACTATCTTTACAACTTTTTCTGTAAGTCTAAAACTTCTACAAAAAATAATTTTTTTAAAAAATGAGGAGGGTATAATCAGTAAAATCTAGACTAAAGGAAATTCAACAAAGACAAATGACCTGCTTCCTTCAATAAATGAATTACAAGGGGGGAAAAGAGATGGAGGAGGCATATCACTTGAGGCAACTGGGCTTTATTTAGATCCTAATTTGAAGAAACAAACTTATAGAAAAAGTAGGACTGGGGGAATGTGAACACTGAGTGGATATTTGATAGATAGCAATTATTGATAATTTTTAAGTGTAATAACAGTTTTGAAGCTTAAAAGTATTCTTTTTTTTAATATGAAATTTATTGTCAAATTGGTTTCCATACAACACCCAGTGCTCATCTCAACAGGTGCCCTCCTCAGTGCCCATCACCCACTTTCCCCTCCCTCCCACCCTCCATCAACCCTCAGTTTATTCTCAGTTTTTAAGAGTCTCTTATGGTTTGGTTCCCTCCCTCTCTTTTTTTTCCCCCTTCCCCTCCCCCATGGTCTTCTGTTAAGTTTCCCAGGATCCACATAAGAGTGAAAACATATGGTATCTGTCTTTCTCTGTGTGACTTATTTCACTTAGCATAACACTCTCCAGTTCCATCCACGCTGCTACAAGAGGCCATATTTCATTCTTTCTCATTGCCAAGTAGTATTCCATTGTGTATATAAACCACAATTTCTTTATCCATTCATCAGTTGATGGACACTTAGGCTCTTTCCATAATTTGGCTATTGTTGAAAGTGCTGCTATAAACATTGGGGTACAAGTGCCCCTATGCATCAGCACTCCTGTGTCCCTTGGGTAAATTCCTGGCAGTGCTAATGCTGGGTCATAGGGTAGATCTATTTTTAATTTAAAAAAAAAAGGATTATCTTACAGAGATACATGCTGAAATATTTATAAATTATATGATAAATATAATCAGTGAGGTGGTAGTGGGTGAGAATATAAATAAAATAGAATTGGTCATGAATTGATTTCTAAAGCTGAGTGATGGTTCTGTAACAAGGGGATATTATATTATTCTCTTTACTTTTATACAGTTTGATGTTTTCCATAGTAAAAAGTTAAAAATAAAAAACAATCTTTGACTTCTCCTGAAGCTAAAGGTTATAATTTACATTTGAATAAAGCTTTGCATTTCACAGAACTCTTTCACAGACAGGATCCCTTTTGGTCCAGGAGAGGGAGGAAAAGTTAAGGGTCTAAGTCTCACTTTTTAGGCCTAAAGAAGACTGTGACCAACATCTATCATCTACTGGGAAATTTTTAATTATTCCACTTAATCCTCATGAAATTTTCCAGATGTTGCAAATGCAAAACCACGGGTGAGAATCACTGCTTTTGAAGAATATACAATGGGGGAGTGGGGAGGAGATGCCCCCAGCAGAGAGCTGCCAGATAAGATGGGGTTTATCCCAAAGGACTTACTAGAAGGGCTACATGCTGTGATTATTATTGGGGGGGGGGGGGTACTCACATATCTGAAGTCAAATCTAGCAGACTTAAAAGAGGTGGCATTCTATAGGAGGCAACTCTACTCTTAGTTGTCTGCAGGTCCAACATTGAAAATATCCACTGTGTTGTCTGGAGCTCATTAGGTGGACCCATTGATTATAAGAACTTTCCAGACACCTCCAACTTCATGCCCAGACCTCTTCACCTGAATATCCCACAAGCACCCCAAACCCAACACACCCAGGAATGGACTCAGTGTTTCTCCCCCCGCCACCAAACTCCCCCACATCTCCTGTATCCTCAGGTCTGTGAATGGCCCAGTCACCCATGCTGGAAACCTAGGAGTCCTCACGAACCACCCCCCACAAATCAGTTCTCGGTTCTTCTGATTCCCTTGAGTTGACTCCATTGTCAGTGATGGGGTTTTGGGGTGATGGTGGGGTTTGGAGCTGATGGCCAAGAAAGAATTCTTGAAGATGTCTTTGGTGCAAGGTGATTTTTATTAAAGCATGGGGACAGAACCCGTGGGCAGAAAGCACTGCCTAGGGTTGTGAAGAGTGACTGATTATATACCTTCAGGTTGGAATGGGGTTAGGGACAGTGTGAATCTCTAAGCAATTTTGGAAGCAAGGTTTCTAGGACCTTGAGAGGCTAGTGGTTAGTAGGAAAACATTGTTATTACTGTTTAGTAAAACCTCAGTCATGAGACCCTTCAGATGTGTATCATGGGTCATAGGTTTGGAGTATAGTTGCTAACATATACTTGGGGGTTAAAGATAAAGGGGGCTTGCAAAGGAATTTTTATGTGTTTAAGGAGACTCACAGGATCCTGGGGGATCAGGATCATGTTAAGCCAAGCCCTAGCAAGTGTCATCATCAAGGCAACTGAGCTCCTAGAGGAAGGTCACTCTACCTGTTTCAAGGACTTGTCAGTGGGGTGTAGGCAGTAAGGAGATTTAATTTTTCATTTCCTTTAGTTTCCCACATTACCATATCAAGCAATTAAGCCTCCTTATATCTTGATGAGGGTGATATTAGGGCTCCAGGAAATGGAGTCCGTAGGTTTCTAGAGATTAGGCTATGGATAAGATTGCCTTTTCTTGCAGTTTACTAAGTTATCCATAAACTGAAGGAGACTCCTGTCCTGCATGGCCATGATCTCTATCAGTCAACCATTTGCTTTCTTTCCTTTCTTCTGTTTTTGGGCAGCCAGGAGTGCCTGAGGACTATCACACATATCCCACCTGGTGGGGAGAGGGGATGCTGTTGGCCTGTACTTTGCTTCAGCTTGACTTATGCTCCCTCATCATCAGTGCCCTGACTTGAACTTTTCTCACCTGGACACAACTAACTACCTCTCCGTCCTGCCCCCAGTCTCATGCTGTCCAAACCTGCCCTCCACACAGTTTCATGAGGCAGCTAAAAGCCATGCCCTGGTGATATCTCTTTAGGGGCTGCCCCTGGCTATAGAACACAGGAGCTCAAATCTGAGAATTGCCTTCTATATTAGTGATCTATTACTGAATCATATTGGGAAATGTAGTGGCTTAAGACAACAGCGAACACTTATTATTTCACATTGTCTGTGGGTCAGGAATTAAGGAATGGCTTAGCTGGATGGCTCTGGCTCCAGAGAGTTTCTTGTGATGTTTTAGTCCAGATGTAAGCAAGGGCTACAGTCAAATGAAGGCATGATTAGGGTGGAGAATTTGCTTTCCTGGTGGCTCAACTTGGCGCTGGCTGTTGGCAGAAGCCTCAATTCTGTATCACATAGATCTCTCCATAAAGTTGCTTGAGTGTCCTCACAAGATGGTAGCCAGCTTCCTTCAGAGTCAGTGATCCAAGAGAAAGCAAGATGGAATCCATGTCTTGTGACCTAGTCACAGAAGCCAAACGCCACCATTTAGACAGTATTTTATGGGTCACATGGGCCGCCCCTCAGGCCATGTGAGAAGTAACTGCATAAGACAGGACTATCAGAGTGAGGATCATTTCGGAGGCCATCTTGGAGGCTGCCCACTACACCTTCCTCTCAAACATGATGTAATCATTCTCACACTTTGTATACCACCAGCACAAAAAGATTTCAAACTCCTAGAACCCACATGCTGTGTCTTGTGTCTTCCATGTTTGTGTTCTTAGGCCTGCAAGATCTTGTCGTCCCTCTTATTTGCCTGATGAAATTTTTCCCAGCTTTATTGAGGTATAATTGGCAAAAACTATATATATTTAAGGTGATGTTTTGATATACTTAAACAATGTGAAATGATTACTATAATCAACCTAATTAACATATCTATTACTTCACACTGTTACCATTTTTCGTGTGTGGTAAGAACACTTAAGATCTATTTTCTTGGCAGATTTCAGGTATGTAGTAAGACGGTATTCTAACTAGAGTCACTGTGCTGTACATTAGATCTCCAGAGCTTACTTGTTCTGTAGAACTAAAACATTATAAATTTTATTTTTAATGTTTATTTACTTTTGAGAGAGAGAGAGAGAGAAAGAGAATCTGAAACAGGCTCCAGGCTCTGACCTGTCAGCACAGAGCCCGACACAGGACTCAAATTCACAAACTGCAAGATCATCACCTGAGTTGAAGTCAGACACTCAACCGACTGAGCCACCCAAGTGACCCAAACATAACTTTTGATGAACATCTGACAACCTAACCCCAGCATGGCAACCACCATTCTGTTCTCTGCTTTTATGAGCTTGACATTTTTAGATTCCACATATAAGTGAGATCATGTAGTATCTGTCTTTCTGGCTTATTTCAGTTAGTATAATGTCCTCCAGGTTCATCCATGTTGTAAAAAATGGCAGGTTTTCCTTCTTTTTTAAGGCTAAATAATATTCCATTGTGTATATTCATAAATATGCCACATTTCCTTTACCCATGCATCTGTCAACAGACATTTGGGTTGTTTCCGTTGCCTGTTGAATGCTTATCATTCAAAATTGTGTGTCTAAATGCCTGGTATGGAATGAGAACTCAACACACGTTGATGTAAAATCCAAAGAAGAATGAGACCATATCTGCAGATGAAGTCGTCTTCGTAGGCTCCACACTCCTGCGCAGCGTTGTCTGTAAGCATGCTGAAAGCCAGGAAAGACATTTCGTGGTTCACCTTTTTGAAAAAGAGTATACACATTTTTTCTGAGAAACCACTAAATCATTATCAGTAAACTTTACCCAAATTTCTAAAAATCAGTGCCAAGAAAAAGGAAGCCCAAAGACTTGATAAAAAGTGTTAAGGGATAGAGAGCGATATCGGGTATATTGGTTAGCTTATTGCCATAATAATGCAGTGTAATAAACATAAAAACTGAGTAGAGCATACAGCAATGAACATTTGCTTCTGGTGCAAGAATTTGCAGATTGTCTGGAGTGCTTCTGCCTTCTTTGTTGGCTGGGGTGACTCTACCGGTTGGCTGGGGTGGTTCTGCTCCTGGTCCCTCATCCTTCCCCTGTGATTGGTGGGCTGTCTGGTGAGGGCAGAGGCACAAGAGAACATAATGGAGTGCCCCTGCATGCTTCCTGCTCCTAGTGATCACTCGGCCAAAACAAGTTCCATGGCCAAACTCAGAGTCAAGGGGTAGGGAAATCTACTCTCCCTGTGGGGGTGGGAAGACCTATGAAGTTATAAGGGAACAGTCAGGGGTCCAGGGAGGGGCGAATTGGAACCAAAAGTTCAAAAGTTCAATCTTTCAGAGCAAGAAAAGGTCACAATATTTTAGAGAGAAAAAAATTTCTAGCTGTTGGAAGATTGTCTCCGAATCTAAACTTACAAATCTACTTTGAAAATATTCCTATGGGAGTGAAGATTTCAATTCTGTATAAATGCTAATGACTCTGACATTCCTAATGAATATATTATTTTATAATGCACACTTGTTGGACCAGATTTCTGATTTTCCTTCTGAAGTTAGGGAAGAACTGAGCTTCCTAAGGGTACTGGTAACGTTGCTTGCTTTGGGGTCACACGGGGCAGGGTAATGAAATGTGAAATGTGTTGCGGCATTGTGTGGACTCAGAGCTGGCCTCAGAGCCCACTTGCTTGCCTCTCCAGAGCTGCTGCCTTCGTGGCCCTATTAGCTCTTAGCTGACTGTCAGCTAAATTCTTGTGGAGCTGGCTAAAAATGGCTAAAAATGTGTACTTTTTGGGGTGTGTTTGTATGGTAGTAGTAGAATCTTAGAAGCCTAAGGGATGAATCTCCAATGATGGGATATCAAGGAGCCTGACAAGAAAGCTAGTGATTCCTTCTCCAAAGTTACGGGAATCTTCCAGATTGAAAGCATCTCCACATATCACACTAAACCTCCTTGCCAATTTCATGTGATTCTGCTTATTACATTATCTTACTTGTTCTGTACAGCAGTCTTCAGACAAAAGCAGGAAAAGGCTCGGAGAAAATGACTTGGCCTAGACCACACACAAGGGGGAAGAGGGCATCTAGAATCCAAGTCGTATGGTATTAAGTTCTGTTTGTTTCCTTACGCAGATTGTGGCAGAAGCATCCTAAAACCCTCTTCATGGTGTGTCCGACCCTGCCCCCTCCACCGTCTCCCTCCCCTCCCCACACCCCTTCTCTTTGCCTCATTTTTCATTTTTTGCCTCTTTATCCTCTGGGTGTCCTGGCCCCATCTTCTGACACATTAGCTAGTGATCCCATCATCTTGAAAGAGGAGTGGGGTGTTTCCCCCCTGGAGCTACTGTTTAATTTGTCAGCCTCCTTTATCCTGAGCCCACTGTGATGGCTGGACTTTATAATAGACCTAGAGCTTTCGCTCTGGCCTCAGCCCCAAATACATTAAATAATTAACTTCCATCACTCTCCTGTGTGTGCCTTATCTCCGCATCATCCAAAATAGCCGATGGCATTTCCTCTGCATCAATAGAAAGCAGAAAGGTCAATTGGTGTTCGTGAAATAAAGATATATATTTTACAAAGCAGCAAGGTAGCAGGGTTCCTTTATTCTCTCATACCTGTGACTACTTCTTAACAAACACCTTCTGACTTCTTTAATCTCCAGCCAGTTTCCACCCACCATCTTGCAGTTTGGTTAGTGGTTAATACCAACCTGGGAGTCACCCCAAATCCAGACTGAGTCTGACTGAAGGAGAAAGTACTTTCCCAATAGTAATAATACAAAGGTACTTTCTTCTAGTCACCTTAAATCCTGCACCACTGCCCTCACTCCCAGTAAACCAAATGAAAAGTGAACCTGAATGAGTTTCTTTTATAAGGCATGGAGTCATGATCCAAGATGGATTTCCCACTCTCCCCTCCACCCCACCCCCCAGCTTTCTCTTTTTGAAAGCTGATATAATGTATAGCATAAATCTCAGGAGGATAAGATGTTTTCAGGCTGGACCTGTCTTTCTAAACATTGTGGGGGGCCAGGATATACCACCCCCAAAATAAGCCGTTTTGGCATAAGGATTATTTTGAGCTGAAAGCGAGTGAGAAACAGCAGATGCAGGAAAAGCTTTGTGCCTTCCCCTTCCTGCCTAAAACCATACATTTCCTAGAAGAAAAGTGCCCTCCCTGAGCCAGAAAAGCCCATTCTTATCATTGGAGATGGCGTGTCAACCCTGAGAAGGATCTGTACAAACAAACCTACTAAAATGACCTTTATCTTCCAATGGAAGAATGGAT
The DNA here is from genome assembly GCF_024362965.1 of Panthera pardus. Lineage (NCBI taxonomy): Eukaryota > Metazoa > Chordata > Mammalia > Carnivora > Felidae > Panthera > Panthera pardus. The sequence continues at coordinate 130,326,638 of NW_026526721.1, forward strand.
ATCTTCCATTATCTTCCATTAACTTCCATTAGTTTCCCCCATATATTTCCTCATTACTGTCCCACAATTTGCCTCCCTTAGGAGCTTAAATCCCCTTCCTTTGTCCTGTTACTTCTCTACAAATTTATTCCTCTTGTCAAAATGGTATATAAGCTCTCAGAGCTTTGAGGTTTTCACTTCTTCCTGGAAAGCCCCCTTCTGCCATGTAAAAATATTAACATCAAATAAAATTTGTATGCTTTTTCTGCTGTCAATCTGGTTTTTTTTGTCAGTTCAACTTGTAGGCCCCAGCCACAGAGCCTATAGGCTACAGCTATGACCCAAACAACATGTTCTTAAACCCAGGCTACTGTTCCCTGGGCACATTCATCGGTGAGAGATGGTAGAGGCTACTTGAAATCCGGCTATTTCTTATTCTGACCCAGCAACTCACACAAGTATTCTGTTCTGATGTTGTGAAAACCATTAGTGAAAAGATTCTGAAACTTTTATTAACTTGTATAAGTTGCTACTATTGTCTCCTTCTTCTAGATCCATTTGAAATCAGGTTGGTCATAAAAGGATACGGGAGCTTCGAGGAGCTCTTCTCGGAGGTGAGTTCTCCTCCCTGTTACCATGATGGCAATGTCCCGGGTTTCCCAGGGCAAACCTGATCTTCAGTGTTCTATGCTAGCAATGGTCACAGGTTCTGGATTTTGGCTTGAACAACATATCAAGTTCAGAATTCTGCAAAGTCTCAGATTCCGCCTCCGGGAAGGAGCCCATGCTTGAGGCCTATTTTTCCTGTCCCAGACACAGGAGCTGTGAGATAAGCAACATGACTGCTACCTGCCAACCAGGAACAACTGCACAGCATGCAGGGGTGGGGATGGGCGCCATCAGCTCCGGGAAGAGGCAGAGTGAAGATCTGTGCCGGCCCCAACACCCCTCCAGAGTGTGAAGTTGGGAGTTGAGGGAACACAGAGGAGTGATGTTCACAAGCCCTTGAGCATGGCAGAGGTTCACTTAGGTACCCCGTGGTTCGTTTGGCTGCTGGGCAGAGGTGGGAATGGGACCTAGAGCACAGTGGCCGTGCTCCCTTGTCCTTGAACTGACCCCATCAGATTCCCCGAAGCCTAGTCACACTTTGACCTTTTCTCTCCCAAACGCTGCCTCTTCAGAGTATTCACTGTGGGGCATCTGAAGTGTTTGGGCCCTTCTTCCCAGTCCTCACACGACCTTCAGAAATGTTCGTGAGATGAATTAGCCCCAAGGAGAGCAGGCCAGAGTGCTGCTCCAAATAAAGACAGGGGACACAACAGGAAGAAGGGTCTGAGTGTGGTTCTCACACCAGGAGCGTCAACATCACCTGGCAACTTGTGAGAAATGCAAATTCTCAGCGTCCACCCAGACCTACTGAATCAGAAATGCTGGGGGTGGGCCCTGTCATCTGTGTTTTAACAAGCCCTCCTGGTGATCCTGATGCTCAAATTTGAGAAACACCGACTAGTCTAAAAGGCATTGCATCGTGCTGGGGGCGCGGCATGTGGACGACAGGTGGGTAAGGCCACAGGCCTCTCTGCCTCAGTTTCTTCAACTGTTAGCAGAGGCCAGACACTGAACACTATATAATCTGTGCATCAGATTCACCAGGTAGTTATGTAACAGAGATGTGCTTGGGCCACGTACCTACCCAGAGAAAGGAGGGGGTGGGGCTGGAGATGGCCAAAGGTTCTCTGTTTGACTGAAATTCAGACAGGCTCCTCTGAGCACTCTTTTGGCTAGGCCTCCACCTGGGCCCTATCTTCAGGTTGCTGAGTCCAGCTGAGCAAGAATCCTGTCAAGTCAGTTTATTGAGAATCACCACCCTTGATATCTTATCACCCCGGCCTGTCTTCAGCAAGAGTCCTGTTAAGTCAATGTGACAAAAGTCTCCCCTACTCTAGATGTCTTCTCCTAGTAACTTTATATCCCCAGAGTCCCGCTGTGCCCCATCCCATCCCTGGTTATAAATCTCCAGCTTTCTGTGCTATGTTTGGAGTTGAGCCCTGTCTCTCTCCCCTATTGCAATAGTTCTGAATAAAGTCTTCTCTACTGTTTTGACAAGTGTCAGAATAATTCTCTAACACTATGTTTATACATGTGCATGTTTCGGAAGCTCCTCAAGCAAGTCTGATGTAGCCTCTTGGTTGAAAACCCACATGCGTAGCGGTTAAGAGCATGGGTGGTGGCATCAGAGAGACCTGGGGTGACAGCTCAGCTCAGCTCTGGTAACTGAGTAAATAAGCACATCAGCTAAAAGAGGGGGATAATGTCTCCTCTCTCTCCCCGTCTCTCTCATCAGTGAAAAGATCCAATGACATAAGGTCCTTAAACTTGTAAGCTCAGAGCACAGCACTGGCATGTGACAGGCACCAAATAAATCCAATGTTAGCTGCTCTGGGGAATAATTATTACATAGATGTGTTACATTCATCAATATACTTCTAGATAAGGAAAAGATGAAATAGGTGATTTACTTTATAACCATGGGAAATATATTTATTAGAATAAATGTCTTCAATACTCCATGGATGAGCTTGGAGAATAAATCACAGAAGAGAATTGCTTTTTGGATTTTTAGTCCAGGTCCTTATATATATGCACATCTTGCTTGTTAGCCAGGAAAGGGCAAAAGTGGACCCAAAATGGGTCACCTGAAACAAATATTTGTGACTCCTGGTTAGCAGCTCCGTGTGTCGGAGGCCAGTGTTCAGCGACCTTCAGGAGCCAGCTGGCCACAGAGCACTGTGACTCAAAGCAGACAGGCACCGAGCCTGTCCTCCAAGTGGAAATGGTAAAGAGTAGATGATTCTCCAGGCCATCACGGGGAGGTGCAACCCTCTGGAAGCCCTGAGGGCACGAGTGCGGGAATGCTGTTCAGGAAGCCACGCTTGGTCCAGAAGCTCACCTCAGAGTGTAGACCAAACACCAACTGGCCCGGGGTTCCAGGTACAGGCAGATATGTTTACTACTCTCTAAAGGACTCCCTCCTCTTGATAAGGAATTGAAAGTAGAGATGGTGACTCCGGCTACGTACTCATTTCCCATAACGGAGTCCAGCTATGTGCTGAATGGATTTGTCCCCTTGAACTTGCTTGCGTTTGGCAGTTGTTGGTGTGGGTTGCAGAGTGTGGGCCCTTTACCCATTGTGATCAGCAACTGCTCCTCAAAGTACAGGAGCTGGTCAACTTCAAAACAGTCACTGGCATGAGGCACCACTTTTTCTAGAGCTGCCCGGATCTCGGCTTCGCTGGCATTCTGGTGCCTTGCTCTCTTGAGGTAGTTATAGACCTCCTCAAACACTTGTGCTCCCAGCTTCTGCATGGCTGATCTGCCATACAAGTTAGAAGAGGTAGAAAAGAGTTATGCATTCAAATCGCCCACAAGAAACGTCTTTTTAAATCATTAATTACACAGATCACATTGTGGCTCTGAGATTAGAAAATAAAGGGAAAAAATAAGATGTGATGGCTCTACTGTGAACACTCAATAGTGTTCAAGAGACCCTTCTTGAATGTCTATTATACACCAGGTGCCTTCTAGGAACTCGGAATACGACATTGGACACATTAGGTAAATTCCTGACTTCGTAGAGCTTCCCTTTTAGGGAGAGAAAAAGCAGAGAAATTAAAAAATACACATGCAATAAAATATCAGGCAGCGCTATGTGCACTGAAGAACAATAAAGCCAGGTGATAGGGAGAGAGAGACAGACAGACAGACAGACAGACAGGCGAGGAGCTGGCCAGTCCCCTGTGAGGAGGTGTCATTTGAGCAGAGACCCACATGAAGTGAGGCCAATACTGGGGGGAGAGAACTGGGGCCCTGAGGCTGAAACTTGTTGGAGAAATATCAAGAAGGCTGGTGTGGCTAGTCAGGAGAACAAGGGGGAAGAGGAGAGTGGGATATGAAGTCAGAAAGCCCATTATTAATATTAATAATATTAATGAGAGCAATATAATAACAATGAGGAGGAAGAGGCAAAGGAAAGGTAGGCACTTTCCTATGCACTTAACCTTTACAACAGCTCTGGCAGGAGGCATTTTTAAAGTCCCCTCCCCCCCTTTTTATCAAAAGCATTTTTTAATGTTTATTTATTTTTGAAGGAGAGAGAGACAGACGATGAGCTGGGGAGGGGCAGAGAGCCAGGGAGACACAGAATCCGAAGGAGCCTCCAGGCTCTGAGCTGCCAGCACAGAGCCCAATGGAGGGCTCGAACTGACAGACCATGAGATCATGACCTGCACTGAAGTCGGATGCTTAACCAACTGAGCCACCCAGGTGCCCCTCGCCCCCCCTTTTTTTACAGATGGAGAAAATGAGGCTTAAAGGGGTGAGGGCATTTGGCCAAATTCCCACCAAGACTCATGTTTGTATTTCTGTGCTCAACTCCGGCCCTTGTCCTTTCGTGGCCACAATCTGGGCATCATCATAATAATGTCACACCTGCTACCTTTATTTTGCCTGCGTTTCCCTCGACCTCCAGCTAGGGTCACAGACTAAAGGCCTGTGAGCAAAACTAGGCCCAGGGCATGTTTTGTTTGATCAGCACTATGCTTTACGTTCTTCTGGTTTGTTATTATTTTTTAGCCTTTTAATGTGGAAGTCTAGGCACAGCCTGTGCTCCCCATTCTCCATTTCTTTACTGTCCTGTGCCCACCTTCCTCATATCATTTTAAAACAGGCTGCTTCTCATGTTTCACCGACCCGCCTGACTCAAGGGCATTCAAGTTTTATGAACTTCACTCTATGGTTCAAAACTGTCATTTTTAATGCCTCCATACTGTTACACTGAATTTATGTGCCGACTTTTACCTAGTCATTCTTCCACCAAAAATTTAGTGTTTTTCACTGTAACACTGAGTGAACATCCTTAGGAACAAAGCTTTTTCATCCAGGGGAATATTTACAGGCATCACATTTCTAGGAGTGAGGCTAATTACAGGAGTGTGTTCCCTCTGTGAAGAGTCATATGGGCATTTGTGATTTCTGTACTTTTCTGTATATACGTTGGGTTGGATTCAAGGATTTAAAAAAGTTTGTGAGAATGGAATTATTAGGTAAAAATGTATAAATATTCTTACGACTTTAACCTTAAGAAACGCTTCTTTATTCTTCATTTCAGTGGATTTGGTGAAATGAAAGGTCAGAGTTTTTGGGGTATTTTTTTCCTAGAATTTTCAAAGCATTATTGCTAGACAGTGCTGATGGTGATGCTGACAGTAACCAGTGAAGGCATTAGTCACAGGCTCTAATTCATTTTATAAGCTGTTATTGATCAGTACTATTCAACACTGCAATCTCCAGAACACAAGCCAAAGGTATTGTGGCAGACAAATGTATCTAGTTTAGAGCCTAGAAATTATAATGTTAAGATACATACATTTTAAATTTTAACTTACTTTTAAACGGTACTTTAGAGTTTGTAAAATACTTTTACATTCATTATTTCAAATGATCCTTGTGAACAAGGCAAGTCATCGAACATCTATCTCTATTTGATGGATGAGAATAAGTAGGTTGGCTTTTGCAAACTCACACAGCTAGTGGCTGATGGGGCTTAAACTCAAACACAGGTCCTGTAATTCCAAGTGCTGGGGGGATCCGCAGCCCTAAGGCCCTGGGCTGTCCGGCTTGAATCAATTTCCCACCTTCTGCCTGGAGATTATCAGGACCCATCCCAGGATGCCTCACATCCCTAGTCACCTCATTCACCGCTAGAAACCCAAGCTTGCCTTTTGCTGACATTTAGCAAACCCTGTCACTCCCCCCGTGCATGGATGACTTCGGCGACCCGCCCTCTTTCTCCCATACCCTACTCCTCTCACCATTCTTGTGGTATCATTATTCTTGATCTCTCTGACTTTGGCCGTTCTCATATCCAATTACCGTTTTCTTTACCCTCCTCAGTTGTCCACCCCCACAATCATTCCCTTGACCTCCTTGGCACCAAGAACCCTGCCTCTTCTGGAATCAGTTTCAAACCTTACGCTCTACAACCATCTCTTTATACTCTTCCACCATACTTACTCCAGCTCTTCCACTTCATGGTCACCTGCAGTCTTTCTGCCTGTCACCTAACACCCTTGACTCTTTCACTCCCCTCTTCCTTTGTCAGACTCCTCTAGCAAAGCTGTAAATTAAATCCAGACATTTACTTACTTATGCCTGTACCTCAACAAAAACATTCCAGGAGAGAAATATCCAATTCTCTAAAAGGTCCCATTTAAATAATTACTGATCATAATTCAAAATGGCCCACATCACTGCCCATGATTCTACTATACTTCTCTGGTATGCTTATTTTCCATGGCTCGAAGTAACTATTTCACACCTTCTTTATTCTACAACTTGCTAAGTCCCACCAGAGGATGACTTTACCTAATATCCTATTGAGAAAATAGAAATGAACACATAGAGATTCCCCATCTTCTCAGTGCCCAAATTACCCACCTCCCTGAATCCATCACCACTTACTTGGCCTTCCCTCTGTCCCTAGTGAAGGGACCATCCATGCTTCTGTAAAAGACCATCCTCTCTCTGAGTGCTTTGGATCTCAGCCTCTGTCACCATCCCAGTGACCTTCCCTCCAACAGGTATCTTCTTTCTTTTCCTTCTCCTCTATTTCTACGTCTACTGGAGCATACATATCAGGACACAATATGATCTAATGCCCCATTTTAAACAAGAAGCTTCTCGGGCACCTGGGTGGCTTAGTCAGTTAAGTGGCTGACTTCAGCTCAGGTCACAATTTCACAGTTTGTAGGTTTGAGCCCTGCATCAGGCTCTATGCTGACAGCTGAGCCTGGAGCCTGCTTCAGATTCTGTGTCTCCCTCTCTCTCTGCCCCTCCATTGCTCATGCTCTGTGTCTCTATCTCAAAAAAATAAACATTAAAAAATTTTAAACAAGAAGCTTCTCTTGACCTCCACACTCAATCAGTTCACTTGCTTCCTGATCTATCACTTTGACCTCCATTGCTAGCAAAACTTCTTGAAAGGGTTGCGTGTGGCTGCTGTTTCTACTTCCCGACTGCACACTCTCTTTTAGTCTACTCCTCTTGGGCCTTAGTCCTCCTTCCTTTTATAAACTACTCTTGTAATGACCTTCATGTGGCCAATTCCCCTGGCATCTTTGTATGTATCTTGACATCTCAGTGCATTCAACAGCTGACTGCTCTCTTCTGCAGACCCTTCCTTCTGTTGCTTTTGGTAACACTGCCTTCACCAGGAGTTTTTCCTATTATGCTGTCTGCTTCTTTTTAGCCTCTTTGGCCTTTGCCTCTTCCTCCTCTACATTTCAGAGTCTCTAATACCATTTATAGACCGAGGACTTCCGGTATGTCCACCCTGTCCTTCACCTACAACTCCAGGCTTGTGAATCAACTGCCCAGTTGGTACCACCAACTGGATATCTAAAGGGTATTTCACTCAACCTCAATATGGTGACAAAAAGAACTCTTAATTATAAGTAAAATGCTATGAAAGTTGGGAAAATAAAACCCCCCATGGAGGAGGAGAAGACACCATCTCACTTGGGCCATAACAGGTGGAGGGAAGCCAGGTGGCAGCGAATAGTGGGAGTGCTGGCAAACCAGTGAGTCAGTTTGGCATGTGAGAAGGGCGTGTGAAGAAGTGTGAGAACCAGATGACCATAACAAATGTTAAAGAAACTTTAGAATCTGACCAGTAATTTCACCTGTTGATGAGAAAGAAGCCCCAAAATGTCCCCTGAAACCACAACAACTAACAGTTTCTGAATCTTCTCTATGTGCCAGGATCTATTCTGAGCATCTCCTCAGATCATCCCATTAAATCCTATGGATATGATATTGTTATTTCCATGTTACAGATGAGGAAATTGAGATATAAGAGGATATCGAATAACTTGCCCACTGTCACGTAATTTTTAAGAGGTGGAGCTGGGACACGAATTGCAGTAATTTCTCTCCAGGGCTCACTTTTCATCACTGTGGATTCAGAGACCCTGGAGTTGAATATTGACTCTACCTGTCACTGGCCATGTGATTTTGGGCCACCTCTCTGAGCCTTGAATTTTCATATTTAAGTGCAGATTACACACATGCACACGTGCACACACAGACACACATATCTTAGCATAGTACCTGTCACCTACCACATGCTTATTAGCCATTGTTTTATTACCACAAACATTACCATTGCTTTCCTGATGGTGGATTGCACCATAGTCCGATTTCAGTTTAACTGCAAACTTTAAGCAGTTTTGTAGTTTTACCCCTGGTTAAGACACTATTTTAAATATTTTTATCTTCTCTGAATGAATTTGGAAGAAAAAAAAAAGACACAAGAGAGCCAGTGGCAGAGTGGAAGTAAAAATAAAAAGTAATTTTGTAGGAATAATCATAAAAACCTATTTTAGCAGAAAGCATTAAGAGAACATAGATTATTCTTCAGGCATAGTTTAAGGAAAGCTTGAAAATGATTTTATAGAATATAAGAAATCCCTGAACATCAAATATGTATGAGTCACTGCAGGAACAGAACAGTGCAAATGTATTTCCCCATTAATACTGTGGTCTTAGTGATCATTCAGCACTAATTAGCAGTAGGAAACTTTATCAAGGATGGATTTTGTGCCCCTCCTCTCCACATCTAGTATTTCAAATGGCTGTCTCTGAATCTGGTGGGCAAAGACAGAACAGATCTCTCTACAGAGGCAGACAGCTACACTGTTGATGCTTGGGTGACATGTGGCACCCTTACCTCCAGAGGACATGTGACTTTCAGACCCCTTTTTGTAAATGGTGCTTGCCTTCTGCTCTGTCCTCCCTGGGCAGTAGAATCTTGAGTGCAACAGTTGGTTGGAGACCCTGGCAAAGCTAACCTTCCCTGTAAGGATTATTTTGTTTGTGACTTATGCACCCTCCGTTGTTCATAACCACTGAACATGTAGATGGATAAATACTGACTAAAACCCCAAATCTGGCTTGTTTACAAGAGATACACCTAAAACAAAGGGCATTGAAAGGTTGAGAGTAGACAAATACATTTAAAAAAAGATATGCCAGGCAAATAACTAAAAGAAATCTGGAGATAGCTATGTTAACATGAGACAAAATAGATTTTAAGAAACAAAGCATTATTAGGATAAAAAATGCCTCTAGATATAAAATAGTTTAATTCACCAGGAAGAAAAAATTCTAAACTAGTATGCATCTAATAAAGTAGAATCAAAATATATAAATCACTACAGGGAGAAATAGTCAGAAATGTCCCCATAATATCGGTTTTCAATACACCTTGCTCAGTTACAAATGATAGGTGAAGCTTTAAAAAAATTAGTAGTGATACAGAAAACCTGAATATACTTAATAAGCTAAATGTAATAAACATATATTAGACCCTCTCCCTCCCTGACAATTAGAGAACCCTCATTCTTTCCGGGCTTTCATAACATTTACAAAATCTAACCATATTCTAGACAGCAATTCAAGCCTCAACATATTTCAAAGAATTGACTTTATACAAACTCTAGTTATCTGACCACAGTACAATTGATAGGGATCTGTAACAAAGATATAGATTAAATAGTACTGTGTTTGTAAATTTTTTTATTCTAAATAAATTACGGGTCAATGAAAAAGTGAGGCATGCTATAAACAAACTCATTTTAAGTCAAAAGAAAAGTGATAGGTACTCTAGCATTATAATATTTCAGTGTAAATTTATTCTGACACTCAGAAAACATGCTGTAATATCTCTGCAATGATGCATCTGAGTATTTTAGAAATCATAAAATAGAAAATTCTATTTAAGGGGACTCTTGCTGTTACCTAAGATGTGAGAAGAGAGGGGAGTACTCCTTATGCAGTTCAAATTAAGGAAGAGACTGTAAGTTTGTTTTTTTCTACTGGAGGGAGGGAGGGAGGGAGAGACAGGGGGCAGGAACCACCCCTTCCATTAGGTGGGTATCTCAAATTAAAAAAAAAAAAAAAAAGCAAAACAAATGCATATTTTCAAATAAAAAGAACTACATGTTTTCATTCTTTCTCATCTATTTTTTCCTATGCTCCACATCTTTAATCAATTTTATTCTCTTGTTCAAAGTCTTTTAAGTATTTAAGGGATCCTAAAGGTCATGTTAGTCCAGATGCTTCATTTACAGGCCAGTGCTCTTTGGGCTGGATCTCTGTCCTGCCCAGATGGATGGCAGACACAGGGGAGCTACAGAAAGCCTCCCCAGGCTTCTGAAGGAGCTCCAGCTTCCTGGAGCCTACCTCCAACATGTGTTTGGCTGATTCCCCAGCTAAAAACTTCATTAAACCACAAGAGAGCTCTTTCTCCCCTGCCTATTTTCTCCAAACTCAATCTCTCATCCTTCAAATTCCTTTACTGACTGACCTCCTCTCCTGTTTACTTATAATTTGCAAACAATATATTTTATCTCATCTATTTATTTACCCATCAATATTGACTGCTCTGTGTGCCTTCTAATTATCTATCTCTCTCAGGAGCTTGGAAGAAGATGCCCAACAAAAATATCCTCATTTTTTAAATTTATTTTTTTAAGTGTATCTATTTTTTAGTAATCTCTGTACCCAACTTGGGGCTCAAATTCACCACCCCGAGATCAAGAGTCTCATGTTCTACCAACCACGCCAGCCAGGTATCCCTGTCCTCACATTTTAAGTATTATTTTAATTTTGCAACAATCTCACACTTAGAGAAAAGTTACAAGTATAATACAAAGAACCCTTTTTTTCACTGAGCCTTTTGAGAATAAGTTGCTAACCTGATGCCCCTTCCCCTTTATACTTGGTGTGTATTTTCTACAAATAAAGACACTCTATTACATAACCACAGAATGGCCATTAGGATCAGGAAATTAACACTGATACATTACTGTCATCTAATCCTCTAATCCATTCAAGTTTCCCCAGTTGTCTAATAACGCCCCTTATTACAAAAGGATCCAGGTCAAAATAATCACGTGCTTTATTTAGTTATCATGTCTCTTTATTCTCCTTCAATGACTATTTTGTAGACTGTCCCTCATTTTTGTGTTGCCCTTGCTTCTGGGAGTTACTGACTCCCACCCTCTGGCTATCTCTCTTTTTATATATTAGCCTGAAAGATAGGAGTAGAACTTTCCATTATTTTGGGACATTATTAGAAAGCTCCAGCTACACCAGTTCAAGAAGTTTTGCTCTTCTCTTGGGTCCAAAAAAATGCCTTGGTAATAATAGTATCTTGTTACTTTCAGGTGCCTAGTTGTTAATTCATCCCTATGGCTTTGTTCCCTGTATTCAGTAAGAAATAAGGGATCCTCATAGGGAAAGGAAGTAACTTGTGAATTAAGTTTCCAGAGACTCAAGAAAGAATGCCCTGAACATTCTGCTCACTTTGTATCTACACTTGAACAACAGGTAGAAATCTTATAGTTGTCATGCCCAACTGAATTTCCAAGCTTCCTCCCAAAATATCCTAATGCTGCAGCCTTCCCCATTTCTGTTCATGTCAGCTCCTCCTGCCTTCCAACTACTCTGGCCAAAAACCTTTGAGTCATTCTGGTTCCTCACTTTCTCTCCTACTCCAGTAGTCCAGCATCAATCATAACCAGACCGGTTAGTAAATCCTATCAGCTCCATTTTCAAAATGTATGCAGGACCCCCACACTTCTCACCATCTCCATCACATCTGCCCTGGTCCAAGCCACCACACTCTCTCACCTGATTGTTGCAATGGCAATGGCATCTCAGTTGATCTTCTGCTCCTACCCTTGCTCCCCTATAGTCTGTTGTCAATTCAGCAGTCAGAATGAGTCAGATCCCTTCACTCCTCTGCTCAAAACCCTTTCTTGGGCTCCCCATCTCACTCAGAGTGAAGTCAAGGTCCTTCCAGTGGTCTACAATATCCTGAACGATCTTCCCACCATGCTCTCCAAATTCATTTCCTCCAAATTCATTTCCTCCCCACCTCACTCCATTCCCCCTTACTGGCCCCTTGCTCTTCCTTGAATACCTCAGGCACATCCCACCCCAGGGCCTTTGCACCTGCTATTCCCTCTGACAAGAATATTCTTTCTCCAGATATCCATATCTCCCTCATTCATCTTCTTCAGGTCTGTGCCCTCATGTGATCTTTTCAGAGAGACCTACAAGACCACCCTTTTTAGAAATGTAACTTTTACCCCCATTCTGCACTATTATCTTTCCCTGTTTTGTATTTTTTTCTTTTAGCATTTGTTACTTTCTAGCACAATCTGTTCTTCCCTAATATTTTACCATCTGTCATTACCCCCACTACCAAATATAAAATCCATAGGGCACGGATTATTTTCATGTTTCTTGTTCACTGATCCCATTACCTAGAACAGTGCCTGGTATATAATAAGTACACAATAAACACATGTTGGATGAATGAATAGATGCTTTGAAAACCAAGTAGAAAAGGAATATGGTGATACCATATATTTTTACTTAAAATATATGCATCTCCAGGGTTTGTTCCAAGAATTAGCACATAATGAAATTGTAACCTAATTTTGCAAAGTATAAGATCACTTTTGTGATCTTTAGTTGTTGTTTTTCAAGATAAATCACCAATCAAGTGTAGCTTTCAGTATTATTATACTTCATCCCTATTTCAAATCGAATGGCTTTATGGGGCCTATACAATCATCCCTGGATAAAGATGAAAGGACTGAGCTTCATGCTTGACACACGGGGCCATCTGGAAAGCAACCGAAGTCTGCCCCCAGCTGCCAAAAGCCCCCCTCCCTGCTGCCCATGTGAGGCCTTGGAGAAGGAGAGCTCCAGAGGCCCTCAGCACCTCGGAGGGAAGGGATGGCCAAATCAGCGCTGTTTGACAGATGTCACCGTCTGCCATGCGAGTTAAATAAGGCAGAGAGCAGCAGCTGAGGGGATGTTAGCCTCCTGGTCCAAAGGACATTTTAGTGGAGCAGCAAAAAATGTTTAACACGTTCCCCCCTCCCAGAAAAACAGCAAGCAATTTCTCTTCAGGGAGAGAGAAGGAATGAGCTCCCACCAGTTCTGGTAGGTCATCAGGTTGAAAAGCTCCCTCATCCCTTATCTGTTTAGACAAGCTAACAGAAAAGTGTCTTCCCTTCCTTGGAGCTTACTCGCCTTGCGGATCGCTTCTCTACCCAGTAGAAGCTCCCTGATGATGGCTACATTTACAGTTTTATTTTCTGACTAACTAACCACTTGAGGAAAAAATAAAAGCAAAGGGTTTTGTTTGTTTTCAGGTTGGCTCCCCAATGAGTCTTGAAGCCTTGGGGACAGAGTCTTGTCTTTTCTTTTCTTTTCTTTTCTTTCTTTTATTTTCTTTTATTTTGTTAATTTCATTTTATTTTTAAATTTACACCCAAGTTAGCATATAGTGCAACAATGATTTCAGGAGTAGATTCCTTAGTGTCCCTTGCCCATTTACCCCATCTCCCTCCTACACCCCCTCCAGTAACCCTCTGTTTGTTCTCCATATTTAAGAGTCTCTTATGTTTTGTCCCTCCCCCCCCCCCCCCCCCGTTTCTATATTATTTTTGTTTCCCTTCCCTCAAGAGTCTTTCTAAGTCACTCTCGCATCCAGTGTGGTCCTGGCACCAGGCTGCACCCGACTTGTTCGTTCAGCACATTTTTAATGAACACCTGGTACATGCCAAGTGCGGGGAACGCTGCCATCAGCTTGTGACCTCACAGAACTCATATTTTAGTGGGAAGATGACAGATATTAAACAAGGAAACAAGGTTTTTATCAGTGCTGCAAATAAAATGAAAAGGAAATGGAAGACAGAGTGGCTTGCCCAGAAAAGGGTTTGGACCCCTAGGAAGAGTGGGGGTAGAAACGATGGTTGGTGCCAGCCCCCTTTTGACCACCAGGCCCTGTCATGTGAACCAGCACCCTCCTTTTTTGGGTCGGGCCCCACTTCAGAGGAAACATTTGTGGGGATGTGGCGAGAGTACAAACAGAGGCCCAAGCATGTCCAAATGATGAAAAGTTATGAACAAGCTAACAAACTGTTCAATAAAATATGATCTACTTCTTACCCAAATTAACTTTCTAAAGACCTGGAAGGCCAGGTCTGCATTCAGCATTCTCAAACTCCTCAGAGCTCTGCATCAGAATAGGGCAGAAGGGGTGATCCCGCCCCTGGCCCTTTGTCCCCGGATGTCAGCCTGTCCCCTTGTCGTCTAGTCTGGCTCTGTTTCTGGTTGTGAGGGGGCGATTTGCATACACATTTGATACCTCTACCCCTATGTCCAGGATTCACCTATGCTTTCTTCAGATAGCCCTCCGGTGATCTGCCTCAGGGTTAGGGGAGCCTTAGGGGCAGCCCAGACCACCCATGGGAGGAGAGTAGAGGCCCTCTGAGGTAGAGGCCCACAGATTCCGCAAATGGGTTTGGGGCCCTCTGGAGGAAAGAATTGTAGGGCCCCGGGTAACTAGGGCTTGGTGTAGAAGAGGAGAAACAGGCTTTGAGTATGCAAGTCCCCTTGGCCCCATGGTCTCCTTGCTTTACAGGGAAGGATATGGCTGCAGGATGACCATACTGGCACCCTCTATAGCACAGACCCAGTATCCCCCTTTTGCCTGGGGCTAGGGTGGTACTGGAGGAGGGAGGCTACTCTTGCTAATGTAATTAAGAAAGACCTCTCTGAGAGGTGGGAGCAGGGCGGACATTTGAAGGGAGACCTGAATGGTAAGGACAAGTGACCCCTGCACGACTCCCAGGGTGTGGGAGAAGAGAATTTCCCAACAAAGGGAAGAGGAAATGCCCTGTCACCATAAGCCCTATAAGGAAGAAAAGAAGGCAGTAGTGGTTCGGGCCTGATCCGGAGGAGGAGATGACAGGACGCGAAGACAGATGGTTAGGCAGGGGCAGGCCCTGGAGGAATCCGTAAGGAGTCCTCCATCTTGATGCAATGGGTGGCCACTGGGGGACTGACATGATCTGAGCCCTGCTATAACCATAGCATGCTGGGGGCTGTGCAAAACAGATGAATAATAAGGAACCACTGTCAAGAGCAAACCAATAGAAGCACTGCACAAAGCGGTCCAGTGCCCTTTATGTAAGGGTCCTAGCGATTAATTCTTCCCCAAATTTCAGAAGGAAGAAAAACTCAACTCTCCTACTGAGCTGGTTTTTGTAGCTCGTCGGGGTTCTCCTCTTGTGCAGACCACCTGAAAGCACAGAGCTGAGCTGGTGCTTATTTCCAGAGTTGACTATTCATTTCTCAATCTGGCATCCAATCTCAATTTTATATCTCATTACCCATATGTTTTCTCATAGACTTTCCTCAGAACAGCATGAATTATAAGTAAATGGCAATAGTAATTACATATACAAGTAATTGCGGCTCAGGAGACTGATATCTGACCAATAGTGCTTTTGCAATTGTACACCGAAGTGTTTTGTTTGTCTGGTGTATTGTAATTGCAGGGCGGGTAGCAGGAAGATTCCAGTGTGTGCTGCTGGCCTTGGCTACTAAAAAATTATAGCAAAGGCTCGAGATAGTCTTGCTGAGACTTGCTGAGCAAGTTTGTTGAGACTGTTTCCAATCTCTACAAACAGATTTGTGCTATATCTTTTCATGATCCTCCTAACTTTATTATAAGGATGTATAAAATGTACTTTCGACAAAAAGTATAAAGCATAATACAATGAACACTCACATATTTAACTCCCAGTGTAAGGAACCAAGCAATAACGAATATAGCTGAAGCTCCCTGAATTCCCTGCCCAAATCATAAACCCCTTCTAGTCCCCAGAGGTCACCACTATTTTGAATTTGGTGTTTTATCATCACCGAGCATTTAAAAACTACTTTTACTATATAAGTGTGGCTCTTTGGAAATAAGTAGAACTGCTTTGTATGGTTTTACATTTTGTGTGGTATTAGACTTATCCTTTCCCCCTTTTGCTTAAAATTGTTGACATTTATCCCCTTCACTTCTGTAGTTCATTGATTTTCACTGTGTGCTGTTCCATGACTATTTCTATATTCGTTCACCTGCTGAAGTATATTTCGGGTTGTTTCTGTTTCTCCCCCACCCCCTGCCCACCTTTACTAATAAGGCTGCTACAAACATTCTTGCACGCACCTCCTTGGATTCACTATATCTTAAATTACAAAACATAAACACACCTGGGAAACTCAGCTCTTCAGACACAGTTCTGACCTGACATCATTATTGTCAGATTGGTTTCCCATCACTCATATTTGGTCCATTATAATAGCATCAAGATGGATGTTTATAATAAGAAATACTCCAGAGAGGGATAGAATGATTTAAAAATTAGAACTTGGAACTTTTGAAAAGCCCTGTAAGTTACCAAGGAGTTCATCTAGTCAAACACTTTCATTGTATAGACAAAGGCAGAGATTCCAGAATGGGACTAAGGACAGTGGGTCCTATCCTGGGCCCCCAGTGTGATGGCCATACATATGAAATATAGAAAAAGTAAATTCCCTTGCTTTTCCTTCTATTCACTAAGCCCCCCTAAACCATGCACCATGAAATGTTGACTGCTCAACAAAGTCCTTCTTAGCTGAATTATAACTGTGTTTCCCTTGATCAATTCAAACCACATTTTTTTATTTTTCAAGTCATTTTTACCACGGCTTTGCTGAAGTAGAAGCAAAAGACCTGAAACTAACATAAATTTCCTATTCAAACACAGTAAGAACAATTGGATTTGCAAAGGAAAATAAAAAGAAATCACAAAGGAAAAGAAACTAGAACATTAATATGTTTGGAAGAATTTGTTGGGGACAGGATGTGGGAAACTATGAGTTTCCTGGGAGAAGAGTGAATTTCAAAAGCTGCCTGTCATTTGGTGAGATTCTCCAAGGGCTCCCTCCTTGACCAAACTTTAGTCAGTCCCTACCCTTGATACCTAACCTAGTTCCTATTAGTAACTCTCCATACGCTGACCCCACTAATACTGCCCGTTGACCATAAATCCCCTGCTCGTGTGTTGTGTGGGGCTGAGTTCAATCTCTCTCTCCCCCCTGTTGCAACAGTCTTAAAAAATCTTCCTCGCCTGTTTAATTCTGTTATGTGCAGTTTTTCTTGGACAGATTTACCTCTCAATGCAGAGAGGATCCAGACTGTCACTGGGTCCCACATTACAAGCTGTCCATGTTTGCAATAACCTGAGACAGTCTCAGTGTGTGCCTGGCACGGGAGTATAATCACCAGTGGTACCCATTCCACTGTCAAAAGTGCCCCAGTTTGGACAATAAACCATAGAATTACCCACACATGGTGTGAAATTTACTGGCTAAATTGTCATCGGGACTCTCAGTGCCAAGAGGACCTGCTGGACTTTTAAAATGGTGCTACAGCAATTCAAAGAACAAAAGAGAGCAGACTCCTTAAATGAGAACACTCCTTTCCAGTCCTGACCCCTGAGGCATAGTTACATTAGAATTGTATCATTTTATGTCTAAATTAAAACATTTCTCCATAAACAAAAAATGATGATTTTCATCACTTTGTCTCTCAAACATGTTCATACATTGCCTTTATTATACCTCTCCTTCGATGACTATGGAGGGGTTTATCACAGCACGCTTACCAGGAATGTGACATGCATTCCAGAGCAATGAGGAGAGAGGGAGGGAGGAGACAGAGACACCAGGAAGGCCAATGTGGTGCCGGCCTTAGGAAAAACAACTGAGAATGGGGAATCCATACCTCATTCTCCCATGAATTGCATTAAAAGGCTGAAATGAGTTTGCAAAACAATAATCGAAGCTGACAGCTGCTCTCGACAGGTTGGGACAAATGAAAATTGAGCTGGGCTTTCACATGCTGTGGGGAGCGGGCAGGACGGGCAGGAACCTCCTAACGCCTTTCACTTGGAAACACTGGGTTTCTTAATTGTCTCCTGTCCTGAAGCCAAAGGAGAAGATCCCTCATTAAGGTGACGTTTGCCGAGTGTTTTTGAGAAATGGACGTTTTAGCTCCTTTCACTTGTTTGAAAGTATCTGTAAGAGGCCCATATCGTGCAGGGCTTCCAGGAGTCCAGTGGGACAGGAGAAGTCAAACTCCATCAGCAGGATCTCAGGTAGGGGCCTTCAGGCACAGGCCGGGGTGGGGGTGGCAGGGGGAAGGGCTAGATCAGATAATCTCCAAATTTCATCCTATTGGGAAAGTCTATGATTCTGCCTCAATGGACTCGGCATGGGTCTGTTAACCCCGTTTTATAGGTAGGAAGATTTGAATGAGGAAAGAGCAAGGACACTGAAGGGGAGCTGAGCCTCCTGACTCAGCTGAGCTCAGTATGAGACCTGAAAGATGAGACTGTTGATTTAAAAAAAGGAGACTGTTGATTTAAAAAAAAAAAAAAAAAAAAAGGAGTTGGGGCACCTGGGTGTCTCAGTCAGTAAAGTGTCCAACTTTGGCTCAGGTCATGATCTCATGGTTTGTGGGTTTGAGCCCTGTGTCGGGCTCTGTGCTGATAGCTCAGAGCCTGGAGCCTTGCTTCGGATTCTGTGTCCCTCTCTCGCTCTGCCCCTCCCCTGCTCATGTTCCGTCTCTCTCTCAAGAATAAATAAAACGTTAAAAAATTTAAAAAAAAAAAAGGAGCAAAGGCCATCAGAAGGTTGCTTTACTGAAACCTCACCATTCAAAACGGGGTCCTGCCTGCAGCATCCCATCTCTGGACTGCTGGTTAGAAATGCAGAATCTTAGATCCCACCCCAGACCTGCTCAATCAGAATCCGCATTTAACAAGATCACAGTGGATCCAAAACCTTTGAGATGCAGCAAAAGTGGTTCTAAGAGGGAAGTTTATAGCAACACAGGTCTATCTCAAGAAGCAAGAAAAATCTCAAATAAACAACCTAACCTTACACCTAAAGGAGCTAGAAAAAGAAGAACAAACAAAACCCCCCAAAACAGCAGAAGGAAAGGAATAATAAAGATTAGAGCAGAAATACATGATACGACACTAAAAAGATAATAGAACAGATCAATGAAGACAGGAGCTGGTTCTTTGAAAAGATCAACAAAATTGATAAACCTCTAGCTAGAGTCAATAACAACAACAACAACAACAACAACAACAACAAAACAAAAAAAGAGAGAACTCAAACAAAATCACTAATGAAAGAGGACAAAGAAAACTGACACCACAGAAATACAAATAATTGTAAGAGAATATTATGAAAAATTATATGCCAACAAACTGGACAACCTAGAAGAAATGGATAAATTCCTTGAAATATATAACCTCCTTAAACTGAAGCAGGAAGAAATACAAAGTTTGAACAGACCAATTACCAGCAACGAAATTAAATCGGTAATAACAAAGACCCCAAACAAACTGAAGTCCAGGACCAGACAGCTTTAGGTGAGTTCTACCAAACATTTAAACAAGAGTTACTACCTGTTCTCAAATTCTTTCAAAATATAGAAGAGGATGGAAAACTTCAAAAATCATTTTATGAGGTCAGCATTACCCTGATACCAAAATCAGATAAAGACACCACACAAAAGAGAGAACTATAGGCCAATATATCTGATAAAAATAGTTGCAAAATACTAGCAAAATGAATGCAACAATACATTTTAAAAAATCATTCACCATGATCAAGTGGGATTTATTCCTGGGATACAAGGGTGGTTTAATATTTGCAAATGAATCAACATGATATATCATATCAATAAGAGAAAGGATAAAAACCAAGATTTGACAAAGTACAACATCCATTCATGATAAAAACTCTCAACAAAGTAGGGTTGCAGGGGACATACCTCAACATAAGAAAGACCATATATGAAAACCCCACAGCAAACATCATACTCAGTGAGGAAAAATGGAGACCTTTTCCCCTAAGGTCAGGAATAAGACAAGGATGTCCACTTTCACTACTTTTATTCAACATGGTGTTAGAAGTTCATGAGATCAAGTCCTGCAGAGCCTGTTTGAGATTCTCTCTATCCCTGTCTAAACAAACAAACAAACAAACAAACAAAGAAACAAACTTAAAAACAAACAGGGGTGCCTGGGTTGGTTAAGCATCTGACTTCAGGTCAGGTCATGATCTTGCAGTTTGTGAGTTTGAGCCCGCTTTGGGCTCTATGCTGATAGCTCAGAGCCTGGAGCTTGCTTTGGATTCTTTGCCTCCCTTTCTCTCTGCCCCTCCCTTGCTCATGCTCTGTCTCTCTCTCTCTCAAGAATAAATAAACATTAAGAAAATTAAAAAAATAAAAATAAAAGGCAAGGTACTGAACGGAAGAAGAAATTTGCAAATGACATATCCGATAAAAGGGTTAGTATCCAAAATATATAAAGAAGTTATACAACTCAACACCCAAAAAACAAATTATCCAATTTAAAAATGGGCAGAAAACACGAACAGACATTTCTCTAGAGAAGACGTACAGATGACGGACAGACACGTGAAAAGATGCTCAACATCACTCATCATCAGGGAAATGCAAATCAAAGCTATAATAAGCTATCACCTCATACCTGTCAAAATGGCTACAATAAAAAAACACAAGAAACAACAAGTGTTGTCAAGGATTTGGAGAAAAAGGAACCCTGTGCATTGTTGGTGAGAATGCAAATTGGTGCAGCCACTGTGGAAAACAGTATTCAGGTTCTTCAAAAAATTGAAAATAGAACTACCCTATGATCCAGTAATTGCACTACTGGGTATTTACCCCCAAAATACAAAAGCGCTAATTCAAAGGGATACATGCATCCCTAAGTTTATTGCAGCATTATTTAAATAGCCAAATTAATGGAACAGCTCAAGTATCCATCGACGGATGGATAAAGATGTGGTATGTAAATATATGTACATATATATCCATATTTATCCATAATTATATATATTATATATATAATGAAATATTATTCAGTCAGAAAAAAGAATGAAGTCTTGCTGTTTGCAACAACATGGATGGATCTAGAAAGTATAATGCTAAGCAAAATAAGCCAGTCAGAGAAAGACAAATACCATATGATTTCACTCATATGTGGAATATAAGAAACAAAATAAAGGAGCAAAGGAAAAAAGAGAAAAAGAGAGGGAGACAAACCAAGAAACAGATTTTTTTTAAGTTTTTATTTAACTAATCTCTACGCCCAACATAGGGCTTGAAGTCAGGACCCTGAGATCAAGAGTCACATGCTCATCTGACTGAGCCAGCCAGGCGCCCCAAGAAACAGACTCTTAACTATAGAGAACAAACTGATGGTTACCAGAGGGGAGGAGGACAGGGGGATGGGTGAAATAGGTGAGGAGGACTAAAGAGTATACTTATCATGGTGACAAAAAAAAAAAGAAAGAAAGAAAAAGAAAAAGAGAAAAGATCACAGTTCCTTCACATATTCATTCACACTAGCTGAAGTCAAGAATTTCTAGGAAACGGTTTATACTCTTAATAAAGAACAAAAGTTTTTGAACCAAAAAGGAAAAAAAAAAAAACAACAAAAACAAGAAAGCACCCTTCCCACCATAAAACAAAACCCCAAGTCATTTGTAGGCACTTGAGAGTTTGAGAAGCAATGACTGGAACTCTGGATGACACTTTGAATAGCAAGACTCCAAAAAGCATTTAAAGCTACGAATTCTCTTTTGACAGAGTTCTGAGGCTTTTATGCAATCAGGCCAGCTTACCAAGCTCTGAGGCATCATTTCGCATACCAGCACCCTCTGCAGAATTACTAAATTTGCTTATTTATTTATTTTTTTTTAATTTTTTTTAACGTTTATTTATTTTTGAGACAGAGAGAGACAGAGCATGAACAGGGGAGGGGCAGAGAGAGAGGGAGACACAGAATCTGAAACAGGCCCCCAGGCTCTGAGCTGTCAGCACGGAGCCCGACGCGGGGCTCGAACTCACGGAGTGTGAGATCATGACCTGAGCCGAAGTCGGACGCTTAACCGACCAAGCCACCCAGGCGCCCCTAAATTTGCTTTTTTACAAAATGAGTTTAAATCTGATAAGAGTCATAGGAAAGGGACCTCCATCAGTTTCAGACTAAAGCACTCTCTTTCTCTCTCTCCCCTCTTCCCTTTCCTTCTCCCTGGAGACCTGGTGCACAGATTTGCGTTGGTAATAATCTTGTATTCATAACACATTCTCAGCATCATGTTTGTTTCAAGAGGAAGACACCAGCCTTGCTCAGGTTGAAGATTATGAGTTACAGTTTGTTTGGTAGTTTGCTGGGTTTGCTACAAGTCTCTTTTTTGACTAAGCAGGAAATTGTTTTTTCCTTCATTTCAGGAAATACTGTATTCTAATTTTATCTTACTGATGATCTGACTGGGGAGTGACAACCAAGCATAAGCCCATGTTAATAATTTTGTCTTCTTTTCTTTGTTTCTGCAAAAACCACTTGGTGTGAAATAAAGTTTCAATTAGGTCTAATATATGGGTTGTCTTGGGATACACTTGGGAAGACACAGGAAGAATTAAATTGCAGGTTTTAGTTGAACCATATGAAATTGCCACTTTCACAGGTTAAAGAGCAGCAAAACATTGGCAGCTTCTTTTAATCAACCTAATTATAATGTTTCAATTTAGAATTTCTTGACCTAGGGAATATCAAGAGAGTAGCAAGTGCTATTTCTGGAGGCTGGGCTGTTCTATTTCCTTGGAGATTTTTTTTTTTTGGAGGTTAGGACAAATGCTCTGAAGGCTAGATAACCATTTTTCTATTCTGAGCAGCCAGGGAGAAATGGTGTTAGAAGGTCAGGTTTGGTTATAGATTCAGGATGAAAGTATGTATCCTTGAAGGAGGCTTATCACCTTCTGAATCTGTGAAATATATAAATGGTGCCAAACCCTGACACGACAAACTAGGGTGAATTTTTCTACTTCCTTGTTATAGTCAAATGCAGGTAATGGTTTAACTCTGATCACAGCAAGAAGAGCTTTTCCCTGTCACAAACTAACACCACTCTTTAGTCAGAATGTGGGAGAGGAAGAGTCAAAGGTAAGTGTAAGAATCTAGTCCCTTTCTTATTCTTATCACAATTATACTGTAGGCATGCTGTGTTCCATGGTACTCTAAGACTATTCTATGATAGTTCCATGGTACTCTAAGACTATTCTATCATATTCTATGATTCTATTCTATGAATCCCATCAGAGTGTAATGAAGTATTTAAGCGTGCTGGCCCAGGATCATGCTTTAAGTAGCAAAGGTAGGAATCATGTATTATTTGTAATGGTGTGCATAGTGCTTTTAAGAGATCTTGGCACACAGAAGGCATTAACAACTGTTTTATCCCAAGTTTTAAAATTTGTTGAGGGGCTCCTGGGTGGCTCAGTCAGTTAAGCGTCTGGCTTCAGGTCAGGTCATGATCTTGAGGTTCATGAGTTTGAGTCCTGCATCTGGCACTGTGCTAATGGCTCAGGGCCTGGAGCCTGCTTCAGATTCCATGTCTCCCTCTTTCTGTTCCTCCCCTGCTCACACTCTGTCTCTCTCTCTCTCAAAAATGAATAAACATTAAATAAATTAAAATAAAAATTTGTTGAATAATGGGGTGCCTGGGTGGCTCAGGCATTCCTTTAAGCATCTGACTTCGGCTCAGGTCATGATCTCATGTTCCTGGGTTTGAGCCCCGCATTGGGCTAGGTGCTGACAGCTCAGAGCCTGAAGCCTGCTTCGGATTCTGTTTCTCTGTCTCTGTCTCTCTCTCTCTCTCTCTCTCTCTCTCTCTCTCTTTCCCTCTCAAAAATAAATAAACATAAAAAAAAAAGAAATCTGTTAAAATTTGTTGAATAAATGGTGACTTTTAATAACCAATCACATTACCAAGAATTGAAGATATTACATTAAAAATCTTTGTGGATATCGCTTCTTGGCCTTTTGGCTAAGATCAAGTGTAAAAATCTTTGTGGGTCATAAAAACCAATTTGGCAATAAATATCAGGAGTCACATTCTATGAACCAGTAATTATAATAAAAGGTCATATCCTATAAACCAGTAATTGCAAGACACTTATCTTAGGAAAGTTAAATTGTTTGAAATGTTTGAAAACACCATTAGGTAAAAAAATATTTCCCTTATATACATGAGTTGAAAAAAACTGAAAGCCTAAAACTCAAGAATAAGCTATTATAGAGAAAGTAACGGTATTTTTAGACTATTTAATATTTAATAACCTTGGGAAATACTCGAGAAAGGTGAGGGTGAAAAACCTTGACACCAATATCTTATCCTTCTTGTTACCTAGCACTATATCACAAAAATGTCCCAAATTACTTAAAATTCTGCCAAAATAGTATTTTTAATGGCTGTAGAATATTCCATTGGATGTAAATAAAGTTATTAACTGTTTCATGAATACACATACACACACATGCACTAAAAAATAACATGCAGATGGGATCATAGCATCCCTATTGTTCTGTACATTTTCTCAGCTGATAATATAGAGAGCTCATCACATAAGCACACACAGATCTTCATTAATTCTTTTCATCTTCAATGCCAGGATAGTATTCCGCTGCAGAGATACATGTTGATTTTTCAAAACAGCTCTTATTGATTCCTTTAGGCTATTTATAGCTTCTTTGCTATTAAAACAACCCTTCAACAGATACATACATTTTTGTGCATGTATGCAAGTATTTCTGTAGGATAAATTCTGAAATTGCCAGATCAAAGAGAATGTCCATTTAAAAAATTTGAATAGACATTGCCAAATTGCCCTCCAAATTATCGCACCAATTAACATTCACTTCAACAGTGTATGAAAGTAACTGCTTCATTTTAAAGTGGAAACAGTGAGGAATGCCTGGGTGCTCAGTTGGTTAAGCGTCTGGCTTTTGATTTTGGCTCAGGTCATGATGTCATGGTTTGTGAGTTTGAGCCCTGTGTCAGGCTCTGTGCTGACAGTGCAGAGCCTGCTTGGGATTCTCTCTCTCCCCCTCTTTAACCCCTTCCCCATTCCCTCTCTCTCTCTCTCAAAATAAATAAACTTAAAAAAAATAAAGTGGGAACACTGGATGGGATACAGAGTTGATGTCTGAACAACATGGGTTTGAACGGTTTGTGTGGTCCACTTACATGCGGATATTTTACAGTACAGTACTGCAAATGTATTTTCTCTCCCTTATGATTTTTCTTAATGACATTTTCTTTTCTCTAGCCTCCTTTATTGTAAAATACAGTATATAACACTTATAGCATACAAAATATGTATTAATCGACTGTTGATGTTATTGGTAAGGCTTCCCTTGAACTGTAGGCTCTTAGTTAACTCTTGGGGAGTCAACATCATATGCAGATTTTCAATTGTGTGGTGGGTTGGCGCCCCAACTCCTGCATTGCTTAAAGACCAACTGTATTTATGTGTATATGTGTATGTGTTTGAAATAGATCTCGTGAACCCCAACCATTCTATGACATGATTGTAAATGAGGTCCCTTTTTCTCCTTCCCTACATCCCTTTCCACTTTTTCTTCCTTCCTACCTTCCTTTTTTCATTTTTTTCCTTCTCTTTCCTCCCTCCCTTTCTGCCTTCCATCTTTATTATTTTATCTAATGGGAAAAGAGACAGAGGGAAAGTCAGGGTAAGGTGAAGGCCAGTGAAGAATTTATGTGGCATTTAGGGAATGGGAAGAAAGCAGGAAATGGGCTTCAGATGGAAGCAAAGTGCTTATTTTGGCAGCATATGGATGAAGATTGGAATGACACAGAGATTAGCAGGGCTTCTGCATAAGATGGCACACAGATTTGTGACTCGTTTTATATTTTTATGGTAACTGTGAGAGGTGATGGACGTATAAATGAAGCCTGTCGTGGCAATCATGCCACAAAACATACATATAGCAAACCATCGCGTTGTACACCTTAAACTTACGTAATGTTACATCAAATATATCTCAATAAAGATGGAAAAAACTCAGACGCAGAATGTTGTGGGAAATACCTGGAAATGTGTGGTGTGGGGCAAGTCGGACATATTGGGGCGGACGGTTTGGATGTGCATTGCTAATCTTCATGAGCACAAGATTCACCTGAGGAGCTTGTTCAGATTCAATAAGTCCGGATGGGGCCTGACAACCTGAATTTCTAATGGGCTTCTGGGCAACACTGCTGGTCTGGGACCACACTGTGAGGAACAGAACTTAGTTGACAAAGCCAGCTTCCAGAAACAACAGGCAGAAGCATTAGTAAGCAGTGAGAAGGGCTGTAAGCATTACCGTTTGGAGCCAAGAATGCCTTCTGCAAATGTTACATACAAGGTGATAAAAGTCGTGAGCTGGCTCCTTCCGTTACTACTGTGTCACCCACCCAATTCAGCTCGGCCCACACCAGCACTGGAACCAGACGCTTCACTCAAACCCATGCTTATTTCTTCTACTCTTGCAGGAATCCTGATCCGGAGATCAGATTGTTTTTGATTTGCTTCATCTCCAAAACTTAGTAATGGTGTCGGTCACACAGAGTCCACCAACGTTTCCTTCATTCACATAGCGCCTGGTGCTGCTGACACTGTGCAAGGTTTAAGTGGCAAGTGCCCACCTTAAGTTCAGTCCTGAAGGTGCCCACAACCTGCAGCTGGCAGGATTGAGGCCACACCTTGTTGTTTTCCATGCTGGGTGAGGACAAAATGGGAACTATTGCCCAAAGGCCCTGTGTTAAAGTCCTTTGGAATTAAACCATTTTAAGGCTCCTCTACAACTTTCCAATGTTCCACAGAAATGTTTTCTGAAGCGTTATGTTGCGGCAAAGCTAGGATTATTGATGTATGTTTGGGAACTGGGACGTTTTTATATCTAATTCTTCCTGTGGGATGATTTCTTTGCCATCAGTCCTTGTAAATCAAGGGAAGTACAAATGCTAGCTTTAAAAATTCACAAGCTGAGGTTGACAGAAACATTTTTCACCTCTCTGATCCAAGCCAGGCAGTGTTTGATGCTGGCACACCTAGATTTTCCCTCTCTTAGTTTCTGCCTAAGGAAAGCAAGACATGAAGTTACTGGTACACACACACAAGCACACACACATGTGCGTGCTCGCACACAAAAGCTCAGGCTTGGAGCCTTAGGGAAACTAGTAAATGAATAGTCTCCTTTTCAAAACATAATAAAAAAGACAAGACTCAGTGCTGGTCTTAAGAACTTTGTCACCTGTTGAGGCTGTTGTTTGCATTTAGGAAATAGGTTCAATGTGAGTAAAAGTGTGTGTTTCTCTCAATCCTGGAGGAACATGCAAGGTTAGCTTTATGAGTGATAGGTACAGACTAAGGATACATAAGAAAAGCTTCTAATATGCTTGTATTCACTTTAAATTTTGCTCTAATAAGGGATCATTAAAAATATGATTAGCAATTAGGTTGTTTTTATGCTTGAATCACACTTTAATTTGCATTAAAAAGTTCTATTTGAGTAGAAAAGTCAGAGAGGCATAATGTTTCTTCTTTTTTTCAAGAAATCAAGCTGTTTAAACTGTACAACAACCGCAAAACTACATCTACCTGGTGAACAAAAGAAAAACCAACAGCGGAGAGTTACCTTTACATATCACATAGACAGCCATAAAAATGTTTTGTGTTAATGACTTAAAAGAAATAGAAACATGGGAGTTGAGAGAGCCTGTCCCAGGACCACTTAATGTCAAGGCTCTGTCCCACCAAAGATGTTGAAGGAATTGTTGAAGGTTCGTGGCAAAGCAAGGAGCACATGAACACAGTCTGTTTCAAGAATGCCTCTGAGGTGTGATGGGCTGGCAAGTGGTGCCAGTTTATTAACCTATTGCCTTGGCTCCAAACCCACTCTTCTGGACTCATTCTTCTGATGCTGGGCCCCAGACTCTGTGGACCTTTTTGTCTTGCCCACTGCCCCTTATTAGGCTCCATTAATAGAAGGTTCTGGAGGAAAATGGGAAAGCTGGAGCAGAAAAAAGGGATTTGACCTCCAGTTCCATCAGATGCCCTGGTGGCAGCACATCTTCTGTCTTCCAGCCAGCAGCAGCTCACTTCAGTGTACGGTGTCTCCATTCCTCGCGGACCCAGCCTCATTGGTTCCATTCAGAGACACCAGCACCAGCGGCTGGCACCCTGTCCTCCAAAATCTGGGTACCATTCCATGGAGCCTCTCCTCAAGTTCAGAGACACCAACATGGCCCAGCAATGGCTCCTCCTCAGGGGTCTGCACCCTGGTCCGTGGGCCCCTCCTCTGAGCCTCTGAATCTTCATGGTCCCAGCCTCTTCCTTTTATTCTCCAGGTCTACGTGGTAGCTGCTCCCCACATTTGCTGCTCCATGATATGCCAGCATCTTTTTGTCTTTTTAGTTGCCCTAATACTTGGATAACAATGCTATATTAAATTCTCTCCATTAAAGTAATTGGTGTGGTTTCTTTCTCTTAATAGGGCCCCGACTGATAGACAAGCTGAGAAAGGCTGGGCAGGATTCTTTTCCAAGACACAACATTCTCTAAGCACAAAAGATTTTCCTGTAAGATTTGTTGTGCAATTTGGTTATTGAATCAGGTATGGCTTCAAACTACCTGATCCTTATTTGGAACATCAGAGCACAGGAAAAATCCAGTATCTTGTAAATGGTTCCATGAGCTTCCACCTCCATCTATTGTTGTTTATGCTCTAAAAGGATAGATAGGATGTAGAGTGACCTGATATGGTGGTTATGGTATTCTCTAACTTAACTTCCTTAATGGAACACACACACACACACACACACACACACACACACACACACACACACACAGTTTCTTCTATGGAGAAGATGGAAGAAAACAATGAGAGGTTTCTGGAGATGAATCTGGAGATTCACAACCAGAACTCCAGGTATGGTTAGATGAAGAGAATTCTATGTCATTGAAAGAATAAATGCCAGCTTTGTTGGATTCACAGCTGACACTATGTTCTCTATAGAATGGACTAAACAGTAAATGTATCCTGATTTGAAAACCTTTCAGATGAGTGGGAAAAACTGTCATTTCATTTATTTTTAGTAAAAGCACAATGTTGAAATGCTACTTGATTCAGATGACAACGTGGGAGACAGGACTGCACCCAGAACTTTGCACTACAGTCATTGTAGGAGGAAACACCTGGTTGTACAAGTCCTGGTCACACACATTCCTGAGATCCTTTAGTTTGTGCTGGTTTAAAACAGCAAGATTGCATATGGCAACAGTGACAGGAAACATTTCAGATTTCTCGCTTTGTCTATAACAAAGTGAGGACTGTAAATACTTCCTTTGTCTTGTCTCTTGTCTACAGATGATAAAACTAATCTCAAAGACCTAATGCAACTAGCTCAAGGGCATATACTTGTTTAGAGGCACAAAGTCAGAATTTGTATCTGGGTCTCCCTGACTCCAAGAACCGAGCTTCTAATATCTCAAGGCAATGACACATCCTCAATCAACTCTTCCTCCTCATTTTGGCTTTAGGTACTTTCCTTTGGGTGATTACAATTTTATGGACAAAACTCATAAGTTCTTGGGTGACCATAGTCTGGTTACTTTCTGAGCTTTTCTTACCTACCTGATATTTATGATAGTTTCTAATATTTTCCTAAGATAAGTTAAGCCAATCGGTTCTTTAATAAAAAAAAGTTTAAAATATCTCTAGTCTTTGTGGTCTTATATTGAATTAGCCAGTATAGCTCTCTAACACACCAGCCAGTGGTTTACAACTTTTGCTAAATCCTCACCTTCTCCAGGATGTTTACCACGAGACTTTACTGATTTGCACACACCAAATGTTCTCAAGAACTATACCCTTCAAAGATTGTCCCTCCAAGTGGCAAATCTACTGCCTTAGCACGTTAATACTTCTGCTCTTGCATAATCATCCATTTTCCTAAACATTATTCACTCATCAATATTCAGCCAACACCATGGAGTACAACGGCGTGTTTCTGTATGCTTTACTGCATTTAATTCAAGGTTCATAATAAACAAATGACAGTAGGCAACATTATCTTTCCCGTTCTCTGGAGCAGAAGGAGGCTCAGAAAGTTCAGGCAGTTTGTGAGAGAGCTACAGAGCTGGTGAGTCACAGAGGAGATTTGAGAGTCCCAGGTTTCCAAACCCAAAGGACTGATACAGTTGTGGATACACATAAACGAAGGATGATGGATCCCAGGAACCACACTGATCCACTGTGGAGCCCATGGGAGGGAAGAAATAACAGGGCCAGTGGATATCTCTTGCTCCCTAACCAGGGCTGAAGAGGCAGGTGGTGCTCATGCTGGGGGCTAGAAGCAAATGCTGGCTGCACAATGGCAGGGCAACAGCAGCTCCAAAGCTCATTTCAGAGCAGAGTTTGGATGATGCAAATAGCTTGAGATGCCCCAGTGTGTCGTTATGTAATTCCTGTCTGTCCCTGTATTCTTCATTTTTCCGTATAGATACACACTGCACTTTCTTCTATTGATTTTCAGAAACAGCCAAGAAACACATCCCACTGTGGCTGACACTCAGAAGGTATGAATGCCAGGGCTTCTGCCATTGCTTTTCACCTCTAAGTTTGAAAGTATCTTGGTCATGTAAGAAGGAAATTTCTTTAAATTAGAAACAAACAACAACAAAAAACCTCTGAGATGCAAGAGATTTAAAAAATAAAATGAAGTCTCTAGAAGGTAACAGTGAAATCATTCATCGGTGATGCTGTCTACAAAATCTCTCCCCACCTAGACCTGAGAATTCACCTTGAAGGCCCCACTGTCTTCTCGAAACACTTCATGTTAGGCCTCACATGAAAACTGCATCTCACTGCAGCCCTACACACCATCCAGAGAAAATCAACCTATGCATATCTGAAAATTGCCCCTATAGCCCATTTACCTTAAGCCCACTCACGATCCACCCAGGGGGTTATCAGAGATTTATGAGCAATCTTTTGCAGATTTAAGGATGCGGTAAGGAAGGAACTCATTTTTGTAATGTCCTCATATTTCATTCATTCATCCACTCATTCATCCACTAGTTGTTTATTGAACACCTGATCTTTGTGCTGAGAAATCAGCAATGAATCAGAGTCCTGTCAAATCATCTCAGTATCTTTTTTCTTTTTTAAAAAATAATTTTTTAATGTTTATTTTCGAGAGAGAGAGACAGAGTATGAGCGGGGGAGGGGCAGAGAGAGAGAGGGAGACACAGAATGTGAAGCAGGCTCCAGGCTTTGAGCTGTCAGCACAGAGCCCAACATGGGGCTTGAACTCAAGAACCATGAGATCATGACCTAAGCCCAAGCTGGACATTAAGCCAACTGAGCCACCCAGGCACCCCTCAGTATCTTTTTTCTATTGACAAAACGCAACAAGGAAATCATACAATCATATCTGCCTTTCAGATTTCAATGTTCCACCCTCACATTTCTGAACATGAGGGGAGTTTTCTCTGTAATGTTCTTCAGGCTGTCTGGCAAATGACTCACCCCCTAAGTTAATTTACTCATTACTCATTATCACAGATAATGAGTAGATTTAGTGTCACAAAAAAACAATATTAGAAAGCATTTTTCCTGTATCTGAATGTACCAGTCTATGAAGAATCTTGGTGTGATTTGGGGGGGAATGAAATGTCATTGTCTGGGAATTCTGTTTAATGAGAACACCTTCCTGAGCTACTGTGAGCAGGGGGAGAGGAGTGTCATGGTGTCCATGCCTCT
Organism: Panthera pardus; assembly: GCF_024362965.1. NCBI lineage: Eukaryota > Metazoa > Chordata > Mammalia > Carnivora > Felidae > Panthera > Panthera pardus. The sequence goes on from NW_026526721.1 coordinate 130,358,287, forward strand.
GATAGCAGCAGATCCACATTAGCCTGGTCTCAACTAGGAAATGATTCTTTTCATGCCAATGATTTTTTCTTCTCCTTCTCCTTCTCCTTTTTTCTCATTCTTCTCCTTCTTCCTCCTTCTCCTTCTTTCTTTTCTTCTTTCTTTCCTTCCTTTTTTCTTTCTTTCTTTCTTTCTTTCTTTCTTTCTTTCTTTCTTTCTTTCTTTCTTCTCCTCCTCCTCCTCCTCCTCCTCCTCCTCCTCCTCCTCCTCCTCCTCCTCCTCCTCCTCCTTCTTCTTCTTCTTCTTCTTCTTCTTCTTCTTCTTCTTCTTCTTCTTCTTCTTCTTCTTCTTCTCTTTTTCCTTCTCCTTCTCCACCACCTCCTCTTTCTCTGCCTCCTCTGCCTCCTCCCCCTCCTCTTTTTTAAAATAGACTAAATAACAACTTCAATTTCAGGGCCCCAACTTGTGTTACTTTGGTTTTCTGAAAGACTCAAGTGGGAAAGAGTCTCTTCCAATGATTTTAATATGTTTTTCCCAATACCATGGCAGGTAGAATATTCATGCAGAGAATAGGAGTCTGTATTAAAGAGAGCTATATGCCAAGCAAACAGAGCATACTGGGGGGATTAAGTAGTACTTGGCATTTTACAGAATGCTTTAGAAGGTGCATGAGTTATATATAAAAGACAGACAACAATGACAACACTTAAATTGAATCTTGAGAATCCCCAGGTGCAAGTATAAATAACTTTTGCAAACTGTAAAAGGGCCCTGATACAAAGAGTAGATATCATAGTCCAGAACAGAGTAGGCAGAAGACTACCAGCAAAATGTGTATCATACAAAGAGGAGAAAAATGAAGCCCAGACTGGAAGAGTCACACTGTAAAAGGGTAATCCCCAATTCTTGGAGAAGATGGAGATTTATTGTGCTCATTCTCCCTCATCCTCTGCACTCTTTCATTTAACCATCAGAATTTGTTCTTATATTCTGTGTTAATAAGCTGTTTACATGCCAGAGGATAAAGTTGATCATACTGAACAATCCCTGAGATGTTTTTAAAGAGTTCTGAGTTAAGAAACCCCTGCATATTTTAGTATATTAAGATATTCCTGGCGGTTATGGTAAGATTCTACTGCCTGTGTATGGGCAAACCAACCGAGCAGAACCCCTAACCAGAGTCTGATGAGGCTCCACATTAAGTTATGAGTGGATGTTTTTCTGTGTCCTGCTTGTCTTAGAACATCTCTAACAGTGACTGTACTTTAACACTCCTTGATTAGGAGATGACCATAAAAATAGAAAGTCAAAACACTATTAGTTAATTAACGCATGATAATAGGGAAACATACTCATCAAATCAGCCAAGGGCATCCCTGTCATTTATTCCTCAGAGAATTTAAATTAAAATCTGCCTTCAGATTTTGCTCTTATCCTTTCTTCAAGGGTCACATATTTTTAATTTAAAAAATGAGAAGCAAACATTTAATTCTAATTAAAATCAATTGACTGTAAATTCTCTGGGTAATCTTTTACCTTTAAATGGAGTTAGACCCCTAGAAAACTACATGGCTTAGTTAATCATAAAACAGCTTTTTATTTTACCAAAGAAGCCACCTTTATAAAAGCATATCTACATTTCCTGCAGGAGGATTGTTGAGGATATAAGTTTACTCAATATGCCATGTATAAAACACCATGTGAGGAGCCCTATCTTCCAGGAGGACCCACATTCATGTTCCTAATAATGAGAACTAGGAATTGTATTGTATTTCCCCTTTTTGACTTGACTTTCTGGAAGCTCGGGGTCATATTACACACTCAGCCATAGCAACCATGGTCACACACTGACTTCTTCACTCTCTCTGATCTTCATATTTTATATATATATATATATATATATATATATATATATATATATATATATATATATAGTATATTATGATGTGATGCGTATATTATGATAGTACATAGGATGTGAAAATGGATTAAACAAACTTCTCGCAGGTATTAGAGGTAAACTGTGATCAGCAAAGCATGCTATTCATATGCGTCAACTGGTAATTTGATTTTCAAATCCTTTTTGACATAGTGTTAGAGAATAAATTTTTAAGTAAAGTAGATTTTCAGTCTCTCAAAGGCAAAGATTGTCTTCCATTTCTCTCTTCATTATTCTCTGCAAACATCAGGGGCTCAACAAAAGCCACCAAAGGCAAACGAGAGGCAACGCTTGCTTACTGAGGGTTTGGTTCATATTTCTTGGAACTTGAGGTAACCTGAGAGGCTATCCTGAAATAGGAGGTTCAGGATAAGAGGTAGATGAAGAAGATCCTGATCTAGCCAGTGAGCAGTTATCTGCTCTTATGGAGGCGGGCAGATGTGTAGGAGTCTGGGTGTGATTACAAGGTGTCCTGAGGCTGGTGCGTCGTCGGGTGCAGAGAGCTCTGGTGGAGCTGCAGAAACCTTGGCAGCACCGTAGCAGCAGGAGACCACCCTGAGCCTCACCGAGGAGCACACCTGCTCCCACGCCCACCCAGCCAGTTTCCGTGGGCACAGGTGCACAGAAAACACCTCTTTCATATGGAATTGAAAACACTATGATTCTGGCATTCTTCCAGTTTTTCTAAGGTTTGCCCATTATTCTGTATCTGACTCCACCCGGGGTGCTTCTGGCTATTCCGTTTGCACACTCAGGTTATACAAGGGTGACATTGTCACCTGTGTCCCTCACACCCAGAGGGGCTTAGGGAAGGACAGCTGCGACTCCCTGACTCTATGCCATCTTATCAAGAATCAAAAATAACATTTGTTTCAATTATTTCTTTGCCAATATCTTCATACTGTACTGTCAGAAGGAGTCTGCCTTCTTCTTAAGGTCCTGTGGGTTGGGAGCCCAGATGTGACAGCTTGTCCCATGGCTGGGAATTATAAAGGTTGGGTTGCATGATTTCTTTTTCTAATTTGGCAAATAGAAAACTATTAGAGTCAAAGCTCTAAATACAGCAATAACATGAGACTTTCTGCTTAACCTGCAGTACGTGGAGGTGTTTAGGGTTTCCAGCATCAAACAGATTGAAGATATTTAAAATAATATAGGAACAGCTGTGTGAATTTATTACAGCTTTATCCTAAATGTGCTTAATTGTTTCAAAATAATGCTTATTGCCCCAGCTGGGAAAGTACAAATTTACTACAATTCAGGCATGATCTTAATGGTAATCAAAGACAAGTAACACATTTGATTTTTGGCTCTAAAAGGAAAAAAAAATACATCAGCAAGGAAGAGTAAACAAGGGGTACTAGGAAGACTGAAGCTCTGATACTTCTTACCTAAATAGTCCTTGAACTTGTGCCCCCACCTGGTCCCCACTCCCCAACTTGGACATCTGTTTTACAGTTGACAACAGTTAAAGGGCCCTCTTTAGGACTGTTTGCTTGGGAGCAGGATTTCAATTTTGTGTGGAGAAAAAAAGAATATGCATTTCATAGTCAAGTAGATACCAATTCATAAAGTCAGGGGCCCGCTGGGTGGCAGTTGAAAGATCCAGAAAGAGGTGTGAAAAGAGCCATCTAGCATTTATTGGGTGCCCACTTAGTACTAAATAGAGTGATATATAGTACTTAGGCTCATTATTTCTCCATTTTGCAGGTGAAAAAACCAAGGCTTGAAGAGGCAAAGGGACTTGTCCAAAACCAGAACATAAGAAGGGGAGCTAAGTTGTAAATTTAGGTCATTCAAATCCTAAAATCCACCTCTGCTCATTACAGCGATTTACCTATGATGCGCCCTGTTGTTACTGAAATGGAACAATTGGAATTTGGGTGCACGTGTGTTAAGCTTCGGTTGGTGTATACACACACACACACACACACACACACACGCAGTATTTTGAAAAAATACCTAGAGAAGACTTTTTCAGGGAAGATGAAATCCTGATGACACAGATAAGAGCAAAAGCCCAAGAAGTAGAGGAATTGCCAAGGTGCCTGGCATGAGAACATTCTATTTTACTCCTGAGAAAGGGATGAAAGCAAAAGATGCTGGAAAACTGGAGTGAAGCTGGGGTGGAGACCTCTGGGAGTATAGCAGACTTTGGGCTGTATCCCAAGATCCCCCTTTAGGACTGAAGTCTCATTCCCCAACTTTGGCGAGTGGGCATGGAAGGGAGCCCTCAGCCCGTGGACCTCTAGAGAGCTGCCCTTGTGCCAGGGCGAACACCCCTTTCTGTGGCCCTGCAGCCTGTGACTGGTGTGCACAGGGCTCTCAAGCTTAGTCCCCTCAAGCCAACTTGGGACAACTTTGCAGGGCCGTTCCAGCTTTAGCACATCCCCTCTGGCCAACGAGGCCTTGATGAGACAGTACCACAGCCCAGCTTCTCCTTCTGCTCAGTCTGCCTTCCTTCCATCCCCCAACACGAGTGGACCCAGAGAGCCAGCCCCCGTGCAGGAAACCTTCTGCAGGAAAACGATCTCAGAGCCTGCTTTCCAGCGAGCGGACCCGCAACAGGTGGCTACCGAGCACTTCTTTAAGAACAGGGGTGCCTAAGTGACCTTAAGTCTTTGTGACACGATGCCTTTATCACTGGCTTCCAAATTTTCAAAAAAGTCTAGTGCCCTCACAAATGATTTGGTTAAGTAGGAGTATTGGGGAAAATGGATGAAGAGGCTAGATTTTCAGTCTAGACCAATATGGTGCAGCACGGAGACATGGGAGACAGAAGATGAGATATTTACAATTTGTAGGGACTTTCAGAACTCCCAGAAAGGGCTGTGAACTACCATAGGACATGGACATAGGGCCTGAGCCAAAGTTGCTGAGACCTAAGGGCCAGAGACAAATGGGCTGACATGTGGGTTAGCAATAATGAGGCTGAGCTTCACCTTCACAGAAAGGAGATAAGTAATTCCTGGGCCAGGCAAGTAGACGTTAACGGGTCCATGAGAGTGAGAAGGCATCATGTGAGCAGTGCATGGACCTGTCCATCCCTTTGGAAAAGACGGACCCCTCTCCTGAACTCCCTGGGTGTTGGCTGCACTCAGGTGGTGCTTGACATTCTCCTCGGTCTTGTGAATCACACTTCAGGTGCCCAGTCTCCTTAGCTAGGGTGTAAGGTGTCTCCCTCATTATGCACCTCAAGGCACTTAGCACCTCACATGACAAACTCTCAAGAAAAACACAATTAATTGATTGTAGACCTTGACACAGCTGAGTAAGAAGTCCGACCAGCTCTGTAAAGGCTCTCTTAAACCTAATAAGTAAATTTGGAACCACTGCTCCATGGGCAAGAAGCCCTCATTTGCTGGTCACCAAGCCTTCCTTTCCTACAAGTTTTTGTTTGTTGTTTTGCAATTGAAATGCTGGTTTCAATCAGCAGTTCCTTCGGAAGTGCTGCTGCCTGACACTGACCTTTTATTAAAGGAAGGGAATGTTGGAGGCATAACTAACACCTCTTCAATGAGATTTGGAAAGCGAAGAGGAGAACATCATCTATTTCTCCACTGAAAGGTTATTTCAATCAGTGAGATAGAATGAGCTTTATTCAGAAAGCACTTGGAAATCCTGCAATGCCAAGTTCTTTGTATTAAAAACATGTATTTAACAGAGGAGAAGCCTGGGCTGAGACGATGAGATGCTGTCAAAGTATAGAGACCAAATACCCACCAACTGAGAAAGGCATGGAACAGGACCTAGGATTTGAGAGTGGCAGACCGAGCCTGGAAGCTAGCTTTGGCCTTGTGTGTCTCAGTTGGCCTTTCTGTAATCACAGATTGTTCATCTTTAAGGTGTGGTTGCATGTACTTATGACAACAAAATGAGCACAAGTAGGTTCCAGAACATGATTACAGGCACATGGAAGGCTCATGGGAATGAAAAGGCTCCTTTAGAACATTTAGGGTTCTTGATGGGGACCCGGGCTTTTGTGTCACCTGGCTCTCACTGGCACCATCCGACCCTGGCTGCGGTTAGCAGCACTAGTTTTGGAATTACCCATACTTCTTTTTTTATTTTTTAATTAAAAAAATTTTTTTAATGTTTATTTATTTTTGAGACAGAGACAGAGTGTAAGAGGGGAGGGACAAAGAGAGGAAGACATAGAATCGAAACAGGCTTTAGGCTCTGAGCTGTCAGCGCAGAGCCCAACATGGGGCATGAACTCATGAATGGTAAGATCATGACCTGAGCTGAAGTTGGAAGCTTAACCGATGGCCACCTAGGCGCTTACTATTATTTTTTAATGTTTTATTTTTTAGAGAGAGAGAGATAGATAGAGCACAAGTAGGGGAGGGGCAGAGAGAGAGGAGACACAGAATCTGCAGCAGGCTCCCGGCTCCCGGCACAGGGTTCGAAATGGTGAACCGGGAGATCATGACCTGAGCCAAAGCTGGCTGCTTAACTGACTGAGCCACCCAAGCGCCCTGGAATTAATCATACTTCTATTCTAAACATAGCCTTGCCACTTACTAGCTGTGTGACAGTAGGGAGGTTTCTTAACCTCCTGAAATACAACTCCTTTACTTATAAAATGGGGAGTTTTGCCATCTCACAGATGTGTGGTGAGAGCCGCCTGTGGTAGTGGGTGTCTGGCTTAGCACACATTCCTTATCACACCCCTGGGCATTGAAAGCAAGCTTCCCTTCACATAAACATTGCTATGGCTTTGGTCCAGTTTAGAACCTGAGCTGATACTATTACAAACCTCATGCTACTCCATCTTGGAAGTATTTTAGCAAGTGCTTAACGCTCCACCACCATTTTCTTTTACAAGTGATTGCTACTGCATGATGAGCCATGTATCAGGTTAACAAGAAGAACAATAAAGGTCATGGGCTTCTCATTTCCAGTTTGGCCTTCTTCGGTCAAGGTCATCCTGTGATTGAAAGTGAAAGAAAAATTTCAAGAACTTCTGAGGCAGCTAGCTGAGACTGATCCAATTACTATGTTTGACCTCACGGTTACTATAGCACCTCCTTGTGCCTCCTGCAGCCTCTAAATAGTTGACTTCAGCTCTCATCACAGCACTCGGCCAGAGCTGTGCTCTAACCTTGCCCAGACCTTTCCGAACAGTGGACATGAGAGTTCAACAATGAAATTGCCAGAAAATTCTCCACAGCCCTGCAGCACTCAAAGAGGGCTCTGTAGCTGCAGCAGCTAACACAGGATCTAGTGCCATCCGGCCAAGGACAGGCCTCTATGATGCACACCCACAAATACATAAACCGGTTCTGAGTATCAAAGTGGCACGCACTGTGTCGGGCATGCTCACACAGGTAAGTCGTGAGTGCATCTCACCAAACACACTAGGCAGCTCCACGGGAACCACCTTTCCTCCCGCCCTCTTCAACAAAGACTATCTATCCACTGCCTACTTACAGGAGAGCAATGTCCAATGGGCATGATGCTGCACATCACCACACCGACTCTAGGCGTTCATCAGCTACGACCAGTGACACCAAAACCAACACTTCTGGAAAAGCGATTCCTCCGACATGTTAGGGCACTGTGAGTTTCTTCACCTCATTTAGATAATTCACAAAAATCACTAACCCTCTCCCCCTGCCAAAGTATCACTTTTTATTAACCCATGTGAGCAACAGCATTTGATTCTCAATAAACAATATTTCTGGTAAACTGGGTTGGAAAGCTCAGCTGAACCCTGAGGCCAAAAGTGGCTTCTTCTCTTCCACTGCAAGTCTAGACTTAGAGACATTTTCTGTTCCTGACTCTCAAGTGTGTTTGCTGACAGAGATGAAAATACAACTTCCTATATTCCAAAAAAATATAGCAAAAGCAAAGAAAATAGGTCACAAGGTAAAAGACTAAGTTTACTAGAGAGAGGGAGAGAGAGAGAGAGAGAGACAGAGAGAGAGAGAGAGAGAGAGAGAGAGAGAGGAAGAGAGTAGAAAACATAAAATCCAAAAGTTTGATAGAGAGAGAGAGAGAGAGAGAGAGAGGAAGAGAGTAGAAAACATAAAATCCAAAAGTTTGATAACATACTCTGTGGAGAAACCGGAGAAGAGGCACTTGCATACACTTCTGGGTTGGAATGCAAAATGGCATTCGGTGATACCTACCAGAACTATATACGCATTTACTTTCTGATCAAGCAATTCCGTCTCTAGAAATCTATCTCAAAGATAAACTGGAAATAAAACAAAAAAGGTAAATGCACAGGGTATTCATTATAGTACTACCTGTAACAGCTAAAGCCTGGAAAAACCCATATGTCCATCTGGGGAAAGGGTGAATAAACAACAGTCCCTCTGCACAAAGGACATCTTGGAAGCTGTGAAAAGGAATGACGCCTATTGCTATACACTACTGTGAAGTAATCCCGAGGATATATTGCCAGGTGAAACAGACCAAAGTGTGTGTAATGTGTTGCCAATTTCTTAAGAAGTGAGAAATATGATACCTTTATCTGAATATCTTTTTTAAATGAAAGGATGAGACATACATTTTTTTAATGATTCCCATTTGTGGAAGGGAGAGAATAGGGTAAGGGATCAAGGATAGAAGCTATCTTCTTTATTTTATTTTTTTTAACATTTATTTATTTTTGAGACAGAGAGAGACAGAGCATGAACGGGGGAGGGGCAGAGAGAGAGGGAGACACAGAATCCAAAGCAGGCTCCAGGCTCTGAGCCATCAGCCCAGAGCCCGAGGCGGGGCTCGAACTCACCTACAGCGTGATCGTGACCTGAGCTGAAGTCGGACGCTCAACCGACTGAGCCACCCAGGGGCCCCGAAGCTATCTTCTTTAAATATGCCTTTTTATGGATTTGACTTTGGACCCATGGAACCACTTTACATAATTAAGAAACAAAAGTAATAAAACAAAAGCAGTTTCTAAATATGTGAACCAAATAAACTTTTATATACCCACATGGAGCCTAATGATCCAGTTAAATAGAAATGGGTTGCATGCACGTGAGGAAATTACTGAGGTTAAGGAAAGAACCATGCAAAAGAGTTATAAAGAGGAAACTGCTTTATGAAACTTTTTATGAAGACTGCCTCTTCATACCTGCCAGGTTGTCATTTATTATGAAACCCGACAACTCACTGGTCATTAGATAGAGTACACAGAAGGGTCTCGCCTCAGTAATGGGCTATGATCAGCCATAGCTTGAAGGCTGCCGGGGGTCCCACGTGACAAAGCTCAGAAGTAAGACCCAAATGTATCAAATTGTTTCCTACTCATTTAACTGAATCCTAAAACAAAGCTTGAGACTACTTGTTGGAATACAAAAATACAAAAATAACCAGCACTCAACAAAGTAAAATTCACAATGCCAGACATTCAAGCAAAGATTACCAGGAACACCAGGCAGTAGAAAAATATTACCTATAATTAGGAGAAAAATCAACCAATTGACACAGAAATGACACATATTAGCATTAGCAGATAAGAACACCAAAATAATGAAACTATATTATACTTGTTCAAGTAACTAGAAAATATATTGACCATGTTAATCAAATACGTGAAAAATATTTTAAAAAGAGACTCAAATCAAACTTATAGAGATGAAAACTATAGTATCTCAGATGAAAAATATACTGATTGGGATTAACAGCAGATCACACATTGCAGAGGAAAAGATGAGTTAAGTTGAAAACATAGCATTAGAAACTATTCAAAATGAAACAGAGAGAGGGAGAAAAGGCCTTAAAAAAGACCAGAACATCAATGAGCTACGGACAACTTCAAGAAGCCTGATACATGTGTCATTGTATTTTCCAAAGAGAAAACACACATCTATGCAGGCAGATACTTTGTTTTTCCTGTGCCTGTGCATTAATTATCAATGCAGAGGTGATTCAGAGCTGTGGTCACCACAAAGAGCTCCCATCCCTCTCATTAAGAAAATTTAGGGCCCGGATGTTTCTCAGGGCATTGACTTCCAACTGGAGAAATGGGCTCAAAAGCTCCCTGAGACTTTTAGGCCTTCTCCATAGGTGCCCGTTCTCAGGCTGAGTCTTAGTAAGGTGGGTCCCATGCCTAGAACTTTGTCCCACTGAGCAGGATGTTAGAGTCCACCCCCCTCTGCCCATGGTTTCCAGGCAGTAAGACCTCTTGGCCACTGTAAGAACCTGACGAGTCCCTGGCAGGGAAACCAGAAGTTCATCTTCAGAATTTCCTGGGTAGTGAGTCCCTCTAATAGCAGGCTTTGTGGGTCCACACACCTTTAGGACAAATGCTTATGAGGTGCCTGAAACTATACACTAAACCTGGCTCTCCTTGTAACAATTCTATGGGGAACAAAGGAAAAAAACTACTACAAATGTCTAACATATCTAGTTCACAGATTTAGATCCATATCCACAACTACCATCCATTTACAATTAGGACCAATAATGCTAAGTGATGAGCCCACTTACATGATATTCTGGAAAAGATAAAACTATAGGGACAGAAAACAGATCAGTGGTTGACAGGGGCAGGGTATGATGGGAGAGATGGGTTACAAAGAAGAAGCACAAGGAATATTTGGAGGTTCTATAATCTTCTATAGAAACTTCTATAATCTTGACAGTGACGATGGTTATATAGCTATATGCACTTATCAAAACTGATAGAGCTATATGGTAAATAGAGTGAATTTTATTGTTACACATTTGTCAAAACTCATAGAACTATACACTAAAAAAGGTAATCTTTATTAGATATAAATTATACCTTCCTTAATAAAATAGAAAACAAATAAATAAAAAAGAATAAAAAAATGAGGCCTTAAAGACATAGGTATATTTTTATATTATATTTGGCTTTTATTAAGGTGATCCCAACTCATACTCTGGTAACAAACTCCCTCCAGGTAAAATACTTTAGATTCAGTGCTTCTCAAACTATAATATGGATATGATTCTCCCGGGAACTTATTAAAATGCAGATTCTAAGTTAGGAGGGGTGAGGGCAGAGATTCTGCATTTCTCACAAGCTTCTAGGTGATCTCCATGCTGTTGGTCTATGGACCATACCTAAGTAGCAAAGCCAAGGATTCTAGTGAGATTACTTGATATATAAAGGTCAGGAGAACTATTCATTCAGGTTGAAAAACACCTTCGTGGCATGACACGTTGTCTTGGCCTGTGTATTAGAGTTAGAGGATCGATCCTTTAGCAATAGTGTGTCACTTACTCCCCTCAGAGCTGAGAGCTGACCAACTGGACCATTCTGGAGCCAGACCTGGAATCAAATCCAGCTAATGGTGGTAAAGAAAACTCTTCTCAACAGAAACCCTTTTGGATTTCTACCCTTCTACCCTTGCTATGAGGGTAGAAGCTTCAGGAGTTCTTTGAAGCGACAGAAGCCCATGAAGTCACAAAGGGCCATCCATCCATCCATCCATCCATCCGTATATGAATAGCAACCTTTCTTCATGGAAATTACTTAGTCAGGAAGGAAGTCAATACTGGCTTCTTGTGATTCTGCTGACAATCTAAAGACTTTGAGTGGCACCACCTAATAGCTGCTAACACCCAGTGCTGTCCATGCCCCCAGCAGTGAGTTTCATCTGTGGAGTGGTCTCCCAACAGGAGTAAGAAGTACCTGTGACAGGGAATTAAGTGTTGGAGGATGGTAAATGGCTGGTTTTTATATTCAACAACTTCCTGATATTTTCCCAGAGATCTGGCACTTCTTTTTGCATGCTTAAAAAAACCCACAAAAACACTATATAAATATCTTCACAGCTTCTTCGCCCACAGATGCCCTTAGGTATAAAACATCACTTAGCAGACTAACACATGCCAGCACCTTCAGATACTTCACTTGGGGCTTTTCAAGAGGCAGCAACCACATGGATATTGAGAGTCATATTATAAGTTGTTAGCATTTTATTGAGTATATGCTATGTGCCACAAACTATCCTAAGTGCATTTCATAAATTCATGATCTCAACATGAGATCACCTCACAACAACCCTGTGAAGTAGGAACCAATATTGGCCCTACTTTCCGATGAGAAATCTCAGGTACAAGGAGGTTGGGTAATTTGTCCAAGGACGCACACTAGTAATGATGAGCAGGGATTCAAATTGCAGCAATTGCTGTCTCCCTGCTTCACACCCTCCATCCTGACCACTATACCAGGGTCTGCTCTAGGCCTGGCACTGCATACATGAATGCTCACTAAACTTGACGAGGGAGCTTGGAGAGAACTAGAAGAAAGACGGCAGCTGGGAGAACTAGAAGAAACACGGCAGGGGGTCACCACATGCATTACTCCCCAGTTTCCTTAGAGAGCTTTACTTTCGCACTGTGGGAGATGATGAGGCCACTTGTCTGACACCCCTAAACCACCACACACTAAGCCTTTAGAAGCACTGATAACTGAACTGGAAGGTTTGTTCTTCCCTAGATCTTACCTTTCTTATGTAAAGATGGGGAAGGCTGTGAAGGGAGGAGGTTTGGGAGGGAAACCAGGAGTTCAGTTTTGGACATCCTGAATCTGAAATGCCTCAAGGACACCCAAAGAGAGATGTCAAGGAACAGGTTCAAATTCACATATTACTGAAAAATTAATGGATGAAAAGATATGGTGAATGGGAGTCCCTTAAAAGTAACATAGGTGAATAGTTGGAAGTAGAGATAAAACAAGGTTTACCATAGGTTGATAATTGTTGAGCTGACTGATGAATCCAATGGGATTAATTATACTATCCTGACTACTATCTGTAACTTCCCAAGTTAAATTTTTAAAAATTCAGAAGGACACAGCATCATTTATATAGGATACCATAACAAAAAAGTAAAACCTAGATCTAATCACAAAGGAATAATAGACAAACCCAAATTGAGGGGCATTGTACAAAATAGCCCATCTTGTACTCGTAAAAAATGTCAATGCCATGAAAGACAACAAATAACTGAGGAGCTGTTTCAGAATAAATGACACCAAAGAGACCTAACAACTAAATGTTAATGTGTGAAACTGGCATGTATCCTGGGTCGGAAAAAAAGTATTGCTACAAAGGGTATTATTTGGTCAATCGGTGAAATTTGAATGTTGGTTAGTATAGTCTATGGTATATATCAATGTGAAATATCTTAAATTTAATAATTTGCTGAGATTACATAAGAGAATATCCATGTTCTTTGGAGTTTCACACTTAAATATTTAAGTGTGAAAGATCATGATGAGTGAAATTTATTCTCAAATGACACAGTAATAATTATTATAATCATGTATAAATATGGATGTGAACACCTAATGCAAATGTGACAAAATGTTAACAACTGGTGAATCTAGGTGAAGCATATGTCAGTATTTACTGTGCTATTCTTTCAACATTTCTATAGGCTTAATATTTTTGAAAATAAAATTTGAAAAAATTAACACTATTGGCCTGATATAATTAGTATCCCTGAAATACATCGCTTGTATGCCCTTCCTTATAGTCTTTTGAATAAAAAGCTATCTTCTTTACTCCTTAATGATAGGCACTAAATACTTGATTTTTCCTTAAGAATGCCTCTTGTATGTATCAGTTTGATATGCATTACATCACTTGCTCATCGTAGCAGGCCCTGCAGGTACTCTCCCACTGTGGGGGGGTACCACTGGTGGAGAACCTTGCCTGGAGAATGTCCTTTTCAGTCACAATCCCTTCCTAGATGGCCCATATCCAGTCCTTGACTGACCTGGGGCTGCAAAGGCCTGGCCCTCTCACCCGAACTCTGGACAGTTCTGCAGGGCCATCCAAGCTTCAGAGTTCTCTGCAGGGTCCGTGGAGGCTTCCACTGAGACCATGGCACAGGCTGATGTGTCCCTGTGCATAGTCCACTTCCTTCCCCTCCTTTCTACATGTGCTGGCGTCATGAACACCCCCTCACAGACCTCCTGCGCAGTAATCCCCACCTCCAAGTCTACCTTCCCAGGGATCCAACTGTGGCAATAATGTTATAACCATTTTGCAGATGAGGAACCTGAACCTTTGAAAATCACTTGCCTAGGGTCTGAAAACTGTTTATTGGTGAAGTCATGACTCAGACTCCATATACGCTGGCCCCCAGCCTCACCTTTCTTCTATTTACCTTTCCAAATCCTACCTCTCTAGTAAGGACAAAGCCAAGTTTCCACTTCTCCCAGAGGCCTCCTTGACTTCCCCTTTCTGATCCGGAAGCTCTCACCACCTGCTCCATTTGGCACATGGCCATGGTCCCACTTGGGGGCTTTTCTTAACTGTTACCTCATATAATAAAACCATTGTGCTGTCATTTGGCTTTCCACTTTGAAGTTTGGTGCTTTCTCTGCCTTACACCTTCCCTGGGACAAAGGTCATTCATTGGTCTTTGTGCCCCAACAGTTGCTGTCATGTGCAGAGCACACAGTAAGTCACTGCACCAAGAATGTGAGAGCATGTGGCAAGGCCCTCTCTCTTCTGGCCATGCTCTGCGACTTAGAAGAGGAAACACAACAGCCTCAGAAGACACTCAGCCCTGATAGAGGGACACTGATCTGCAGAGGCACACCCACTGAAAGATAACCAAACAGAGGGAGGAGCCAAGATGGCGGAACAGCACGGGAGTTTTTTGTGTATATCATGTCCATGAAATACAGCCAGACCAACACCAACCCATCCTTCACACCTAGAAAACTTATTGGAGGATTAAGAAAACAATCTGCACAACCTGAACCACAGAATTAAGCAGGTACATGGCGCGGAGAAGTGAACTTGGGGAGCGAGAAGCCACAGAGGGCAGGGAGGTGCTTTTGTGGGCAGAGAGAGGATAGAGATGGGGCGGGGGGCGGGGGTGGGGAGAATACGGGAAAAGCAACGCCCCCAAATGCAGCTGCAGAGAAAGTGGAAAATTGGAAACAGTGGCAAGAACTAAACTAAAAAGGGAGAAAGGAGAAAGAGAGGGTTTAAATTCCATTAAAACCATAAACAAGGGGAGCACAAAGTATGAAACTCTGCAGCTCCATACCTGGCGGTGCTCTGGTGGGAAGTGCGAATCCACAGGAGCAGAGTGGGGTCTGGGTGGTTCTCAGGCCACATGGAGAAAAGCGGTTCCACTGCTGGAAGGACATTTGGTAGACACTGTTGAAGCCTCCTGGTCCCAGCAGACCCCAGAGAACAGCCACATTCACTGGTGCTGGAATGTCATTGGGAGTGCAACCTGGGGCCAGATGTGTTGTGATTTTCCATAATCCCTGAAAAGCTACTGCTACACTATCTCGCAAACTTTCTCTGGGGCGAGCTGGCACCTGGCCGCAGTCTTAGGGCACTGACAGCGGCAGGGTCCAGCAAGCATTCCTGGGTGCAGCTGACATTCGGCCATTGTTCAGCCATTGCTTGGTGAGATGCTCCCACAGAGGGGCAGAATGGGACAAAGCCGCAGTCCTTCAGAAGTAGCAGCTGGGGAAAACCCGGGAGAGAGGGTACTGCCTGGGGCTTGATCACAGACAGTGAAAAAGTAGGGAGTGGACGAAAGCTGAAGACAGAGGACAGGTGTGCAATTGCTGATCGGGGAGAACAGAGTTCCAATACTAGAGACTGGGCAACGCCATTTTCACTGCTCCTGCACATGCGCATATGCACCTAGGAGTTCCACACTCTCCACTCCAGTAGGTTAGCAGTGCCATTTAGTGGAGATGGAGCCGTTACACTGAGCCCCACCCAACTGGGCCAAGCTTGCTCTTTAAGAACACAAGTCTCACCGCCTGCTTAGTTTATGGACTATAAAGCACTTCATAAACTGACTTCTAGGTGAACACAAAGTAATTTCAGTCCTATTTCAATCTGTTAGCTGGTCCATCTATTCAATTTCCTTTTTTTTCTCTCTTTTTCACTTTTTCTTGAATACAGAAAGAGAAAAAATTCATTTTTATTTTCAATTTTTATTAAAAATATTTTTCTTTGATTTTCTCTACTATATTCTTTACTTCTGTGTAATTTTTTTCAAATTCTATTTTACTCCCATCATCTCATTTTAGTCTACTTCAGTCTATTCATTTTTCAAATTCTCAAATGATTTCCTCCCTGCCCCCGTTTTTCTCTACTCTGTCAAACCACTTTCAACACCCAGACCAAAACACACCTAGGATCTAGCATCATTTATTCAATTTGTGTGTGTGTGTGTATTTAATTTTTTAATTTTAATTTTTCTACCTCATTAATTCCTTTTCTCCCTTCAAAATGACAACACGAAGGAATTCACCCCAAAAGAAAGACCATGAAGAAACGACAGCCAGGGATTTAACCAACACAGATACAAGCAAGATGTCTGAACCAGAACTTAGAATCACAATAATAAGAATACTAGCTGGAGTCGAAAATAGATTAGAATCCCTTTCTGCAGAGATAAAAGAAGTAAAAAATAGTCAGAATGAAAAAATGCTATAACTGAGCTGCAATCACAGACAGATGCTGCGGCGGCAAGGATGGATGAGGCAGAACAGAGAATCGGTGATATAGAGGACAAACTTATAGAGAATAATGAAGCAGAAAAAAAGAGGTAGAGTAAGGCAAACAAGCACGATTTAAGAATTAGAGAAATCAGTGACTCATTAAAAAGGAAGAACATCAGAATCATAGGGTTCCCAAAAGAGGAAGAGAGAGAAACAGAGGTAGAAGGTTATGTGAGCAATTCATAAAGGAAAACTTTCCTAACCTGGGGAAAGACACAGACATCAAACCAGGAAGCACAGAGGACTCCCATTAGATTGAACAAAAACTGACCATCAACAAGGCATATCATAGTCAAATTCACAAAACACTCAGGCAAGAAGAGAATAATGAAAACAGCAAGGAAAAAAAGTCCCTAACATACAAGGGAAGACAGATCATGTTTGCAGCTAACCTATCCACAGAAACTTGGCAGGCCAGAAAGGAGTGGCAGGATATATTCAGTGTGCTGAACCAGAAAAATACGGAGCCAAGAATTCTTTATCCAGCAAGGCTGTCATTCAAAACAGAAGGAGAGATTAAAAGTTTCCCAGACAAAAATAAAAGGAGTTTGTGACCACTAAACCAGCCCTGCAAGAAATTTTAAGGGGGAATCTCTGAGGGGAGACAAGATGAAAAAAAAATTTATGCAACAAAGATTAGAAAGGACCAGAGAACACCACCAGAAACTCCAACTCTACAAGCATCATTACAGTAATAAATTCCTATCTTTCAGTACTCACTCTAACCGTCAATGGACTCAATGCTCCAATCAAAGGACATAGGGTAAAAGAATGGATAAGAAACCAAGATCCATCTAGATGCTGTTTACAAGAGACCCACTTCAGACCTAAAGGCACCTTCAGAGTGAAAATAAGGGGATGGAGAACCATCTATCATGCTAATGGTCAACAAAAGAAAGCTGAAGTAGCCATACTTATATCAGACAATCTAGACTTTAATGTAGGACTGTATCAAGAGATGCAGAAGGGCATTATATCATAATCAAGGGGTCTATCCACCAAGAAGACCTAACAATTATAAACATTTAGGTGCCAAATGTGCGAGCACCCAAATATATAAATCAATTAATCACAAACATAAAGAAGCTCATCGATAGTAATACCATAATAGTAGGAGACTTCAACACCCCACTCACAGCAACGGACAGATCATCTAATCAAAAAATCCACAAGGAAACAATGGCTTGGAATGACACACTGGACCAGATGGACTTAACAGATCTATTCAGAACATTTCATCTTAAAGCAACAGAATATACATTCTTCTCCAGTGCACATGGAAAGTTCTCCAGAAAAGACCATACACTGGGACACAAATCAGTCCTAAGTAAGTACAAAGAGGTTGAGATCATACCGTGCATATTTTCAGACCACAATGCTATGAAACTCAAAATCAACCACAAGAAAAAATTTGTAAAGGTAACAAATACTTGGAGACTGAAGACGTCCTACTAAAGAATGAATGGGCTAACCAAGCAGTTAAAGAGGAAATTAAAAGTATATGGAAGTCAATGAAAATGATAGCACCACAACCCAAAACCTCTGGGACGCAGCAAAGGCAGTCATAAGAGGAAAGTATATAGCAATTCAGTTCTTCCTAAAGAAGGAAGAAAGATCTCAGATATAGAACCTAATCTTACCACTTAAGGAGCTGGAAAAAGAACAGCAAATGAAACCCAAAACCAGCAGAAGACAGGCAATAATAAAGATTAGCACAGAAATTAATGCTATTGAAACCAAAAAACAGTAGAACAGATCAATGAAACCAGAAGCTGGTTCTTTGAAAGAATCAATAAAATTGATAAACCACTAGCCAGTTTGATCATGAAGAAAAAGGACCCAGTTAAGCAAAATCAAGAATGAAAGAGGAGAGATCACAACCAACACAGCAGAAATACAAACAATAATAAGAGAATATTATGAGAAATTTATGCCAATAAAATGGGCAATATGGAAGAAATGGACAAATTCCTAGAAACATATACACTAACAAAACTGAAACAGGAATAGAAAATTTGAACAGACCCATAACCAGTAAGGAAATCGAATTAGTAATCAAAAATCTGCCAAAAAAACAAGAGTCCAGGGCCAGATGGCTTTCCAGGGGAATTCTACCAAACATTTAGGGAAGAGTTAACACCTATTCTCTTGAAACTGTTCCAAAAAATAGAAATGGAAGGAAAACTTCCAAATTCTTTCTATGAAGCCAGCATTACCTTGATTCCAAAACCAGACAGAGACCCCACTGAAAAGGAGAACTATAGACCAATTTCCCTGATGAACAAGGATGCAAAAATCCTCAACAAGATATTAGCCAACCGGATCCAACAATACATTACTAAAATTATTCACCATGACCAAGTGGGATTTATACCTGGGATGGAGGGATGGTTCAATATCCACAAAACAATTAACATGATTCATCATATCAATAAAACAAAGGACAACAACCATAGGATCCTCTTAATAGATGCAGAGAAAGCATTTGACGAAATACAGCATCCTTTCTTGATAAAAACCCTCAAGAAAGCAGGGATAGAAGAGTGTACCTCGAGATCATAAAAGCCACATATGAACGACCCAATGCTAATATCATCCTCAATGGGGAAAAACTGAGAGCTTTCCCCCTAAGGTCAGAAAAAAGACAGGGATGTCCATCTCGTCACTGTTATTCAACATAGTATTGGAAGTCTTAACCACTGCAATCAGATAACACAAAGAAATAAAAGGCATCCAAATCAGCCAGGAGGAGGTCAAACTTTCACTCTTTGCAGATGACAAGATACTCTATATGGAAAACCCAAAAGATTACACCAAAAAACTGCTAGAACTGATTCATGAATTCAGCAAAGTTTCGGGATATAAAATCAATGCATAGAAATCGGTTGCAATCCTATACACCACCAATGAAGTGACAGAAAGAGAAATCAAGGAATCAATCCCATTTACAGTTGCACCAAAAACCGTAAAATATTTAGGAATAAATCTAACCAAAGAGGTGAAAAATCTATACAATGAAAAGTATAGAAAGCTTATGAAAGATATTGAAGAAGACACAAAGAAATGGAAAAAGATTCCATGCTCCTGGATAGGTAGAACAAATATTGTTAAAATGTTGATACTACCCAAGCAATCTACATATTCAATGCAATCCCTATCAAAATAACACCAGCATTCTTCACAGAGCTAGAACAAATAATCTTAAAATTTGTATGGAACCAGAAAAGACCCTGAATAGCCAAAGAAATCTTGAAAAAGAAAACCAAAGCAGGAGGCATCACAATCCCAGACTTCAAGCTATACTACAAAGCAATAATCATCAAGACAGTATGGTACTGGCACAAGAACAGACACTCAGATTAAGGGAACAGAATAGAGAACCCAGAAATGGACCCACAAACGTATGGCCAACCAATCTTTGACAAAGCAGGAGAGAATATCCAATGAAATAAAGACAGTCTCTTCAGCAAGTGGTGCAACTTGTTACTCAACATGTCTCCAGAGGCAAGGGAAACAAAAGCAAAAATGAACTACTGGAACCTCATCAAAACAAAAAGCTTCTGCACAGTGAAGGAAACAATCAGCGAAACTAAAAGGCAACCGACAGAATGGGAGAAGATATTTGCAAATGACATATTAAATAAAGGGTTAGTATCCAAAATCTACAAAGAACTTATTAAACTCAACACCCAAAACACAAAGAATCCAGTGAAGAAATGGGCAAAAGACATGAATAGCCACTTCTCCAAAGAAGACATCCAGATGGCCCACCGACACATGAAAAAATGCTCCACATCACTCATCATCAGGGAAATACAAATCAAAACGACAAGGAGATACCACCTTACACCTGTCACGATGGCTAACATTAACAACTCAGGCAACAACAGATGTTGGCGAGGATGAGGAGAAAGAGGATCTCTTTTACATTGTTGGTGGGAATGCAAGCTGGTGCAGCCACTGTGGAAAACAGTATAGAGGTTCCTCAAAAAACTAAAAATAGAACTACCCTACGACCCAGCAATTGCACTTCTAGGCATTTATCCAAGGCATACAGGTGTGCTGTTTCGAAGGGACACATGCACCCCCATGTTTATAGCAGCACTATCAACAATAGCCCAAGTATGGAAAGAGTGCAAATGTCCATCGATGGATGAATGGATAAAGAAGATGTGGTATATACATACAATGGTGTATTACTCGGCAATCAAAAAGAATGAAATCTTTCCATTTGCAACTACGTGCATGGAACTGGAGGGTATTATGCTAAGTGAAATTAGTCAGTCAGAGAAAGACAAAAATCATATGACTTCACTCATATGAGGAGTTTAAGAGACAAAGCAGATGAACATAAGGGAATGGAAACAAAAATAATTTAAAAACAGGGAGGGGGAGAAAACAGAAGAGACTCATAAATATGGAGAACAAACTGAGGGTTGTTGGAGGGGTTGTGGGAGGCAGAATCGGGTAAGGAATTTACTGCTGAAATCATTGTTGCACTATATGCTAACTAATTTGGATGCAAATTTAAAAAAAAACAAAAAATAAAATTAAAAAAAAATAAGAAGACACTCAGCCCTGTAGCCTCAACTTCCTTTTTTGTCTTTTCTGGAATGGAACGGGGTTTTGTGACACGGGATATAAGGGCATGGCGGGTTGTTTTGTGGAAGAAGCAATACCTGCCACGGGAGGGAGTCCAGGCTGCATTGATCTAGGTTAAAACCTGAGCCAGAAAAACACCTGGTCAAATTTGAACTCAGTCAAGCAATAAGGAAGGAAAAGCAAAAAACAAAACAAAACAAAAATCTAGGACTGAAATCATAAGAATGCATCTTTCATTTATTTTGCCAAGACTACTTTCATTTTAATTATTTCAAGCATTTCATAATATGCTAGCAAATGGGATGCTGTGTACTTTGCAAAGTAATGATGTGTTAGGTGAAAAATCTGACAATACCACATTATTAAATTTTAAGGGAGAAATAGTTGATTCACTTTTCTTTGAAGATTATCCACTGGGAAATTAACAAAGGCTTCTCCATAATCTCCTCCTAGCAAGGAAAAGTGGAAGTAGGCAGAAGCAGGAAAGTTTAGTGCAAACTCCCTCTGGCTTCCAGTTCCTGGAATTCACTTGTTGCCATGGTAACTCTGTTACAATGTGGCCACTCAGATTTAAGTTAAGCAGGACCTGAAACAATAAGCATTGAAACACATTACCACACAATGCTATGAAGCTTGAAATCAACCACAGGAAAAAGTCTGGAAAACCTCCAAAAGCATGGAGGTTAAAGAACACCCTACTAAAGAATGAATGGGTCAACCAGGCAATTAGAGAAGAAATTTAAAAATATATGGAAACAAACGAAAATGAAAATACAACAATCCAAACGTTTTGGGATGCAGCGAATGCAGTCCTGAGAGGAAAATACATTGCAATCCAGGCCTATCTCAAGAAACAAGAAAAATCCCAAATACAAAATTTAACAGCACACCTAAAGGAAATAGAAGCAGAACTGCAAAGACACCCCAAACCCAGCAGAAGAGAAATAATAAAGATCAGAGCAGAAATCAACAATATAGCATCTAAAAAAACTGTAGAGCAGATCAATGAAAACAAGACTTGGTTTTTTGAAAAAATAAACAAAATTGATAAACCTCTAGCCGGGCTTCTCAAAAAGAAAGGGAGATGACCCAAATAAAGTCATGAATGAAAATGGAATTATTACAACCTATCCCTCAGAAATACAAGCAATTATCAGGGAATTACTATGAAAAATTATATGCCAACAAACTGGACAATCTGGAAGAAATGGACAAATTCCTAAGCACCCACACATTTCCAAAACTCAAACAGGAAGAAACAGAAAACTTGAACAGACCCATAACCAGTGAGGAAATTGAATCAGTTTTCAAAAATCTCCCAAAATATAAGAGTCGACCAGACATTTAAAGCAGAGATAATACCTACCCTTCTCAAGCTGTTCCAAAAAATAGAAAGGGAAGGAAAACTTCCAGGCTCATTCTATGAAGCCAGCATTACTTTGATTCTCAAACCAGACAGAGACCCAGCAAAAAAAGAGAACTACAGGCCAATATCCCTGATGAATATGGATGCAGAAATTCTCAACAAGATACTAGCAAATCGAATTCAACAGCATATAAAAAGAATTATTCACCATGATCAAGTGGGATTCATTCCTGGGATGCAGGGCTGGTTCAACATTTGCAAATCAATCAATGTGATACATCACATTAATAAAAGAAAAGATAAGAACCATACGATCCTGTCAATCGATGCAGAAAAAGCATTTGACAAAATTCAGCATCCTTTCTTAGTAAAAATCTTCGAGAAAGTCGGGATAGAAGGAACATACTTAAAGATCATAAAAGCCATTTATGAAAAGCCCACAGCTAATATCATCCTCAATGGGGAAAAACTGAGAGCTTTCCCCCTGAGATCAGGAACATGACAGGGATGTCCACTCTCACCACTGTTGTTTAACATAGTGTTGGAAGTTCTAGCATCAGCAATCAGACAACAAAAGGAAATCAAAGGCATCAAAATTGGCAAAGATGAAGTCAAGCTTTTGATTTTTGCAGATGACATGATATTATACATGGAAAACCCGACAGACTCCACCAAAAGTCTGCTAGAACTGATACATGAATTCAGCAAAGTCGCAGGATACAAAATCAATGTACAGAAATCAGTTGCATTCTTATACACTAATAATGAAGCAACAGAAAGACAAAGAAACTGATCCCATTCACAATTGCACCAAGAAGCATAAAATACCTAGGAATAAATCTAACCAAAGATGTACAAGATCTGTATGCTGAAAACTATAGAAAGCTTATGAAGGAAATTGAAGAAGATATAAAGAAATGGAAAAACATTCCGTGCTCATGGGTTGCAAGAATAAATATTGTTAAAATGTCAATACTACCCAAAGTTATTTAAACATTCAATGCAATCCCAATCAAAATTGCACCAGCATTCTTCTCGAAGCTAGAACAAGCAATCCTAAAATTTATGTGGAACCACAAAACACCCCGAATAGCCAAAGTAATATTGAAGAAGAAGACCAAAGCGGGAGGCATCACAATCCCAGACTCTAGCCTCTACTACAAAGCTGTAGTCATCAAGACAGCACGGTATTGGCACAAAAACAGACACATAGACCAATGGAATAGAATAGAAACCCCAGAAGTAGACCCACAAAAGTATGGCCAACTAATCTTTGACAAAGCAGGAAAGAATATCCAATGGAAAAAAGAAAGTCCCTTTAACAAATGGTGCTGGGAGAACTGGACAGCAACATGCAGAAGGTTGAAACTAGACCACTTTCTTACACCATTCACAAAAATAAACTCAAAATGGATCAAGGACCTGAATGTGAGACAGGAAACCATCAAAACCCTAGAGGAGAAAGCAGGGAAAGACCTCTCTGACCTCAGCCGTAGCAATTTCTTACTTGACACATCCCCAACAGCAAGGGAATTAAAAGCAAAAATGAACTCTTGGGACCTCATGAAGATAAAAAACTTCTGCACGGCAAAGGAAACAATAAACAAAACTAAAAGTCAACCAACGGAATGGGAAAAGATATTTGCAAATGACATATAGGACAAAGGGCTAGTATCCAAAATCTATAAAGAGCTCACCAAACTCCACACCCGAAAAACAAATAATCCAGTGAAGAAATGGGCAGAAAACATGAATAGACACTTCTCTAAGGAAGACATCCGGAGGGCTAACAGGCATATGAAAAGATGTTCAACGTCGCTCCTCATCAAGGAAATACGAATCAAAACCAAACTCAGATATTACCTCATGCCAGTCAGAGTGGCTAAAATGAACAAATCAGGAGACTATAGATGCTGGCGAGGATGTGGAGAAACGGGAACCCTCTTACACTGTTGGTGGGAATGCAAACTGGTGCAGCCTCTCTGGAAAACAGTGTGGAGGTTCCTCAAAAAACTAAAAATAGATCTACCCCATGACCCAGCAATAGCACTGCTAGGAATTTACCCAAGGGATACAGGAGTGCTGATGCATAGGGGCACTTGTACCCCAATGTTTAGAGCAGCACTTTCAACAATAGCCAAATGATGGAAAGAGCCTAAATGTCCATCAACTGATGAATGGATAAAGAAATTGTGGTTTATATACACAATGGAATACTACTTGGCAATGAGAAAGAATGAAATATGGCCTTTTGTAGCAACGTGGATGGAACTGGAGAGTGTTATGCTAAGTGAAATAAGTCATACAGAGAAAGACAGATACTATATGTTTTCACTCTTATGTGCATCCTGAGAAACTTAAGAAAAGACCAAGAGGGAGGGGAAGGAAAAAAAAAAAGGTTAGAGAGGGAGGGAGCCAACATATAAGAGACCTTTAAAAACTGAGAACAAACTGAGGGCTGCTGGGGGGTGGGAGGGAGGGAAGGGTGGGTGATGAGTATTGAGCATGGCACCTGTTGGGATGAGCACTGGGTGTTGTATGGAAACCAATTTGACAATAAATTTCATATTTAAAAAAAAAGAAAAAAAAGAACTTAAAAAAAAATAAACTAAATGAAAGTTCATGAAAAAAAAAAAAGAAAATACACTACCAGCTTTAAGTTTGGAAATAATTTTCATCACTTTTTTCTCCTTTGCTTCCTTCCTTCCTCCCTCCCCCTTTCTTTCTTTCCCTCTCTCTCTTTCTCTCTTGCTTAAATAGGCCCAGCATGGAGCCCAAGGCAGGGCTTAAACTTATGACCCTGAGACCAAGGCCTGAGGTACAATCAAGAGTTGGATGCTTAACTGACGGAGCCACCCAGGCACCCCTCTCCTTTGCTTTCAAACATCAACCTGTATGAGGATGTGTGGTGTTGCAAGAACAATCTAAATGTAAATCGACTGAAAAATAATTTTTGCCTAACTTCCCTAACTGTTCATGAACAGTGCCAATACAGGAAGTAGACTTTAGAAGTTTAGCAGGGGTCTTCAAACGATAGAGCCACAGGCCAAATCAGTGGCCTGTCACCTGCTTTTTGTACATTTTGTGAGCTAAGAATTGTTTTTACATTTTTAAATGGTTGAAAAATATCAAAATAATAATATTTTGTGATACTTGAAAATTGTATGAAATTCAAATTTCAGCCTGAAACAATGTTCTATTGAAGCACAGCCACGTTTACTTATTTATATATTGGCTAAGGCTGCTTTTGTGTTACAACAGCAGAGTTGAGTGATTGTGACAGAAATTCTACGGCCCACAGAACCTAAAGTATTTATTACATCACCCCTTATAGAGAGGTGATCTCTCTGATCACCAGAGATCAACTCCTGATCTACAGACATGAATTGTCCAGGAAAATTTGGACTAGGAGGCTGGGGTTTCTTCTTTGCCCAGAAGCCTGTAACCGGTGCTGTCTTTATTCTTCAGGGCTGCTACAGCCTACCATAGACTGCGTAGCTTATCAACAACAGAGATGCATTGCTCACAGTCCTGGAGGCTGAGAAGCCCAAGACCAAAGCACCTGCATGGGCAGCTTCTGGTGAGGGCCCTCTTCCTGGTTCAAAGCCAGCAACTGCTCCCTGTGTCCCCACATGGCACCAGGGGCTAGGGAGCTCTCTGGAACCTCTGTTACAAGGCACCAATCCCATTCATAAGGCCTATGTGCCAGTCATTAAGTGCCATGATGTAAGCACTTCCCAAAGGCTCCACCTACTATTAACATGTCCTCTGGAGGTTAGGATTTCAACATATGAATTTGTGGGAGGGGGGCACACATTCAGACCACAGCAGGAGTTTTTGATGCAGATTCAGGCCTTTCCAAATGAGTTTTTACACCGGCTTCTAGAAGAGCACAGCTGTTATGTCTGTGGTGTCCAAGTGGAATAGCATTACGTGATAGGATCACACTCCTTGTCAATATGGTCTGATGTTCCACTCTCCTAGGGGTCAGGCAACATGCTACTTACTCCCTCATGTGTTTCATCTTGGTCGCGGCCACTGTGCTGTTGAACGTTGTTAGTCCCGGGGACACGTCTGGAGCTGTGCTGGGGATCGTCCTTGCATCTGAAAATCAATGCACAGCCCTTATTGACTCCATCAGCACCCCGGCAACTTCCAGACAACATTCAAGGGCAATCAGAAAACAGAAGTTAATCCACCTGTGCCACTAGGTAATGCTACATTAATTAGAGGTGAATTCAGTTATGACATGAACATTAAGGAGATTTATTCCTAATGACAGGATTATTTATAGTTTTAATATGCACAAGGAATTCCAGGGCCAAGCCTCTGTCAGAAAGGATTATTTAAATGGGACACTGCTATTTAAAAGACAGGCTTTTATAGGAGAGAACTCAGGGGAAATGCATCTATGGAAAAGCAAATGTTCTCGAGGAGCCTTTGGCAGTCTCTTTCGGCAAGTGTGGTATGAAATCATACAATATGTATCCTTTTGTATCTGGCTTTTTTCATTTAGCATACTGTTTTCAAGGTTCATCAGCATGTGGCATGTATTAGACCTTCCTTTCTATACCTGAATAATATTCATTGCATGTATATATCACGCTCTGTTTAACCATTCATCTATTGACGGACACTTGGGTTGTTTCCACCTTTTTAGTGTCGTAAGTAATTATGCAATAAACATTGGCCTACAATAATCTGTTTGAGTACCCATTTTCTATTCTTTTGAGTATATATCCAGGAGTGGAATTGCTGGGTCATATACTAATTCTATACTTAGCTTATTGAGGAGCCACCAGACTGTTTTCCACAGCAGCTACACCATTTTACATTCCCTCTATTAGTGTATGAGGTCTTTCCACATCTTCAACAACACTGTTATTTTCTGGTTTTTAAATTATAGCCATCCTAGTGGATGAGAAGTGGTATCTCACTGTGGCTTTGATTTCCATTTCCTTCATGAGTTTTCATGTGGCTTTTGGCCATTTATAGATCTTCTTTTTTAAAAAAAAAGGTCTATTCAAGTACTTTGCCCATTTTTAAATTGAGTTGTTTGTATTTTTGTTGTTGAGTTGTAGTTCTTTACATATTATGGATATTAAACTTTTACTTGATATAGAATTTGCAAATATTCTTTACCCTGTTCTTTGTGCTTCCAAAGTTGATCTCAGCATAAGGCATGTATAATATTAAATTTATACTTTTTTGATGCTACTTTGATGCTATTTTTGATACTTAAGTATTTTATTTTGATGCTAATTCATTTTTGAAATGTTCACTGCTAGTGTATAGAAATACAACTGGTTTTAGTGTATTGATCTTGTATCCTGCAATCTTGTTTATTAGTGTTAACAGTTTTTAGTGGATTTCTTAGGGTTTTCTATGTACAAGAACATGTTATCTTTTTTTTTAATTTTTTTTAACATTTATTTATTTTTGAGACAGAGAGAGAGAGCATGAACAGGGGAGGGTCAGAGGAAGAGGGAGACATAGAATCTGAAACAGGCTCCAGGCTCTGAGCTGTCAGCACAGAGCCCGATGCGGGGCTTGAACCCACAGACCGCGAGATCATGACCTGACCCGAAGAAGGACGCTTAACTGACAGAGCCACCCAGGTGCCCCAGAACATGTTATCTTTAAGTAGAGATAGTTTTACTTCTTTTCTAACCTGGATGCCTTTTTAAAAAAATAATTTATTTTATAATTTACATAAACTTAGCATATAGTGCAACAATGATTTCAGGAGTAGATTCCTTAATGCCCCTTTCCCATTTAGCCCATCCCCCCTCCCACCACCCCTCCAGCAACCCTCTGTTTGTTCTCTGTATTTAAGAGTCTCTTCTGTTTTGTCTCCCTCCTTGTTTTTATATTATTTTTGTTTCCCTTCCCTTATGTTCATCTGTTTTGTATCTTAAAGTCCTCAAATGAGTGAAGTCATATGATATTCGTCTTTCTCTGACTAATTTAGCTTAGCATAATACCTTCTAGTTCCATCCACATAGTTGCAAACAGCAAATTTCATTCTTTTTGATTGCCGAGTAATACCCCTAGATTCTATATAAGATATATAATCTTCTTTATCCATTCATTAACCTGGATGCCTTTTATTTCTTCTCCTTACTTAATTTCCCTGGCTAGAACCTCTAGGACAGTGCTAAATGGAAGTGGTGAAAGAAAACATCTTTGTCATATTCCTGATCTTAGGGGAAAAACACTCATTTTTATACCAATAAGTATGAATTAGCTATAGTGTGTTCATAGATGCCCTTTATCTGGTTTAGGAAGTTCCTTTCTATTCTTAGTTTGTTGAGTGTTGTTTTTTTTTTTTTTTTAATCAAGAAAGGATAGGGGAGGAACCAAGGTGGCGGAAAAGCATGGAAGCTTTTTGTGTGTCTCGTGTCCATGAAATACAGCCAGACCAACACTAAACCATCCTACACACCTAGAAAACTGATTGCAGGATTAACACAACAATCTGCACAACCTGAATCACAGAATTCAGCAGGTACACGGAATGGAGAGCTGAACTTGCAGAGCAAGAAGCCGCGGAAGGTAGGGAACCCTTTTGCGGGAGGAGAGAAGACAGACACTGGGGAGGGGGGGAGCATACAGGAAAAGCATCCCTCCCCAAAAGCAGCTGGAGAGAAAGTGGAAAATTGGAAACAGTCGCAGGGACTAAACTAAAAACGGAGAAAGGAGAAAGGAGAGGGTTTAAATTCCATTAAGACTGTAAACAAGGGGAGCGCAAAGTCAGCCAACTCTGCAGCTTGATACCTGGTGGTTCTCTGATGGGAAGGGTGAATCCCCAGGAACAGAGTGAAGTCTGGGAGGTTCTCAGGCCACATGGGGAGATGTGATTCCACTGCTGGAAGGACATTTGGTAGAGACTGTTGAAGCCACCCGGTCCCAGAAGACCCCAGAAGGCAGCCACATTGGCTGGTGCTGGGGCAAGGTCTTTGAGGGTGAAGCCTGGGGCCAGATACGTGTTGTGATTTTTCATAATCCCTGAAAAGCTGCTGCTACACTGTCTCGTGAACTTTTTTTTGGGCAGGCTGGCACCTGGCCGCAGTCTTGGGGCACCAGCAACAGCAGGGTCCAGCGGGCATTCCTGGGTGCAGCCGACATTCAGCCCTTGCTCATTCGGCCACTGCTCAGTGAGACCCTCCCATAGAGGGGCAGAATGGGTCAAAGCCACAGTCCTTTGGAAGTAAGGGGCTGGGGAAAACAGCCACATTTGAGACAAAACTTGGGAGAGAGGTACTGCCTGGGGCCTGGTCACAGAGAGTGAAAAAGTGGGGAGTGGACGAGAGCTGAAAACAGAGGACGGGTGGGCGATTGCTGATCCGGGAGAACAGACTGGGTAGCTGGGTGGCGCCATTTTCACCGCTCCCACGCATGCGCACCTACGAGCACCACAACAATCCACCCCAGTAGGCTAGCAGCGCCATCTAGTGGAGGGCGGGGCTCGGTGTAACAGCTCAACTGAGCCAACTTCGCTCTTCAAGAACTAAGCTCACCTCCAGCTTAATTTATGGACTATAAAGAGCTACATGGACTGACCTCTAGGGGAAAACTAAGCAATTTCAGTCCTACTTCAATCTGTTAGCAGGTTCATCTATTTAATTTTTTCCTTTTCCTTTCTTTCTCTTTTTCCTTTTTCTCCTTTAAAATTCTTTTCTTTTTCTTGAATACAGAAAGAGAAAAAACTCATTTTTATTGTCAATTTATATTAAAAATATCTCTTTAATTTTTATTACTATATTTTTTACTTTTGTGTAAGTTTTTTCAAATTCTACTTTACCTCCATCATTTTATTTTAGTCTACTTCAGTGTACTCACCTTTCCAAATTTTCCAACAATTTCCTTTTTTTCTTTCTTTTTCTTTTTTTTCTCATTTTCATTTTTCTTTTTCTTGAATGCAGAAAGAGAAAAACTTCATTTTTGCTTTCAATTTCTTTTAAAAATATTTTTATTTAATTTTTATTACTATATTTTTTGCTTTTATGTAAGTTTTTTCAAATTCTATCTTACTCCCATCATTTTATTTTAGTCTGCTACAGTGTATTCACTTTTTCAAATTTTCAAATGATTTTTTTTCTTTTTTCTTTTTTTCTGTTTTGTTTCTTTTCTTTTCTCGTAAATACAGAAAATGAAAAAATTCATATTTCTTTTTAATTTTTACTAAAAATATTTTTCTTTAATTTTTTTCTACTATATTTTCTATTTTGTGTGTATTTTTTCAAATTCTATTTTACCCACATCATCTCATTTTTGTCTACTTCAGTGTATTCATTTTTTTAAATTCTCAAACGATTTCCTTTTTTTTTTTATCCTGCCCCCCACTTTTTTTCCCTCTAATGTGTCAAACCACTTTCAACACCCAGACCAAAACACACCTAGGATCTAGCATCATCTATTCGATTTCTGTGTGTGTGTGTTTTTAATTTTGAATTTTAATATTTTTTTTATTTTAATTTTTTTTAATTTCAATTTTCTACCTCATTAATTCCTTTTCTCCCTTCAAAATGACAACACGAAGGAATTCACCCCAAAAGAAAGAGCATGAAGAAACAACAGCCAGGGATTTAACCAACACAGATACAAGCAAGATGTCTGAACCAGAACTTAGAATCACAGTAATAAGAATACTAGCTGGAGTCGAAAATAGATTAGAATCCCTTTCTGCAGAGATAAAAGAAATAAAAAATAGCCAGAATGAAATTAAAAACGCCATAACTGAGTTGCAATCATGGATGGATGCAGCGGCTGCAAGGATGGATGAGGCAGAACAAAGAATCAGCAATATAGAGGACAAACTTATAGAGAATAACGAAGCAGAAAAAAAGAGGGAAATTAAGGCAAACAAGCACGATTTAAGAATTGGAGAAACCAGTGACTCATTCAAAAGGAAGAACATCAGAATCATAGGGGTCCCAGAGGAGGAAGAGAGAGAAATAGGGGTAGTAGGGTTATGTGAGCAAATCATAGCGGGAAACTTTCCTAACCTGGGGAAAGACACAGACATCAAAATCCAGGAAGCACAGAGGACCCCCATTAAATTCAACAAAAACCGACCATCAACAAGGTATATCATAGTCAAATTCACAAAACTCAGGCAAGAAGAGAATCATGAAAGCAGCAAGGGAAAAAAAGTCGCTAACCTACAAGGCAAGACAGATCAGGTTTGCAGCAGACCTATCCACAGAAACTTGGCAGGCCAGAAAGGAGTGGCAGGATATATTCAGTGTGCTGAATTGGAAAAATATGCAGCCAAGAATTATTTATCCAGAAAGGCTGTCATTCAAAACTGAATGAGAAATTAAAAGTTTCCCAGACAAACAAAAATTAAAGGAGTTTGTGACCACTAAACCAGCCCTGCAAGAAATTTTAAAAGGGACTCTCTGAGGGGAGAAAAGATGAAAAAAAAAAAAATATATATATATATACCAAATATATATATATAAATATATATATACATACCAAAAGCAACAAAGATTAGAAAGGACCAGAGAACACCACCAGAAACTCCAACTCTACAAGAATCATTACAGTAATAAATTCCTATCTTTCAGCACTCACTCTAACCGTCAATGGACTCAATGCTCCAACCAAAAGACATAGGGTAACAGAATGGATAAGAAAACAAGATCCATCTAGATGCTGTTTACAAGAGACCCACTTCAGACCTAAAGGCACCTTCAGATTGAAAATAAGGGGATGGAGAACCATCTATCATGCTAATGGTCAACAAAAGAAAGCTGGAGTAGCCATACTTATATCAGACAATCTAGACTTTAAAATAAAGACTGTATCAAAAGATGCAGAAGGGCATTATATCATAATCAAGGGGTCTATCCACCAAGAAGACCTAACAATTGTAAACATTTAGGCGCCAAATGTGCGAGCACCCAAATATATAAATCAATTAATCACAAACATAAAGAAGCTCATCAATAGTAATACCATAATAGTAGGAGACTTCAACACCCCACTCACAGCAACGGACAGATCATCTAATCAAAAAATCCACAAGGAAACAATGGCTTGGAATGACACACTGGACCAGATGGACTTGACAGATATATTCAGAACATTTCACCCTGAAGCAGCAGAATATACATTCTTCTCCAGTGCACATGGAACATTCTTCAGAACTGACCATATACTGGGACACAAATCAGCCCTCAGTAAGTACAAAAAGATCGAGATCATACCGTGCATATTTTCAGACCACAATGCTCTGAAACTCGAAATCAACCACAAGAAAAAATTTGTAAAGGTAACAAATACTTGGAGACTGAAAAATATCCTACTAAAGAATGAATGGGCTAACCAAACAGTTAAAGAGGAAATTAAAAGTATATGGAAGTCAATGAAAATGATAGCACCACAACCCAAAACCTCTGAGATGCAGCAAAGGCAGTCTTTTTTTTTTTTTAAATATTTTTTTCTTAATGTTTTTATTTATTTTTGAGACAGAGAGAGACAGAGCATGAGCAGGGAAGGGGCAGAGAGAGTGGGAGACACAGAATTGGAAGCAGGCTCCAGGCTCTGAGCCATCAGCACAGAGCCCGATGCAGGACTCGAACTCACAGACTGTGAGATCATGACCTGAGCCGAAGTTGGATGCTCAACCGACTGAGCCACCCAGGCGCCCCTACAGAGGCAGTCTTAAGAGGAAAGTATATAGCAATCCAGGCCTTCCTAAAGAGGGAAGAAATATCTCAGATACATAACCTAACCTTATGCTGTAAGGAGCTGGAAAATAACAGCAAAAAAAATCCAAAACCAGCAGAAGACAGGCAATAATAAAGATTAGAGCAGAAATTAATGCTATCGAAACAAACAAACAAAAAAAACAATAGAACAGATCAATGAAACCAGAAGCTGGTTCTTTGAAAGAATCGACAAAATTGACAAACCACTAGCCAGTTTGATCACGAAGAAAAAGGAAAGGACCCAAATAAATAAAACCAAGAATGAAAGAGGAGAGATCACAACCAACACAGCCGAAATAAAAACAATATTAAGAGAATATTATGAGCAATTATATTCCAATAATATGGGCAATCTGGAAGAAATGGACAAATTCCTAGAAACATATAGACTACCAAAACTAAAACAGGAAGAACAGACCCATAACCGGTAAGGAAACTGAATTAGTAATCAAAAATCTGCCAAAAAAACAAGAGTCCAGGGCCAGATGGCTTTCCAGGGGAATTCTACCAAACATTTAAGGAAGAGTTAACACCAATTCTCTTGAAACTGTTTCAAAAAATAGAAATGGAAGGAAAACTTCCAAACTCTTTCTATGAAGCCAGCATTACCTTGATCCAAAACCAGACAAGAGACCCCACTAAAAAGGAGAACTATAGACCAATCTCCCTGATGAACATGGATGCAAAAATCCTCAACAAGATAATAGCCAACCGGATCCAAAAATACATTAAACAATTATTCACCATGACCAAGTGGGATTTATTCCTGGGATGCAAGGATGGTTCAATATCCGCAAAACAATTAACATGATTCATCACACCAATAAAAGAAAGGACGAGAACCATAGGATACTCTCAATAGATGCAGAGAAAGCATTTGATGAAATACAGCATCTTTCTTGATAAAAACCCTCAAGAAAGAAGGGATAGAAGGAGCATATCTCGAGATCATAAAAACCATATATGAACGACCCAATGCTAATATCATCCTCAGTGGGGAAAAACTGAGAGCTATCCCCCCAAGGTCAGAAACAAGACAGGGATGTCCACTCTTGCCACTGTTATTCAACATAGTATTGGAAGTCTTAGCCTCTGCAATCAGATAACACACAGAAATAAAAGGCATCCAAATCGGCCAGGAGTAGGTCAAACTTTCACTCTTCACGGATGACATGATACTCAATATGGAAAACCCAAAAGATTCCACCAAAATACTGCTAGAACTGATTCATGAATTCCGCAAAGTTGTAGGATATAAAATCAACGTACAGAAATCGGTTGCATTCCTATACACCACCAATGAAGTGACAGAAAGAGAAATCAAGGAATCGATCCCATTTACAGTTGCACTAAAACCATAAAATACCTAGGAATAAATCTAGCCAAAGAGGTGAAAAATCTATACAATGAAAAGTATAGAAAACTTATGAAAGAAATTGAAGAAGACACAAAGAAATGGAAAAAGATTCCATGCTCCTGGATAGGTAGAACAAATAATGTTAAAATGTCGATACTACCCAAGCAATCTACATATTCAATGCAATCCCTATCCAATAACACCAGCATTCTTCACAAGGCTAGAACAAATAACCCTAAAATTTGTATGGAACCAGAAAAGACCTTGAATAGCCAAAGTGATCTTGAAAAAGAAAACCAAAGCAGGAGGCATCACAATCCTGGACTTCAAGCTGCATTACAAAGCTGTAATCATCAAGACAGTACGGTACTGGCACAAAAACAGACACTCAGATCAATGGAACAGAATACAGAACCCAGGAATGCACCCACAAACATATGGCCAACTACTCTCTGACAACGCAAGAAAGAATATCCAATAGAATAAAGACAGTCTCTTCAGCAAGTGGTGCCTGGGAAAACTGGACAGCAACATGCAGAACAATGAACCTGGACCCCTTTCTTACATCATACACAAAAATAAACTCAAAATGGATGAAAGACCTAAATGTAAGACAGGAAGCCATCAATATCCTCGAGGAGAAAGCAGGAAAAAACCTCTTTGATCTTGGCTGCAGCAACTTCTTACTCAACACATCTCCGGAGGCAAGGGAAACAAAAGCAAAAATGAACTACTGGAACCTCATGAAAACAAAAAGCTTGTGCACAGCGAAGGAAACAATCAGCAAAACTAAAAGGCAACCGACAGAATGGGAGAAGATATTTGCAAATGACCTATCAGATAAAGGGTTAGTATCCAAAATCCACAGAAAACTTATAAAACGCAACACCCAAAAAACAAGGAATCCAGTGAAGAAATGGGCAAAAGACATGAATAGCCACTTCTCCAAAGAAGACATCCAGATGGCCAACTGACACATGAAAAAATGCTCCACATCACTCATCATCAGGGAAATAAAAATCAAAACAACGAGATACTACCTCACATCTGGCAGAATGACTAACATTAACAACTCAGGCAACAACAGATGTTGGCGAGGATGCAAAGAAAGAGGATCTCTTTTGCATTGCTGGTGGGAATGCAAGCTAGTGCAGCCACTCTGGAAAACAGTATGGAGGTTCCCCCCAAAATTAAAAATAGAACTACCCTCTAACCCAGCAATTTCACTAATAGGATAAATATCCAAGGGATATAGGTATGCTGTTTCGAAAGGACACATGCATCCCCATGTTTATAGCAGTGCCACTGACAGTAGCCAAATTATGGAAAGAGCCCAAATGTCCATCCATGGATGAATGGATAAAGAAGATGTGGTATGTATATACAATGGAGTATTACTCGGCAATCAAAAAGAATGAAATCTTGCCATTTGCAACTACGTGCATGGAACTGGAGGGTATTATGCTAAGTGAAATTAGTCAGAGAAAGACAAATATCATATGACTTCACTCATATGAGGGCTTTAAGAGACAAAACAGATGAACATAAGGGAAGGGAAACAAAAATAATGTAAAAACAGGGAGGGGGAGAAAACAGAAGAGACTCATAAATATGGAGAAACAACTGAGGGTTACTGGAGGGACTGTGGGAGGGGGGATGGGCTAAATGGGTAAGAGGCATTAAGGAATCTACTCCTGAAATCTTTACTTCACTATATGCTAATTTGTTTTTTTTTTCTTTTTCCTTTTTATTTATTTATTTATTTATTTTTCAATATATGAAGTTTATTGTCAAAGTGGTTTCCATACAACACCCAATGCTCATCCCAAGAGGTGCCCTCCTCAATACCCATCACCCACCCTCTCCTCCCTCCCACCCCCCATCAACCCTCAGTTTGTTCTCAGTTTTTAAGAGTCTCTTATGCTTTGGCTCTCTCCCACTCTAACCTCTTTTTTTTTTTTCCTTCCCCTCCCCCATGGGTTTCTGTTAAGTTTCTCAGGATCCACATAAGAGTGAAATCATATGGTATCTGTCTTTCTCTGTATGGCTTATTTCACTTAGCATAACACTCTCCAGTTCCATCCATGTTGCTACAAAGGGCCATATTTCATTCTTTCTCACTGCCACATAGTACTCCATTGTGTATATAAACCACAATTTCTTTATCCATTCATCAGTTGATGGACATTTAGGCTCTTTGCATCATTTGGCTATTGTTGAGAGTGCTGCTATAAACATTGGGGTACAAGTGCCCCTATGCATCGGTACTCCTGTACCCCTTGAGTAAATTCCTAGCAGTGCTATTGCTGGGTCATAGGGTAGGTCTATTTTTAATTTTTTGAGGAACGTCCACACTGTTTTCCAGAGTGGCTGAACCAATTTGCATTCCCACCAACAGTGCAAGAGGGTTCCCGTTTCTCCACATCCTCGCCAGCATCTATAGTCTCCTGATTTGTTCATTTTGGCCACTCTGACTGGCGTGAGGTGATATCTGAGTGTGGTTTTGATTTGTATTTCCCTGATGAGGAGCGACGTTGAGCATCTTTTCATGTGCCTGTTGGCCATCCGGATGTCTTCTTTAGAGAAGTGTTTATTCATGTTTTCTGCCCATTTCTTCACTGGATTATTTGTTTTTCGGGTGTGGAGTTGGTGAGCTCTTTATAGATTTTGGATACTTATGCTAACTAATTTGGATGCATATTCTAAAATAAAAAATAAAATTAAAAAAATAATAGTAATAAAAAAAGAAAGTATATTGGATTTTGTCAAATGCTTTATCTGCATCTATTAAGATGATCATATAATTTTTCCCTTTATTCTATTAATATGGTATATTTCATTTATTGACACTCTGATATTAAATGACCCTTGCATTCTCAGGCAAATCCTACTTGATCATGTGTAATCCTTTGTTTTTTTTAATGTTTTTTAAATGAATTTATGTTAGTAGTGTTTTG
Organism: Panthera pardus; assembly: GCF_024362965.1. Taxonomy (NCBI): domain Eukaryota; kingdom Metazoa; phylum Chordata; class Mammalia; order Carnivora; family Felidae; genus Panthera; species Panthera pardus. The sequence continues at coordinate 130,395,687 of NW_026526721.1, forward strand.
TTGATGATTTTTGCATATCTATTCATGATGGATATTGGTTCATCATTTTGTTTGTTCTTGTGATGTCTTAGTCTGGTTTTGGTATCAAAGAATGGCCTCACAGAATGAAGTCGGAAGTGTTCTTCAAATTCCATTTTTTTGGAAGAGTTTGTGAAGAACTGGTATTAATTCTTCTTCAAATGTTTGGCAGAATTCACCAGTGAAAGCTTCTGGGCCTGGGCTTTTCTCTACTGGAAGTTTTTAGTTTACTAATTTGATCAACTTCTTTTAGGTCTGTCCAGATTTCTTGTTCTTCACTCAGTTTTGGGAATTTGTAACTTTCTAGAAATTTGCCCATGTAATCTAAGTTCTCTGATTTGCTGCCATACTGTTGTTCACAGTATACTCTTCTCATCTTTTTCATTTTTTTAAGGTTAGTAGTTATGTCTCCCCTCTCATTCCAGATTCATGAATTTGAGTGTCCTTTCTTATTTTCCTGGACATTATAGCTAAAAAATTATTAATTTTGTTGATCTTTTCAAGAATATTTGGTCTTATTGATGTTCTGTATTGGTTTTCTATTTTATTTCATTCATTTGCTATTTATTTCATTTATTTCCACTCTTGTCTTCATTATTTCTTCCCTTTCTGCTTGCTTGGGTTTAATTCACTCCTCATCTTCTAGTTTCTTAAGGTAGGGATTATATTTTTGATGCTCAAAGTTAGGAGTTAAAGTAATGTAAATAGTAGCCATGGTCCTTAACCCAGAAAGAGCTTAATCTATTTCAAAAGACAGGGTATCTGTCTAGATACTCACCAGGAGTACTACTTTGTATGTATACATAAGACACTTGGTAGGGGGACTACCAAGAGGTGTAATGAAGATCTGTGCAAAAAGCACCAGCCTTCAAGTTAGAGGATCATAGTTATTGTTCTAGCTCTATTCTCACCAGCTATATGGCCCTCAGGTCACCTCTCAGAGCCTCATCTTCCTCATTTTATATTTAAGTGGCTTCATTAGACTGACTGCCTTCTCTCAATGCAAACCTTCTATGACCTGGTATGAGACATCTTCCCGGACCTCCAGGGGGGTGGAATTTCCCTGGGAAGACAACACTAATACTGACAACAACAACAAAAAGCAATCGAAAGGACCAAATGTTAAGAGGCAAATGGCTGGGACGAAACATAAAACGCTGCAGACGTTATAAAAAGCATCAGGCAAATCATCCTGAAGTCTTTCCACACCTGTGAAATATAGGATGATGAGGATTATAACACTTGATACTACCCCATGGGCTGTTTTGACACTGAGATGAACACAAGATGATATGAAGAGTCGTTAAGCAACTAGAAGCTGTGCTTCTTAAGACTGCGGAGCACAGCTCATAATAGTAATATTGTCGGGATTCCTCCTACTTCTGTGGTCTCTTACCAGCAGAGCTATTTTCTCTAAAGGAGTGACAGCTTCATGATTCTGCCATTTCACCAGCAGAGAGAGATTCTTCCCTCATTTCTTCCAAAATTTCCCTTTACTCATTTACTTTACTCATTTATTCCCCCAGCTCAGTTCCTACACAAATGACCTTGATGGTAAAAGAGAAACCTGCATTTTCCCTCCGTGCTAAACATCCTGCTGTGGGGGTAAAAATGAGCTGATGCAGGGATTGCAGGGGTGGATATTTTGGCAAACAAGATCCCACTTAAGGACACTGCTTACTCAGGAATCCTTGCAGACGCTGCCCTTGGTGCACAGTATGTTCAGGATGCTTCTCTCCTCATCTCCTTTCACCCTCCCCTTTCTCGCAACTGCCCAAGGAATACTGCAGAAATGTTACTTGACAGACACCTCTCTTGGCCCAAATTATTGCAAAGCCATGTCCTCGTGGCCCATATTGTTCCTTCTTCTCTTTAGAATGGCACGTGATGGAAGATTTGCCTAGGGGATGGCAAATTTTTTTCTGTAAAGAGTCAAGTAATGAATATTTTAGACTTGCAAGACAATCTCCGTTGCAACTACTCAACTCTGCCATTGTTGCATGAAAACAGCCATAGAAAAGAGGCAAAATATATGAGCATGGCTGTGTTCCAGTAAAACTTTATTTACAAAAACAGGTATTGAGCCAGATTTGGCCTGTGGGCTGTAGTTTATTGACTCCTGGCCTACGTGTTGGAGAAGCTTCATGATCCTGAGCTGGAAGTGACCACAGACCTCTTCATGCCAAACTATCTTATCTTATGGATGGGGAAACTGAGGCCAAGAGAGGCTGTGTGGCTTGCTCAAGGTCACAGAGCTATAAGGAAAGAGGCAGGGTCAGGACTTGAACTGTGGTTTCCTGACTGCCAAATGTATATTCTTTCTAATCCCCCACAGAAGTGCCACATCCAGATAAGAATTTTCATGAGCTGATTTTTAAAAATCAGTAAATTATCAGAAAAAAAATCTCTCCTCCAAAAATGGAAGTTTGGGGAGAACATCGCATCTGCCTTCTCCTCTCTCCACCGCTCCAGATGATGGGAGCTGTGAACCAGTAGGGAGTGTGAAAGCTGTCCCACTCTTCTGAGAGGCTTGGCTGGCCTTCATCTTCATGAAGATTTTCTCCTTGAGATGTTCTTGTGATACACTGGACCTCATGATGTCAATAAAATTGCCTAAGAATCTGCAAAGCAGGCTGTTCTCTGTCTTCGCTATGTTATCTCAGCGCCTCAGGGATAGCAATGTACCACCCAAGTTTCTTTCAAGGAAGGAATTGTTCCCCAGTTGCTAGAAGCCTCCAGCTGTGGTCCCTTCACGACCTGCCTTAGCCACAGAAACCTGCCTTGCCCAAGATCATGTCCCTCCCCAGACTTCAAATGGCATTACAAAGCTGTAATCATCAAGACAGTATAGTACTGGCACAAAAACAGACACTCAGATCAATGTAACAGAATAGAGAACCCAGAAATGGACCCACAAGTGTATGGCCAACTCATCTTTGACAGAGCAGGAAAGAATATTCAATGGAATAAAGACAGTCTCTTCAGCAAGTGGTGCTGGGAAAACTGGACACAACATGCAGAACAATGAACCTGAACCCCTTTCTCACACCATACACAAAAATAAACTCAAAATGGATGAAAGACCTAAATGTAAGACAGGAAGCCGTCACAATCCTTGAGGAGAAAGCAGGAAAAAACCTCTTTGATTTTGGCTGCAGCAACTTCTTACTCAACACATCTCCGGAGGCAAGGGAAACAAAAGCAAAAATGAACTACTGGGACCTCATCAAAACAAAAAGCTTGTGCACAGCGAAGGAAACAATCAGCAAAACTAAAAGGCAACTGACAGAATGGGAGAAGATATTTGCAAATGACCTATCAGATAAAGGGTTAGTATCCAAAATCAATAAAGAACTTATCAAACTCAACACCCAAAAAACAAAGAATCCAGTGAAGAAATGGGCAAAAGACATGAATAGCCACTTCTCCAAAGAAGACATCCAGATGGCCCACTGACACATGAAAAAATGCTCCACATCACTCATCATCAGGGAAATACAAATCAAAACCACAATGAGATACCACCTCACACCTGTCAGAATGGCTAACATTAACAACTCAGGCAACAACAGATGTTGGCGAGGATGCGGAGAAAGAGGATCTCTTTTGCATTGCTGATGGGAATGCAAGCTGGTGCAGCCACTCTGGAAAACAGTACGGAGGTTCCTCAAAAAATTAAAAATAGAACTACCCTCCAATCCAGCAATTGCACTAGTACGTATTTATCCAAGGGACACTGGTATGCTGTTTCCTAAGGGCACATGCACCCCAATGTTTATAGCAGCGCCACTGACAGTAGCCAAATTATGGAAAGAGCCCGAATGTCCATCCATGGATGAATGGATAAAGAAGATGTGGTATATATATATATATACAATGGAGTATTACTTGGCAATAAAAAAGAATGAAATCTTGCCATTTGCAACTACATGGATGGAACTGGAGGGTATTATGCTAAGTGAAATTAGTCAGTCAGAGAAAGACAAAAACCATATGACTTCACTCATATGAGGACTTTAAGACACAGAACAGATGAACATAAGGGAAGGGAAGCAAATATAATATAAAAACAAGGAGGGGGACAAAACAGAAGAGACTCTTAAATATAGAGAACAAACAGAGGGTTACTGGAGGGGTGGTGGGAGGGGAGATGGGCTAATTGGGTAAGGGGCATTAAGGAATCTACTCCTGAAATCATTGTTGCACTGTATGCTAACTAATTTGGATGTAAACTAAAAAAACAAATAAAATAAAATGGTAAAAACAAAAAATATCATGTCCCTCCCATGTGGCCCACATTTAATGACTGACCATGGTATAGGTTTGGCCCATGCACACAATTCCTATAAGTCCAGAACTCCCCATGGGGCTGGGGAAGGATCATCAGGCCTGCATCAATGCACTGTCCTTCCTCTAACTGACACTGCTTCCTTCCCCTCCTGTCCACAGGGCTCTCCTGGGGGCACTCCCAGATAAAGGTCCTGCCCGCTCAACTTTACGTCAGAGGCTGCTTCCTGAAGAACCCAGGCCATGACACATGGGTACCTGGTTGGGAGGATGTGGGGGCATGAAGGTGGTTCTCTCATTGACTTCAACAAGTTGAGTAATAAATAAGAATGATAATAAATATACAAATGGAACCCTATACTCCCCCCCCCCCCCCACACACACTTTTGCGATTCTTTCAGAGTACTATTCTGTAGGTACAGGGCAGAAACCGCCAACCAAGGAAGTTGTTGCCAACGGTGCAGCAACAGCTGTGTCTGAGACAAACCCCATGAGGAGACTGGCGAAGAAAGCAGTCAGAGGGAAAGAAGAAGGTCCAGGAAGGAACAATCTCCGGAGGCTTCCAGTAGGAAGGGAGCCAGGGTACATTCAGTTGAGCACTGTGAGCTGCCTTAGTACCCTAAGTCTTAGTACCCTAAGACTCTGTGATGTTTGCCTAAGTTATAAAACTTCTGTGACTCAGTTCCCTCACCTGTGCAAAAAACCTGTACAAAAAGCACTAGTAAAGCTCAAATGCAGCGATTATATAGAAAGGTGCTCTGTTGTTGGTGAAGGCCCAAGGTGGATTTACACCACCTCCCTCTTCCCCATGGCCCCCACCATAGTGCTTTGCACAGGGCAACTTCCCAATAAGTAAATAGCATCCCACTCTCTCCACCAAAATTAAATTAGTCAGAAAAGGTGGGTCAACTTGAGAAAGAAAACTTGCTACCCATAGGGGAGATAATAAATACCAGAAGATAGGAAATAAACTTTCTATTTTTACCACATGGTTATTTCACACAACAAATATTCAGCTGAACTGTGTGGAAGACTACAAACAATAGGCGTTTGAGGTTTGCAAATGCTTGTTTCCTTTCAACCTTTCAAATGTATCAGAAGAGGCCTCTAAGAATAGCACCTATTAGTATAACACAAAAGTTGGGGCGGTGGGAGGGGGGGAAGGGTGTCTGGTTTTTAAATAAACAATTAAATGTGGATATAGGTTAAGAAGTTTGTGGAACCCAGACTCTAACTTCTTCAGCTGCGCTTACTCTGTGGAGCCAGAAGCCAGTATTTATGGAGTTTAATTATTCTAAGGGGCCAACGCAGAAAATCCTGGCTTTAGAAACAAAACCTGCTTTTCTTGTGATGGCAAGACTGACTAAAGTACTTAAGGTGAATGTGTCAGTGCCTCTTTTAGTAGAAACCGATCACATAAGTCATCCATGCTCAACGCAGACAAGTTAGAGAACACGGAAGGGAAAAGCTGCTTAACAGAACCATTACTAACACTTTGGTGTTTCCAAATGCACATACACACACACACATGCGCACACACACACACACACACACACACGTGTGTGTGTGTGAGTGCGTGTACGGTGAACTACAGTTTTGTATACTTTATAACACCTTTCATGCAAGTGAATACGTAACTACATCATCGCTTTTAATAAACTGTGAAGAACTTTTTTCTAGAAGATGTACTAGCTCCCATTGCTAGGCATTTATTTTGATTCCAATTTAATTGGAATTCATTAATTAATTAAATTAATTTCACTATTGTAAGAAACACTGCCATGAAAACCCTTGTATATTTATTTATACCACTCTCGTCAGTGGGATCATAAATATATTAAAAATTGAATGTGGGGTACCTGGGTGGCTCAGTTGGTTGAGTGTCCAACTTCGGCTCAGGTCATGATCTCGGGGTTAGTGGGTTTAAGCCCCACATTGGGCTCTCTGCTGTCAGCATGGAGTCTGCTTTGGATCCCCTTTCCCCCTACCACTGCTGTCCCTCCCCCACTCACACACACACACACACTCTCTCTCTCTCTCTCAAAAACAAATATTAAAAAAATTGAATGTGAGGCATTTTTATTAAAAACTTGATTCAATTTATCAAAATTTGTCAAAAATAAGCATTTTGTTTATAAAGCCACAGCTGGAAGAGAGTGCTTCTAGCCCAGTGGATCTCAAAGTACAGTCCCTGGACCAGCATCATCAACACTGCTTGGTAACTTGCTAAAAATGCAGATTCTTGGGGCACCTGGGTGGCTCAGCTGGTTAGGTGCCCGACTCCTGATCTCAGCTTGGGTCTCAATCTCAGGGTCGTGAGTTCAGGCCCCATATTGGGCCCATGCTGGGCATGGAGCCTACTTTAAAAAATGCAGATTCTCATGGGGCGCCTGGGTGGCTCAGTCGGTTGAGCAACCGACTTCGGCTCAGGTCATGATCTCATGTTTTGGCTTGTGGATTCGAGCCCCACATCGGGCTCTGTGCTGACAGCTCAGAGCCTGGAGCCTGCTTCTGATTCTGTGTCTCCCTCTCTCTCTGCCCCTCCCCCACTCATGCTCTGTTTCTCTCTGTCTCAGAAATAAATAAACATTAAAAAGATTTTTTAAAAAATGCAGATTCTCAAGACCTACCTTAAACCTACTGAAGCAGCATCTCCAGGGGTAGGGCGCAGTGAGCTGGTGATTCTGATCTTCCCACTCATCTTCACTGATGTTTACTACTTCCTGCCTGGAATTCTAGCCATTTGGTCTAGAGATGTTCACACCACTAATTCCTTGAAAATATGAACTGTGAATCATATTCCTGTTTGCACTCTACCACGGTTCTGTGCCAGGAAAGCTCAATAGACACTTCATCACCAAGTGATTTGTAGTTAAATGCAGTCTTACCCATATTTCTAACTTTTTGTGTTAATAACCTTATAGTTCTAAATGAACCAGAAAAGAAATGCTCTGCCCCTGCAAATAGGTGGACTAATTCCCTCTCTTCCAGTGACACAGCTTGACTGACCCAACTAGAAGTGGCCTCAAAAAGCAATTGGTCTGGTACATAATTACTGCCAGAAAGAACAGCTCAATATTGTCCTTTCCAGAACAAGTAGTCTCTAAAGTTCAAATGGCCAAGTTAATTAGCTCATTTACTGGGGTCCAGGAGCAGCCACCTCACCTAGGAAGGCACGTGGATGGCCATCTGTGCCACATGCAGTCAGACATACCCAAGAGCATTACTGAGCCCCTTCTGGGGCTGGGATGGACGATGGAGGGCCTGTGTCCTGACTACCTCTTTTCAGCTGAATAGAGTGGAACTGGGGTCTCAGCTCAGCACTCAGCAAAGCAGATCCAGGATCATATGTCTTGGTTCTGCACGCAGGCATTCACTCTGCAGAGTTTAACCCCACTGGCTTGGCCCTGGTCCTCTGTCCAGGATAAGTTCGCACCTTTTATTAGAATGTCAATCCTGACGACTGCTGTCCGAAGCAGATGGCTCCCTCTACAGACAGCAGCGCAGAAGATAAATCGAAAAAGAATTCTCTTGAATCATCTATTCCTTCTGTGAAAGCCAAAAGAGATGTTTCCACAAAACACTGCAAGGGCCATCTCTCCTTCCACATCTCCTAGAACAAGAAAGTTCACTACTACAGTAGATATGTATTATTATCTTTGGCCTCACATTCTTCTTCCCTTGTTCGAAGAATCTTCCACTTTGTGAGACAGAGTCTGGCTCCCACTAAAGAAGCTAAAAATACTGGACGCTCATTCTCCCAGCCTCCCTTATTGTAGGCACATTGTGTAGGCGCATGACCAGCCTCTGCCAATGACAGACATCTTCTGCAGAGTGTCCATCAGAAGTTAGTAATGTCAAGGGACAGAGATCACATGGAATCCATCCAGACAGGGGTAGGGCAGGAGTGGTGGCCACAGCCAGGTTCCTGAGGTGGCAATGGTAGCCAGTCTAGCAATGATGCGCAATGTCCAGCATTAGTGGCCTTGAGGATTCTCAAGTCACCTTGTGAAAAGGAAATGCATCCTCCAGAGTCAGTCCAGCCTTCAGATGATTGTGGTCCTGTGTCTGACTATAGCCTCATGAGCGCCACATGAGCCACAACCACCCAGCCAAGCCACTTCTAAATTCATGACCCAAAGAAACTATGAAAAATAGAAAATGATTATTGTTGTTTTTAGCCAAAAAGTTTTTGGGTAATTTTTTATGCAGCCACAGATAAGCAATATAGGCACCAACTTTTATGAAGTATCAGGAAAAGAAACAAATATATGAAGACTGCTTCTGCATTGACCTTAACACCAGTTTTGAAATCCCTGTTGTACTGCAGCTTGGTTGCTTTAGAAATGCTATGCTACTCTGCTCTGGAAAACAGTGTGAAGGTTCCTCAAAAAATTAAAAATAGATCTACCCTATGACCCAGCATTAGCACTGCCAGGAATTTACCCAAGGGATACAGGAGTGCTGATGCATAGGGGCACTTGTACCCCAATGTTTATAGCAGCACTCTCAACAATAGCCAAATTATGGAAAGAGCCTAAATGTCCATCAACTGATGAATGGATAAAGAAATTGTGGTTTATATACACAATGGAATACTATGTGGCAATGAGAAAGAATGAAATATGGCCCTTTGTAGCAACATGGATGGAACTGGAGAGTGTTATGCTAAGTGAAATAAGCCATACAGAGAAAGACAGATACCGTATGTTTTCACTCTTATGTGGATCCTGAGAAACTTAACAGAAGACCATGGGGGAGAGGAAGGGGGAAAAAGTTACAGAGAGGGAGGGAGGCAAACCATAAGACACTCTTAAATACTGAGAACAAACTGAGGGCTTATGGGGGGTGGGAGGGAGGGAAGGGTGAGTGATGGGTATTGAGGAGGGCACCTGTTGGGATGAGCACTGGGTGTTGCATGGAAACCAATTTGACAATAAATTATATTTAATATAAATAATGTAAAAAAAAGAAAGGCTATGCTACTAACTTTGTAGAACTTATTAATAGAAAACAAAAAGGTGTCCTTTGGAGATGGATAAATGTTCTTAAAAATCATGTGGGAAAATAAATGTCAGAAGATAAGAGCATTTTGAAAAATTAAGAAAATTGGAAAGTAATTGTACTATCAGACATTAAAACATTCCATAAAGGCAGTGTGACTAGAATACTCCGGTACTGACAGAAGATGAAGAAGCTAGAACAGTAGACCAAAATAATCAGAAATGGACAATATCCAGGAGTTTCAATATGACAAAAGGAGAATTTAAATTAAGTGGAAAGGAATAATTCTACTGCTATAAAAATTATGAAAAATAAGACAATAAGAATCCTAGAAGAAAATTTAGGAGTCCATATATATGACTCTTTAACAAACAGGAGAGCTAGAGTCTATCAAAACAAGATAGAAAGGGAGTAGTAATATCTTTGTAATTATTTAGCTTAATATATTGAACATTGAATCAGGAGCAAGTAGTAGGAATATTTTCCTCTACATAAAAGGGTATTAGATATTAAATGTCCTAGTAAACACTTTTTACAAAGAAAAGAAGACCGTATTTGTTTAAGAAAAATAATAAAAATTAGGTGTATCAATAGTTCATGTTGTATTAACAAGGGTGATAACTCAGGCAAATAACACCAAATGGAACCACTTTCCTGAGCAAAGTCCATCTGCTCCTGCCTGTTTCTGCCTCTCTGTTCCTTCTTACCCTGTCCCTTGCTCCTGCGGGGCCTTCATTTTCTCATGGCCAAATCTATGCTTATGTCAGGAGTGATCTCAGTACCTTCTCCTGGAAGCTTCCTTGATGACTTCTATTCCCCCAAATAAAAGCAATCTCCCCATTTTCTGAATCCTTACTCTTGTATAGTTATTTATGCCTGCCTTAGTTCTCCTCTGAAATGATAAGCCTTTAGTGGCAGGATGCAGGCCTAAGACATCATTGTGACCTAATATCATTCCTCTACAAAGTACTCCGTTGGTGGAGGTCATTGAGAAGACCTGACTGCTGGCTGATCAGTGAGCTAGATCTTGGCAATCAGAGGCTCCTCATCCCTTCCTCTGTCATTGGAATGTTCATTCCATTTACCTTCCCTGCTCCCAGAGCCTCCTCCAAAGACACAGTCTTGAGACAATGATGTGGTATTGAGACCATTTGGATAATTAGTACACATGACTAAACCCAGTTAAGACCTCTAATAAATTTTTAAGATTTGGCAGATGGCTGTGGAAATCTAATTGTCTTGCAGCCACTCAAGACAAGCCTTGTATATAAGTTCTCTTGCTTATTAAACCTGCCACCTACCAATCTGGACTGGCCACTCTCTTTCTTCAGTCTCTCCTCCCCTGCCTCGGTGTGGGGCCAGTTTCAGATTATACACAGGAAGCTCCCAAGGAGCTTACAAACCAACATATATTAACTTGGTGAAATCATAATGTGTGAGTAATAAATGAGTGCATGATTACTGAGTTTCTCTCTTAGATAAATTTGATCACTGGAACTTTTTTTTCTAGATAGTAGTAATAGACAGAATGTTCTTTGCTAAAAGTATACTATTAAGAATGAATTATACTATAGTTTCAGAGATTTATTTATATTACAAAGCCTTTTCCCTTCCCCTGTCTGTATCACCACACATCTGCCAAATGAAAGTGGCATGGGTATATTCATGGTAGCAGACACATAGTGGGTTCTCTATAAATTGCCACTAATTCTAAATCTGTTACATCCTTTCAAGGATTAAAGGACTCATAGGAAGTATTAAATTTCTTTAATATATAAACAGAGGGGATACTGGCAAACTGATATTGTGCCTTGTGCACCCACATCAAAATGATTCAAGTAGTTTATGATCCAAAATAACCCTCCCCTCCTCAAATGTAGCGGTTCCAGTGTGCCAGTAATGAAGGATAAAACACTATGTTGAAATAATTCTAATTAGTATGAGAAATTCATTTATTTCAAGGTGAAAAACACAATAGTCCAAGGTTAAATGGCTATCAGTCAACTCTACAGTTAACAGCTTAGAGTTTGAAGAGCTTAAGCAAAGAAGTTTCTAAAAGATTCAGAAGCCCTGATGCTTTCTCTGGTCTATATCAGTCACATTGTTTAGTAGAGATTAAGTAGTTATTACCAAGGTTCAATGGAAGAATTGAGAGGTAACAATTTTCAAAAAGCCAAACTGATCAGATATCTGAACACACTAAAGAGTTGGTTCTTAATGGGCAGAAAAGTCATGATGCATCTGTCATATTCTAATTACTTCCGTGACAACATCCAGTTTGGATCTACAAAATAAGCCTTTTTATAAATATAGTTTACCAACGACTTATATCATTCTGCTGATGACTTCTTTCTCTAGAAGCACAGCCAATTTCACAAACATTTAAAAACATTAAATTTCATATGCTGCCTTGATTCATAATCTGGTTACTAAGAAATATGGAGACATAATTTTCCTTTCTAAGTTCGATGAAGAGGAAGTCAGAAGTCATTTTCTATTCTCACTCAGTAGAGATGGGCCTCAACAGTTACTATAGTAACACCATCTATTGTCTGTGTAATGAGGGCCCATAACCTGTTCATCATCTCAAGTCACTCCTTTCAAAACAACCTCATTCTTGTTTGTTAAAGGTAATCTTTTCTGACCATGTTTAAAAACCACTGGTGCCCTAACCCACAGGATAAAATTCAAGCTCCTTAACCTAGCATGTAAATTATCCATGGGTTTGGCCCTACACAGCCAGGTTTGTTGATCCCTTCCTCACATCTTATATTCCAGTAATACCAAACTTATTAGTTCCATGAATATACCCAGTTGTTCATACTTCTGAGCTTTCATGCTGCTTGATCCTTTCCAGAGAATATTTCCCCCTCCAACCACATGGCAATTCTACTCATCTTTCTATTAATTCATTAAAATATTATTGAAAAAATACTATGTGCCAGGCTATATGGTAGACTTTGAGAATACAACAGTAAATAAAATCTTGGGAGGGGCACTTGAGTGGCTCAGTCGGTTGAGCATCTGACTTCAGCTCAGGTCATGAACTCATGGATAATGGGTTCGAGCCCTGCATTGGGCTCTGTGCTGACAACTCAGAGCCTGGAGCCAACTTCAGATTGTGTGTGTGTGTGTGTGTGTGTGTGTGTGTGTTCCTCCCCTGCTTCTGCTCAGTCTTTCTCTCTCAAAAATAAATAAAGATAAAACAATTTTTTAAAAATCTTGTAGGAGAAAGGGAAGATGGCGGTGTAGGAGGACGCTGGGCTCACCACGCGTCCTGCTGATCACTTAGATTCCACCTACACCTGCCTAAATAACCCAGAAAACTGCCAGAGGATTAGCAGAACGGAGTCTCCGGAGCCAAGCACAGACGAGAGGCCCACGGAAGAGGGTAGGAAGGGCGGCGAGGCGGTGCGCGCTCCACGGACTGGCGGGAGGGAGCCGGGGCGGAGGGGCAGCTCGCCGGCCAAGCAGAGACCCCGAGTCTGGCTGGCAAAAGCGGAGGGGCCTGACGGACTGTGTTCCGACAGCAAGAGGGACTTAGCGTCTGGGAGGTCATAAGTTAAAAGCTCTGCTCAGAAAGCGGGAAGGCTGGAGGACAAAGGGAGGGAGAACTGCTGAGCCCCGGGACGACAGAGCTCAGTTTGGTGGGGAACAAAGGCGCTCGCCAGCGCCATCTCCCCCGCCCATCCCCCAGCCAAAATCCCAAAGGGAACCAGTTCCTGCCAGGGAAATTGCTCCCTCCGCGCAAACACCCAACTCTGTGCTCCTGCGGAGCCAAACCTCCGGCAGCGGATCTGACTCCCTCCCGCTGCCACAGGGCCCCTCCTGAAGTGGATCACCTAAGGAGAAGTGAGCTAAGCCTGACCCTCCTGCCCCCGTGCACCTTGCCTACCCCAGCTAATACACCAGATCCCCAGCACCACAAGCCTGGCAGTGTGCAAGTAGCCCAGACAGGCCACACCAACCCACAGTGAATCCCGCCCCTAGGAGAGGGGAAGAGAAGGCACACACCAGTCTGACTGTGGCCCCAGCGGTGGGCTGGGGGCAGACATCAGGTCGGACTGCGGCCCCGCCCACCAACTCCAGTTATACACCACAGCACAGGGGAAGTGCCCTGCAGGTCCTCACCACTCCAGGGACTATCCAAAATGACCAAACGGAAGAATTCCCCTCAGAAGAATCTCCAGGAAATAACAACAGCTAATGAACTGATCAAAAAGGATTTAAATAATATAACAGAAAGTGAATTTAGAATAATAGTCATAAAATTAATCGCTGGGCTTGAAAACTGTATAGAGGACAGCAGAGAATTTTTTGCTACAGAGATCAAGGGACTAAGGAACAGTCACGAGGAGCTGAAAAGCGCTTTAAATGAAATGCAAAACAAAATGGAAACGATGACAGCTCGGACTGAAGAGGCAGAGGAGAGAATAGGTGAACTAGAAGATAAAGTTATGGAAAAAGAGGAAGCTGAGAGAAAGAGAGATAAAAAAATCCAGGAGTATGAGGGGAAAATTAGAGAACTAAGTGATACACTAAAAAGAAATAATATACGCATAATTGGTATCCCAGAGGAGGAAGAGAGAGGGAAAGGTGCTGAAGGGGTACTTGAACAAATCATAGCTGAGAACTTCCCTGAACTGGGGAAGGAAGAAGACATTGAAATCCAAGAGGCACAGAGAACTCCCTTCAGACGTAACTTGAATCGATCTTCTGCACGACATATCATAGTGAAACTGGCAAAATACAAGGATAAAGAGAAAATTCTGAAAGCAGCAAGGGACAAACGTGCCCTCACATATAAAGGGAGACCTATAAGACTCGTGACTGATCTCTCTTTTGAAACTTGGCAGGCCAGAAAGGCTTGGCACGATATCTTCAGTGTGCTAAACAGAAAAAATATGCAGCCGAGAATCCTTTATCCAGCAAGTCTGTCATTTAGAATAGAAGGAGAGATAAAGGTCTTCCCAAACAAACAAAAACTGAAGGAATTTGTCACCACTAAACCAGCCCTACAAAAGATCCTAAGGGGGATCCTGTGAGACAAAGTACCAGAGACATCACTACAAGCATAAAACATACAGACATCACAATGACTCTAAACCCGTATCTTTCTAAAATAACACTGAATGTAAATGGATTAAATGCGCCAACCAAAAGACATAGGGTATCAGAATGGATAAAAAAACAAGACCCATCTATTTGCTGTCTACAAGAGACTCATTTTAGATCTGAGGACACCTTTAGATTGAGAGTGAGGGGATAGAGAACTATTTATCATGCTACTGGAAGCCAGAAGAAAGCTGGAGTAGCCATACTTATATCAGACAAACTAGACTTTAAATTAAAGGCTGTAACAAGAGATGAAGAAGGGCATTATATAATAATCACAGGGTCTATCCATCAGGAAGAGCTAACAATTATAAATGTCTATGCGCCGAATACCGGAGCCCCCAAATATATAAAACAATTACTCATAAACATAAGCAACCTTATTGATAAGAATGTGGTAATTGCAGGGGACTTTAACACCCCACTTACAGAAATGGATAGATCATCTAGACACACGGTCAATAAAGAAACAAGGGCCCTGAATGATACATTGGATCAGATGGACTTGACAGATATATTTAGAACTCTGCACCCTAAAGGAACAGAATATACTTTCTTCTTGAGTGCACATGGAACATTCTCCAAGATAGATCATATACTCGGTCACAAAACAGCCCTTCATAAGTTTACAAGAATTGAAATTATACCATGCCTACTTTCAGACCACAATGCTATGAAGCTTGAAATCAACCACAGGAAAAAGTCTGGAAAACCTCCAAAAGCATGGAGGTTAAAGAACACCCTACTAACGAATGAGTGGGTCAACCAGGCAATTAGAGGAGAAATTAAAAAATATATGGAAACAACAGAAATGAAAATACAACAATCCAAACACTTTGGGACGCAGTGAAGGCAGTCCTGAGAGGAAAATACATTGCAATCCAGGCCTATCTCAAGAAACAAGAAAAATCCCAAATACAAAATCTAACAGCACACCTAAAGGAAATAGAAGCAGAACAGCAAAGGCAGCCTAAACCCAGCAGAAGAAGAGAAATAATAAAGATCAGAGCAGAAATAAACAATATAGAATCTAAAAAAACGGTAGAGCAGATCAACGAAACCAAGAGTTGGTTTTTTGAAAAAATAAACAAAATTGACAAACCTCTAGCCAGGCTTCTCAAAAAGAAAAGGGAGATGGCCCAAATAGATAAAATCATGAATGAAAATGGAATTATTACAACCAATCCCTCAGAGATACAAACAATTATCAGGGAATACTATGAAAAATTATATGCCAACAAATTGGACAACCTGGAAGAAATGGACAAATCCCTAAACACCCACACTCTTCCAAAACTCAATCAGGAGGAAATAGAAAGCTTGAACAGACCCATAACCAGCGAAGAAACTGAATCGGTTATCAAAAATCTCCCAACAAATAAGAGTCCAGGACCAGATGGCTTCCCAGGGGAGTTCTACCAGACGTTTAAAGCAGAGATAATACCTATCCTTCTCAAGCTATTCCAAGAAATAGAAAGGGAAGGAAAACTTCCAGACTCATTCTATGAAGCCAGTATTACTTTGATTCCTAAACCAGACAGAGACCCAGTAAAAAAAGAGAACTACAGGCCAATATCCCTGATGAATATGGATGCAAAAATTCTCAACAAGATACTAGCAAATTGAATTCAATGGCATATAAAAAGAATTATTCATCATGATCAAGTGGGATTCATTCCTGGGATGCAGGGCTGGTTCAACATTCGCAAACCAATCAACGTGATACATCACATTAACAAAAAAAAAGAGAAGAACCATATGATCCTGTCAATCGATGCAGAAAAGGCCTTTGACAAAATCCAGCACCCTTTCTTAATAAAAACCCTTGAGAAAGTCGGGATAGAAGGAACATACTTAAACATCACCAAAGCCATTTATGAAAAGCCCACAGCTAACATCATCCTCAATGGGGAAAAACTGAGAGCTTTTTCCCTGAGATCAGGAACACGACAGGGATGCCCACTCTCACCGCTGTTGTTTAACATAGTGCTGGAAGTTCTAGCATCAGCAATCAGACAACAAAAGGAAATCAAAGGCATCAAAATTGGCAAAGATGAAGTCAAGCTTTTGCTTTTTGCAGATGACATGATATTATACATGGAAAATCCGATAGACTCCACCAAAAGTCTGCTAGAACTGATACATGAATTCAGCAAAGTTGCAGGATACAAAATCAATGTACAGAAATCAGTTGCATTCTTATACACTAACAATGAAGCAACAGAAAGACAAATAAAGAAACTGATCCCATTCACAATTGCACCAAGAAGCATAAAATACCTAGGAATAAATCTAACCAAAGATGTACAAGATCTGTATGCTGAAAACTATAGAAAGCTTATGAAGGTAATTGAAGAAGATTTAAAGAAATGGAAAGAAATTCTCTGCTCATGGATTGGAAGAATAAATATTGTCAAAATGTCAATACTACCCAAAGCTATCTACACATTCAATGCAATCCCAATCAAAATTGCACCAGCATTCTTCTCGAAACTAGAACAAGCAATCCTAAAATTCATATGGAACCACAAAAGGCCCCGAATAGCCAAAGTAATTTTGAAGAAGAAGACCAAAGCAGGAGGCATCACAATCCCAGACTTTAGCCTCTACTACAAAGCTGTCATCATCAAGACAGCATGGTATTGGCACAAAAACAGACACATAGACCAATGGAATAGAATAGAAACCCCAGAACTAGACCCACAAACGTATGGCCAACTCATCTTTGACAAAGCAAGAAAGAACATCCAATGGAAAAAAGACAGTCTCTTTAACAAATGGTGCTGGGAGAAATGGACAGCAACATGCAGAAGGTTGAAACTAGACCACTTTCTCACACCATTCACAAAAATAAACTCGAAATGGATAAAGGACCTGAATGTGAGACAGGAAACCATCAAAACCTTAGAGGAGAAAGCAGGAAAAGACCTCTCTGACCTCAGCCGTAGCAATCTCTTACTCGACACATCCCCAAAGGCAAGGGAATTAAAAGCAAAAGTGAATTACTGGGACCTTATGAAGATAAAAACCTTCTGCACAGCAAAGGAAACAACCAACAAAACTAAAAGGCAACCAACGGAATGGGAAAAGATATTTGCAAATGACATATCGGACAAAGGGCTAGTATCCAAAATCTATAAAGAGCTCACCAAACTCCACACCCGAAAAACAAATAACCCAGTGAAAAAATGGGCAGAAAACATGAATAGACACTTCTCTAAAGAAGACATCCGGATGGCCAACAGACACATGAAAAGATGTTCAACGTCGCTCCTTATCAGGGAAATACAAATCAAAACCACACTCAGATATCACTTCACGCCAGTCAGAGTGGCCAAAATGAACAAATCAGGAGACTATAGATGCTGGAGAGGATGTGGAGAAATGGGAACCCTCTTGCACTGTTGGTGGGAATGCAAATTGGTGCAGCCGCTCTGGAAAGCAGTGTGGAGGTTCCTCAGAAAACTAAAAATAGACCTACCCTATGACCCAGCAATAGCACTGCTAGGAATTTACCCAAGGGATACAGGAGTGCTGATGCATAGGGGCACTTGTACCCCAATGTTTATAGCAGCACTCTCAACAATAGCCAAATTATGGAAAGAGCCTAAATGTCCATCAACTGATGAATGGATAAAGAAATTGTGGTTTATATACACAATGGAATACTACGTGGCAATGAGAAAAAATGAAATATGGCCTTTTGTAGCAACGTGGATGGAACTGGAGAGTGTGATGCTAAGTGAAATAAGCCATACAGAGAAAGACAGATACCATATGGTTTCACTCTTATGTGGATCCTGAGAAACGTAACAGAAACCCATGGGAGAGGGGAAGGAAAAAAAAAAAAGAGGTTAGCGTGGGAGAGAGCCAAAGCATAAGAGACTGTTAAAAACTGAGAACAAACTGAGGGTTGATGGGGGGTGGGAGGGAGGGGAGGGTGGGTGATGGGTATTGAGGAGGGCACCTTTTGGGATGAGCACTGGGTGTTGTATGGAAACCAATTTGACAGTAAATTTCATATATTAAAAAAATAAATAAATAAATTTAAAAAAATAATAAAAATAAAAAAAAAAATCTTGTACTGCCTTTGGCACAAAAACAGACACTCAGATCAATGAAACAGAATAGAGAAGCCAGAAATGGACCCACAAACGTATGGCCAACTAATCTTTGACAAAGCAGGAGAGAATATCCAATGGAATAAAGACAGTCTCTTCAGCAAGTGGTGCTAGGAAAACTGGACACAACATGCAGAACAATGAACCTAGACCACTTTCTTACACCGTACACAAAAATAAACTCAAAATGGATGAAAGACCTCAATGTAAGACAGGAAGCCATCAAAATCCTCGAGGAGAAAGCAGGAAAAAACCTCTTTGATCTTGGCCGCAGCAACTTCTTACTCAAGTCTCCAGAGGCAAGGGAAACAAAAGCAAAAATGAACTACTGGGACCTCACAAAAATAAAAAGCTTCTGCACAGCGAAGGAAACAATCAGCAAAACTAAAAGGCAACAGACAGAATGGGAGAAGATATTTGCAAACAACATATCAGATAAAGGGTTAGTATCCAAAATCGATAAAGAACTTATCAAACTCAACACCCAAAAAACAAAGAATCCAGTGAAGAAATGGGCAAAAGACATGAATAGACTCTTCTCCAAAGAAGACATCCAGATGGCTAACCAATACATGAGAAAATGTTCAACATCACTCATCATCAGGGAAATATAAATCAAAACCACAATGAGATACCACCTCACACCTGTCAGAATGGCTAACATTAACAACTCAGGCAACAACAGATATTGGCGAGGATGTGGAGAAAGAGGATCTCTTTTGTACTGCCGCTGGGAATGCAAGCTGGTGCAGCCACTCTGGAAAACAGTACGGAGATTCCTCAAAAAATTAAAAATAGAACTACCCTACGACTCATCAATTGCACTACTAGGTATTTATCCAAGGGATACAGATATGCTGTTTCAAAGGGACACATGCACCCCAATGTTTAGCAGCACTATCAACAATAGCCAAAGTATGGAAAGAGCCCAAATGTCCATCCAGGGATGAATGGATTAAAATGATGTGGTATATATATACAATGGAGTATTACTCAGCAATCAAAATGAATGAAATCTTGCCATTTGCAACTACATGGATGGAACTGGAGGGTATTATGCTAAGTGAAATTAGTCAGTTAGAGAGAGACAAAAATCATATGACTACTCATATGAGGACTTTAAAATACAAAACAGATGAACATAAGGGAAGGGAAACAAAAATAATATAAAAACAGGAAGGGGGACAAAACAGAAGAGACTCTTAAATATGGAGAACAAACAAGAGGGTTGCTGGAGGGGTTGTGGGAGGGGGGGATGGGCTAAATGGGTAAGGGGAATTAAGAAATCTACTCCTGAAATCATTATTGCACTAATTTGGATTTAAATTAAAAAAAAAACAACTTGTACTGCCTTTATTGATACAGACACAGAAATTAGAAACCTCACCCTCCTCTGTAAAGTCTTCCAAGCTGCACCCCACTAGTGGACCCTTGTCTTCCACTTGCCTTGTTCATTCTGTGTTGTCCTCATCACAGGTGCCTTGTCATTATCAGCCTCCCTGGCTACACTCAGAGTTCATTAAGACAGGGACCTTGTTTTCTTCATCCTCTATGATATTTGGCTTATGTATGTGCTTTATAAACATTTTGAGGAAAGAAAGGAACAGAAGGTGGGGAGGTAGGATACACATTTAAAGCATGGAAATTCCATGTTTTAAAAGTATCTGCCCTTGGTGAAATGGCCAAGAATGACTACATTCTTGTCTGTTTCCCCCATGTCCTCATTTCTGGCTTTTCCTGCTCTCTTTTTAATTTCTTTTCTTCCTCTCTGTCCTAATTTCACATGGGATCTCTCAACATCCTGTTCATGACTAGCCGTGTCTTGTATACCATGGGAAATTTCAGGGGGGATTTAGGGCTTCAGAAATGAGGTGCCTCCATTTGGGACAACAGGTCCTCTATGTGTGAAAGAAGCACCTAGTGGGTGCTCTCTGGTATCATTATAAAGCTCTGCCCTGGTTTGTCCAGGACTCCACCTGGTAGCTGGGACTATGTCCCAAATAGGTCTAAAAATCTGACTCCTCACACAGTGCCTTGAACCCACCAGATCTCCCTAAATGTGTGACGCAGATGCTGAGGATGAGGCAAAAATACAATATTGCTTCCAAGGATGCTCAATGACTCTTACATACAGTGCCAAATAGCTCAGCACACAGACAGTATCACATAAAGAGGAAAAAAGTGTAGGAAGAAGCTATTTTCAGTTTAGCTTATAGGCAAGTTCTCTATAATTTTAAGAAATAAAATTTTATTTTATACTTTAGTAATATTTTATTTGGGCTATAAATCGGGGTGGGTGTGCATGGTAAGAATTTCAGGGCTTAATGGCTTTAAAGCCATGGTTCTTAGAATGTGGTCTGGATCTGGACCATCAGCATCACTTGGGAACTTGTCAGAAATACAAATTGTTAGCCATGTACCAGACCTGCATTTTCACAAGCCCTCTAAGTGATTCTGATGCATGCCCAAGTGTGAGAACCACTGATACAAGGGCTTTAAAATGACCTCATGTATAGAGGATACTAATATACTAAACTTGGAATTCAAAAGGGCACCTTAAAGTTCAGGATCTCTTGAAGCTACACAAATGCTAGCTCATTCACTCTCTCTACTTCCCATTGATACAGGCAGGGAAAATACCACTGCCCCTGTTTTATATAGAAATAAAACTAAATCTGGGGTTGGGTTGGGGTAACCCACTGCATACAACATTTTCAGGGCTGCAAAGTTAAAATTTGCATGGTCCAAATAACCAGAAAGAACATTTGCACCTGTTGTTTCTCTTCTCTTGTTGAGGGTAGGGAGAAACTCTTGAAAACATCTTAACATGCTCAACAGGCAACTGGACATTTCCCAAAAGCATAGGCTGATGCTGAATGTGAGCAAAGCCTAGCTCAATTCACAGAGGTGTGTTTCATTTCTGAGTGACAAGGCTTATACTCCGACATATTTTAGTTTAAATTGTCCCTTGTATCCTGTTAACATTCTGACATATATGAACACTACAGTGATTATCGTAGCTGTGAATCTCCCCAAAAATGTAGTTAGAGCAAAACAGGTACTGGCTACCTGAACAGGCTCATCCCCTGTAAAACCGCACAAGGATATTTCTTCAAGGCTTCTATGTAATAATGGAAGCCCAGAGTTCTGAAAGTAATAAGATTCTCATCTGCAATGAGGGCCCTGCTGTGAGCACCTCCCCAGACGAGTATTTCAAAAGCATGCTTCCTCATCATCTATCAAAGTCTGATAGCCTTTATCTGCTCTCCTTTCCTGCATACTCTTAGGCATTTAGCTTTCACCTTGTGTCTTCTAAATTGCTTACCACATATCCATCTGTTTCCTCTCTTCTCAAATGAGCTAACATCTCCCACCTGCTCCCATCTTTACTGTTCCCTTTGTCCAATAAGTTTATACCAGCTTTATTCCCTTTTTGTCACTTGAGGGGAGCTCTAGGCAGAGATAAATGCAATTTTTTTCAAGTTTTATTTAAACTCCAATTAGTTAACATATAGTGTAATACTGGTTTCAAGAACAGAATTTAGTGATTCATCACTTACATACAACACCCAGTGCTCATCACAAGTGCCCTCCTTAGTACCCATCACCCATCTAGGCCATCCCCTGCCTACCTCCCTCTATCTACCCTCAGTGTGTTCTCTATAAATTCATGTTTTTGTTCCATGTTCCTAATGCTCATTTTTATAAAAGCATACAGTCTAAAAGGGAATTTAGATATCATCTATCCAATCCAGTGTTAATTTCTTTTTTTGTAGTGGAATCTAGCTTTTTCAAGACAACCTTATGTGTAAATCTAATATATAAAACAGATAAGAGTGAAACTATTTTGGTTGAAGCTGGTAAAGGAGCAGGGTATGCATCTCATTTCTCTTCAAAATATTTAAAAATATCTGTTAAGGGCCTCCTCTGCACCAGACGCTGTGTCAGACTCTGGAAAAACACAGATGAGCAGTGCAGACACGGGTTCTGTTTAGCTGCTCAGAGCCTTGCCCACTCTTCCCCAACGAACCCAATTTGAAACTTTCTGATCGAATCTGAGATCCAGAGAAGAAAAGTGACTTAGCCAAAAGAAAGACTTCCTGGTCTTCAAATCCACACTTGGGAGCTAAATGTACCTAGTAAGTGTTACTGATGTGCAATTGAACAGATCATACCATGATGATCAGGAGAAAAAAATCCAGGAGCTATGTTATGACTGAAACTTCACACAGAGAAGTGGAATAAGCTACAAAAGGCTATAAACTGTGCATAAAGCTTCTAATAAAATAGTGATGAATGCCTGCACATCTGAACACTTTATTTTTGAGAGAGGGAGTGAGAGGGGTATGAATGAGTGAGGGGCAGATAGAGAGAGAGAGAGACAGAGAGAGAGAGAGAGAGAGAGAGAGAGAGAAATATCCCATGCAGTCTCCATACTGTCAGCGCGGAGCCCAAAGCGGGGGAGGAGCTCACCTGAAGCAGAGTTCAAACTCTCCCAATGCTGGGCTTGAACTCACAAACTGTGAGATCATGACCTGAGCCAAAGTTGGATGCTTAACCAACGTAGCCTCCTGGACACATGATCTTTATTCCTGCCACTCCCTTTTAAGAGATCACTTTTGGTCATGAAATTTAAAACTTTAAAATAAAATCTCACAATCAAATTTCAAAGAAAAAAATCTCAGCCCTTTTCACCAGGGCCTATAGGTATAGCCTCTGCTAGTCTACCAATATTAGGTGTGACAATTTATCATCTAGTGCTAGAAGTTACCAAAACTGGGCTTTTTAGATTCAAGAAAAAGAAGAAAAACTAAGAAATAGGGTTTTATCCTTGAAGCTCAGCAATCCCATTTATCATACAGACAATGCTAAAGAAATTTCAGCTTTGTTTTTCAGACCAAATCACTTCCAATAACTGACTGACCTTCAGAGTGATGGTCACTTGGCTGCATGCCTAAGTGTGACCTGTTTCTACAGGAAGAGTTACAGGTTCCTCTTCCAGGGAACCTGGAAAGCCTGTTATGCACTGCCACTGGTGGATCACAATGGATCACTGAATTTCAACTATTTATTTCACCCTTGGAGACTGGGGATCACTTACACTAAGAAATTTTGAGTTGCCTGGCCCTGTGCCAGACTTTCAATTTCTCTTGGCCTCAGTTTCCTCCTGTATAAAATGAAGACACTGGACTGAAATATCTGTAAGATTCCTGCCAAGCTTTTCTACTCCTTGGATATTCCATTAGAATCAGCACATATCACTACATTTTGGAATCTGAAACAACTTACCTGGAGAGGTGCAACCGAGGACATTTTCCAAACACCTGACCAGTGCTTCAATATCACTGTCCTGTCAAAACAAGACAGATTTACTTCCATGTATGACAGAAGAATATTTACTGACATAGAAAAATGTTCTTGCTACATTTAGGCAAAACAGAACACACATACACACACACACAAAACTGGTTGCAAAATTATTTGACGATATGATCCCATTAAAATTTTTTTCATTGAAGTATAATTAATGTACAGTATATTAGTTAATATACATAACTAATATATATTAGTTTAAGGTGTACAATACAATGATTCAACATTTCCATACATTACTCAGTGCTCATCAAGGTAAGTGTACTCTCGATCTCCTTTATCTGTTTCACTCATTGCCCACCCCCCTGCCCCGGCACCTCCACTGTGGCAGCCACAGTTTTTTCTCAGTATTTAAGAGCAGGTTTTTTTTTTTTTTTTTGGTCCATTTTCTCTTTGTTGTTCATTTGTTTCTTAAATTCCATATATAAGTGAAATCATATGGTATTGGTCTTTTTCTCACTTGGCATTACACCCTCTAGGCCCATCCATGTTGTTGCAAGTGGCAAGATTTCATTTTTTATGGCTAATATTTTACTGTATAGACATACCACATCTTCTTTATCCATTCATCTATTGATGGACACTTAGGTTGCTTCCCTAACTTGGCTATAGTAAATAATGCTGTAATATACATAGGGGTGCATATATCTTTTCAAATTAGTGTTTTCATTTTCTTTGGGAAAACAGTCAGTAGTGGAATTACTGAATCTTCTGGTAATTGTATTTTTAATTTTTTCAGTAACATCCATACTGTTTTCCACAGTGGCTGTACCAGTTTGCATTCCCACCAACAGTGCATGAGGGTTCCTTTTTTTCCCCATTCTCACAACACTTGTTATTTCATGTATTTTTTATTTTAGTTGTTCTGACAGGTATAAAATGGTATCTCATTGCGGTTTTCAGTTGCATTTTTCTGATGATTAGTGATGTTGAGCATGCTTACATGTTGGCCATTTGTATGTCTCTTGTAAAACTGTCTATTCAGGTCCTCTGTCCATTTTTAAATTGGATTGTTTGTTGTTTTAGTGTTGAGTTGTATAATTTCTTTTCATATTTTGGATATTAACCCCTCATCAGATACATCATTTGGAAATATCTTCTCCCATTCAATAGGTTGCCTTTTTATTTTGTTGATGGTTTCTTCCACTGTGCAAAACCTTTTTATCTCGATGTAGAATGATCCAATTTTTTACAAGAAAAACACCTGTATGTATACGTATATCTGTATCTCAGTCTCTTCATATCAATCTATAGATCTATTCCTCTATTTCTCTGATGGGAAGAACATACACTGAAAATTTTAACAGTGCTTTTGACTATAAGGAAAGATTATGGATGATATTTATTTTCTTTTTGGTGTGCTTAAGTATTTTCTAAATTTTCTACAATAAACAAATATTACTTATTTAATCAACAAAATAGTAAATGCTACTTAGAATGGGGAAATGGTTTTATTCAATCTATATCATCTATTCAATACATCAAAAATGAAGTGAATATTTTTTTTCCTAGTGAGTGCCTCTACCAGCTCTTCTTTGGAAATGTGTGGTCTTCATAGGGTCATAAATCTAAGAATTGTATTTCTTATTTGCCTTAACTCTCAGTGAGAGTCAGATACCCCCCTGAGGGCTACAGGGATCCCAGAACTGTATTTGGCAACAAATATTGTCTCTAATACAAAATAAATATCTGCCCTCTACCCAAGTGGCTAGAAATATCCACAACAGCGTCATAATGATCTGGGGAAAAGGAATCACTTAATTATTTTCAGATTTGTGACTATACTGAGGGAAGTTAATAATTTATGGCTCATCTGCTCCATTTCAAAACAAGCAACACATTTCATATTGGAGTAATTGTGAATTTTAGAAAAAATGTACTATGGTATAATAGACTAAAATATTACATAAGTGTGTTATTTCATAATATAACAACTGGTGGGATTCGGACCACTTTTTATGAATGTGGTGAAACCCAGGATCATTTCATGTGCTGATGTATAGAAGAGGCAATGATGAAGAAGATATGTCTGGTCAATCCTGGTCAATGAGGCCAAAGCACTAACTGAAGACCTTGGTGTCCAGCCCAGGAATAGGGAGGCAGGAAATCCAGAAGAAGAAAAAACAGATCCCTTCCTTCTTCTGTACCCTTGTGGTCTCCAAACTTAACAGGGACAGCCTTGAGGCAAAGAGGAAACTGGCAGAGACATGCTCTGTCAGAGGAAAAGCAGAACACCCATTGGCACACACAGGTGATGACACCACCCCAGCAAGCCCAGGTTCTAAGCCTTGCTGCTCTACTAAGTGTGCTGGCCTAGGCCAAGTAGTTTGACTTCTCAGGTCTTAGTTTCTGCATCTATATATGCGAGGCCAACTTGGTCCCCAGGCCAAGCTTCCGGCCAAATGCAGCCACGTGAGTGACTTCAAACAATATCACATGGAAAAGAAGAACTTTCTAGTGAGTCTAGGCAACCCACAGAATCATGA
This sequence comes from Panthera pardus, assembly GCF_024362965.1. Taxonomy (NCBI): domain Eukaryota; kingdom Metazoa; phylum Chordata; class Mammalia; order Carnivora; family Felidae; genus Panthera; species Panthera pardus. The sequence goes on from NW_026526721.1 coordinate 130,422,091, forward strand.
GACAATAAATCACTGTGTTTTTTTTGTTTTTTTTTTTTAATGTTTATTTATTTTTGAGAGAGACAGAGACAGAATGCAGATGGGTTAGGGGCAGAGAGAGAGAGGGAGACACAGAAGCAGAAGCAGGCTCCAGGCTCTGAGCTGTCAGCACAGAGCCCGACGCGGGGCTCGAACTCACGAGCTGTGAGCTCATGACCTGAGCTGAAGTTGGACGCTCAGCTGACTGAGCCACCCAGGCGCCCCAATAAATCACTGTTTTAAGCCATTAATTTTTGGAGCATTTTGTCACACAGTAAGAAGATAACTGAGATACTAAATAAACTGAGATGGCAGATCATGTACTTTACATTTTTATTTATCCAGCACCCCGCACAGTCCTGGGAACATGACCCATGCTAAATGCTCACCTGCCCAGGTCTCTTCCAGCTTCCGTGATTTGCAAGTAAGTAAAACAGAAGACTGGCATCTACTCTTTAGATCATAGTCTACCTCTAGGTGGACAGCAGGGCTCTTCCCACTCAAAGTTCATCCTTACTGGGAAAGTAGAGGAAAAAGCATACTACTTCTTAATTCTATGACCTTAGTCAAGTAGGTTAACCTCTCCAAACCTCATTTTTCTTCATTTGTAAAGTGAGGAGAATAATGTCCTGTATCTCACACAGGGCTCTTATGAAAAGTGAATGAAATAATAAAAAGTCTTTAGAACAGGATATGGCTTGTTGGAAATAGTCAATGGGTGGAAGAAGAGAGTTGGGCAGAATGGGATGGGACGGGAAAGGGACAGAGACATAAAAGATTAAAAAGTCCCAATCACTGTGCCTGCCACAGAACATGGAGATTCACAATAAGTATTTGAGTTGAGTGCAAGCAACAGAAACAGCAAGAACCGGAGTCAGGTTGTAGGAAGCATCCAGATGGTTGGGACATTTCAGTTATATCTTCCCAACACAGAGGATAGGGAATCCTGTACAAGGGTGTGGGGAGGGCAGAAATAATTCTAATTCAATTGAATGAATGAACGAATGAATGAATGAATACTAACTTTTACTAAAGTCTTAATATGTGCCAATGTTGCACCAACTTACATGTATTAATTTATTTAAACTCAACTAAGTGGCGCTATTGTTCTCCCCATTTAATAGCTGAGAAAACTGAGACACATACAGACTCCATAATGTGACTAGGTTCATGCAACTAATAAGAGGTAGAAAGGGTATTTGAAGTTATAGATCTGTGTATCAGATATTTGAAGTTATAGTACAGATGTAGAGTATACACAGAATACACAGACACCCATGCAGTTTTGTCTGGACTTTCATCCCATGCTATTAAAAATTCTTCAGAAACATAATTTTAATAGCAGCATAATATTGCACTCTAGTGCCATATCACATTTATTTACCCATGCCCCCCTCATTGGACCTCCAGGTTACTTCCACTTTTCTTTATTTTAAGTAATATTGCAGTGACTATCTTTGGACACACATCATGGCCCCATGTTTAATATTATTTCTTTAGGTTAGTAGAATTATTGAGCCAAAGACTGTAAACATTTAGAAACGGTCATTTTTTCTCTGCTCTCGCCCTTATCTTCACACTCTCATCCATCCCAAGCAGAGCATTTTCTTCACAATGAGCTACTTCATACTTTGTTTCATCCTCCTCTCATTAAAATTTGCTTTCACTCAGGAAAAGATATGGTATATCCATTTAAAGCCAAGTTAATTGATAAGGCTCATGTGTTATCTCAGGATATTTGTGTTTCAATAAGGGATATAACCTCATATCAGAGGAATGAATTTCTAATAGCAAAAGTTTAGGCAGCAGAAAGCAAGCATGTCAAAGGAAAAAGTCAGGTGGTATCTTTACAGGGCTGTAAAAATCATACTGCACAGATTCTCATTTAAATATCAGCAAGTTCTGTCTGACTAAATAATCCAGATGATCTTCTCACCTTAGAGCTAGTCGTGGTGAACAATTAGTTAGTACAAACACACACACACACACACACACACACACACACACACACACACAAGGTCACTTCATTACCCAGCTGTATTCCATTCAGAAAACATTTACTGAATACTAGTTATATGCCAAATGTATACAAAGATCAGGGAGAACAGATGAGCCTTACTTAGCCCATGGTTTGAGGACATATCACCCATTTCCATAGATGGAAGGGAAGAGGGCACATGAACTGAGGCCAGGAGGGATGAGCTTGTGTCCCAGAGTATAACAGACCATCCTCTTTCAGCAGGAAATTCCATTATTTCCCGTGCAATACGTCTTCTCCACAATCAGGTGGCTGGTAGGGTCACAAAAGCCAAACCAGGAAACCAATACAAAGGCCCTTTTTTTTTCTTTTAAAGGAGAAAGAGCCACATATTAAAAGTAAACAAAAATCCAATAACTACACTAGCTACCCTAGCTCAAGCTACCATCATCTCTTGCCTGGACCATGCAACAACTTCCTTACTCCTTTGCTTCCACTGTGGTTTCACTTCGATCCATTTCCCTCACAAGAGCAACTACTGCGTTGCTGTGCACAGAATAAAATCTAGCCCTCTGTACATAGGATAAATCCTATCATGGCTTTTCCATGTTCTGTGTGATCCAGCTCCTCCTGATCTTTCCAACCTCACTTCTTTCCTATTTCCCTCATGTTCACTATGCACCGACCACATTGCTCTCTTTTCTTCAAATGCATCAAGATCGTTTGCACCTTGGGGCCCTTCTCATTGGCTAAGAACGCTCTTGTGTCACATATTTAAGGGACTGCCTTTCTCATCCTTGAGGTCACAACATTCTGTCACATGCTCAGGGGTTCTCTGAGCACCTATCTGAATTATGTTTCCACCACCACAGCCAGCCCTATCACGGTGCTCTGTTTGTTTTGACTCACTTTTCCAAAGAGAAAATTAATGTTCTGTTCATTATCGTGAGCTACATGAGCGCAGAACCATACCTGCTCAGAGCTGGGCACACAGGAAGCAATCCATAAACCTTTTCCAAACATGTTGATGAAAGAAAAGCCACACCAGAACAACAGACAGAATATTCTTGTTTCTACCTCACTGCACGTTTTACTTAAATTCAGAGCTTCTCAATCCTGTGCAAACTTTGAGTGCATCTTCCCCACTGAATTCTTTTGGAGGATTTTATCCGCAGAGCTTCCTTTTGAGCCATCTGACTGTGCAGCTCGTGCTTCAACCTGTCTTTTCTTCTCGCCTCTCAGATGTCTTACCATAGGGCTATTTTCTGACTCCTTCTGAGCTGACCCCAGAGACAGATATGACCTGACAGGCTGTCCCCAAACTGGAGCTTCCTTTGGTGAAATCCTTCTCGTGAACCTTCTGGGAAACTTCCTGTTGCTACCTTCCGAATGTCCCCAAATGAGGCATGTGGTTTCCAAAGATGACCCCACTGTGGGCCACAGCCTTGCCACCACAGGGTCCACACCACTGGGCACTGTGGGATGTGTAACTGTTAAGGGATAAAAGCCTCACATGGAGCATGTGAGTGTCAGGTTTAGAATTGCTCATCCCAAATTTAGCTTTCTGCTCATTAGTCTCTCAGGCTTTCCTCATTTCATGGTTGGTTCTTCCTGGGGCTGGCTCACTATTCTTCCCAATTCCACATTCTAGCAAGCCTCATGTTACTCATCCTACAGACCCTGTGACCCTTGAGGAACCGGAACCTTTACTCCCTGGGTCACAGATTCATCTACTGTGGCCTCAAGAAAACTATCCCTCATCAACTCAGTCTACAAAACCATCCCTGCTGCTACTGTTACGAAACATTTGCTGATATTTACCAAAATATGAGCCAAAGAACTTTAAAATTTTTATTTAAAGTTTACTTATTTTAGACAGAGAGACAGAGACAGAGACAGAGCATGAGTGGGGAATGGGCAGAGAGAGAGGGAGACACAGAATCGGAAGCAGGCTCCAGGTTCTGAGCTGTCAGCACAGAGCCTTATGTGGGGCTTGAACTCACAAACCATGAGATCATGACCTGAGCTGAAGTCAGACACCTGAATGACTGAGCCACCCAGGCGCCCCTAGAACTTTTTAAAAGGAATCTATGAAAATACATCTCAGAAATACTGTGTATGATATCTTGGAGATTCACAACTTTCATGAACATATTGAAAGCTCTGAAAAGCTCTCTAGTAAAGATTTAAAATCTTGTTTAACACAGTATTTCCCAAACCTAATTGCCCATGAAAGCTAGTTCATTCTGTGAAAGTTGCAGGAACATACTTTGGGAAATCCTCATGTGAACAAATAGATTAACAGAGCCTCCTGTGTTAGTTCATACATTCTAGGATCCCCAAGTGTCTTTACTGAATTTAGTCCTGGGACTTCTGCAAGCTTCCTGTCCTTACTCTTTTGTTCAAGTAAAATTTTCTACTAAGAGAACCTCTCTTCTGTTATACATAATAAGCTCCTCTTCATTGGAGGAAAGATTGTTTGGTTATCTTTACTAATGCCTTTAATTTTTCAATTAAATAATTTTTTTAGTTCTTTGAGATTAAAAAATAATGCCACTTTCCCACCATTGCCCTCAAATCTCTTTACTTAAAACAGTTAGCAAGAACTAGCATTTCAGCTAGTAGATATCTGCATGTAGTTATTTACATCCTGCCACTTCACATTAGAACCAGGATTCTTTAGATTCTGGAGCCACTTCAAGAAAAAGGATGGAGCACAGTTTTGCTTTTTTTCCTCTGCATAGATTAACTGAAAGGGTTTTATACTTTAACTTTACAAACATAGGTCACAGTTACCCAAAGGGTTTTAGGATGAAACTAGAAAAGTATTTTCAGAATCAGTAACTCACATTTGGTGATGGCAGACCTGTATCAAACCCTGTGTTAATTTGAGTATTAAAATTCAATGTGCTTCAATTAATTTCTCACTCTCCCCCTTTTTTAAAACTGAAGTGTAAAAAAAAAGAGGTTAGAGTGGGAAAGAGCCAAAGCATAAGAGACTCTTAAAAACTGAGAACAAACTGAGGGTTGATGGGGGGTGGGAGGGAGGGGAGGGTGGGTGATGGGTATCGAGGAGGGCACCTTTTGGGATGAGCACTGGGTGTTATATGGAAACCAATCTGACAGTAAATTTCATATATTGGAAAAAAAACAAAGTGTAGTAGACATACAATATTATATTCGTTTCAAGTGTGCAACATAGTGATTCAACATTTATATACATTACAAAGTGATCACCACAGTAAACTAGCTACCATCTCACTCTCCTTTTAATTGCTGACCTGTGGAGAAAAGCCTAAAAGGGGCAATGGGAAAACAATTAACAGGAAACTGTTGCACGGGGCCATTTCTACCTCACACTTGTGATAGAGAGGCTTTCCAATCTTGTTTTGTATTCTGAGCAAATGGAGCTCTTGGCCTATCAGCTTTGGAGATGAGGTCTGCAAACATTTGTGGCTGACTGTTCTCAGAGTTAATGTCATTAAAGCAGCCAATGAGTGTCTGGGAAGCAACTAGCTGTTCTTTTTTTATTCAGTAGATACATAGTCCTCTTACCCGATGATTCTCAAATTTCACTGTGTGTAGGAATCATCCAGGGATCTGGTTAAGAATGTAGAATCTGATTCAGTAGGTCCGGTGTAGGGCTGAGATTATGCATTTTAACAAGCTCTCAGTAGCTGCTGATGCTGCTGGTCCACGGACCACAATTTCAAGAGCAAACTTTAACCAACATGAATGTTATGGACATTGAGTTCAGGTAGACTTCTGTAATGAGCGGGCCACGAGGATTGTTCTAGAAAGGTCTATCTGCCTCAGAGAATTCTCTTTTATTCAATTAGTGTGAATGTTACTTTAAGCTGGGAAGAAATGCCATGAGCACCTATTTTGCCAACTCAAGACTTTCTGACTACAGCACCATTGACATGTTGGGCTTGGTAATTCCTTGTGTGGGGGACCCTGGTGTGCACTGTAGGGTGTTTAGCAGTATCCCTGTCCTCCACCCACTACTAGTACCCTCCCTCATCCCAGGTTGTGACAATTAAACACACCATTAGACATTTCCAAATATCCCCTGGAGGGCAAAACCCCACTGTGCTTACATGGAATCACATGGCATCATATTTGTTGTGTTCTATTCCAGAGTACCTGAGTTTATAGTTTTAATTGACCACAATGTGTATGTAGCTCACAACTCTAAAGTCATCTCCATGAGGGAGAACTATTTAAGTGCTAAGACTAAGACATTTCACCTTCCCTGCATGGCTGCAAGAACATGATGCCTTTTCTTTCCTGACATTTAGGATAGTGGGATGTGTGTGTCCAAACATATATATGTACATGTGGGGGGTGGGGGGGGGTGGTGTATAACCATAGAACTTACATTGAAACCACAGATATTAATATATTAGACACATTATAATATGTGTTTAAAACAGTAGCAAAATCTCCCCCTTTACTCTTATTTTCATTCAAGAAATACGTGTGGAACTTTGGTGTGGAAAGTATGGTACTAGATATTTTCATGATGAATTAGAGAGTGGCAAAACTCAAAAGAATCACTGAAGTGCTCAGTGTCAGACACTTTAATATTTTGACTCTTGCATACACTGGAAATTAAAAGTTAATTTAACTTTTTAAATTTATTTTTGAGAGAGAGAGAGACAGAGGGCAAGCAGGGAAGGGGCAGAGAGAAGGAGACACAGAATCCAAAGCAGGCTCTAGGCTCTGAGCTGTCAGCATAGAGCCCGACGCGGGTCTCAAACTCACGAACTGTGAGATCATAACCTGAGCCGAGGTCAGACATCCCCAAAAGTTCATTTAAATGTTAGCTTTGAGTTAACACTTTTTTAATGTTCTGAAACCTTTCTTTGGGCTGTAAAAAAACAAAACAAAACAAAACAAAACAAAACACCCTATCATTGTCAACCACTTGTTGTTTCCCTAGTCAACTTACTATTGATATAATTAGAGAAGTATGACTCCTGGAAAACATAAAAATCTCCCAACCATAAAGAATTCAGTGGTGTAGAAAAAGCAGTTTTCCTTTACAGGAAGAAGACTTTCTATGAGCATTATTTTGTTGGGATCTAATACTCTGGTAGATGCAATGGACCAAATTCTTAATAACATTTGCATATGGATACTCAATAACAGGACAAGGTAGTCAAAACATAGTTACAAGGTATATATCAAACCAGAACTACAGGGCATCTTACATTTTTCATAATTAGTGCTAGAGGAAAGCCCCAGATACTGTCAGCTGTGCATATCACAAGCATTGCTTTGTTCCTTGAAATTCAAACTTTTACTTGAAAGTTGACAAGAAGCTGTTTTGAAAAATATAATCCAATAACTACACCAGCGTATTTCTATGCCAATATTCTTGCTAGAAAAAGAAAAAGAATCTTAATTTAGCATCTATATTACCTAGGACAGTTTCAGCTACAACTAACGAAAAACCTACATAAACTGGCTTAAACAAAGAGCACGAGTATGTTACTTTCCATGCATTCGCAGACCCCCTCTTCTCCAAGAAAATATATCCTCACACTTTTTGGCCACAATGGATTGCATATTCATCTTAAACCAATCCCTCTCAAGTGGAGTCTGATCCCAGTGGCCAGACTGGGTGGAATGAAGCAGGACTTAGGATTTATCCAAAATCCTTTGGCCACTGGCACAAAGCTGAGGCTCTACAGAATGGACCAAGGGAGAGGGGCACAGCCTAGTGGTTAAGAGCATGGACTCTGAAACAAGCCTGCCTGAGTTTAAATATGGCCTTGCCATTTGCCAGTCTTATGTCTTGAGCAAATTACTTAACCTATCCATGCCTCCATTTCCCCATCTGTAAAATGGGTTGTTGGGAGGATTAAATGTTAGCATCTGTAAAATGCATAGATCCATGCCTGGCACATATTAATTGTAATATGTGTTTGTTAAACAAAATGCTCAAAAATGTTTTTTTGGTACACAGCCAATATGGCTCAGCATCTTGGAGTGAACCAGCTTAACTTCCTGGTCAAATTGTTGGAATGGGTAATGCAGTTGAAGAAATCTCTTTCTGAAGCAATTTGCTTCTCAAGCTATTGTGGATAGTCACTTATTCCCCTGAGGGAACAAAGCAATAAGAACCCCCTCACAGAGAGTCCTAGTCCCATGAGGTTTGTTGTCCAAAGTCTAAGGACATTTGACCTTTATCTGGATGAAGAAAACACTGCAGAGGAAGGAGCCCAAAGAGAGGAAGGCAGAGACATAAAGATGCTGTGTCCTTCACTCTGCCACTCCCCACCCCACCACCATGAATGTCTTCCTCTCATTAAGTGAGAGAAAAAGAATTGCAAATTGGCTAAAAAGAAACAAAGCACTTATTTAAAAGAAGTGTTACAGGCAGAGAGCCAAAGCATAAGATACTCTTAAAAACTGAGAACAAACTGAGGGTTGATGGGGGTGGGAGGCAGGGGAGGGTTGGTGATAGGTATTGGGGAGGGCACCTTTTGGGATGAGCACTGGGTGTTGTATGGAAACCAATTTGACAATAAATTTCATATATTGGAAAAAAAATAAAAGAAGTGTTACACAAGTCTGAAACTTGAGCAGTTGAAGAAGAGAGGCGTTAGTTACAAAGTTAGGTAAATGAAAACAATTTACACAGTTCTCTTTGAAGCTGAAGATAGATAGATCGATCAGTCGGATCTAGCAGTTGTATCAGTAAAATGGAAACAAGTTCACAATGTTGTGCCCTTCTTGGAATGAATTCTGAATGAGTGAATGAAAGAACAAATGAATGAATGAAAGGCAACTAGCTGTCAGAAGATCGTATTTTGGGATAAGGGCTCAGTTTGGGCACCAGGAGCCCTGAGCAATTGTATCTTTAGACATTCTCAAGAACGTCCCAGAGTGTTCTTGGTCTGCTCCTACACCTTGTGGTGGCGAAAACTCCACCATCTGTCAGCATCTAGCACCGTCAGCCCTCTGCCAGCAGGTGGGCTATGCTGACTCCCCAAGGCATATCCAGAGAAGGCTCAGCAGATAGCAGCACAGACATGAACAGTTTCACAGCTGTGAAGTGTCTTATGTCTCCAGGGGCTGAAGGCTGCCCAGGATAAATGGGAATGGATACCTACATGGCGTGCGGCCAGGCCCGACACCATTTCTATCGGGGGAACGATCCCAAACAGAGCTCTATAAATGGATGTACAAAGTGGCCATAACCTTCCCTTACAGCTCCAGCCACAGAGGGGAGCTCGACGTCATCTCACTCAGACCCTGGGGCACATCCTCCCACTCAAGGGTCCCTATGTCAGCGGCTGTGAGGGTGTGAAGGGGCTGGTTTCTTTTACCTCTTGGTCACCTCTTGTCAGTCATTCCACAGGGTGAAACTAAACCACACAGAACCCCTTTGCCCACTCATGCTCAGTCATTCCGGACTCACTTTTTCCCTAAGACACCTCATTTGAGTGTACCCGGGACCTCCCCGAAGCTGCAAAGTCATGCCCAGGCCAAAGACTGCCGAAGAAGCAGCCTTGAGACAGGCTGACTTACAAGTGTCATTATATATGTATGAATATCACAATTCTGTTGTAGTTTTTTGGGGGGGAGGGTAGTTTTTCTTGTCTTGATGACTTTGTTGATGATGTATTATTTTTATCAAGGTAAGATTTGCATGCAGGGAAATGCCCAGATCTCAAGTGTACTATTGGCTAAGTTTTAGAAAATGTATACACTCGTGTAGCCACCACCCCAAATAAGATAAAGAACACCCCTGTCATTCCTGGAATTTCCCTCATGCCTCCTTCCAGCCAACCCCCACCTTCCACTGCTACTGTTGTGCTGATTTCTACTGCCATCGATTCATTTTAAGACTTTACTGGGGTGCCTGGGTGGCTCAGTCAGTTAAGTGTCCGACTCTTGATTTCGGAGCAGGTCATGATCTCACAGTTCTTGGGACTGAGCCCCATGTTGGGCTCTGCACTGATGGCATGAAGCCTGCTTGGGATCCTCTGATCCTCTCTGCCCCTTCTCTGCTCATGCTCTCTCTCTCTCAAAGTAAATAAATAAACTTGAAAAAAAAAAAAAGACTTTACTTCAGTTGCCCTTCACTGGATTGGCCTTGCACTTAAAATAAAATCTGCTTTCCTCACAAGACCTTCATGATGTAGCCTGACCTCTCCAACTAACATCGATCTTCTTGCTCGCTATGAAATTTCTCAAACTTGCCAAGCCCTTTCATGACCCTGGGCCTTCCTACATACCCTTCCTCCTCTCTGAGACTCTCCCAGCTCTGTTCCCTTACATCGAGGGGCTGGCTTTTTCTGTCCTTCAGGTCACAGCTGGAAAGTTCATTCTAGAAATTCTACCTGACACCCCCACTCAGTGGGCATCCCCGCCCTTCCCCCCAGAGCCCATTTACTCCATCATTTCCACTTCTTCCTTTCCTCATTGCCCCAGCTGTAAGCATGCTGGCTTGCTGGCTACCTGTATCACTAGACTGTCCACTGGCAGGCATTCACTCATCCATTGATTCCACAACATCTGCTCAGTATTTGCTCTGTGCCAAACGCTGTTCAAGGTGCTAGGAATGCAGGAGTGATACAAACAGTATCTTTGCCCTACTAGCTTCCATTCTAGTGGGGGAAACAGGCCATAAATGAATAAGCAAATAAACAGTTGTAGGTCAGATGATGAAAAGACCTATGGAGGACAAGAAAGCAGGGAAAGGGCAGGACTTCTCAGGCCAGCAAGTGCTATTTTCTATAAGTAGTCTGAGTTCTCCCCAATATGATGACATAGAAACACAGACTTGAAGGTAGACAGGGAGCAAAATAATTTGTGTATTTGGGGCAGGGGGGCATTCTAGGCTTTCAATGGCAGAAACATGCTTGGTGTGTTCCAGAAACAGGAAAGAGGCTAATATGACTGAAGGGGGATGGGTGAGGGTGATTCTCCCAGTGATGGAAAGGAGAGGCTCTTCCATGGGCAATGACGGATGCTGCAAGGTCATTTTGAACAGACTGTGCCTTTCACTTTGAGTGAAGTGTGGGGTGGAGAGAAGGAGGGTTACTGGGAGGTCAGTTAGAAGCTACTGCAATCATACACTGGGGAGGTGATGGTGGCTCTGGCCGTAGAAGTAGAGGTGATCATATTCTAAACATTGAGTCAGCAGGTTTTGCTTCTGGACTGGATGTGGAATTTGAGTGAAAGGACATGAGTCAAGGCTGACTCAAGAGGAGCCGATCTGGACTGGGGCATTAGCTCACTTTGGGACGTGCTTAGTTCAGGGTGTCTATTAGAAGTCCACATGATACCTAACCCCACTCCCAGGAACACCAGGTATGTGAATGTGGAGTTGTGGGGAGACAAAACTCAAGGATGGAAGACACATCTGGGAGCTGACAGACAGCCGATGGGTACTCTGTAAATACACAGCGCTGAGTGGGATGTCCATGAAGGAGGCATTGTGTCTCTTTTGTTCATTGCCTCATACCCAGTGCCTAGAACACTCAGGTGTGCGATGTGTAAATGAACGATCCAAGCAACAACCCACCCGCGTTCTTTCCTGCGAGTTGCTCTACTAAGTTACTGTTTACTCTCTTACAAACTACATCCACCATATCCTGAAAAATGTCACTAAGTTATGGACACCGAAACACCTCAAGGTGACCTTATCCATTTTCTGCACACTCAGATGTACCTTTCACATCTTGCTTTCATCTCATTAGAAGGCAAGCCCTCGCTTATTTGCATTCATAATTCATAGGAAGACAGAGGGTGCCGTTTAGTACAAAGCCATAGGACAGAGCGGATGGCACCTTCATGGAGCCTGCCCTGGAATCTGGAAGCTGACGTCTTTACTCCTATCTCACTGCCAATGGTCGCCTTCTGTCAAGGATAAAAGGTCTCCAAGTGTGTGTAGTGAAGGGAGCACAGAGCCACATCTGCAAAACTCAAACTGCAAACAAGCCCCTCCGGCTCCTGTAACACTAACCGCCTCTGTCACTGAATTCGGAGTCACCGAAACGTGACTGTCAATGTGTCCACATTTCACTGCTAATGCCTTGTTTACTCTGCATTATTAAAACCTTCTCACTGCAGCTGTCTCGTATTAATGCCCAGGTTCGCGGCAAGTTGGTACCTGTGGGGTTACATTCGGGTCACAGACATTCATAGGTATCCAATACAGAACTCTTAAGACATTTTGGATTCTAGTTTGGAAATGTAAAGGATGGAGAGAAGAGAAGAGAAAGTAGGGCCATTGGAGTGGCATCACGGTGCCCAGCCAGGAACTTGGGCAATGAATTTTTCAGGAGCCGGGGAGGCTGGTACCTTTGCTGTGATCCATTTCTCGAGAGGCAGCAGGTGCAGAGGGGCCTGCCCCCAGTCCACCCACTCCCTCCCAACAGCTCACTTGTTCTTGATGAACTGTTTTTCTCTTTTCACGCCACATGCCCAATAGTCTAGGGAAGAAAGTCCTGCAATTTAAGGAACATTTATTGGTTCATGTTGCAAAAGGTAGCCCTTGCAACACATAGTTCTTTATTGCAGGTTAGTTACGATTTTTGACTCCAGTTCTAGCTTTATTCCTACATAAACCCCACAGAGTAAGTGGAAAACTTGGCCCTCTGTTTCCAACATGATTTAAAATCACCTGGTCATGTGTTCACACCTTTTGGAACTGTCCCTTATGTCCCAGGTGTCTTTTTTTCCTCTCCTTTACTAACTTCTACATCCAGTTCGATATGCAGCTCAAATGTCTAGTTGACAAGGAATATTTGCTGGTTTGAATTCCAGCTCTGTCAATAGACTGGGTGACCTAGGTCAAATTAGTTATTCTTTCTTTCTGTTTCACCCTCAGTTGTAAGGTGAGATGGAAGATGTTCATTCCATAATGTGTGTGTGACTATAAAATGGGATAAGGTACGTATAAGACTCAGCACGGCACCAGACATGCTGCTGGGCTGGCTCCGATTTATTAAGAATGATTATTGTTTTCTCTGGCATGGTGTGGACCCATGTACTTCCAGATTAGCAGGTTACATAGAAAGGACAGTCCCTCTGACAACGTCTCAGATGTGTCACATTCCTTTCTTCCTAGACTACACACCATGAAACGGTGTTCACTCTCTCTTCCCAGATGAATAAAGAAAATAAGATTAAACTTCTCTGTATAATTGAATCACAAGGATGGGCTCCTTGCTTGCAAGGGCTGTTTCGGAGGAACTTCCTATTCTTTGCAGACTCTCTTATACCCTGTATGGTTAGGGCACCTGAGGTCAGATGATAGCTATGGACACAGGAATTGGTGTTGGCACAGTGCGGGGGGGGGGGGGGGGTTGCTGGAGAGGAAAGCCCCAAAGGTGCCATTCCGAGTAGGCTTACCAGCTCTGTAAAACCCAGATTACACCACTCCACCACACTCACCCCAGCTCCAGGAGCAGCACGGCAGAGCACGGTGTGGGTTACTGCTGTCCCCTTGCTCTCCCAGCTGCTGTGGACCTCTGCCCAGCCGCCAACAAGGAGTTGGTGGAGGCTAGCGGGGGCTCCCACCACCAATGCTGAAAGGAGTGCACAGACTCTTTACACTCCTGCTCAGTGTGGTTTTGTCTTTATCCACCCTATCGCCTTCCTTCTTCTTCCTCCATTCTTTGGGATTGGGGCAAAAAGTGTAGGTGTGATCCTCAACACGACAGTGGATCTAATGTAAAAGGTTAGGGACTGAAGGCCTTCTGCAAAGCTATGTCCCAGAGCAAGGTGTTGCTGGTCCCTGTCTCACCAGCAATGAACTATGCTTTATCCTGGACAAGAAATGGTAGAGAGGGGAGGGAGAGCAGCTATGATGGAAATGAGGGCTGGAATAGGGGCAGGGGTGGAAACTGTCCCATCAAAGTCCACTAACACCTCAGCAAGGGTGGCTGCTTTATAGCCTGGGACATGGGCCAGGGGGATGCTGATGGAGAGATGACTAAATAGTGGGGCTAGCTGTTTCTTAGAACTGATGCCATCTAAGGTCAATTCAAGACCAAAACTGTTTCCTCCCACCCATGAAGGTAAATTAATCAAGGCATGCAAAATAGCAGTGAAATCAGCCCTACAGTTTGGACTCAAGAGCTCTGGCATCTTCTATTAAAACAAACAAACAAGAAGATAGGAGGAGGAGAGAGATCTGTATCCCACAACAGATTTGGGAGGCAGGCTCCTTTTTGGTTTCAATTTTCACAATTCAACACTTTTCTTAGAATCAGTATCAATTTTCCTTTGTGCACAGCTCAGTAATTCTGTTTGGTAAAACAGGTCAGATAATGCAGTGGCCCCCCAGCTATTCCCTCACCTCCATGATGATGTTCATTCAATCATCACGGAAGAGGGATTATAATTGCTATAACTAAATTGTTGTGCCGGGAGAAAACTGTATAAGGGAGCGGCTTAACAATGTGTCAGCCTGGGCAGCAGCTCTCTTGCTAACTGTGTGGCCTTGGAGAAGTTACTTCGCTTCACTATGCCTCAGTTTCCCCTTGTGCAGAGTGAGGATCTCACAGCAGTCTCATCTTTCAAGGGACATGAGTTTTTTGTTTGTTTAAATTTTTTTAATGTTTACTTTTGAGACAGAGAAAGACCATGAGTGGGGTTGGGGGAGAGAGAGAGGGAGACACAGGATCTGAAGCAGGGTCCGGGCTCTGGGCTGTTAGCACAGAGCCCGATGCGGAGCTCGAATTCACAAGGAGTGAGATCATGACCTGAGCTGAAGTCAGACGCTTAACTGACTGAGCCACCCAGGCGCCCCTCAGGGAACATGAGTTTTAAAGTCAGTGCTTAATACGGTAATGAATTACAGACAAAATGTGCTGTTTCTTTTAGAGCACCAAATGAAATAGTTGAGCTGCACTTAGGAACTGCAGATTATGAAGAACAGTAGTTTTAAATACTGTGAGTCTAGGACAATAATTCAAAGCACCAAGATGTTTTCCATCTGATACACACGGGCCCTAAGAGGCAGTGGGAGAGTGGATTTATAGCTCTCAGCTCTCTTTCTCCATCGGGGACACCCACTTTTTGGTTCAAATGTCAGGCAGAACTGCCTGAAATCACTAATCCACACTCTCTTCCTTTCTCTCACCCTCCCTGTTTCCTCACTCTCACCTTCTCACCTTCACCCTTTCTTGAATTCCAGCCAGTTTGATGTAGTTGCACTACAACACATGCATCAGAGGGCCTTTGCGAGAAGTGGCTGTGACGGTGGGGGGTGGGGTGGGGGGGGGCAGCATTTCCATTTCTCTTCAAGAGCCAGCCTGCTGACAGTGAAGCTGTGGAGTCAGCTGACCACCCCCGGCCACTGCCCCTCAGGATCCACTCTTGCTCGGCAGCTCCCAGCCCGTTCGAGCTTGGGGATACCAGAGCCAGGCCATTCCTGCCCAGTTTGGTTTCCTCTGACGGGCAGGGCAGTCTCTGCTCTGGGGCTCTCCTATCAATTGCCCTGCACGCTGACAATGCCATCCAGTCCTTCTTTCCCTTCCATCCTTACCCTCAAAGATGCAGACCAGCATTGTGGTTTGAGGCTCTCCCCAATTCTATCTTGTCATCCGTTTCCCAGAGGACCTGACCTGACACAACATATAACGTACAGGGAAAGGAATAAAGGTTCTAGAGATGTTAGGTGTTAGTGTTATAATACCAATTGGATTTGATAAAACTAATAACTTCACTAACAGAAGACACTTGTAGAGGCACATATTCTCATGATGACCTGATCCAAGAGTCCTCAGTAGACTCTTAGGCCTTGCCTAGCCTGTATCCATTTCTCTGCCCCTGTGGCACTATTCCAAGAACATTCTGCTCTTTCTAATGCTTCACTGTGTGGAGAGAATTTCAAAACCACTAGAGGATTTGGTGAAAGCTACAGAATTAGCTGGAAAAATGGGCCTCCACAGCCCTTCGTCTTGGCAAGAACAAACACCGTGGTCCTAAGAGCCTTCTTAAAACAAGTATTGATGAAAGCTACCTTCATTAAACAACAGAGCCTTTCCCAGGGGAGTTCTGTGTGAAGTCATTATGGTCTACCTAGCGTGTGGATTCCTGGTGCACACGGGACATTGATTAGTCTTACTGAGGGAAATGATGGTCAAGGCAGCAAGGGAAACACATAGGGGTCTCTGAACACACCCATCAATCTGCAGCCCTAAAGCATGTCCATTAGAGCAAAACCCTTTTCAGTGACAGGTTCCACAAATACTGTTGAAAACCCTGTGATGATGACAGCTATAAACTCCATTCTCCTGAGACCTATGAGGCTGGTTCTGATTCAGCGACCACAGACTTCACAGAGCAGCTATCAACGGTATGATAATGGTTTGTGATAAAGGTGCTGTTGATGTTCTGCTGAAAGCAGCAGAGAAGAAACTGATGATCAACAGCAATTAGGTGCTTAATAAAACTGCTTTGGAGATGCTGCTGCTTGAAAACATTGTCATGGGTGGTGCAAGGGACTCAGCAATCAATCCCAATGAAGCCTGTGCCTATCTTTCTTTTTGAAAGCACTTCTTCCATCAAACACAAACTGTGAGACTTTTGCTGCCTCCGAAGGAAGGAAAATCAACTTTGATCTGATTAGTCACATAAAAGCCTTGGGCACAATAATCACCTAGGCAGACCCTGGACACACTTGAGTCAAGGGTGAGACCGGGGAGAGGGCAGAAGAGGAAAATCCCAGCGAGGCCTGCAGGTTTCACCCAGTCTACACAGCCAATGGTGACTGGGTTTCGGCATGGACTTCTGTAACTATAATTTGTGTGTTGCTAATAAAATAACCTAGAAAGGGCAGAGGAGACAGCCATCACAACCCTACACTCACCACCTTTCAGGAGGGGGAAATTATTTCAAACTACTAGGCAAAACAAAAGGGATTGTAGTTACCTATGTCTAATTCTAGGTTGATACACCTTTTGTACCAGAAAAAAATACTGGCTTGAGGACATGACAGACTTGGGCCTGTGCCTGGTTCTGAGCCTTCCCTAGCTGTGTGGCCATGGGCAAGTTGCTTCTCTTGGAGACTCGGTTTCCTCATCTGGAAAGCAGAAATAAGAATAACTACCTGACAGGGTTTTGTGAGACAAAATACCAACATGTATGTGAGAGGTCTCAGCATCTTGTCCTTACAGATTTAAAATCAATTCACAAAGCTTAGCCTGTATCTGTTTCTCTACCCCTGTGGTATCATTCCAAGAAGATCATTCTGCTTTTTCTAATGCTTCACCGTGTGGAGGGAATTTCAACTATCATATCACATGTGACAGATGTGCAGCCCAGAGAGCAAAACTGCTGGCCTATATTTATCATTAGCCTTAAGAAATAAAAAGAAGGGATTTTTTTTTTAATATTACAGTTGTAAAATCTCACTCTAACATTAAACAGTTTTGGAAATATCATTAAAAAAACACAAGATGGCTGGGTAACTTCATCATAATAATAGCTAATATCTCACTATTAATTACTTCATTATTACTTCAATATAGACACTATTTTAAGTAATCTATATCGATTGCTTCATTTAACTCCCAAACTACTCTATGCGGTAGGAACCATTCGTCTCTCTCTCCCACCTTACAGATTAGAAAACTGAGGCACAGTGAAATTTTGTTTGCACAAGGTCACACAACCTGTAGGTTAACAAAGGCTAGTCTCATCTACAGGCACTTTGATTTCCAACCCTGTGTTCCCACAATTATGCCAAAGATGGGACTTCTAGAGTGGCTACTAAAGTTCTATTTCCTGACCTGGGTGGTGTTTGCTGTACATTTTATTCATGTGATCTTCTGAATCAGTTTTATACTATTAAAAAAGCATTTTAAAGTAATAATACTAGTAGCTAAAATTTTGCCACTCAATGCTCTGGCAAAAATGGATGTGTTTTGCAACCATAGGCACAGAATTATGGTTCTATAATATTGTAACATTTGTCTCTCAGGGCACCTGGCTGGCTCAGTAGGAAGAGTGTGCAGCTCTTGATCTCAGGGTCATCAGTTCGAGCCCCATGTCATGTGAAGATATTACTTACATAAATAAAACTTAAAAAAATATATTTGCCTCAGTTGCTTAGGACAGTGGCACAGAAGAACATGGAAATTGAATTTTCATTTTGTGGTCTTAGGTGCTATTTGGTCACCAGAGTCCATTGGAAATGGGGAAATAGTATAAGGAGAGTAATTTTTATTTTGACATGCTGAATCACTCTCTGCCTTGACTATATTTTTCTCAACATTCATTTGCTTGTCTTTTCATGTATTTGTTCTTAATTTCTCTTGCTCATACTTTCTCTTTCTCTCGTCCCTTTCTCTTCTTAACCTCGGATCCACACCCTTCTGATTCCCTTCTCCGTGCCTCTCTCTCCTTTTCTTTTCTTTTACTTTTTAATGTTTATTTGTTTTAAAGAGAGAGACAGAGACAGAATGTGAGTGGGGGAGGGGCAGAGAGAGAGAAAGACAAATCTGAAGCGGGCTCCAGGCTCTGAGCTATCAGCACAGAGCCTGATGCGGGGCTTGAACCCACCAAAGTCAGACTTAACTGACCTGAGCCAGAGTCGGACTTAACTGACTGAACCACCCAGGTGCTCCCTTTTTTTTAATACATAAATCATTTCTTGTTGGTCTTATTTATTGAATATTATGATGGATTGCTTAGTCTTCATTAAAAAGTGTTGAATAGATTATATACAAACTTCAATTAATCCTGCTGACTTAAGTTTCCATTGCCACATGTACTCCCTGATTGACTTCTATTTCAGTAGCTTAATGGTTCCCAGTTATTAAAAATCTTTTGTAACTTAAGAAAGCTTAGGACTGGAAAGGTTAACATGTTATGGCCTAAGAAGAAAATAAAGTATATGAGCATAAGTTGCCCAAAGTAATCCACTTTCTCTTCACATACTTCTTGCTTTTCACTCTCTTGTAGACACCCAACAGAGAAATCACATGCCAGGGATGTTTCTTAGCCTATGACGCAACGGAGCTTAGTCTTGCCCATTAAGGAGATCTGTGAACACTGGGAGACTCCAGCGCTTTATGTAAGGATGGGCCCACAAAGGCTGGGAGTGGCCAGAAAGATCATCCCCTGAGCCAAGGATCTCTGGGCCTCAACTCCAGAACTAATTTGTGCACTAGGACATGACTCAAAAATCTTATAACCAGGCAGAAAAGTATACATGTGTGTGTGTGTGTGTGTGTGTGTATGTGTGTGTATAAATTTATATATACATAAATATATATATACTTATTTTTTTTTAATGTTCATTTATTTTTGGGAGAGAGGGAGAGAAAGAGCATGAGCAAGGGAAGGACAGAGAGAGGGAGACACAGAATCCAAAGCAGGCTCCAGGCTCAGACCTGTCAGCACAGAGCCCAATGTGAGGCTTGAACCCATGAGCTGTGAGATCATGACCTGAGCCAAAGAAAAGTTGCCCCCAGAAGAGTATATTTTAAAAAATCCCCTTCTCTCTGCTAAAGAGACACTTGCATTCTTTATTCAACAGCTGTATATAGGGTGCTCCTCAGTGTAGTACATATCATCTTCCCACCTGCTTAAGTACTGGGTACTCTAGCCCTTCCCTAATCAACATGGTCCACAGCAGATTCTAAGAATTCCATGGGGCCCTGCCTTCCCCTGAACCTTGGAAATAAAGACCCATCACATGGCACCTTTGTAACAAATCCCAGTCCCCATCTCCCACTTCAGGTTCTAAGACTTCCTGGACCCTCTGGGAAGTCACAGCCTGATCGGTACCTCGGACAGTTCCACTATATCCACTGGGGAGCAGCATATACCTGTTGGATTGTTCTGTAAGCAGGCTGGGGTCCTTCATCCTTAACCTCTTCCTCCGGTCCTGAGAACACTATTTCTTCTTCCTCCTCCTCACTTTCTTCAGAACAGGAATCAAATGCATCAGCATAATATTCTTCAGCCACAAGCGGGTCTTCTGGGATGTCTGAAATAAAGAATAAACAGCAATCGAGTCCTACCAGTCATTAAAATTGTAACAAATCTAGGATCTCCTATATTTTCTCCCAGAGATGTATATTATGTTTGTGCTGATAAAGCTCTCAGGAGGGTAGAGCTGAATCTTAACTTCCTGAAAGTATCTGGTTGAATGTAATAAATACTCAGCAAAATTAAACCCGTAAAGGAAAGGAGGAATGACTCTACCAGCAACCATATTTTGAAGGTGGAAGAATAAAGCCATGAAACAAGAAGAAATGATCTCTTGGAGGCATAAATCTTTATTACAAAGGAGGGGATGTAGGAGCAGAAGCAGGATGAGATGCCTTGCCTGCAGGGCTCTCTTACACACCCACACAAAACTTCTGCAGAGGCAGCTGGAGTAGAACTATGACAGCACTCTTCCTGGGAATTTCTTTTTTAAAGAATAAGTGGTGAGACCAGGTAAGATGCATAGGATATACAGGAATGGCATTTTGGCAAGCTGGGGAAAACATTACAGTTCTTTTTTAATAGGCTATGAAGGCTTTTGAAATGGCGTTCACTCTGGGACCCTGCTTACTTACATCTATATGTGGCATTTATTGTTTTTAAAAAGGAAGGATCCCTCACGTAAGTTGATGCCAAGAAGTGACTACCTAAGTTACATGATAAAATGTTATTACTAACTAAAAACATAATCGGTGTTTATAATGGTTTTCAACCAAGAAAGGCCAAGACTGGATCACAAAAAAACATAGTGATATCAACTCCAATTTACTAATGAAGGCCTAGAAATAGGGAAATGTCCTTGGGGAAGGGAGCAAATTACAGAGTGACACCCCACCATATTAAAACCATGGGCATTTTAGGCTCTGCACCATTGTCTGATTTATAAACAAAATAATTCTTCTAAATAAATTCTTCTAAATCATAACAAACAGCACTGTTTTTCAACCCACTGTTGCTACTCTGTGTTTCTTGGGGGGGGGGGAATATGGAATTTAGCATCAGAGAATCAGGTTGGAATCCGGCTCTACTGCCTCTTACAGGAGAACCTAGACAAGGTATTTGAACTTATTGAGCTCCAATTTCTCCAGTAAAACTGGCATAAGGGTAACCTTGCAGGGTAGCTGGGAAGATTCAGTAATATGATTCTTATGAAACCACTATATACAGGGAAGCTTTATAAAATGTTCACTCAATTTCCACATCTGTAAAAATGGACTTTTCATTAAGTGATTCCAGAATCCTCTGGAAGTAGGATACTTAGTAGAGGTAGAGTTCCCTGATAGTCTGACAGCGGGGTACTTTAAAATCTTCGCTAACTATGGTTTCCCATAAAACACAAGAGGCCAGTGCCATGACCTCAAAATTAACTCAAAATACAAAAATTACATATATTAAAAAATTGTCTTTGCCAATTCCTTAGGAAGGGGCACACTGGGGCTCCCATACTTCTGGTAACTCCAACACAGACTGTTTTCCCTTTAGATCACTGGTTTTCTGTTGAGCAGCAAATGAAATAGATTATTTGTATATGGGAGCCATGTTTTATAAAAATCTTGACTCAACTCACACTCAGAATGGCTTGAGGAGTAGATGAAGCATATATGAAATGTATGAGCAAGATAAGTATATGAAAACTAATAGCTCCCAAGTAGATAATTCAAGTCTCTAGTTTTGTCCTCAAGTAGGGGCATTTCTCACTGAATGGAATGGTGGACAGGACCACATGACTTCCCACCTCTGTTCCTCCCCCTCCACCTCTCCCTCCATCTCTGCATCACAGACTTGTTCACTCTGTCTTCTTCTTCCCACCTCCTCCTATTTCCTCTCCCTCTCCCCCCAGAGGCTCTCTGTCTCTTTGACAGTTATTCGTTCATTTATTTATTCCTATTTTTCTCTTTCCTTCCCTCTGTTCCTCATCTCCTCCACGTTAGGCCAGAATATTTGCTTTCAAATTTGACTGTGACACAATAAGAATATCATTTACATTGTTTCCCAGTACCCAGAAATGTGCTTATATTTGTGTATGAACATAAATATATTTGTAGTTGAAATGAAAGTTTCATGCATCCAGATTTACCCTTACTAAATATGACAATTCTGGTCTTTCACGTTCTATTCAAGAAAACTGTTTTAAATGCTAGTTGCAACTTGTTGATTTTGCTAACTGGTTTAGCAAAAATTTGAAAAACACTGGTTTAGAATGCTGGCTTTGGAATCAAAAAAGAGCTGCATTTAAATCAAGGCTCTAATATCAGCTCTATACCAGCTCTATTCCTGCCCTTCAGCTTTCTCATCTGTAAAATGGAGATGATAATGCCCATCTCTTAGAATTGTTGAGAACATTAAATAGTATAATGGATGCAAAGCACCATGCACATTATGTACCCAGTAAATATCATTACTAACATTTACCATAAAACTGTACACATTTTGCCTGTAATACACAACACCAGGAAGAAACAGAAATATTGGACAATCACAAATATATACACAAAATAGAATCACTTCTCAAAATCCATACTGTACCCAACTCAAATGGGTAATAAGGCAAAAGGCCAAATCCCATAGCCAAACGGTTCTCTTGATAAATACTGAGCCCCACCTCCCATAACATGACTCCTTGTGCACAGAGTCTTGGTTTTAGAGGAAAGATTCCCTCTCTTACCAAGGATCCCCTCCCAGGAAGGAGAGGAAGGAAAGAAATGGTAAGGAGGAAAGTGCCCTCCTGCCACTTGTGCCTAAGTCATAAAGCAGACAGGGATGAATTCATCTCCAGTATTTCTTAAACGAGCACCACTATCTTGGTACAGCTCAGAAAAGAGATCATTTTCAAAAGGAAAAGTCAAAAGAAATGTAAGTCTGCTCAAACTGTGTTTGTCAAGCTGTGTGTTTTTCTTATGCAGGCCCAATTTGAAGCCTTGTTAGGCTAAGGCTCATTTCTCCTGTCATTGAGGGAAAATGGTCTGTGATAAATAGCTTTAATTTCCTCACACCCTGAAGTCAGCCTCATAGCAGATGCACTGGAGAGGCATTCCAGATCTCTACTAGGCTGGGTGGGCAGCGACAATGTGTTTATGAAGGAATCCAGTTGTGGCTGCCTGAACTTGGGCACAGTTGTTACAGATCCGTGCTGGAGAAAAAGAGAAGCAATCACCCTGTTCCATGAAAAGGAGGCTCTTTGCCAGACCCTTCAATTAAGACCCTAATAAATCCCTTTCTCTAAGACTTAAGTGAATATCAGGACTACCTGCAGGGCCTGTTAAAACACAGATCACTAGGCCCCACCCACTTGCTGATTCAGCAGGTCTGGGGTGAGGCCTGAAAATGTGCATTTTGAACAGGTTGCCAGGGGATGCTGGGGATGCTGGTCTGGGACACAATGTCCAAACTGTTGCTATAGGATGTGACTAATTCAAATAAAAGTACTATCATGTATTATTATATAGAAGCACTATAATAGAATATGGAAGACTACATCTTCCAACCTTATATGTTATAGACCAAAAAAATGAAGACATAAGCTTTACTTTAGAAGAGTTCAAATTGTTGTACCATTAGCTGTCACGATCTCTGTGGAGTTGTAGGGCACTCTTCTCATTTTTACTGATGGAGAAGAACAAAGCTGTGAGTGAGCAGTCCAAAGTTAAAGCACTTTACAGTTTGCAAAAGCACATTCACATCCATTATCCCATTTAATCATTGCAACAGTTATTCAAGTTAGACCAGGACATTTTTATCATTTTTTTGGATAATGAAAGTGAAGCTCAGGCAGGCTAATAACCAATTGAAAGTCACAGAGCTGTATGCAGGGTGGACACTAGACCAGAACACAAATAACCTGAATCCTATCTTTTTTTCCACCGAATTGGTGCTATTTCATGGTTAGCTAGGAACGTTCGTCTTCATTAGTAAAACCACGTCATGGATAAAAGGTGTGATTGTCTTCCCCCATCACTCTGAAAGATGTTGGACAAGGGATAGGCTTTCCACTTAGGAGACGGGAAAACTGAAACACTTAGTCATCCTGGTAAAGTGTCTGAAAGGAGCTGGGAATATTGAATGCCAAGGGCTCTCCCTCAGACTCAGCCCAGCTGTCACTACCCTCAACCTCAGATGTGCTCAAACTGGAGTGTAAACTCGGATTGCGTGGAGGCCTGTTAAAACAGATTCCTGGCCCCATGCCCAGTGTTTCAGATTAAAAAACTGGTGGTCTGGGCGGGGGTTTGGGGGGGGGGGGGTGGCAAGAAGTCTACATGATGCTGCTGCCGCATCTTGGAGAACCATTGCTCTACCTTACAGGACCTTCAAGGAGAAAGTGACACACAGGTGTAATTGTTGAATGAGAATTTCCCTGATACTTCATATATTATTGTACCAGCCCTTTAAACTTCTCAAATGATCAGAAAAATGCACTAAAGAATTATTTTTTAAATAATTAAATTAATTTAATTTAATTTTATTTTATTTAATTATTTTTTATTTTTTAAGAATTTTTTTAAAAGAAGTAATAACATAAGAACTTTGCCTAAAGTCAAAGCCTCATTTCCTTTAGAGGAACTTAGTGATGTGGAAGGAATACCTCAACCTGTGCACCTACCACCACGCTGAATGATTCTAACCATCTGTATGTCTTGAGTAAATGCATGTCATGAGTTTAGCACAATGGTTCTCAAACGGTGTTCCCCAGAAGAGCAGCAACAACATCACCTGGGATATTACTAGAAAAGCAAATTCTCGGGCTTCCCAGACTTGCTGAATCAGAAACTGAAGGAAGTGTCCAGCAATCTGCATTTTAATAACCCCTCCAGGGGGATCCTGATGCAAGCCTAAATTTGAGAACCGCTAATTTCGCACAATGACTGGCACTTTCTGCTCAAATAAAAATAGCTTCTACAGATATCCCCAGTTGATAAGCTCTTGGGAGGCAGGAGCCAAGACGGTCCTGTTCCCCACAATTTCTCAAACCCATGGCTCAAAGCAGACACTCCAGGATGCTCTGGTTTCTCTTCAGATCTATAAATCTTTTGCCTTTTCAAAGCAGACACTCCAAACTCAAAGCTTGCTGTCCAACAAATGAATGCCTACACCTCTAAGAGATAAGCACTTTCAAATTTCATGCAGAGAATTTCCTAATCTTTGTTTTGGGGAAGGGCAGGAAAAGGGCAGTGGGGGACATAAAGATTTTTTCCTCCAATAGTGTCAGAACTGATTGGTGACCAAGTGACCTGTGACTTGGGAAATCCAACAGATTCACTCACCACTTTTCTGCCCCTTCTCCTAGGAAGTCAACAATACCCGCAAGGTATTTTTTTTTAAAACAATTTTTTTCCAATGTTTTTATTTACTTTTGAGAAGAGAGAGACAGAGCATGAGTGGGAGACGGGTAGAGAGAAAGAGGGAGGCACAGAATCGGAAGCAGGCTCCAGGCTCTGAGCTGTCAGCACAGAGCCCCACGTGGGGCTTGAACTCACAAGCCGTGAGATCATGACCTGAGCTGAAGTTGGAAGCCCAACCAACTGAGCCACCCAGGCGCCCCTCCACAAGATATTTTCAAAATGGTTCTCATTATGCCTACCATCTCAGGGAAAGCATCTCCTCCTAAAGAGAGGATGTTCTCTATGTCAGCTGTGGTGGGGCAGCTGGGGGTGAGGAGGGGATCTCGTGGCAGGCAGCTGCCCAGACATGCCCTTCTTTATTTTTCCTTTCTTTCCTAGTTTTCTGAAGTGGGCAATGGCTTTATCTTGAGCCAGAAAGTATTGAACAAAAGCTATAATAAGAACAAACTGATCTATTGTTAGATCTTGATGTGGCCTCTAAAGACCACATTCTCACATTACAAACTGGAAGCAGCGGTGCTCAGAATGACAATAGTTATTATTATACTGACAAGGCAGTTCTCCAGATTTCTTATTTTCCTAAATATGGCACTTGTGGGTGTGAAAAAGATCGCCTTAATCCATTTTTTTAATGAAAACATTTTAAATAAAAACATCATCTTCTCATATGGCGGAGAAACCTATGATTAATATGCCACAACATTCCCAAAACTACTGGGTGAGAGAATGCCTTGAGAAGGCACTTAGATGCAGACACTGTCTCTGCTGAGCTGCCTCAGTTTCCCCAGGGAGCTCTATCTTGTGTAAGGTGCAGGCAAATTGGCATGAAAAAACCCACAGAAATTGAAGCCCAAGTTAACTGGTGATGTCTGCTGCTTCTGAGAGATTAAGAGGATAAACTGTAGGGTCAGGCTGAGGTTCAAATCTGGTCTCTGCTGCTTATTGGCTCTGTGACCTTGGGCAGCTGATGTCACTTCTCTGGTGGTTTTTCCCATTTGTATGTGGGTGTAGTGAATACTACTGACGTGCCACCCAAACCTCCTTACCAGGCGCACCCCAAAATATAACGGACACACTCATCCAGCTGCTGTGAGCGCTGGCTGCCGTGTTAGTCTCTGCTGGGGCTACCGCAACAAAATCCCACAGACCGGGGACTAAAACAACATTTACTCTCATCGTTCTGGAGGCTGGAAGTTCGAGATCCAGCTGTTGGCAGGTTTGGTTTCTCCTTGGCTTGTGGGGGGTTGACTCTCTAGCACTGGTTTTTCAGGGTCCTAATCTCTGATCTCCTCTTCTGATAAAGACACCAGTCAGATAGGATTAAAGCCCACCCTAACAGCCTCATTTTCAGTTAATCACGTCCTTAAAGGCCCCATCTCCAAATACAGTCACATTATGAGTTACTGTGGGTTAGGGTTCAAAATACGAATTTTAGGGGAACATAATTCAGCCCATAACAATTGTTAACAGGGCACAAATGCCCTTCTCCAGAAAATTGCTCTCAGATCAAAGAATTTCCTTATCAAAGAGGTTATGTGTTCCCTCCACCCTGGAGCAAAGTCCTGGCCAACGACTTAATGACTCAAGTGGACCTGGCCCCCTCGTATGCCTCATGCTCCAGAGCTTTCTGTGGGTCTAGATATACCCTCCCCCTGAAACCAAGAGCTCTCCCTCAATAAAACACATACACCAGAATAACCATTTCAGGCTCTGCATCTAAGGAGCCCAATCAAAGACTTGGGGGTATTATAATAATACCTTAACCCATAGCTGTAACATACAATTCTATACAAGGTGGGTGATGTTGTGCAATGATGTAAACACTTCTTAAAGGAAAATAGTCAGATGCCAGCAAGGTCACATTCTTTTATGTTATACATTTATTCCCTCAGACTTTCTACAAACAATACCTATGGACACTGCTAAAGTGAGTCATTTGTCAGATATAAATTATATCTCAGACAGCCACATTTTTTATCTGTTGAGGTCTAATATACTTGCCCTGCTCAAAGTTTTCTTTTCTTTTCTTTTTAAAGTTTATTTTTATTTATTTTTTGAAAGAAGGAGAGAGAGAGTGGGCACATGAGTGGAGGAAGGGCAGAGAGAGAGAATCCCAGGCAGGCTCTGCACTGCCAATGCAGAGCCTGATGCAGGGCTCGAACCCACAAACCATAAGATCATGATCTGAGCCAGATCAAGAGTCAGATGCTTAACTGTCTGAGCCACCCAGGCAGCCCTCAAAGCTTTCTTAAAATGCTCTATCTAGCACAGTGTCTAGAACGTAGTAAGTGCTTAATAAATGACCATTACTATTCCCTTAGCAGGTAGAGAATGTTTGTTTTCTTCACAGTTTTCATACCAAATATAAGTACCTATCATTCTAATTTTAGTAAACGTGCTGCTGAAGCAGGCACCCAGCTGTAAGCATTTAGAAAAATACCTGACGAGAGTGCAGGGAAAGACAATATGATCCCTCTGCCAGAGACAAGAAGAGGACTTTGGCCTTACTCCAGAAAAGGGGTTGGGAAGGAGAGTAGGAGGGGTCAGAGCCAGCAAGCTGGTGGCACATCAAACACTTGGTGTAGTAGGCGAGAGACTGGGTTTGCTGTGTGAATCAAAAGGTGCCAAAGGAGGCCACCAGCCTCAGAACATGAGATGGAGGTGGACGGAGCCTGCCCATCAATTACAAAGAGAGCTCTGGACAAGCTTCTGTTTGAGTCAAGCTTCCCAAATCTTGGGACAGGGCATCCAAACTGATGTCTGGGTTACCTCATCCTTGGTACGTCAAAGAAGCACTCATGTATAAAGGGTCAACAGCAGAGCTTCAGCAAACTCCCCAGGTAGAGGCGACGTGTCTCTCACGGAGACAGCTGGACTCCACCATGGCTGAGTCCCCAGCCTTTCATTCTCCCAGCAGCTAATAAAGGTACTAGGTCTGTCACCCTTGGACATATCTTCCCTTGCACTGTTAGAAGAAAAAAACTGGCTCGGAAACCTTGCTGTTTTGGAAAAGGCATTTTGCCAATTTCTAAACTTCAACATATCCTGGGTTTATTTTTCCTTTTCAATTTTTAAAAGCCATCCCTCCCTGCACTGTGAACCATGAAACAGGTTTTCAGGGTTATTCAGTGAGTCATCAGCGGGGCCAAGTTCTCAGGGTGTCCTAGTTCCCATCAGCAGCCATTAAGATTGCTCATGGGAGCTCAGAAGTCCTGGAGGGGGAAGGGTACACTCGGAAAATAATTTTCCATGTGAATCATCCCCTTTTATGGATACCACGGGTCCCTGCTGGAGGGCCTGGAGAGGCTGTTACTCTATATTCCAAATGCTGCTGCATCTCTATTTCATTACAAAGAGCCCCCTTCTGGGCCTGTGGGAAGCAACTGTAATTTTCAATCACCATAGTGTTTAGTGGGGCTGGAGACTTACAGCAGCACATTTGCTAAGGAACATTTTGAACCAATGTTCAGTCCAGGGAAAGATATGGACATCCCCCAGTGAAATGAACACACTCATACTCCAAAGCAGAAATGAACACTCCAGATAATGTCTTAACACACAGCTTTTGCAATCACCTCCAATCTTAACACAGGATGCCACAAATTCTGCCTAATGCACTCACTACCATGTCTCTCTTCCCCATCTGTCTCCCCCACTGCCAATAAAATGGAGTATGAAATCTTCAGCTTGGCAGTCCAGGCCTTCTATCACCTGGGTGTACTCTCTTTCCCAGACCTGTCTTCTCTTACCAATGAATTCCGTAGCTCTCAGTTAAAGGTATGCACCAAAAGGGATTCTGATTGGGTAGTCCTGGGCTGGGTCCAGGCAGTTTTATTTTTCTGATGCTTTCCAGATGGTTCTCTCATGTACCTTTAGATCAGGACCTTGGCTTTTGTGACCTGGACTCTACATTTTCTCCTGAACTCACTCGTGCTTTCTAACCTCATTCCTTTCAAGAGCTCTCCTTCCAGAACTGCCTCGTCCAATATGGTAGCCACCATGCACAAGTGGTTATTAAAATTAAAATTAATTACAATGAAATAAAATGACAAATTCAATTCCTTAGTCACACTGGCCACATCTCAAGCACTTGAAAGCCATCTGTGACAAGATCATAGAACATTTCCATCATCGCTGACAGTCCCACCAGACAGTGCTGTTCTAGAGTGTCCTCCTCTATATGTCTAGCTATGCTGGACTACAGCCTCCAGTTTGGATTTGCCTAGACTTCTTTGAAACCCTGGGATGTGGGTCACTTCACCTTTCTGACCTTTTGTTCCTCCTCTGGCCAGCACACCCTCCACCACCACCAATCCTGATCCCTGCAAACAAGAAGGTACAACTACAGGCCCAGAGGTTTTCTGACTCTCAGTCCTGGACTTAACAGGGAAGAGGCAGTGACTTGATCCCACCCTAATGCTGGGCCTCCTCTGCATGTGCCCAGAGCCACTTCAAAGAACCTATCAAATCAAACCTCATCTAGCGGATGCCTTTTCCACCTTCTTTTATATAGGACCAACAAGTAGAGTTTTTCCACCCATTTTTAAAGTTTTTATTTAAATTCTAGTTAGTTAACATACAGCATCATACTAGTTTCAGGTATGCAATATGGTGATTCAATACCTCCATACAAATGGAATGTAGAATTTTCATAGATATTCATCTCCCTCCCTTCACCCCAGAGAAAGGTGGCTCATGGACCTCCTAGATCCCCAAAGTAGACAATGTGTTTTACTGCATAGCAGGTATCACATCTACTTTATTAATCAGATCACTAACTGTAAGTGGAACTAAAGCTCAATTACAAACAATATGTTTATAGTCTTGGGGACATGGCAGTTGCTTGGTTTTATGTCTTTTTGATGTTCTCTTCTCTCACACGATAAGCTATAGGTTAGTATTAATAGTGTGACCTATTCTAAAATAAAGTTTCAAAACTAAGGCTAAAATTAGTCTTGTTGATTAGCTTAGCCAGCAGCATCACACATGAGGCTGTGAAAAAATTTTCTTAGCCAAAATGCATATTCATGACCCTTTTTGTAAGGAGAGCTAAATTAAGTACAGTACAGTGCCTTTCTTATATATAGGACTGCAGGTTCTGCTATGAGGAGTTCTTTGGGTGACATCTGTTTGAGTGTACAAAAGCCTCCTCCCCCCCCCCACCCCCCACACACATGACAGAAATAAAGTCCCATGATCCATTTGGAAATAGGTCTCCCTCAAGGTCTAAAGTGTGTGCTTTTATTCTACATGCCAGTGTGATTCTCCCTTAGGCAAAACTATAACATTTCTCTGAACTTGTTTTTCTAGTTTAGAAAGCAAAAGTCAAAATAAGTAGGTAAGTTTGTCTTTCCTCCACCAGATTCAGAGAAATAAATACAGGCCAGAGAATCTACCCTCTCAAGGAGAAATATAGGGAGACTGAACAGAGACTCTGAAGGAGCTGGTACTCCCTGGGCCTTAGGGGTCTCATCTGTAAACAGGGGACAGTAATAATTCAGCACCCTAAAAGTTGGACACTGAACTAGATGATTTCAGGCTGTTTTCCTGCTCTAAGGTTTGCAAATGTAAGACATGGAAGAATCAACGAGATCAGCATGTATATGAATCCTCTGGAGCACCTGACGAAATATGAATTCTGACTAGTAGGTCTGAAGTGGGGCCTGGGAGTCTGCAATTCTGACATGCTTGGGGTGATGGAGATGCAGCTGGTCCACGAACCACAATTTGAGTAGCAAGAGATTCGACCACAGCTTTCTGCTCCTGGTCACCAAGTGTCTGTCAAGAAGTGAGATTACAACTAAGATTTTCATGAAGCTGAAGAATTTAAAGTGCTATCACAAGGAAGTGTCTGCCTGTGTCTTATTTTTCTTTGGCTATATTTCCTCATTAAACAGAAGCTCAGTTGCGTGGAATGCATTTAGCAATTTGTTTGTTGGCAGAAACAACACCTTGTGAGCCAAATAGGATTTCCTCTCTAATGAAATCCTGAAGTTATAATTTCTCTTTCCCACCTCTATTCTCCTGGAAAATGTTTGTTTCCCATTGGCAGCACCCCTCAGTTAACTGGCCAGCTGGAGACAGTCAGGAAACTGCCAGAAGATGCCTGCTGGTGTGGACGTGCTTAGCTCACCAATGTGAACAGGCAAACTGAATATGGCAAGATGGGCCAATGATCACAAAAACACGAGGGAAATCTACTGCACTGATACTGTGGGCATGGCATTCATTTAAATGTTTTAATTAAAGGAAGTGAATATTATACACATCAATTTAGGCAACTTTTTATGGTCCTACTGAGGAAAATTTCTATTGCAATGTTATATATCCTGGGTGACCTACCCTTTCTGGACCTGGCTACTTCTTGTGGCATGAGATATGGTCTTAGAGAGGAAGGTAAGCCCATGTTTAAAAGGAGCTGTTTCATGGTTTATAAAGTCTAGACAAGCTTCCATTTACATATCCTCAAAACAGTAAGTAATAACAATTATTTACCTTTGTAGAATCCTTCACAATTAAAGTGCTTTCAAATACTTTTTCTCACTTAAGCCTCCCTCACAACACGGTATGATACGGGTAGGTGGTGTTAGCCCCCCATGTTGCAGACAAGGAACATAACATTTAGAGCTGCTTGACCCTTTTTAA
Source organism: Panthera pardus (assembly GCF_024362965.1). NCBI lineage: Eukaryota > Metazoa > Chordata > Mammalia > Carnivora > Felidae > Panthera > Panthera pardus. Next base: position 130,454,038 of record NW_026526721.1, read on the forward strand.
GTTAATTTGAAACTGGCAGACCCCAAACCACATCTTCTGATTCCAAATCTAGTGCTCATTTGTATTAAGTCATGCTGACTACATAATTCTGTTTGGCCATTCCTTAGAGGTAGCCACTCGAATTTCATCACATACTCACAAATGCAATATTTGCAAATGGTGACTTTTTAAATTCACTGCAGCCTCCATGTCTTATCCATATACCATCTCTTTCTCTTCCTCTTCCCAACCACTATCTCTACCACATGCATACCACTAAATACTACAGAGCACTTTCAAATAATGTCTAGAACCCTGACCAGAGGTTAAAATGTAATTTTTTACACGTGAAGTCACTAGAAAGAGCCATTCAGCAAAAATTACTGAATTAGTTATCTATTGCTGCATAATATCTATTACTGCCCCAGACTACGACTTAAAACAACAACACACATTTATTATCTCACATATTTTCTATGAGTTAGGAATCCAGGAGTGGCACAGGTGGAATGTCTGGGTTCAGGGCCCACCATGAGGTTTCAGCCAAGAAGTCATCTGGGGGCTATAGTCATCTGTAGGCTTGATGGGGACTGGGACATCCAATCCTAAGCTCACTCATGTAGCTCTTGTCAGGAGACCTCGTTCCTTGAACAAGACCCTCTCCATAGGGGAGCTGTGTCCTTACCACACAGCAGTTGGCTTCCCTCAGAGGGAATGATCCAAAAGAGCCAGGCAGAAGCTGCAATATCTTTTGTTATCTAGCCTTGGAAGACACGTTTTTCAATTTCCACACAATCCCTACTGGTTACACAGGTCAGTCCTATTCAGCGTGAGAGAGGACCATTCAGGGGCATGAACACCAGGAGGCAAGAATCATTGTGAGGTATATTGGAGGATGGCCACAAAAAAACTACGTAGAAATTTCCAGCTTTTCTTTCATTTTTTAGGAAAATATTTATTTTATCATCATGTATAAATAGTTGAGTTGTTATATTGAGGTTACATAATGAATCATGACAGACTTTACACTAGAACTCTCTCCTAATATCCAAGTTGGTGATATCCCAACCTTTAAATGATTGTAAAGAGAAAAACATACATGTAACAGGATTAGGCTCATAATTAGGACACATAATGGATTTGAATAGTCACATACTAATGAAATTTCACATTGTTCCTCAAGTGGTCAAAGTCATATTTAGGGGAAGTAAGTATGTAATTATTTTTAGCCTCACATTACATTGCTAGAATTCTAAGTATTCACAAAACTCATGGGGAGAAAAGTGCCATAAAGCTAAGATGTGCCATAACCTACATGAAGGTGGGCATGAACTGATTAAACAGAGAAATGTACAGAATATGAGACTCTGACTGGGGGACATTTAATGGGATCTATGCCAGAGTTCTCTGAAGAAACAGAACCAACAGGATATGGGAACAGAGAGACAGAGAGACAGAAAGAGACAGAGAGACAAAAAGAGACAGAGACAGAGAGACAAATTATTTTAAGCTATTGGCTCTCATAGTTGTCATGGGAGGCTGGCAACTCCAAAATCTGTAGGGCAGGACAGCAGGCTGAGGGCCTAGGCAAGAGTTAATGTTGCAGTCTTGAGTCCAAAGGCAGTCTGGAGGCAGAATTCTTTCTTTCTCAGGGGGAACCTCAATTTTTTCTTTTAAGATCTTCAACTGAGTAGATAAGGCCCACCCACAGTGGTGTTGGAGCAAACATCTGTGTACCAGTCTAGCCACGTTGACACATAAAATTAACCATCATGAGATCTAACAGGAATATTCTTTCCCAACTTGGACTCTGGCAGAGAAGATGAATGGAGCTGGCAAAGAGAACTCAGATCTTCCATGTAGATTGCAGAAGTCCCAAATAAGTAGAATTCCAGGACACTTCCGGGATAAAGTGCCACCCCAACACTTAAATGCTGACTTGGGGACCAGTTACTTGACAAATGGAAACAAGAATCTACTTCCTACCTTGAAAATCTCTCGGTCTCTAAGTATTCATGGTAAACTGTCCACAGATCTCTGGTAGAGTTCTCTTTACAGTCATTCTCAGAAAATCTTGTCATCTTCATTGTGTTTGGAGTTTTAAAATCTTTCTGGTGAGTTTGACTGACTATTTGGGTCAAAACACTGATGGCCATCATGAACAACACCAAGGCCACCATGCAGAGTGGGATCTATGCAAGGCTTCCTTCTGGCAGGCGTGGGTACCCAGTGTTGCACCATGACCATAGAGCAAGTACGTGCAGAAAAGGCTCAGGGAATATTAAAGTCATTTTTCCTTAACTATTACTGATGTAGTGATTCAAATGGGGGTCCTTTGACAGAGACAGCAGACCAATAAAACCATCAAAGTGAATTTTTGAAAAAGCTTAATTCAGAAAAAAAACAGATAAGAAAAACTCCCCTAGGTCTCTTATAATAGTCAGGAACTACTTCCAACTTTAAAAAAAAAAACTAGGTGTCTTAGATTGGATTCCCCGGAAACGGACTCTGAGATGAGGACTTTCATCAAAGTTATTTGTTAGGAAAGGATCCCAGGAACCACTGGTAGGGGGTAAGGAAGTGGGACAGAGAGGGCCGGCAGCCATGCAAGGGGCCCATATCAAGCAGAGTCCCACAAGGGGTAATCATGGCTCACCACAGAGCTCTAGGGACAGTTGGTGGAGGCACTGGAACACTTACACTCCTGCACACATTCATCACTTTTAAAAGGCTGCCTTGGGTAACTCTGGGTGTGGGGGGGTGGTGCATGGCAGGAGTGAGGGGCAAATTCTTAGGCACTTCTGGCTCTCTTTGAGTACTGGAAAAGCAGCCTCTGGGAGTCTGAGAGCAGCCTTCCCCTCCCCCCACCCCCTACAAAAGAAACATAGGTAGGAGACTGAGTCCAAAAAAATGGTAAAGGAATGGAAGGGGATATGGATGGAACAGTGACAGCAGCTGCTATATGGGGGAAATGTTTTTCTGACACTTCCTTCCTAGTTAGAAGTTCTATTTACTTGGTTCATCCAATCTGATACCCTCCTGTCACATACCTCCTCTAAAAACAAGTAATGGAATCCCAGGTGTTTACGTGTTCTTCATCCCAAAGTGCCCCCCTGAAGCACTTAACCCGACTCACATCTCCAGTCACTTCTTGGTTCTCTACATTTTTGACCATCATCACTTTCACTTCTTAGTTACCACTTACATTTCAATTTGATCACCCAGTTGTGACTCTGTCCTACCAACCCAAATCCCAAATCCAAATGAAATTTCAGTTTGCTTTGCACCCAGCCCATCCAACCCCATCAACTTGCTGCACAGAGCTCAGTTCCTCAAGGACAGTGAACCTCCCCCAACCCTAGCTCCACTTGGTCTCTTGATCTGAACCAAGGTATTGCTGAATTGTTCAGCCATGGTGTTTATGGAATTCTAACTCATATATAGGTGGAACATTCCCAAGAAATCAGCACCCACAAAGGAGAAGAAAAAAAAATCTTGAAATCACAAGGTTCAGTGCCCTCTCCCTGTTAATATCCAGCTCCTTCTCTCAGAGCATATATGTTTTTGTGATCTGTGATTGTCCTCATCCAACACACAATGAAAAAGCCCAGGGCATGCCTACTGATTTGCATCGAAATCTTTTCACAAACAGCAATAATGCTAAGTCATCCCACTAGAAAATTAATTTCACCCTATTTAATAACTAAGAAGAAATGGATGTGCTGTATATTTGCATGGTAACAGTATCAGAAGTGTTTGTTTCAGTGAAGCCAAAGCCAAGTTTCAATAAAGGAAAGGAGGACATCCTGCAAGCAAATTTCATTTCAAATTTACATTTTCCAGTGCCATTAGTGAATTTACCAACATTCTCAGAACCCAAAGACAACGGGCAGAAAATTACTTAGACCAAGGGTCGGCAAACTAGGGCCTATGGGCTAAATCTGGGCCTGCTTTTGTAAACACAGTGTTCCTGGAACACAGTCATAGCCTCTGTCATCCATGGCTGTTTTCTCTCTATGATGGCAGAGTTCAATGGCAAAGTTGAGTAGTTGTGACAGAGATAGCGTGCTCTGTAAGACCTAAAATATTTACTATCGACCATTTAAGAAAGTTTGTCTACCTCTGCTATCGACAGTAAGCAGTTACTGGCCACTCCAGATAAATACATTCAGAAACTGTGGAGCTGGGAGCTGCCTCTCCTTCAAATCCAGGAGCCTTCAAATCCACCAAGAGTCATCTCAGTAGAACTAAAGATATTCCTATCACTCTGGAAATTCCAAAGGATTTAGGAACTTTGCCTCATGAATCAGGGTCAAAGGCCAAATAGTAGAACAGAAGATCATTATGGTACTCTTATCCCTTAGGATATTACAAGGGTTTTGGGAGCTCTGTGCCAGGAACTGGGGACAGAGAACAATATATACATTTTCTATTAACTTCACAGAATCCAGTTTATATCTGTGGCTGAGGGAAGGATTCTCTGAGAACAGGACATTCAAATTGAGGCCTGAAGAATGAATAGGCATAGACCAGGTACACAGTGAAATAACATGATGTGGCTTCCAGAAGAAAGAACATTTGGAAAGGATGTGAAGTGGGAAAGATATGGGCATATCCAAGGGAAAGAAAGGAAGCCAGTGTAGCTGGACCGTCAGGAATAGAGTGGCCAACTATTCCAGTTTTCAGTGCTAAAACCGAGAAAGTCCCAGGCAACCTAGGACGGCCAGTCTCCCTAACAGGAGTGACATGAATCATAACATTGGGCAACGTTGGCCAAGTGGGGAGCAAGTAAGCAGGGCCCTTGTGGGCCCTGTGAAAGGTTTTCTATTTTGTATTCGAAACACAATAGAAAGCCACTGGAGGACTTTAAGCAAAGCAATGACAAACTCTAATTTACATTCTTAAAAGATCATTTTGGTAGCCATTTAGAGAATGAACTAGTTGGAGGCCAGAGACTAGCCAGAGGCAGGTTTAACATACCAGGTGAGGTGACAGTTGCTTAGCCTTGGGCAACTGAGGCATTAGGTGAGTGGCCTGGGAATGGATTCTCAGAACCCATGTTAGAGATGACAATCTGAGACTTGTAAAAGTTAGAGGACTTGTCTAACGTCATACAGCCAGTGTGGGAAGCCTGGACTTGACCTTTCTTTGTATTTATCAGGCAAAAGACAAAGTTAAGAAGATACATCCAACTACATGATCCTTAGTAGGATGAAAATTTCTAAGAGAAACAAAAGGGGGAAATAGATTTTGTATTTTATAAGTCATTACGGTTTGTCCGATTTGATCAATTGCAAAACTTAATTTAAGACACAAGTGAAATTCAAAATAAATAAACAAATAAATAAAACACAAGCAAAATTCATTGTTAAAGTGGTGGGATAATTTTTACCAAATTATTCAACAAGAAAAATTTACAAAAATGTGACAATGCAAATAGCATAAGTATTGTGCTGATTCCCTCCATAAAATGAAAAATGAGGATTGTAAACAACAGGGAGGAAGAAAAGGATTAATGTGAAAGTGAGAAAATGTTATGCATTTCTGACCTTAGGAACTGAATTAATAGGATCCTATTGAAAAGCCCCCAGAAAACTTAATAGGATAGAATAAATCTTCACAATGGAAAAGGTATATATACATAAAGATATATAAATTTGGGCCCATCCTTGCTTTTGCTGTGTATTCTACTCAAAATGAGAAAACTAGAATTGCATTTATTCCATCAGTACATTAAATGCCTTTGTCAAATGCACCTAAAATTTTCATAGGCCATTCAACTAAAAATAATTTCATACCTTCCCAAGAGAAAATTAAACAAAATAAGAATATATTAATCTAAGATTATAACTACAGACAAAAATAGAGATAGCTGTTGTGTAATTTATCAATGTTGACATAGAACAGTGTACCTAAAGGTATGGTCTGAAATCCCACGCTTCCAGGGAAAGAGCACATTTTACTGTCGCCATACCTCCCAGTCTCTGGTTTTATTTCCATAACAATAAAAACGGAAAATCAACCTGCTCTAAAGCATTGATTGCATTTGCTGATGCTACAGCTCTCCAAGGACTATTTTTTGGAAAAGTGAAAGAGAAATACAAAATAATTTATCAGACAATTTGCATCTTATTTGGGATTCCTCAGTGGTGAAAACTGCTATGCATAGCAAATGCTGGAGCCAGGCATTTGGGTGATTGACTGAGAAACTCCCAAGCTCTCTGGGGGTAAATCTATAAGTAAATGAACACACTTCACCACGCAATTATCCCCACAGGAGGCCCCTCAAACAATTTCAAGATCTTGCATCCACCTACTTAGCACATAAAATGATGTCGATTAAAGCATAAAAGTGTATCATCTCAGTAAGACTGCAGCTTTTATGACCATTACAATAACACTGGCAACATCGTGTCTGCTTATTAATGATTTCACACCTGTGAAATTCAAATAGAGTAGGTTTTCTACCTTAGAGCACCATATTCAGGAAAGGAGATCCTGCTGCTTTGTTATCCTTTATGCCAGTTTATTAAAAATTATTTAACAGGGCAGTACAAATGGAGAAATTATTCATGATACCCAGGAATACTTAATGCTGGCTTTTCCAGTATCTCACTTCATGACTAGAAGAACAGTTCTCAAAGAATAGTCCAGGGACCGTGGGAGTCCCCAAGACCCTTTCAGGAGAGCCCAAAATCTAAACTACTTTCATAAACAGCACTAAGATCTTCCTTGTCTTTTTCACTTTGATCCTCTCATGAGTACATAGCTTTCCAGACACTATATTACATGTAATGTCATGATAAATCTAAATGAAAAGCAGATATGAGAATCCAGCTGCATTCTATTAAGCCACTTTTAAAAAATTGTAAAGGTATAAAACAATGCCACTCTTCTCAATAAATTTTTTATTTTGAAAAATAGTCAATTTTCATAATAGGCAACAACATGGATGAACCTTGAGGACATTATGCTAAGTGAAATAAACCAGTCACAGAAAGACAAATACTGCGTGATTTCATTTACATGGAGTATCTAAAATATTTAAATTCATAGAATCAAAGCGTGGCTTCCAAGGACTGGAGGAAGGGGGAAATGGGGACTTATTAATCAATGAGCATAAAGATTTAGCTGAGCCAGACAGGTTCTAGAGATCTGCTGCAGAACAGTGTACCTATAACTGACAGTACTATAGTTCACTAAAAAACCTAAGAGGGTAGGGGCGTCTGGGTGGCTCAGTTGGTTAAGGGTCCGAGTCTTGGTTTTGGTTCAGGTCATGATCTCATGATTTCATGGGTTCGAGCCCCACCTCGGGCTTTGAGCTGACAGCATGGAACCTGCTTGGGATTCTCTGTCTCTGTCTCTGTCTGCCCCTCCCCTGCTTGCACTGTCTCTATTTCTTTCAAAGTAAATAAATAAACTTAAAATTAAAAAAAAAAAATCTAACAGATTTTTATGTTAATTCTTCTTAGATTTCATGTTAATTCTTCTTACCACAATGAAATAAAAGTTTAAAAAATTAAAATAAAAAACTAGCTGCCCTGTCGGGGTGCCCCCTGAGAGGAGTGCCCTAGGACCATGCCTCCCCCACCCCAGTTTACATCCACTTCAGCTTAAACTATTCTGCCAAGGTGACCTCTATGCATAAAGCCCTGGGACCCCATGGCTTGCACTCACTTCATTTATCTTGCCAGAGTGCCTTCAGTGATTAGAACCCTGGGCTTCCCCTGACCTGTACCCACATTAGCTTTAGCTACCCTGCCAAGGTATTCTCAGTGCATAGGACCACGGGACCCCCTCCTCCAATCTACACCCACTTCAGCTTTAGGTATCCTTCCAGGGTACCCCCTGCATGGAGAGTCTTGAGACATCCCCAGCTCACACCAGCCAGCTCTAGCCAGCCAGCAAAAGTCACCATGCATGCATAGTCTTTTTTTTTTTTAAGTTTATTTATTTTGAGAGAGAGTGTGTGCATGTATGAGTTGGGGAGGAGCAGAGAGAGAGGGAGAGAGAGAATCCCAAGCAGGCTCTGTGTTGTCAGCACAGAACCTGGTGTGGGGCTTGAACTCATGAACTGCAAGATCATGACTGGAGGTGAAATCAAGAGTTGGATAGTTAACCAACTGAGTCCCCCAGGTGCCCTGCACACATGTTCTATATAGGGGACACCATACATGAGACCATTTCTCCAAGTTTAGAAGTAATTGTTCCACCTAATCTATAGAAACAAATAGAAAGTAAAGCAAAATGGGGACACAAAGGAATATGCTCCAAAACAAAGTCCAAGACAAAACCTCAGAAAAATAACTAAACAAAACAGAGATAAGCAATATACCTGATAAAAAATTTTAAGTAATGATCATAAAGATACTCACCAGACTGGGAAAAAGAATGGAAGAACTCAGTGAGACCTTCAATAAAAAGACAGAGAATATGAAAAAGAACCGATCAGAGCTGAAAAATACCATGACTGAAATAAAAAAACACACTTGAGGGAATGAACCAGTAGATTAGCAAATGCAGAAGAACATATCAGCAATCTGGAAAACAGGGTAATGGAAAGCACCCAAGCTGAAAGCAAAAAAAGAGAAAAAAAACGAGAAAATGAGGATAGGTTAAGGGATCTCTTGGACAACATCAAGGAAACAAACATTCCATTTTATGGGTCCCAAAAGAAGACAGAGTGAAAGGGGCAGAAATCTTATTTGAAGAAATCATAGCTGAAACTTCTGCAACCTAGGAAAGGAAACAGACATCCAGGTTCAAAAAGCATAGAGAGTTCCAAATAAGATGACCCCAATGAGGTCCACACCATGACATATAATAACTAAAATGTCAAAGGTTAAAGATCAAGAGAGATTTTAAAAGCAGAGGGAAACAAAAGTTTCATCAAGGGATACCCTAAAAGTCTATCAGCTGATTTTCCAGCAGAAACTTTGCAGGCCAGCAAGGAGCGGCATGATATATTCAAAGTGCTGAAAGAATAACACCTATAACCAAGAATATTCTACCTGGCAAGGTTATAATTCAGAATTGAAGGAGAAATAAAGAGTTTCCCAGACAAAAAAAAAAATCTAAAGAAGTTTATCACTACTAAACCAGCCTTATAAGAACTGTTAAAGGGACTTCTTTAAATGGAAAAGAAATGGCCATAATTAGACATAAGAAAATCATGAGTAAAAGATGTAAAATATGACAGCATACACATAAAATGTGGAGGAGGGAGTTAAAGTTTTTTGTTAGAATGTGTTTAAACTTAAATAACCATCAACTTAATATAGACTACTATATACTTAGGATGTTATACATGAACCTCATGGTAACCACAAACCCAAAACTTAAAATGGATACAAAAAAAATAAAGAGAAGAAAGCCAAACACTACACTACAGAAACTCACCAATCACAAAGAAAGCAAGAGAAGAAGAAAGGAACAGAGAAGAACTATAGAAACAACCAGAAAACAATGAACAAAATGGCAGTAAGTACATACCTATCATAATTACTTTATTTTTTTTAATTTTTTTAAATGTTTTATTTATTTTTGAGATAGAGACAAAGCATGAGCAGGGGAGGGGCAGAGAGAGAGGGAGACACAGAATCTAAAGCGGGCTCCAGGCTCTAAGCTGTCAGCACAGAGCCCGACACGGGGCTTGAACTCACGTGAGATCATGACCTGAGCCAAAGTCGGACACTTAACCGACTGAGCCACCCAGGCGTCCCTATCATAATTACTTTAAATGTAAATGGGTTAACTGCTCTAATCAAAAGACATAGGGTGGTAGAATGGATAAAAAACAAGACCCATCTATATTCTGCCTACAAGAGACTCACCTCAGGACTAAAGACACATACTGGGGCGCCTGGGTGGCTCGGTCGGTTAAGTGTCTGACTTCGGCTCAGGTCATGATCTCACGGTCCGTGAGTTCGAGCCCCGCATCAGGCTCTGTGCTGACAGCTCAGAGCCTGGAGCCTGTTTCAGATTCTGTGTCTCCCTCTCTCTCTGCCCCTCCCCTGTTCATGCTCTCTCTCTGTCTCAAAAATAAATAAATGTTTAAAAAAAAAAAAAAAAGACACATACTGACTGAAAATGAAGGAATGAAAAAACATTTACCATGCAAATGGAAACAAAAAGCCAGGGTAGCAATACTTAGATCAGACAAAATAAGAAACAAAGACTGTAACAAGGGACAAAAAAGGGCATTACATAATGATAAAGGAATCAATTCAACAAAAGGATATAACAATTGTAAATATCTATGCACCCAGCACTGGAGCACCTAAATACATCAAGCAAATACTAATGACATACAGAGAGAAACTGATGGTAACACAATAATAGTAGGGAACTTTAACACCCCACATCTAGGCAGAAAATCAATAGGTAAACAGTGTCTTTAAATGACACATTAAATCAGATGGTCATAACAGACATATACATAGGACATTTCATCCAAAAACAATAATACATATTCTTTTCAAGTGCAAATAGAACATTCACCAGAATAGATTACATGTTAGGCCACAAAACAAGTCTCAATATATTTTTAAAAAGTGAAATCATACCATGCATCTTTTGTGACCACAACAGTATGAAACCAGAAATCAATTAGGAGAAAAAAACTGCAACAAACATAACATAAGCACGTGGAGGCTAAACAACCAATGAGTCAATGAGGGAAAAAAAAAAAAAAAAAAAAATATATATATATATGGAAGCAAATGAAAATAAAAACACATGGTCCAAAATCTTTGGGACACAGCAAAAGCAGTTCTAAGAGGGAAATATGTAGTGACAGAAGCCTACCTCAAAAACAAGAAAAAGCTCAAATAAGCAATCTAACCTTCCATCTAAAGGGACTAGAAAAAGAAAAAAAACAAAACCAAAGGTGAATAGAAGGAAGGAAATAGTAACAATCAGAGCAGAAATAAAAGACATAGAGACTAAAAACACAATAAAAAAAAAATCAATGAAACCAAGAGCTGGTTCTTTGTAAAGATAAACAAAATTGAGAAATCCTAAGCCAGACTCATCAAGAACAAAAGAGAAAAGACTCAAAATCAGAAATGGAGGGGGAGAAGTAACAACTGACACCCCAGAAATACAAAGGATTATAAGAGACTCCTAAAAAAAAAAAAAAAAAAAAAAAATAATAATAATAAAACAAAAACAGTAAAAACACTAATAAATAAGCAAACAGATAAAATTAAGAGCTCAGAAATGAAGAAGCTATGGTAAAAAAAAAAGTTTGATAGGTTCATTGAGGCCCTTAGTTCAGGTTAAAATTCCAAGACAATCTCCCTATTTTAAAGAATAAAGATCTCTGGGAATTATGGTTTTAGAACAAAATGTAATCAATATAAAATTACAAACTTTAACAATGTAAAAACAAAATAGAATTGGGAGGTAAGGGAAGTCACCCTGGAAAAGCCTTAATGTTTTGACTTACCAGGAAGAGCAGGAATTCAATAAATATTATCTAAAGTGACACACATAGGGGCGCCTGGGTGGCTCAGTTGGTTAAGCATCCGACTTTGGTTCAGATCATGAACTCGCATGTCGGGTTCTGTGCTGACAGCTCAGAGCCTGCAGCCTGCCTCAGATTCTGTGTTTCCCTGTCTCTGTACCCCCCGCTCACTTGCCCTCTATCTCTCTCAAAAATAAATAAAAACAAACAAAAAATAAAAACAAAATAAAGTGACATACATAGCTAGCAAATACCATAACGACTCTAGCCTTCACACATTTTTATGATCATTATTTTTGTCCTTAAAGAATTATTTTAGTAACTAATATCTTTTGTGATAAACATTTATCTGAAGTTCAGCAATTACTTGATTTCAGTTTTTGATTTGTTAACTTCAAGTAAAATTACATTTAATACCTAGGAAAAAAAATACCACATTGCTTTTCTATTGCTGCTGTAACAAATTATGATGAATGTAGCGGCTTACACAACATGTTTATTATCTTATAGTTCTAGAGATTAGTCCAAAATGGGTTGAACTGGGCTCAAATCAAGGTATTAGCTGGGCTGCATTCCCTTTGGAGGCATTACAAACCTTCCTTTTCCACATTCTAGAGGCTGCCTGCCATCCTTTGCTTATTGTCCCCACCCCACCTCCAGTTTCTCCATTTTCAAATCCACCAATGTCAGGACAAGTCCTAATACTGTTATCCCTGTTTTTTTTTTTCTCTTCTGCCCTCTCTCTTCCACTTTCAAGTAACTTTGTAATTATACTGAGCCCACCCAGATAATCCAGGAAAATCTCCCTACTTAAAAAAAAATTTTTAATGTTTATTTACTCTTGAGAGAGAGAGAGAGAGAGAGAGAGAGAGAGAGAGAAAATGCAAGTGGGGTAGGGGCAGACAGAGAGGGAGACACAGAATCTGAAGTAGGCTCCAGGCTCTGAGCTGTAGGCACAGAGCCTGACATGGGGCTCAAACCCATGAACTGTGAGATCATGACCTGAGCCGAACTCAGAGCTCAACTGACTGAGTCACCCAGGAGCCCTGATAATCTCCCTACTTTAATGTCATCAGATTAACAATTTTAATTTTCCTTTGCCATGTAAAGTAGCATCTTAAAAAATTCCAGGGGAGAAGCCAAGATGGTGGAACATCATGGAAGTCTTTTTGTGTCTCGTGTTCATGAAATACAGCCAGATCAACACTAAACCATCCTGCACACCTAGAAAACTTATCTGAGGATTAACACAACAATCTGCACAACCTGAACCGCAGAACTCAGCAGGTATGAGGCATGGAGAGGTGAACTGGGGGAGAGAGAAGCAGTGGAGAGCAGGGAGCTATTTTTACTTGTGGAGAGAGGGCGGAGAAGGGGGTGGGGGTGGGGGAGAATATGGGAAAAGCACTCCCCGCCAAAAGCAGCTGGAGAGAAAGTGGAAAGCGGAAACAGCCACAGGGACTGAACTAAAAAGGGAGAAAGGATTTAAATTCCATTAAGACTCTAAAACAGCGGGAGTACAGAGTCTGAAATGCAGCAGCTTGATACTTGATGGTGCTCTGGTGGGAAGGGCAAATCCCAAGGAGCAGAGTGAAATCTGGGGGTCTTCAGGGCACATGGGAGAGGTGGTTCCCTTGCTGGAAGGACAACGGGTAGAGGCTCCCCCAAAGGCAAGGCCCCAGTGGACCTGGGAGAACAACCACATTTGCTGGTGTTGGAACAAGGTTGTTAAGGGTGAAGCCTGGTGCCAGATGTGTGCTGTGATCTGCCGTAATCCCTGAAACGCTGCTGCTACACTATCTCGTGAACTTTTTCTGGGGCGGGCTGGCAACCAGCCGCAGTCTCTGGGCATCAGCAGCAGCATGATCTCATGAACTTTCCTGGGTGGGGCCAACACTGGCCACTGCTCGGTGAGACCCTCCTGCAGAGGGTCAGAACGGATCAAAGCCACAGTTCCTCAGAAGTAAGGGGTTGGGAAACACAGTCGCATCTGAGATAAAACTCAAGAGGCAGGTGCTGCCTGGGGCTTGGTCACAGACAGTGTAATGTGGGGAGAGTACGGAAGCCGAAGACAAAGGACGGGTGTGCAATTGCTGATTGGGGAGAACAGAGTTCTGATACTAGAGACTGGGTAGCTGGGTGACGCCATTTTCACCACTCCTGCGCATGCGCATACACGCCTACCAGAGACACAACAATTCACCTCAGTAAGCTAAGCAGCGCCATCTAGCGGAGAACATAGCCATTACACTATGACCCACCCAACTGGGCCAATCTCGTTCTTCAGGATCACAAAACTCTCTGACTGCTTAGTGTATGGACTATAGAGCGATTCATAGTTTGACTTCTAGGGGAAAACGAAGTAATTTCAATTGTATTTCTCTCTGTTCACCAGTCCATCTATTCATATTTTCTTTTTTTTCTTTTTTCTTTTTTCTCTTTCTCATTTTTCTTTTTCTTGAATAAAGAAAAATTTATTTTTATTTTTAATTTTTATTAAAAATATTTTTCTTTAATTTTTTTCTACTATATTTTTTACTTTTGTGTAAACTTTTTCAAATTCTATTTGACATCATTTCATCTTATTCTACTTCAGTGTATTCATTTTTTCAAAATTTCAAATGATTTCCTTTATTTTCTTTTTCTTTCTTTCCCCTTTTTTCTCTAATCTATCAAGCCCCTTTCCCACCCAGACCAAAACACACCTAGGATCTAGCATCATTTAGTTGATTTTTGTGTGTGAGTATTGTTTTTAATTTTTTAATTTTAATATTTTTAATTAAACAAATTTTAATTTTAATACATATATATTTTTTACCTCATTAATTCCTTTTCTCCCTTCAAAACGATGAAACAAAGGAATTCACCCCAAAAGAAAGAGCAAGAAGTAATGACAGCCAGGGACTTAACCAACACAGATAAAAGCAAAATGTCTGAACCAGAATTTAGAATCATGATAATAAGAATACTAGCTGGAGTTGAAAACAGATTAGAATCCCTTTCTGCAGAGATAAAAGAAGTAAAAGCTAGTCAGGATAAAATAAAAAATACTATAACTGAGCTGCAATCTCGAATGGATGCCACAGTGGCAATGATGGATGAGGCAGAGCAGAGAATCAGCAATATAGAGCACAAATTTCTGAAGAATAATGAAGTAGAAAAAAGAGGGAGACTAAGGTAAAAGAGCATGAATTAAGAATTAGAGAAATCAGTGACTCATTAAAAAGGAACGACATCAGAATCATAGGAGAATCATAGAAGAGGAAGAGAGAGAAAAAGGGGTAGAAGGGTTATGTGAGCATCTCATAGTGGAAAACTTCCCTAACCTGAGGAAAGACACAGACATCAAAATCCAGGAAGCACAGAGGACTCCCATGAGAGTCAACAAAAACTGACCATCAACAAGGCATATCATAGTCAAATTCACAAAATCCTCAGGCAAGGAAAAAATCATGAAAGCAGCAAGAGAAAAAAAAGTCCTTAACCTACAAGTGAAGACAGATCAGGTTTGCAGCAGATCTATCCACAGAAAGTTGGCAGGCCAGAAAGAAATGGCAGGATACATTCAATGTGCTGAATCAGAAAAATATGCAGCCAAGAATTCTTTATCCAGCAAGGCTGTCATTCAAAATAGAAGGAGAGATTAAAAGTTTCCCAGCCAAACAAAAATTAAAGGAGTTTGTGACCACTAAACCAGCCCTGCAAGAAATTTTAAGGGGGATTCTGTGAGGGGAGAAAAGATGAAAAAAAAAAAATAATACATACATACATACATACATACATACATACATACCAAAAGCAACAAACACTAGAAAGGATCAGAGAACACTACCAGAAACTCAACACCTATTCTCTTGAAGCTATTCCAAAAAATAGAAATGGAAAGAAAACTTCCAAACTCTTTGTATGAAGCCAGCATAGAAACCAGACAGAGACCCCACTAAAAAGGAGAACTATAGACCAATTTCCCTGATGAACATGGATGCAAAAATCCTCAATAAGATATTACTCAACTGGATCCAAAAATACATTACAAAAATTATTCACCACGACCAAGTGTGATTTATACCTGGGATGTAGGGCTGCCTCAGTATCAGCAAAACAATTAACGTGATTCATCACATCAATAAAAGAAAGGATGAGAACCATAGGATCCTCTCAATAGATGCAGAGAAAGCATTTGACAAAATACAGCATCCTTTCTTGATAAAAACCCTCAAGAAAGTAGGGATAGAAAGAGCATACCTCGAGATCATAAAAGCCATATATGAATGACCCAACGCTAATATCATCCTCAACAGGGAAAAACTGAGAGTGTTCCCCCTAAAGTCAGGAACAAGACAGGGATGTCCACTCTTGCCACTGTTATGCAACATAGTATTGGAAGTCTTAGTCTCAGCAATCAGACAACACAAAAAAATAAAAGGCATTCCAAATTGGCCAGGAGGAGGTCAAACTTTCACTCTTCACAAGTGACATGATAGTCTATATGGAAAACCCAAAAGATTCCACCAAAAAACTGCTAGAACTGATTCATGAATTCAGCAAAGTTGCAGGATATAAAATCAACGCACAGAAATCAGTTGCATTCCTATACACCAACAATGAAGTGAGAGAAAGAGATATCAAGGAATTAATCCCATTTACATTGCACCAAAACCCATAAAATACCAGGAATAAATCTAACCAAAGAAGTGAAAAATGTATACACTGAAAACTATAGAAAGCTTATGAAAGAAATTGAAGAAGACACAAAATAATGGAAAAATATTCCATACTCCTGGACAGGAA
Source organism: Panthera pardus (assembly GCF_024362965.1). Lineage (NCBI taxonomy): Eukaryota > Metazoa > Chordata > Mammalia > Carnivora > Felidae > Panthera > Panthera pardus. Next base: position 130,470,275 of record NW_026526721.1, read on the forward strand.
GAACAAACATTGTTAAAATGTCAATACTACCCAAAGCAATCTACATATGCAATGCAATTCCTATCAAAATAACACCAGCATTATTCACAGAGTAGAAGAAACATTCCTAAAAATTGTATGGAACCAGAAAAGGCCCTGAATAAATAGCCAAAGCAATCTTGAAAAAGAAAACCAAAGCAAGAGGCATCACAATCCCAGTTGTATTACAAAGCTGTAATCATCAAGACAGTATGGTACTGGCACAAGAACTGACACTCAGATCAATGAAACAGAATAGAGAACCCAGAAATGGACCCACAAATGAATGGCCAACTAATCTTTGACAAAGCAGGAAAGAATATCCAATGGAATAAAGCCAGTATCTTCAGCAAGTGGTGGTAGGATAACTGGACAACGACATGCAGAAGAATGAACCTGGACCACTTTCTTACACCATACACAAAAATAAACTCAAACTGGATGAAAGACCTCAATGTAAGGCAGGAAGCCATCACAATCCTTGAGGAGAAAGCAGGAAAAAACCTCTTTGATCTTGGCCACAGCAACTTGTTACTTAACACTTCTCCAGATGTAAGGGAAACAAAAGCAAAAATGAACTATTGGGACCTCATCAAAATAAAAAGCTTGTGCACAGTGAAGGAAACAATCAGCAAAACTAAAAGGCAACCGACAGAATGGGAGAAGATATTTGCAAATGACATATCAGATAAAGGGTTAGTATCCAAAATCTATAAAGAACTTATCAGTGTCAACACCCAAAAAACAAAGAATCCAGTGAAGAAATGGGCAAAAGGCATGAATAGACACTTCTCCAAAGAAGACATCCAGATGACCAACCAACACATGAAAAAATGCTCCACATCACTCATCATCAGGGAAATACAAATCAAAACCGCAGTGAGATACCCCCTCACACCTGTCAGAATGGCTAACATTAACAACTCAGGCAACAACAGATGTTGGCGAGGATGTGGAGAAAGAGGATCTCTTTTGCCCTGCTGGTGGGAATGCAAGCTGGTGCAGTCACTCTGGAAAACAGTATTTTTAGTCCTCAAAAAAATAAAAATAGAACTACCCTATGACCCAGCAATTGCACTACTAGACATTTATCCAAGGGATACAGATGTGCTGTTTCGAAGGGATACATGCACCCCCATGTTTATAGAAGCACTATTAACAATAGCCAAAGTATGGAAAGAGCCCAAATGTCCATCAAGGGACGAATGGATAAAGAAAATGTGGTGTATATATATACATATATATATATATGTATATATATACACAATGGAGTATTACTCAGCAATCAAAATGAATGAAATCTTGCCATTTGCAACTACATGGATGGAACTGGAGGGTATTATGCTAAGTGAAATAAGTCAGTCAGAGAAAGACAAAAATCATATGACTTCACTCATATGAGGACTTTAAGACACAGAACAGATGAACATAAGGGAAGGGAAGCAAAAATAATATAAAAACAGGGAGGGGGAAAAACATAAGAGACTCTTAAATATGGAGAACAAACTGAGGGTTACTGGAGGGGTTGTGGGAGGGGGGAATGGGCTAAATGGGTAAGGGGCATTAAGGAATCTACTCCTGAAATCATTGTTGCACGATTTTATTTTTCAGGATTGCTTTGGCTATTCAGGGTCTTTTCTGGTTCCATACAAATTTTAGGATTGTTTGTTCTAGCTCTGTGAAGAATGCTGGTGTTATTTTGATAGGGATTGCATTGAATATGTAGATTGGTTTGGGCCCATTATAATCCAGGTAATTTCATGTGATGATCCTTACCTTAATTACATCTGCAAAGACCTTTATCCTAAATAAGATTACATTCTGAGGTTCCAAGTGGACATATTTTGGGTGGTGGTGGGCAGAATTCAACCCACTTTAGGAAGTAAAGGCTTCTGGGTAGAAGAAAACTTCACCATAGGCTCATAAGAATAGAACCAAGTCTGTTCTGTTACTACTGTATTCTGTATTCTCTTTTCCCAGCAGAGCAGGCACCCAATAAATATTTGTGAAAGGTTGAGTGTTGACAAAAATGGTGTTCAGGGAATGCTTTGCTGAAGGATGTTTATAGCAATTGCCTAGGAGGAGGAAGATCAATAAGGATACAAAAGGACAAAGATATAATGGTGCCTACAAAGGTACAAAGATACTGGCAGTGGGAAATTCCTAAAAGGAAGAGTGCCAGAATTCCTAAAAAGAAGCCCAGAAAGAAGAAGAGTTTTTTTTTTTTTTTTGGTAGTTTTGAAGAGATTGCTACAGAACCAGGCAATGTAACAGCTTTTGAAACTCACAAAGGCAACTGTCACTTGAGAAAATAAAGTCTATTATAATAAAACTTTCAGAGGAAAAAGAAATACCACTGGCTATTTTTTTTTAATCAGTGTAAAGAACTTAAAATTTCAGTCAAAAGGAGCTGAAATAAATGGACATTGTTTAGGCCATACAAGCATCTTGGAGATGGTAACTCACACAGCATGCTTCTATATGCCAGGCTATGTAAATAAAAAGACCAAGACCCAACAACACACAAGAGGCAACCCACAGCAGCTGGCATCCCAGGCCAGCTCTTTCCTGGTCCAATTATCAGGAGTCTGTCTGCTTGTGTAACCCTCACTAACTCAGGTTTTGGTAACTTGTTCTACAGATGTCCCTAATGACTTAACTATTTCACCTGACCCTTCACCTCTAATTAAATTCTATCCCCTCTGTAGTCTTGTGTAACCTGCTAGTCTGAACACTTCTGATTCATTAATATGGTCGACTGGTTTCCAATAAATGCAGTTCATGTCCTTCGCTGGTTGGGAGGGAGTTGTTATTAGATAAAGTCTGAAAGACCGCTGGGGCTTCCATGTGCCACACACGTGGTCTGAGGTAGGATAATGGCATCTCAGTGCTGACCCCGGACATGATCCGAAGGCAGGACTATGACTAACACCTGTAATAATTTTTTCTATTTAGCAGAAAGCTGTCACAGCATAGAAGAGAAACCTCTGGCTTGAAAAAGTTATGGAGTTGGGGCTGGGTTCCAGTTCAACAATACCTCTTCCATCCTTACCTCCTTTATCCTCACCTATAAAAAAGAGTCATTGATATGTGTTGTCAAGTGTTTGAGAATTTTAGCAAATCAATCCTCCCTCCCAAGTAAGAAACAGAAAATGAGTAACATAGAATTATCTGTGAGTTTGAGTTTGAGAGAGTCGAAATGTAAGATCAATATTTAATAACTGTAGTGATTGGGGCGCCTGGGTGGCTCAGTTGGTTAAGCGTCCGACTTCGGCTCAGGTCATGATCTCATGGTCCAAGAGTTCAAGGCCTGCGTTGAGTTCCGTGCTGACAGTTCAGAGTCTGGAGGCTGCTTCAGATTCTAGGTCTCCCTCTCTCTCTGCCCCTCCCCCATTCACACTCTGTCTCTCTCTCTCTCAAAAATGAATCAACATTTAAAAAATTAAAAAAAAAAACTGTAGCGATTATTGAAACAGACTCCCCACCTGGGAATAATTCTGGTTATTCCCAGAATAACCTGTAGAACTTAAAACAAAAAAAATATAGGCGCACAGAGTTTTTCCTAGAGCAGTGTTGCCCAATAGTACTTTTGGCAATGATGAATTAATTGTTCTAGAAGTGTGCAATCCAATACAGTAACCACTAACCATATGTGACTCTTAAGCATTCCCCCCGCCCCATTTTATTGCAATATAATTGACATATAACATTGTATTAGTTTAGGCACTTAAAATATGACTAATGTGACTTGGGAAAAGATTTTTAAATTTTATTTAATTTTTATTAATTAAAATTTGAATTCAGATAACCACATGTGGCTTAGTGGCTATCAAATTGGACAGCTTAATTCTAGACAAATTGTTCCCAGTATGTGCTCCACACACCAGCAGCAGCAGCACCACCAAGAAACTTGCTAGAAATGCAGATTCTTGGGCTTCATCTCAGGCCTACTGAATCAGAAGCTCTGCCAGAGGTATGCTGGGAAACATTTAACAACTGGCTCTTGAGGAAAACTGATTGCAATGCCAATTTCCCTGGTGTAAGTACTCAGTCACCATAGCTGATTTGAAGCTACCCACGGGCTATCACAGAACTGGAGACTGGAAGAAGACGTACACAATGGAGTCCATGAGTCAACGCTAGCATGCCATCGAACCCAGCCATCTGTGTTTTAACAAACCCTCCACATGATTCTGATATATAGTATAGTTTGAGAACCACTGAAGTAGACCTTCTAAATCAATGTCTAAGAAGACAGAGACTATTTTGTATTTTTCAAATTCCCATAAGGGGTTCTGATAAGTAGCCCAATTTGAAAACCTGGACTCAGAAAACCTACAAGCAAAGTCACCTTGAGGAGGCAGTGGTCTCCCCTATGTTTGAGGCTTCTTGACTCAAACCAGTCAGACCTGCTCACTCCTGAGCATGGACAAGCCTGAGCCTCCGCCCCCCAGAGTGGAGGGTCACATCCAGCCTGCCTGCCCTTTGAGTTGCCATTCCAAACCTTCTCCCCTCTTGACAGGATGAATGACGTCACAGACATAACCAACTCTAGGGGCAGACCCAAAACATGCAGCACTGGCCTTCTAACCACAACCCCCACTTTTCTCTCCCACTTAAAAAAAAGTATTGAGAATTACATTATTAGGATAACCTATAATTTGCTCTAATTTTTATTTTAAGAAAATCTTGTACAGATATCTGAAGACACCTTAGAGTTGTTTATAATATATGGTAGGCAAAAAATACTGTCTTCCACAAGCCACCATGTCCTTTAAGGTACATTTAGCCTGTCCACCAGATGTGTGGTAAGAATTGAATGATTTAACTATGCACATAAAATCATATCTGGAATATTCTGATTCCATATGCAGCCCTAAGGGAGGCAAAATAATACATCTGAAATGAGTACAAACTTTTCCCTATCTTAGGAATCTGTGCAGCCCACTGAAATTCCTTTATATTCTAACTAAAGAGGAAACTAATAGAATTTTCAGAGAACTTGTCCAAAATCAGGAGGTCACTTATACATATAGCCTCCATGGTAGTGTAGAGCAAATCCTTGTGTCTCAGAAAATCTTCTTGATTTCATTATAAACCCAGGGCAGAGAGTTCCATTAAAATAACTGCATGTATTACCTGGACATTTTCATTGCAAAAATCATAGTTATGCCTACCAATCTCTGTATTTTAATCTGAATTTGGCCTAAATCCCACATGAGACTACAGTGGAAAACTAATATATATTCTTGCCCTAATTAGGCTCCTTAGTACAAAATATATTTACATTTATAATGTATTTAGGGAAAATACTTGGAAATTTTAGCTGCCAGATTATGGGCTCAGGATAGCTGGCAAAGAAGCATCTTTTTGAGAAAGAACTTTGTCCCTCCCAGGTCCTACTTCTGAGTATAACAGTGGCATTCCTGGCTCACCAATGGGAGGACACACGCATCTCTGAGAATCTGACTTGGGTTCTGCAGGCTGTCTATGGTGTTGACAAGGAAGATATTACCTATATCTATATCTATATCTATCTATATCTATCTATATATCTGCTAAGCTAATCAGCACAAATGGACATAATTCAGACCATAATTTGACAGGTGGAACTAACCAGACTGAGTGATTTTTATATTTCTCATAAATACAAAAACTACAGCAAATAGAGTATTCCAAATCATACTTCATTCATATTGTAAAGGTGCTTTTAAGCTATAATCAGAAGGTCTCCTGGGTAGTTAAAAACTGAAATAGTATTCATCCAATTCAGAGGTTTTATGTGGAAATTGAGAAAATATTGCAACTTGCTTTGACATAGTATTTTTTTAGTAAGATACTGTTGTACACTTTCTGTTTCATGCACTATTCAAAGTTCTTTGTTTATATCTAATTTATTATTTCCTTAACCCTAGAAAATTAAGTATTATTCCAATTGTGCAGATGAGAAAACTAAGGGTTGGCAATAACTTTTTTTTTCTGCATTCACACAGCTGGTTAATGGCTAGAAGTGGGAAAAAGACAAAGTCTGGCTCCAAATTTCTTTCAAGCACAACAGTGGATTCCAGTCTAGTGGATTTTTGTAAAGTGTCTATGGATATTCCAGAAGCTTTAGCTATTCTTCTTTTACATATAGTGGAGGTAAGTTTCTATAAATTAGAGAAAAGTACTGCATATAGATTGCTAACTGAAATACTATTTTATTCACCTCAAGCATATAGAATGACTCAACTTGACCACTGTGGCATCTATTGAGGGGCATGTGTCAGCTGTCCTTCCAAGAACTTGCCAATTAGCTGAAAAGCATGCGGTGAGCTGGCAGCCTCCAGCTGTAGCATCTGAGGATCCATTGAGCAGGAAGGGATAGTAGGGCACAGCATTTCTGCACAGTGCAGGATTCCTCTATGGGCAATCTTTGATCCAGAACTCTCCATTGGAGCTATAGTAAGGTCTGAGCCTCTTCCTACCCATTCGTCCTTCCTTCCTGCTCACATCTCACAGGTGTCAGACCCACAGCGTAGTCTAGAGGCTCTCTTTGGCTACCCCTGATCCCACCCCCCATTTTTCTTTCAACAAAAAGTACCCTCAATACATCTCCTGCACTTCTCTTAGTGTCTGCTTCCCAGATGACCCAACAGATAAAACCACTAAAGAGTTATGTTCACATACAGGCTCAGGGGACCCAACAGATAAAACCACTAAAGAGTTATGTTCATATACAGGCTCTAGCAAGCCTGTTATAAGAGTAATCTACCAACCAGCATTTGCTCGTGCCCTGTCATCTATAAAGTACACTCATAGATTCCATGGGGATACTAGGCTGATGCGAACAGAAGAGACTTGGGTGCACCTGTAACAGACTACACTTCATAAAACCCCTTTATTCCCATTGAATGTGTACACTTAACGAACACATGAAGGGGTCTGAGAGGATTATTTTGTGGGTGACCACTTCTTTAAACTAAATAGTATGGGCATTGCAGAGGAAGAAACCCTATTGTTGCACTGTGGCAACTCACATTAAAGATGATCTAAATGGAGGGGTATCTATAAAGAAAGATGCAATGGCTAGGGGGCTCAAAAAGCATGCATGGAAGATTTCTATTCCCATGTCTCCGACACTATTCCTCTATTTTTCATCTTTCCAGTATCCATCTGGTAAAATTAGATTACCACCTTCCTTAAGAAGAAAGAGTAAAAATTATAGGTGAACACCAATATACACAAATTAGCCTCTTCTGGCAACTTGTTATTCTACTGTTTCCCCAAATGAACCAATCTCTGCAAGAAATGTATGCTGCTTATGACAAAAAGCATTAGTGTTCTTACAGAACTTTTCTCCTAGATGTAATCATTTATTTAACAAATATTTACCGAGCACCAACTCAGAGCCAGTCACTGTCAGCAGGTGGGAATAAAATGATGAACAAGACAGACGTAGCCCATGCTCTTGTGGAGCTTAGAGTCTAGCTCAGGCTCTTCGAACTTGAATGTGCATACACATCACTGGGATTTTGCATCTACTGATCCAGGAAATCTGGGGGGAGGTCTGGGATTCTGCATTTCTGACAAGTTCTCAGGATGCTAATGATATCAGTCCTCAGACCATGCTTTGAATAACAAAGGACTGGCCTGTTGGCTCTCAGTTGCTGTGCTGTGACCTGCTTCTGTACTGCAAGTGCTTCTCAGAGGTGCCATCAATTGGAATCGATGAGTATTGCCAATATAATGGGAAACATAGACTTTTATCATGATGCCTATTTAGTGGAATTTTGAGTTGACAGATCAACATTTGTAGGAGTACGATTTACAGAGAGTAAAAAGTTAAGAGATAAGGTATGGAATGACATCAAGATGGCATTCTGGGAATAGGTGAGAGCATGGCCTCTGAACACGCTTGCCCAGTCAGAGCACTGACTCACTCTCCTCATCAATGACACAGAGCTAATGGGGCTAAGGGGAAAATTTATTTTAATTTTCTTAAAATTAAAACTGCTTTTTCTTAACCAGTAGTCACTTTGTAGCCCTCTCTAGTATACCACTAAAATTTCTCATCCAGAATGCTAATGAACACACAAAGGTTAGTCTTCTTCAAAATGTGTAATCTCACAAATTAAAGGCAGCCAAATATACAGCTATAGACCATACGCTGATAAGCAACCACTTATGACAACTGTCAAAGTTATCTCTTAAAATGGGGTTGTGAGGAGATGGAAGGTAGAGGGAAGGGAGTTGACTTAGTTCTAAGCTGTGTGAAGCCAGGAAAGCAGGCCGTGTGGAGTTAAGCTTTGGAGGGAGGTTGGGTTTGTTCTTTTTTCCTGCATTCAAAAGAGAAAATGAATCTGAGATAGAAAAAGGGTCAAGTCACTCTGCCCTCTCTCCAACCCCAAATGCCCAGGTACAAAAGGCAGTGAAAGCCTGCACGCTTCTTAAACTCCTCTACAAACATGTACTTAGCTGCCTAACCTTGAACAGTGAGAACTCTCATTAATAATTTAAAGGAGCCATGGCCAGAAAAAGAAACTGGGACAGGTCAAGGGATTAGCAGGAAATACATGGTTAGCTGTGAAGCTAGGGATGCAGAGTTACACTACACACTCCTATGCACAGAATAATAATGTGAGTTTCTAAAGAAATCTTCCCACAATCTCACAGACAAGTCTAACTGCAAATGCTGCAAATGCTGAGAATGTCACAAACATCACTTTCTGCAGCAGATGTGGGAAAACTGACTTTTTCAGAATAAGTCAAATTCATTATACTGCTCGTACACAGACACACTACTATGAAACATGGCAATCGCTCTGAAACTTTCTGTATGGTTCCAATTTTTCTTTGTCTTCTTCTTCTTTTTTTTTTTTTTTTGGAAGTGAGAGAAGAGAAGTTCAGTGGAAAATGCTGTTAGTCAGGAATGACAAAAGGTATTAGATACTGCTGCCACGGCTCCTTGCCAGAACGGTTTTTTGTTTGGGAGATGTGCTATTTCACTTCAAAAACCGACAGACTGACAATTGAACACAGGAGGTGGCTGATACTGCCATGGCCCTCACTGCCACAAAAGAGCCTCTCTACAAAGATCACACAAGACAGATTTAAATTCCCATCACAGATACCTACATTAAAGTCTGGTCTAAACAAACACCAAGATACAATATTTCAATGGATCGAAGATGGTTAGTTGACTGGAGGCAAACCACCATCTGAAATAACGGTCTTAGTGTTCTGTGACAGCGTTACTACCTTTGGGCATCATAATGGTGTTCTCTTGGTGGCGGGTGCAAGAGCCCTGGGCACAACTGTGAACCTTGTGTGCATGGGAAATAATTTCATCAACCAAAGAAAAGTCATATTGTGGTATGTCCAAAATGCTGTCTGAAGCACATATTATGTGAGAGTTTAGTCTATTATATTTTGTAGTCTATCTGACCTGAAAGCCATGATTGATGCTTCTTTAATTTTCTGCTTAATTGATTCATTCCAAACACGACCCATGACAGGCCCAGCAAGGCCATTTAAAGATGCTCTCTGGCCTACCTGCAGCACCTATAGTTGAATAACTACTGTATAATTTGTATTTGGCTAAAGAATGGACCATGGAGTCACATACAGCTGAGGTGAGAAGCTTATTTTGAGGTGTCCATGGGTACTGATTTTCTATATGAGTAACTGATGTTCTTGGGGACTGATTTTCCTCTTATTTTTATAATGCCTTTTAGGACCCAAGAGTGAAGTGGTCGGTTGGGCAGGTGTTATTCTGCATCCACTTCAAGTTTTCAAATTGGATACAATCTTTTAGATTTCAGTTAGAGGCACCTATCCAGCTTGTCTTATGGAAGAAACATTCTAAACTATTAAATATGCCTCAGGGTGGAGAATTGGCACATCTTTATTCAATAGATTCATTTTAATTATCCTCTTGAGCTGAGGGAATTCAAGAGTGTCCGTAGGACCCTTTATTCCGGGGCGTAAATATGAGAGTCAGGTGGAAACACTACCATGCAACGCAAAAGTAACCCAATGGAATATGTGACAAATATGAAATAAAACCACCATCAGTTTATATTTATAAATCAAGCCTTTAAGACATGTAAAGCTCTGGGAGTGATGGGACATCTAGGAACACAGAAATGGCCGCCAGCACTTAGTCTTTTTTTGAAGGCTGATAGCCAGGGGGCTCTACCAGCTTCTTTGTCCTGGGCTGGGTTTAGCAGCCTGGGCTGTTACTTTTTGTTCTAGTATTTTGAGGCTGCTTTCAGAGGACACGAGGTCCTATGAGACTTGAGGGTATGGGTTCCTTGCCACAGCAGTGTGATCCCTCCAACTATAAAGACTGAAGAGAGGAGGTAAGGGATCCCAGCCCCTCATGTTTAAGCCAATTTTCCTCATGAGAGAAGACCCCAAAGCTCTGTTAATACTCTCTGTGGAAGGCAATATTGCTTAGCTGACATTAGAATAAAACCCCTGATCGCTCTCCAGACTAAGGACTTTGTGTCCCAAGTAATACTATAGATCTTCCCAGTTGCCTTCTATCTCCATGACGTTACCAGGTCTCTCTGGGCCATTCATTAGCTAAAGCACAGACTGATGGGCATTACTCATAATGGGTTTTTCCTTTCTTTTTTTTCTGGATATCTTATCAATGTTCTTTTTACTTATCAACTTTGTTGAGGTATAATTGATAGACAATAAAATGCACTCATGTAAAGCATCGAGTTCAGTGAGTTTTGACAAATATATACGTCAAAGTAAACTGCCATCACAATCAAGGTATCAGATTTTTCCATCACCACAAAAGGTTCTCTTGTGCCCTTTGAGTTAACTCCCAATGGCCAGACAACCCACTGGCCTCATTTCTATCACTACGGATGAGTGCTTCTGCTTCTAGAACTTCACAGAAATGGACTCATTCAGTATGAACTCTTTCATTTGTGGCTTCTTTCACTCAGCACAATATTTCTGCTGTTCATCCATATTGTTGTGTGTACTGATAGTTTGTTCCTTTTCATTGCCAAATAGTGTTACATTGCATGGATAAATTGCAAGTTTGTTTACCCATTCACCTACTGGTTGGCCCTTGACTTATTTCTAGCTTTTGGTATTATGAATAAAACTTCTAGGAACATTTGAGTACAGATTTTCTTGTAGACATACTTTCATTTCTCTTAGGTAACTATCCAGAAGTAGAATTGCAGAGCTGATAAATGTTTTCATTTGTAAAATGAAAACAATAAAAATATATCATTGTCTAACAGAGTTCAAATTACTTTATTTCCATTTGGACGTTAAAAGGGAAGAGTTGACGCCATAAGTCACAGAGCAGCCCTCAACTGCAAAGGGCATGTGGACTTCATACGGGCAAACAAAGTACAATTCCCTTGAGGGTGGCGATTTCTCTGAGCACAGGGAAGGGGCCCCGGACTTGCTTGTGGAGTAGCTAAAAGGGTAATTAAGTGACAATTGGTCAGGCTATGGGCGGGCAGCCGAGGCCCACATCACTGAAGCCTTTGCATCTGAAGAGTTGAGACCCATGCTCTGCCTGGACCATGCTCATGAGCCTCAAGCTATCCCAGCTTTGCAAGAAACCCTATTCTGAAACTCAACTGTGAATTGCTGAAAACAAGGCTAAGGTGCAATGAAATTGCTGAAAACAAGGGTAAAGTGTAATGAAATTCTGGCAAAAATTAACGTTCAAGAAATCATCAGTATTACATATAAAGAGTTAAATAGGGATCATTTCTTTAACATTCCAGTTGTACCTTCTCATTTGATTATAATGGTTATCCATGACTTTGCCTATATTAAATCAGCTGTAGTCAACTAAATGCATATCAAATGTAAATAATGTCTTACTCTGTTTTCTTTCTCTGCAACTAACTCCTCACATCCCAAAGGGAATTTCCCAATTCAACATCAAAGACTGATTAAACATTTGGTGTAGAAGTTTAAAAAAAAAAAGACTGTAATTTTATTCTACATATACATGCTAGATAAAAAATAAACAAAAACTTCCTCTGGATGCTGAATGTTTGGAGTCATATCTTCTAAAAGGCAAAGAGAACAGGGGGACGTCTGGGTGGCTCAGTTGGTTAAGCGTCTGACTCTCGATTTCAGCTCATCATGATCTCACGGTTCCTGAGTTCAAGCCCCCTGTTGGGCTCTGTGCTGACAGCATGGAGTCTACTGGGAATTCTCTCTCTCCCTCTTTCTCTGCCCATTCCCTGGCTCTCTCTCTCTCTCTCAAAATAAATAAATAAACATAAAAAATAAAAAAGGCATAGAGAATGGGAGAAATAACTTCAGAACTCATCAACGAATTAAAGTCTCATGCCTCAAAATTTTATGATTAAGATATGTGGTCACTAACAATCTTCTGGTTGCCCACAACTCTAATCAATCATCAACACAAAGAACATTTCATAGTTCTAAATCTCCCTTTTCGGCAAGGGAATTAAAAGAAAAATGAACTATTGGGACCTCATCAAAATAAAAAGTTTCTGCTCTGCAAAGGAAATAATCAACAAAACCCAAAGGCAACCGACAGAATGGGAAAAGATATTTGCAAATGGCATATCAGACAAAGGGCTAGTATCCAAAATATATAAAGAACTCACCAAACTCCACACCCCAAAAACAAATAATCCAGTGAAGAAATGGGCAGAAAACATGAATAGACACTTCTCTAAAGAAGACATCCAGATGGCCAATAGGCACATGAAAAGATGCTCAACGTCACACATCATCAGGGAAATACAAATCAAAGCCACACTGAGATACCACCTCATACTGGTCAGAGTGGCTAAAATGAACAAATCAGGAAACTACAGATGCTGGTGAGGATGTGGAGAAACGGGAACACTCTTGCTCTATTGGTGGGACTGTAAACTGGTGCAGCCGCTCTGGAACACAGTGTGGAGGTTCCTCAAAAAGTAAAAATAGAACTACCCCATGACCCAGCAACAGCACTACTAGGAATTTACCCAAGGGATGCAGGAATGCTGATGCACAGGGGCACGTGTACCCCAATGTTTATAGCAGTGCTTTTAACAATAGCCAAATTATGGAAAGAGTCTAAGTGTCCGTCAACTGATGAATGGGTAAGAAGATGTGGTTTATATATACAATGGAATACTAGTTGGCAATGAGAAAGAATGAAATCATGCCATTTGCAGCAATGCATATGGAACTGGAAGGTATTATGGTTAGTGAAATAAGTCAGTCAGAGAAGGACAGATATCATGTTTTCATTCATATGTGGATCTTGAGAAACTTAACAGAAGACCATGAGGGAAGGAAAGGGGGAAAAAATAGTTACAGAGAAGGAGGGAGGCCAACCACAAGAGACTCTTAAATACAGAGAACAAACTGAGGGTGGACAGGGGGGTGGGGAAGAGGGGAATATGGGTGACGGGCATTGAGGAGGGCACTTGGGATGAGCACTAGGTGTTGTATGTAAGCCAATTTGACAATAAATTATATTCATAAAAAAACAAATCTCCCTTTTCAATTTAGAAAATATGAATTTACAGGGAGGAAAAAAAGGGAATGTTTAAACTATTCTACAAGGCATTTGGCTCAATTAAAACTACAATGCATCTTTTGGATCTGACAGTTTATTATGGTAGTGTTTCCTTATAGTATAAACAAGGTAGTCATAGGAGTAGATTTGACCATTTCCAGTGTGGCTGGTAAATCAATACCTGGTCTACCATATTGAAACCTCCATGACAAAAGATAAAGGAGGATATTGGCTTGAGTTTCCCAGTAGCAGGTGCAATCTGTGGTCAGGGCTAGCCAAGGAGTAATCTGACTACTACAGTTCACAAAAATTAGCATAGGGATACACAAAGACTCTACCTTTTGAAAGTCCAATTCATTTGACTCCTGTCTACTTCTTACAAACCTATTGCTCCCATCCACCACCTCCAAATACATACACTTTGGGGGAATGGAAAGGGTGCTGCTCTAGAAGTTAGGCACTTCTGAGTTCTTGAGCAAATTACTTAATGTCTTTGGTTTCTCCTCCATGGAATGAGTAGTAAGTACTTTTCCTACTTAAAAAAAAACCTCTTTTAACATTTATTTATTGTTGAGAGACAGGGAGAGACAGAACATGAGCATGGGAGGGGCAGAGAGAGGAAGAGACACAGAATCTGAAGCAGGCTCCAGACTCTGAGCTGTCAGCACAGAGCCCGACACGGGGCTGGAACTCACATACCGCGAGATCATGACCTGAGCCGAAGTCAGACGCTTACCCGACTGAGCCACCCAGGCACCCCGGTACTTTTCTTATTTGAGACACAGAGGTTGGGCCCAGACTTCTTGATCCTAGACCACCCACTCAATATCCTGTCCTGGGGATTCCTCTTTTTACATAGCGATGGCTCTGCCTTATATAGCAAAGCATAAGCCTTCCATATCAAGTGCTATCCAATGGCCTCTCAGTTTTATATTTTTGGAAGGAAAGGCCCATGGGATATTTCTATTCTCCCAAGTTTTACCTTTGGAGAATAACAACATATTAAAGAAATACTTGAAAAGGATTTAAGATGCAAATCCACCTGATATATATATTTGTTTGTCAATAACACCTGTTACCAGATGGCTTCCACAGTACCATTTTAAAATGTCAACCTAAAAAGCTTTAGGTGCTAGTTTCCTTACAGGTGAAGGAGACAGCACAAGCTTTAATGGCTCTGGCAGGAAGATATCAAATGTGAATTTGGGCTGTGATGACCAGTTAATCCAAATTTCACCACTTTCACCCTCAGTTTGGAAAGAGAACTCAACTACTGCCAGAGAGCTGTTACACCATTGTGCAGCCATGAGGATGCACCTTGAAGACCTCCCACTGCAAGGAGTGTAACTGGCCAAGGACCCCAAGGCTGTGTTCTGAAATCCATCCCTGTGTTCAGAGTGTCAGAGGCCACTACCACTGCCAGAGTGCAGCAGGGATACTCGGGCAAGCCCCTAGCGACTGACTTTGCTTGAAGACTTCCTGATGTCTTGGTTGCCTCTGTCTGCCTAGCAGACTAGTACACATTCACCAAACCTTGCTTTTTTTACTTGGAACATGACTTGAATCATGGCCTGATGATTCTCTCAGCCTTTTCCAGCTCCTTCCCTAATGCCTTCCATGTAGCCATTTCCCTTAATAATATCCTTGAACTTTTAGTCCCATGTTGACATCTGCTTCTCAGTGGTTGAGACTAACATATCATTCATTTATCTATTCATCCATCCATCCATCCATCCATCCATCCATTCATTCATTCAAGAAATATTAATGGAGTTCCTACAATATTCCTAGCACTTTGTGCTAGGCACTGGGGATAGTGGTACAAGACTGAGATGGCCCTGAGATGGTCATAACCCTTCCTCTCAGGATCATAAATGCTTCCCTTTCTTTGGCTCTTACTTTGTGTGGGGCACTAAGGTAAGAGCACATCACATGCCTACTCTCATCTGCTTTTCACAACAACCCTTAAAGAAGATATTATTCTTGCTTCATGGATAAGGAAATTGAGATCTAGAAAGATTAAGTTGCCAGGGGCTTCCCTAATACAGGTAGCTTTTTCACTCCTAAATCATGTTTTTAACCATTAAGCTAGGATAGATCTCCCTCATTTGGGTAACAGTTCTGAGCACTTTTCTTCTGGTATTGTTTGCACATCCATTATCATCCATATAGTTGGTTTTCCAAGGTCTGACTTCATTTATTCACTTTACATTATGAAAGCCAGGGAATCACTTATAGAAGAGGGACATGGTAATTCAGCACATTCACGGTCCTACACTATTCCAAAGTCAGTTAATGATGACATTGTTTAACTCATGTTGAAGAGGTTTCTCACCTGGTGTGAGTTTCTAACTCATCTTCATCTATCACAAAGGAGATAGGAGAGGACAAACAAATCCCTTGGCTTCTCTGCTTTTTATCTTGGTCCCAGCTCAGCTCTGGAAAACTGATGGCAGCTGGTCACATGCATCCAAAGCTTTTCTCAGAAGCCAGCCAGGCCTACTGGAGGGTCAGCCATACCAACCTATGTGCCAACCCTTCTGAATACTGATGCAAACTCATACCATGATCTCCAAGGTCAGCTATGGTGTCTTCTACACTTGACTCAAGTGGGCCAAGATCCAAGGAAGGAATGGGCTGAGACTCAGGCAGGTTCTCTGAAGTCAGGTCATCAGATTCCTTGTGGAAGGTAATTAACAATTCATGAGAAGCTGATAGAAAAAAACAGCATTACCACAAATGAAACAATATTGTTTAGAAGACTATTTGGAAATAAAAGTCTGCCTAATCCTCTCCCTTAAACATGATACCATTTCAAATTTTAAGAAGGCAGCTTGAGATAAGAGAAACACCAATTAAGGTGACCTTAATCTTCTACACCATCAATTTCAGCTCCATGACTAGGGTGAGGCAGGAGGAATGGCCATGAACACAACTGAAGGGGGTACTCACTTTTAGGCTCCTGAAAGAGAAGGAGCGATCAGCAGCTAAGAACAAATACCTCTTCAATTCTGCATCCAGGGTATCACATCTACCTCACCCTAGCCCAGCCCTGCTCAGTTTCCTCATCTCAGAAGTACAGCTGTTGCCTTGGATGACTTCCACGTTCTCTTCTAGCTTTAACGCTTCCATGATTCTGTGAATTCCAGTTTCCTAAAGAAAGAGATCTAAAAGACCACATGAAAGAATTCACACTTGGGTGCCTTGGGGGCTCAGTCAGTTAAGTGTCAGACTTTGGCTCAGGCCATGATTTCATGGTTTGTGAGTTCCAAGCCTCGCAGCGGGCTCTCTGCTGTCAGTGCAGAGCCTGCTTTGGATCCTCTCTGTCCTTCCCCCACTTACACACACACTCTCTCTCTCTCAAAAATAAACAAACATTTAAAAAAAAGGAAAGAATTCACACTTCGAAAAAAGTAAAATTCTCAAATATATGTATCAGTATTCCAATAGATCATTTTGCTTTTTTTTTTTCCAGTTTTTTTTTCAGTAGAGCTAATGTTGAACTGACCTATTTTCCTTGAAAAGTGGCTTTCATGGAGAACTACTCTGAGAGTATCTTATTAAAAACAGAAAGTTAGGGGCGCCTGGGTGGCGCAGTCGGTTAAGCGTCCGACTTCAGCCAGGTCACGATCTCGCGGTCCGTGAGTTCGAGCCCCGCGTCAGGCTCTGGGCTGAGGGCTCGGAGCCTGGAGCCTGTTCCCGATTCTGTGTCTCCCTCTCTCTCTGCCCCTCCCCCGTTCATGCTCTGTCTCTCTCTGTCCCAAAAATAAATAAAAAACGTTGAAAAAAAATTAAAAAAAAAAAACAAAAAAAAAAACCCAGAAAGTTAAATTCAAACTAATCTTAAATGAATAAGCAAAACAAAGCTTGCCATACTGTGGTATGGCATTTGTGAAAACACAGTCATAAAATATTTTTAAGAAGTCCATTTTCTGTGCTGTATACTTGTTGCAGGAGGTGAAATTGGTTCCAAATTTGAAAGGATCACTGATAGCACACAGGCAACTTTAAGAACTTTAAGCACACAGAGAATGCGCGAAATGTGTTTTCACTTTTACATCAGAAATCATTGGAAAATGAGGGTCAGTACCTGGACCCTCAACGGACTTTGATTCACTAAGATTCTCTTTGAAAAAAACAGATAGAATTGTCATAATTGCTTCTCTTAGCAAGAACTTGATCCGATCGTTGATTCCCATTATTATTTCATTCTTGGAGACCTGAGCTGTTACGCACTTCTCCACAGAAAGCCAGTTCTGGCCCCATCACAACTGGATGTATCGCAGGATAAAAGAAAGATCACGCTTCTCATGTGTATTACAGGAATCTAGTTTCTGTTTTGTTTTGTTTTGAAGCTACCATCCTTTAAAGAAATAGTGCCTAACATGAATCCACATTCAACTATGCTTCCAGATTTCAACACCCAGATTCAGCCAAGCAGAAAATGCCTGCCAAAATAAAAGGCCCCTGTCAGTTAGGGTCTGGAAAACAAAACAAGCTATTCTCCTAAACGCCTTGAAGAATTTTTATAACATGTTTAAGAAATGACAGAGCCAGCCCATTTTTCTCTCTTAACTCTGATTTTTATCTTATATGACTGCTTTTGAAATATAAGGTAGTTTGCTTCAGCTGGCAAGAAAAGGAAGAAGGAATGGAGAACAGAGCCCCAGTGAAATCAGGATGAAATTAAATCCTAAATATGTGTATGGGTGAAGACGGGAGCATTTTCCTCTTCCTTTTCTCTTCATCACATTTTTCTTCAGCTTCTTGCATCTGATTAATCCAATTTGTTTCTTACATTTTATTTCATCTTTTCCAGCTCACTGGTGCTTTTCCTTGAAATGTTTAAAGCTCTCCAGTCCCTCTGCAAAGTGTTTAGCTTCCCATTTTCTCTCTCCTTTGTTCCTTGAGTATCATTAAACCTGCCTCACTCTGTGCCCATGAATATGATTAAATGTGTCTCTTGCCTGCTCAGGCCCCTCTCTTCATCCTCCTTCTGGGGCCAACAAGGAAGCCCAAGGTCACTTCCCCTTTATGTCTGTTCCCTTTAAATGCTTTTTTCCTAAATAGTCTATAAGAAAGTGTTCATTGGTGGCTTTTCCAAGCCTTCCTTCATCTGAAGGTGAATGGCTTTCAAGAGCCCCAGTTCCTCTCCATTATTAATCAGAATGTGGTCCTACACCGGCAGGTCGGAATCACCAGGGAGCTTGTTAAAAATTCAGCACCCTATGCCCCATCCTAGACCAAACTAATCAGAATCTGCCTTTTAACAAAATCAACAGTTGGTTTGGGTGAATTTTGAAGTTTGAGAAGCATTGCTGTAAGCCATAAGAATTTGGAGGAGAGGGGCACATGGGTGGCTCAGTCGGTGAAGCATCCAACTTTGGCTCAGGTCCTGATCTCGCAGTTCCTGGGTTTGAGTCCTGCATCAGGCTCTGTGCTGACAGCTCAAAGCCTGGAGTCTGCTTCAGATTCTGTGTCTCCCTCTCTCTCTGCCCTTGCCTTGCTTGCTCTCTCTCTCTCTCTCTCAAAAAATAAACATCAAAATAAAAAAAATTAAAGAATTTGGAGGAGAGCCAGTGGATTGCTGACCTGTGAGGTCAAAGAAGATTTTTCTGAAGAGAAGGT
Source organism: Panthera pardus (assembly GCF_024362965.1). Classification (NCBI taxonomy): domain Eukaryota; kingdom Metazoa; phylum Chordata; class Mammalia; order Carnivora; family Felidae; genus Panthera; species Panthera pardus. Next base: position 130,489,437 of record NW_026526721.1, read on the forward strand.
GACATTTGAAATTGAGAAGGTGGGATGCTAAAAATGTGCAGAAGGAAGTGGCTGAGAGAACTTCATGAAATAGGGCAAGATACCTGGGGGTGGCTATGCAGCCCTGTCTGTAAGACTGAACCAGCTAGAAGAAGATACTGTCTGCAAGAACCACGCATCTGCTCGCAACATTTCCTGTCCCCATCAATATGTAAACTTAGGAATGTGCTTCTGGAAAGCTCAGAGTCAAAGATGTTCATGACACTAAATCTCAGATGATCAAAGAATGAACCAACACCTCTGGACAAGACAGCATTAGGCACTTCCCCTCCTGCTCCTTTTGCTCCTTGCTGATGGAAACGAGATAGAATTAGAAAGAACTAGGTAGACACTGGGAAGTTGGGGGTTGGGACTTCATGAGATCTTTATGAAATCCTTACTTTCCTTGTCTGAGTTGAGCCAAGATCTAGACTATCCTGTCTGGATCTCACGTTCTGTGGGATAATATACAATTAATAAAATCTCCCAAGATTCTGCCTGCCATAAGGTCTCAGTTTTTTTTTTTAATTTTTTTTTAACATTTATTTATTTTTGAGACAGAGAGAGACAGAGCATGAACGGGGGAGGGTCAGAGAGAGAGGGAGACACAGAATCTGAAACAGGTTCCAGGCTCTGAGCAGTCAGCACAGAGCCTGACGTGGGGCTTGAACCCACGGACAGTGAGATTGTGACCTGAGCCGAAGTCGGACGCTTAACCAACTGAGCCACCCAGGCGCCCCAAGGTCTCATTTTTTAAAAACATGTTTATTTATTTGTTTGAGAGAGAGAGAGAGAGACAGAGAGAGAGAGAGAGAGAGCGAGCAGAGCCCAATGCGGAGCTCGAACTCACAAACCGTGAGATCATGAGCTGAGCTGAAACTGAGAGTCGGACACTTAACTGACTGATCCACCCAGCGCCCCCATATGGTCTCAGTTTTACCTTAAAGTTACTGCAGGATCCCCCAAGGATCCCAGCTTACAGGAGGACAGGATCACTTATAGTGTATAGGATCATTTACAGTTGTTTAACACTGATAATAATATCCGAAATGAAAAAATAACTCACAAATTATTATTTTGAAAGGTCAGTAAAGAAAAGCAAAAACATCAAGTAAATTATCAGACACTAAAATGTAAGATCATACTCGAAACTACATTTGTATTTGCCATACAGCAACTTCAGGAATAAAGAAAGTTATTCAGGTCTTATACAACAAAATATTACCACATCTGTACTTCTCAATTTCTAATCTCTGAGGATAAAATCGCTTAGAAGCAAGGGTCCTTTAACATTCCAGGGAAAATGTCCCAGTTTTATTCAGATGATTAACAAGTAGTTTCACACACACTAACAAACACAGAATCTCTATAATCATGCCAGATTCCTCCTAAGGACCTTGGCAATTTGCAATTCTCAGTCCCATGGCAAAGAAAGCTGACAGACCTAGGAAAAGTCATGCACCTCCAGAAGTTATCATTTCAGGGCCTAAAAACTGGGGAGCTGAAGACAGGCACTCAGTGCTTGGAGGGGGCTCAGGTCCTTCCATGCAGTGGTGAAATCAAGACCTTTCTCCAAGTAGGGATCCAACATTGCTGCTGACCCCATCTCTTTCAGCCAGCAGTTTCTCTGTTCACTAGGTTTCATGAGTGGGAATGATACCAACTCCCATGTCTCTGGGACCCACAACAGATCCCACAGCTGGCTTCACTTAATGGAGTGGGCAATGGGAGGAGAGTGGGGTGAGTGGGATTGAGCACATGTCAGCAGTGTCCCTACATTATCTGCTAAAGCGTCCAAGAAAGAGATACTCTTTTTTAAAAATGTTTATTTCTTTATTTTGAAAGAGAGAGAAAAAGAGTGAGCAGGGGAAGGACAGAGAGAGAGGAAGAGAGAGAGAATCCCAAGCAGGCTCCTAACTGCCAGTGCAGACACCAACATGGGGCTTGATCTGAAAAACCTTGAGATCATGACCTGAGGCGAAATCAAGAGTCAGATGCTTAACCAACTGAGTTACCTAGGCACCCCAAAGGAGAGAAACTCTTAAGGTCAGAGAAGCCTGGGCCCCTCAACTGGTCCAACTTTGGGTTTTCAGAAATCTACAGCACTCACAACCACTAAATATTTCAGAAAGGTGAATTAACAAGTGATCCTAAGCTTTGCCTGGTTGAGAGTTTGGTGCTCTCTGATCACTGAGCTACAGCAGAGCTACTGTCCCCAGACTCCAGGGATCATCCCACAGCTTCAGGGGGCTTGGTTCTTCCTGCTAAAGAAAAAGAATCAGATGCAGAGATCTCCAATGAATCAAAAACCAGAATTTGAGACAGTAAAGTTCTCCATAAAAATGACTCCTTCCCATGTTGCTTTTACCAGAAGAGATAGGAAGTTGGAGTTGAAGTCTATTGTACAAATACGACCCTGAAGAAAGACTTCCTTAAATATCAGAGCCTATACCAAGACCCATGAAGATGTTTTTAACCATTAGGGAAAATGGTATTTGTTATTCAGGAGCTTGGGATGCAGGGGACATGATTCAGGGTCCATTTCATGGGACTCCAAAACCCTACTTATTATTGGACTTCTAAGGTAATTATTCAAAGTTCAAAAGGGGTGTTAACACAATGCACAATGATACAGACAGGAGACAGAAAATAAAAAGTGAAAGAATAAAAGATAAGACAGAAAGAGAACAATGGACTAAAGAGGTAAAGCAACAAGAGCATGGCTGAAATTAAAAATTAGATATGAACACATTTGCTCTGCAAAGTCATAATTTTACTCCTCAGTTGTTCATTCTGTGCTGATTGAGTTATCCTGAACACAGTATGCACTTGGATGTTTTTGGATGAATCTATCAATCCATCTCTAAGTACTGCTGCTCTGAATTACTGTCATCACTAACCACTGGTCTATATTCTAAAATAAACCCTACTACCTCCTCCCCGAATGGGGCAAAGTTGGTCTGGATGCCTTTTTTCTCCCCTTTGTCCTTCTTCCTGCCTGATCAGCCACATGAATGTGATGAATCTGAAGCAATTCAAAGTCTGATGTGAAATTTAAAACAAGAGAGCACTTACATGGAGAACATCAATAGTTAGCTGCTCAGAGTTCCGAGATCTCAACTCCTGCATTCGTTTGTTATTTTCTTCATATTTTTCTTCTGCAAGCTTTCTGCAGATTTAAAGTGAGTGTAGAAAAAACAGCTGCATTTTGCTAAAGCCACATCTATACTATGCAGGTAAGCGTGATCCCTGTTTCAACAGGCAAACCGGGGTGTTGGGAAACCAGGTCAATGGGTCTCTCCCTCATCAAGGAAAATGCAGTGCAGAACCCACTTGATTCTCTTGTAAGCACACATGATAATGCTCTGGCTGCTCGTCCATCCTTAAGGCCCCTAAAATGAATGCCTGAGGCATGCCTCTGAGGCAAAAGAAGGTGGTTCTTTCTTTGATCCCTGGGCATTCTCTGTGGTGGCAGGGGTGTGCGCCCCTGACGTCCAGACAGTGCCCAGCACATACTGATAACTCGACTACTGTTCTCAGGATGAATTAACCCATACACAAGGAGATTAGAGCTAGATTTCAAAGAATTTACGCAAAGAACTTGAGAGTCACTGTAAAGGGGAATTTTTCTCAGACACATTTTGTTTTGTGTGTAGTATAGAAGAATAGAAAGTAACAGACCTGCTACTAAATTGAAAGAAAGATTTGAGTTCTGGTGATTACTTGTGTGCTAATTTCGATTTAGATTGTTGAAAAGTCACTGAACATCCCTGTAGTCAAATTTTGTTTATAAAGTGGGTACCTTATATCCCTTCTGACAATAGAGTCTTTTTATGACTGCACTCGAATCCTAAAATAATGATCAAAAACAATTCCAATGTAATTTATTCACAAAATTAGGACCAAACTTTAGTTAAAACCATTGTCTTTAAATAAGAAACATATTGAATGTCATGTGGAAGATGGATGACTTAGTGTATAAAAAAGTTTTAATCTGAAACATAATTTGTAATATGCGTACAAGTTATTAAATTGCCTTTTTAATCTGTTCCCGTCAGATTTCATTTTCCTCTTACCCTCAAACAATGACATGAGTCATGGTACCTCAGGAATATTGCCATTCCCGAAGAGTTAGAAATAGGCCTGGGACTGTGACAGTGGCTCAAGGGATTTATGTAAATATATTTTCTCAGTAAAACCCATACTCAGTGGTGCCGTGGTTTGCAGAAACCAGCTTGCACTAGGTTCCCAAGAGCAGATTGTGTCCATATCTTCCAACTGAACATCCGATGATATCATACCGGTGGCTTGAACTTGGCCATCATGGGAGTATTTACACCCCCTGCCCCACAACCCCAGAGGTGGTTGTTAAACATTTACCAGCACACGACTACCCCTGATGTACTCTGACAGAAATACCTTTCCACACTGATTACAGAAAGCGTGTGTTAAGGGAAAAGAAGTAGTCTCACCGATTCTTACTTGGTTCTTCATGATACGCACTGCAAGTGCGAGAATACCTCTAAATCCTCTTTCAGATATGCTACCAAGGTCACAAAATGAACAGATTTGAGTTTCAGGTCTTTTCTGTCTCTCTAGTTGTTAGTTGGGGCTTCTAAACTACTAAAAAGTTGGCAGAGGAAGAAAGAAGAAAAATGAGGAAACTGGATAATCTACCAACTGAAAAATCTGTCTTGCAGAAATTGGGAGTCTAGGTCTCTTTGGAATTTTCCCTTTTCATGCCAATACTTTAATTCCTAGTGATACTGTCCACCAGCAGCCCACCTTGAGCATTGACTTTTCAAAGGGTTTCACTTGGCAGAACAGAGCTGCTTTCAATCTGCTTCCTAAAGCCAACAATTTCCTGCTGGGACATTCTTCTCCCTATAGACCAGCTAGGTCTCCTGGCAGAGGGAGTACAGCAAACATCTGGGGAGTGAGGACAAGATAGTGAAGCCACCCTCTTCACTCTCTTGCTGGCATATGTACAAGAGGTGTTAGGGGCGCCTGGGTGGCTCAGTCGGTTGAGTGTCCGACTTCAGCTCAGGTCGTGATCTCGCCGTTTGTGAGTTTGAGCCCTGCGTCGGGCTCTGTGCTGACAGCTCGGAGCCTGGAGCCTGCTTCAGATTCTGTGTCTCCCTCTCTCTCTGCCCCTTCCCTGCACATGCTCTGTCTCTCTCTGTCTCTCAAAAATGAATAAACATTAAAAAAAAATTTTTTAATAAAAAAAAGAGGTCTCAGCAACAATGAAGCTTCATTTGTAGGCTGACTCTATATTTTCATCACTAATTACGTCCCTGATAGTCAATCTTTCTTTGCACCCAAGACTGAAAGCCTGACATTAATGGTGGCTGGCATCCAATAACCATCTATGGCTGAAATAACCGTCCTTTGAGGGGACGAGTAAGTGATGAAACAAATATAAATGCGTATATGCATTTTGATTTCTTGTTTTTGCTTTTGCTTTTCTTTAGCAAATTCCTTTGGAGTCCTGTGAAGTGGCCAGAGCCCAAGGTACCCTAAGGAAAGGCAACTTACTTCAGCTTCCTGGCCTTCTCATCAGCTGCCTGGAGCTTCCTCAGCCGCATCCTTTCTCTTGGTGTCATTTTCTGCACTTCAGACAGCGCCCGCAGAGTCTGCAGGTGGATCTTTTTTTGCCTATGAATAATAAAGATCCCCCACATGCAGCTCATCCCAAACATGCTCAGAAAAATTAAACAAATATTTTACAGAAGTATCATTACATTACCGAGAAGGGGGAAGCATCTGGAGACAGGCCAGGCAAAAACTAATAAACTCAGGGTAGGTAATGAGCCAACCAGGACTGTGGTTAATTGGCAATATTTTTCAAATTAGACTTTTGTTTAAAAGCAAATTACATATTTAACAAATTTCTGCTCATTTCATTGCCTATGACTGCTGTTTATAATGTAAGGATCAAATTAGGATCTTGGCCATCAAGGAATAAATGGACTGGCAGACTAATTCAACCATGTGCATAGGATATACTTCGGAATTAGGCAGGGTTTGAACCCCATCTCTACCACACATCAGCTCTGTAGCCTTGGGCAAGTTACTAAACCTCAGTTTTCTCATCTGTAAAGCACAGGCTATGGTGAGTACTATATGAGATAACGTATATATAGTATGTGACACATAAAAGGCCCCATATGGTAGTATTTTAGTAGCTACATTTTGTTGACTATGTTGTAAATTCTATGCTTCATACAGTAGGTAAGCATGGCACAGTGATTATCACACAGATTAATAACAGTCTCTGGGTTCAAATACTAGTGCCCAGGTTACATGTATAGGCCCTCAGGGGGTAATGTTAGGCATGTTCCTATAACCTAGATTCCTTGAGTTGCTACTTATTCTTTCCCGAATGCCTGGATTCTTATTTGATTTTATATTAAGTTAGAGATGTGACAGTAGTGGATATTTTTAAAACACTAGACTAATCTTGGCTATTACTTTGTACTGCAACTGTGAAATAGTTTACCTGATGGCGCTTACAATTAAAGTTACTTAACCTCTCTATGATCACTAAAATAATAATAATAATAATAATAATAATAATAATAATGACACTTAAGTCATAGGGTTCTTGTGAGTTTCAATGAGTTGACTCATGTAAAGTGCTTATAACAAAGCCAAACACCCCCCAAAATATTAGTCAATATTATTATTTAAGAGCCTCTTTCTTCAGGTAAAGAAATGTGCTTACATTACTCATGTATGGAAAGATCTGCAACCATATTCTCAATGACCTTTGTTTCTGTGCCTGACTTGGTCAGGGCCTGATACTGCAGAATGGCTTTTGTATTCAACTCCCTCCTTAAAAAACACTAGAGAAGTCTCCTCTATTTCATTTATTCCCACTCTAGCCTTTATTATTTTGTAATAATTGTAATTATTTTGGAATATTTTGTGTAATTATAATGACTACTTGTAGATAGCTCTTATCCCTCTGGAATACAGTTGGAGCCTCTAGAAGACACAAAATTTTCTGGAATATACATCCTTTATTTTGTAAGATCAAATAGAGATCCCTAAAACATAGTCATACATAGTGAAAAAAGTGACAACTTGAAATCATATTTTATGATGAGAAAGACCACCCAAACAATTGGATTCCAGCACACTTTAATTGTAAGTGCCATCAGGTAAGCCATCTCACAAATGCAGTGCAAAGTAATAGCCAAAATTAGTCTAGTATTTAAAAAATACCTACTACTCTCACATCTCTAGTTTAAAATAAAATAAAATAAGAATCCAGGCATTTGGGAAAGAATAATTAGCAATTCAAGGAAAGTAGGTTTCCCCTAGTTAGCCCCTGAGGTACAGGGTATTTTAACTGGAAATCAAGCATTAAACAGACTTTGATGAACCAGTTTCCTCAGTTTGAATATGAACTGGAAAACAGTGTAGTTGAAAACCACTGGACTGAGGGGTAGAGCAACATATCTGTGTTATTTGGCCTTGAAGATTAGGCTAATGAGGGCTACTGTTCCCACCTACAGCCTTGCACATCTCTACCTTTGCACGGGGTCATTAAAAATTAAATAGAGAGTTCCTTCAGCAAAATTGTAGATTTGGTCTTTATAAGTGGTGCTCCCTGGAGTTGTGCAGTCCACAGCCTGCAGGGCGATACATGGCTGTTCAGAAGTAACCTAGTATTCTACGCTCTTGTATGGTATAGCACAGAAATTTTGAATGAGGTAGGAGAGAGAAGTTAAGTAATTATGGGGGCGTCTGGGTGGCCCAGTAGGTTAAGTGTCTGACTTCGGCTCAGGTCACGATTTCATGGCTCGTGAGTTCAAACCCCACATCGGGCTCTGTGCTCAGAGACTGGAGCCTGCTTCAGATTCTGTGACTCCCTCTCTCTCTGCCCCTCCCCTGCTCACACTCTATCTTTCTCCCTCTCAAAAATACATACAAACATTAAACAATTTTTTTTTAAGATATAATTATGCTTGTTGGGGGATCTGGGTGTTCAATCCGTTGAGTGTCTGACTCTTGGTTTCAGCTCAGGACATGATCTCACAGTTCATAGGATTAAACCCTGCACTGGGCTCTGCATTGGCAGCACAGAACCTGCTTGGTATTCTCTCGCTCTCTCTCTATCTGCCCCTCCCCGACTTGTGCTCTCTTCATAGTTATATATCTCTATTTATATTTATAAATGAATTAACTTTCAAAAAATAGTAATAATTATGTTTGTGAAAAACACATTCTCTAGTTATATGTGTATCTGAAGAAATAAATTTTGGCTTGTTTTCAATTGTCCTAGGACTTTACAATGTTGTCTTCTCAATAGATACTCTGCCAGTTCCTGTTAAACAAACAAGATGTGAAAACCATTTATGCTTAATATAGAAGGTTCATTAGCATAAATATCACTAAATGTTTGAGATATTAATTTCTCTATATACTTACAAGGCAACTGCAGAGCTACCCTGCAGATCTGTAAGCTGTGCAGTGGTTTAAAACTTTTATAATTCAATTTGCTACCACCTGGGGCAAAGGGGCTTTGGAATGCCAAGATACTGAAGCTCCTTAATTTCTTGGCAAGACTTAAGTGAATTCTAGGAAACTCCAAGCAGTCAGCTTAGCACTAATAGATTTTTAAAGACAAATGCATTTAACATTTATGCTCAATGGGCTTTTTAAAAACAAAGCAATTACTTACATGGCATTAATTATCTGAGCAGCCTCCTCCTGACAATTCAAATTCTTGTCTTCCAGAGTCATCTCCGAATATCTACACATCAGGCGCTAAAATAGAGAACAACCCTGATGCACCTTAAATACTCCTCTTCAGGGATGAAAGGGCATAAAACTACCAGGGGTCTTTTCTGATGTGCAGTATTAATGACCATGCCTGGGAGCTTGAAAATAAAACCCACCGGTAACTATTTTTCCTTCTATAAAGGGTTACAAAAAATTGCATGGTAGCTTACGCAGCTTATGCTTGTCTCTCCAAGTTCATCTTGCACTGCCTGCTCTCTCACTCCCTGCTACCCACCACGGGCAGGCTTCCCATCAGCTCCATGAACACACAGGCTCTCCCCGGCCTTGGGTCCGTGTCCCCACTCCTGGGGCCAGGACTAGGGTGGGACAGAACGAGGCACTCACTGCAGGTGCAAAACTGAAGGGGCACCAAAAGACTCAGTAACCAAGATAAGTCATATTTTAAGGCAATATTATAAAAAATCAAAATTAATGCAAAAAGCCATGGAGAATACAATATCAAATGTTTACATCTTGCCTTTTGTAACATGGATGGATCTAGAGGTATAATGCTAAGTAAAGTAAGTCAGAGAAAAACAAATATCATATGATTTCATTCTTATGTGGAATTTAAGAAACAAAACAAACAAAGGAGAAAAGAGACAAACAAACAGACCCTTAACTATAGAGAACAAACTGCTGGTTGCCAGGTGGGTGGGGGATGGGGAAACGTGACGAGGATTAAGAGTACACTTACTGTGCGATGAGCACTGAATAATGTACTTACAGAACTGGTGAATCACCGTATTGTACACCTGAAGCTAATATAACTGTTAACTTTATGTTAATTATACTAGAATTAAGAAAATAAAATAAATAAAACTTTATAAAGACAGGACCCAACCCTGAACATGCACCAGACTACCTCATTTGCATCACCCTAATCCCAGCCCTGTTGGATCCTGTCTTTGAATTTTTGATATTTTGTTACCATGGACTTCTAGAATTTTTAAAATGTTTATTCATTTTTTGAGAGAGAGACAGAGTGTGAGTGGGGGAGGGGCAGAGAGAGAGAGAGGGACACAGAATCAAAAGCAGGCTCCAGGCTCTGAGCTGTTAGCACAGATGGGGGCCTCAAACCTAGGAAACGTGAGATCATGACCTAAGCCAAAGTTGAATGGTCAATGAGCTGAGCCACCCAGGTGCCCCATTAATTTGGATTTTTTACAACATGTTTATTTTTTTATTTTGAGAGGGGTGGGAGTGGGGGAGAGAGAGAGAGAGAGAGAGAGAGAGAGAGAGAATCCCAAGTAGGCTCCATGCTGTCAACACAGGGCCCAATGCAGGGCTTGATCCCATGACCCTGGGATCATAACCAGAGCTGAAATCGAGAGTCGAGTGCCCAACCAATTGAGCCACTCAGGCGCCCCTAATTTGGATTTTTTAAACACTGCAATCAAATGTTATTTATCCTGATTACTGAGTTTTTGATGGTCTCTTTAATTTTGTCCAAGGGCAAATGCCTTACTCACCTCACACTAGTCCCAGCAGATCCCCTTGGATTCCTTTCAACTTTTTTTTTTTTTTTGGTATGCTCACAGCCCCATCAGGGTGGTTTTGATCCCAACAGTTAGTATCTGTGCCTCTTTTTCAGCAACCTGCCCTTAGGCTAATGGAACTGGCTTTGCATAGGGAAAGTTTTACATAGCGAGAGCCAAAAGTCCCTGGGAACTTCTACCTCCCTTCCGTCCCCTGTCCTGCTCACCCCACTTTTCCTCAGGGGCTTCTGTAGAGAGCACATTGCTGCATAAGAACCCTCCCCTCCATGTCCCCCTTTAGAAACATAATCTGACTCTGGGCTCTGTCCCCGCTAATTCCCTGTGATTCCAACATTCTCTCAGGCTCTTTACATGTCTGGGTGTTTCTCACCATCTCACTGGTAGAGAAATGTAACCGACTCTTTCTTTGACCACCAAAGCCATCCCCTTCCCTTACTTTACAGCATCCTGTGTGCTTTCTTCCTAGTGTTCCTGATAATGTATGATTACTTTTTCTTGGGTACTGGGTCCTCTTCCCAGCAATCAAATTGCAAAAGACGGGAGCCATAGGCCTTCCTTTCAGCACCTTCAGCATCAGCACTGCGCCCAGCACACAACTGATGGGTGCACATCAAGTCAGCATCCTTGTTTCCTGCCAACGTAGAAACTGGACGCGGACGAAAAGGTGTGCCCATTTTTGAAGGTGAATGACTATTTGTGGGTCCACTTAAAATTAGTCATAAAATTAAAGGAAATTTGCCTGAGGCATTCACAAAAGCCTAATTTAAAAAACAAGAACAAAAACAAAAATCTCCAATAGGGTACTGTTTGCTTTTTTTCTTACCACCAGAGGTAGATTCTCTGCATCAAAATTTCTAATCTACAGGAAAACAAAATAAATTCACCTGATCAATAAAATGGATTATTAACACCCATAACAAAGGAGTGGAATAACAAAGACTCAGTGAAAATCCCAGATTTTAGTAGTATTAGTAGCGCATTCTTGCCTTAGCAGAAATATATTTGCAAAGTAAACCAAGAGCTCTATGGGTCAATGTTGAGTTTGGGCCAAAAATGACAATCCTAACTTCTCATATCTGGGGTTCCAGGGAACTGTGGAGTTCACACACCTTCTTTTCCAAAGAGATTGTCTGACTAATAATTTCCCTCAGCTTAAAAAAAAAAAATCTTATTTCTCCTTTCTCACTGATTCTTGATGCATCTTATTCTCACAGCATATCTTCAAGTTCTAGAATGTATATAAATGCTAATACATGTTTCCCAGTATCCCTTCCATTTTAAATACCTGTAGTTGTTCATCAATGTAAGGGATTTTTAAAATTTCTATAGCAGATGGTCTCAATGAAGGACTCTTGTTCAACATGCTGTAATGTTTAAAAAGAAAATTATTTTAAGAAAAGAAAAAGAAAAAAAGAAAAGAAAAAGAAAATTATTTTTCAAATGAACTAAAATATAAGTACAATTTAAAATTGTTTTTGTGGCAACATATTTATTTCCGTACCGTTCCATGATGGTATTCAGTTCTCTTGGGTATCTCTGGGGGAGAGAAGGCGTGTCACCTTCAACAATTTTTAAAACAATGGACAAGAAATTGGAGCCAGTGAACGCATGGTTCATGCAGCACATCTCATATAAAATGCATGCCAGAGACCTAAAGACAAAGTCAAAGAAATTAAATAAGGAACAAATGCCCTATTTTAAATTTGATCACCATATAAAACCTTGGATGTTATCAGGGCATTGGTTGTGAGATACTAACATATCCTTTGATTTTTTTGTTTGTTTAAAAGCTTCAGTACTATATTTCTTTTCCATTTATACACATGTTTAATAAATGAAGAGGGTAAAGTGAAAAAAAAACCTTACAAAATGTAAGTATGAATGACCACTTTTTGTCAGAGGAAAACAAACAAACCTACTATGTCTGCACACAGTAGGGTAAATAAACATTTGATCAATGTAGTAAGGAACCTCTATGAAGGAACAATAAAATACAGCTAAATATCTTCCTAAGGCAGTTTTGTTAATTATATGCAAAATAAAATTTTAATTTATCAGCCTAAACTTCCCTCAAATGTGTATCCAAGCATTTTGAAAAGGAAGCTGGCATTCTTTATTAGTTTTCTGAATAGAATCCATTTACAAGTAGGGTGGAAAAGCATCTACTTGTAGCTCACATTAAAATGTATATAATTCTCCCTTTGAGGGTATGAAATAAGAGTATTAAAATTCTAGATCAGTCTGACACTGATAGGATTAACCATGCAAATCAGTAACCTCTAAACCAGCAGAATAATCTTTTAAATAACTCTGCATCATTAAGACAAGTAAGGGGGAAATCCTGCCTGAACTTAATATTAAGAAAGAACTGTACTTCTCCTAAATTAATGGATTATTTTTAATCTCATGAGTATTTTGGATTATGTAACTAACCAGGTCTCCCTTTTCATGTTAGTTGCTTGAAAAATCAGGAATAAACTTACAACCAACCTTGTGTAAGTTGTGTTTTATGTAACTTTAAACACTGTCCCACTTTCTTATAAAAGGTAGTGTCTGTATAAATAAATATATAAATGAATACTATCATTTTAACCATTTTGTGGGAAATCATAAAAATGTTCACTAATAAGAGAATCCTGGATATACTGAATACAATGAGATGTTTCTGTTTCAGTACATAACAGTAACACTAAACATTTCTATCTAATTGGTACTTTACATATATTACAAAGCAACTTCCAGATATAACTGAACAGAATCTCATAACTTCATAGTGACGTACAGCCACTATATTTTTCCCATGCTACCTGGCTCTAAGAAGTTAAACGGCTTGATCAAATTCATAAGGTATTTTCCCTTCCACATTCTAGACTATTTTTATTACAGAATGCCAGAAAGAACAAGGATGTTAGGAGAAAACCCATGATAGTGACTAGAACACCAAGATCAATGTAAATATTATAAACTATGAAAATTAATTTTGTACCCATCCATAAGACTATTAAATAATGTAGCACATATTTAGGTTTCTATACTAGGAAAAATTTCCTTCAGTAAGTGTGAAATAAAGACATTTTTAGACAATCAAAAATTAAGAGAATTCGTTGCCAGCAGGATAGCACTAAAAACAATCCCAAAATGGAATTCTTCAACTTGAAGAAAAATGATTCCAGGCAGAAACAAGGAATGCAGGGAGGGTCACATCTGTCAGAATGGCTAAAATTGACAACACAAGAAACAACAGGTGTTGGTGAGGATGCGGAGAAAGGGGAGAACCCTCTTGCATTGCTGGTGTGAATGCAAACTGGTGTAGCCAGTCTAGAAAACAACATGGAGCCTCCCCAGAAAAGTTAAAAAAAGAACTATCCTATGATACAGCAATTGTACTACTAGGTATTTACCCAAAGGATACAAAATTGCATATTTGAAGGGGTACTTGCACCCGAATATTTAGAGCAGCATTGTCAACAATAGTCAAACTATAGAGAGGGCTCAAGTATCCATGGACTGATGAATAGCTAAAGAAGATGTGATATGTATATATAAATACATGTTGAAAGTTTATGCTTTTATTTTGACATTGAGAACAAGAGAAGTATGCCTACGATCACTACTTCTATTCGATATTGTAATGAAAGTGCTATTCAGAACAATAAGGCCAGAAAAAGTTAAATGAAAGTGTGTGTGTGTGTGTGTGTGTGTGTGTGTGTGTATAAAATGACAAATAAAAATACAAATATACAGTAATTATGTTAAATGTAAATGTATAATGTTTCAATTAAAAAGACTATCAGACAGTAAAAATTATATATATAAAGATTAGAAAAATATATTAAACTGTCATTAGCATGTCAACATGGTTATGTACATAAAAGGTCATTTCAATAAGCCTGTGACAAACATTTAAAAAACGAAATGCATAATGCCATTTACATTAACATCATACAGTGTCAAATACCTAGGAATAAATCCAATGAAAGATATACACCCTACACTGTAAACCACAATACATTGCTAAGAGAAATTAAAGAACCTAAAAAAGGGGGGGCAGGGTGGAGGGGGAGAGATCCACATGTGTGGTTTGGAGGAGTCAAAATAATGAAGATGTCGATTTTTCCCAGAATGACCTATAGACTCAATGCAATATCAATCAAAATCCTAGCAGACTTTTTGTGGGAATTGACAAACTGATTCTAAAACTTACATGGAAATGCAAAGGGACAAAGATAGACATGGTACACTGGAGGTCTTATATTATCAAATACCAAGATTCATTATAAAGTTACATTACTTATGAAAATGTGATATTAGCAAAGAAGAAAAAATAGACCATGGAATGAAACAGAGGGTTCAAAAACAGATCCACACAAATTCAGTCACTTGACTAATGCAAAGACAAACTGCACTATGGTAAAGAAAAAAAAATGATCCTTTTAACAAATTATGCTGGGCCAACTGAATACACATATGGAAAGTAATATATGTGGACTACTATCTCACACCAGACACATGCACAAAAATCACCAATTTTTACTATGAAAAATAAGATCATAAAGCTTTTAAAAGAAAACAGGAGAATATCTTCCTGATCTGGGGGTAGGCAAAGACTTCCTAAACAAAACATAAAAAAACACTGGCAGTAATGTTATGCACTGATAAAATGGACTCCATTATAATTAGGAACTTCTGTTCATGAAAAGACACCACTAAGAGAGTGAAAAGGAAGAAACAGAGTAGGAGAAGACATTGCAGCTCAAATATTCATCAAAGACTGGTATCCAGAACTGGTTAAAGTTCATTAATTTATTAATTACAACTCCTACCAATCAATAAGAAAAAGGAGAGAACCCAATGGAAAAATGGACAAACGACCTGAAGAGACGCTAAATGGCCCCAAATCATGAGACGTTTGACATCATCAGACATCAGAGAAAATGCAAATGAAAAGCACAGTGCAGCACCACTATTCACTTTGACCGTAAGAATTGGTGAAAATGAAAAAGACAATATCAAGTCAGTACTTGTTACACTCTGAGAAAAGTTTTCTTAACAAAAAGAGAGGGGAAGGCTACACATTACTAGTAAAATATAATCATCAAATTGAATCAAATACTTTTATTTGGGTGGATATGTGTAAAATATTTGTGTGTTATAAACTCTGCCCCAATATGCTGACTTATTTTCCCCAAAGAAGAGTCTAATTTGAACCTTGAGAATGTTTAAAATAGTAGAGCTACAGGTCTACCAAGATTTGCTAATTCTAAACTCTCATTGTATCAGTGAGAAAACCAAAACTCAGAGAAAGGAAGTAATTTGCCCAGAAAGGTGCCATATTAGATGAACTTGTTTGGTATTGGTATTGTTCTCATTCAATATATCTTTAAAATGTTTTCTAAAAAATTTACACTAACTACATACACTCTGCTATGTAATCTAATGTACATGTAGTAATTTTAACACTGAAAAAAGGAATGAAACTCACAGGTCTAAGTGTAGAAGGCTATCAATCACTCAGCACCCACATACTCTTCTGAGGATTTAATTCAGCTCCTCCTGTGGGCTCACAGTCTTCTTCAGGCCTTGGGTTAAAAGCACAACAAAGCCAGATAATCTCTCCTGGCTCTGATAGGTTGAAAGGGCTGGATGAGAGCAACAATCTCTGACACAGGACATGTTGAGCTGACTTGGGAGCAGACTATTATATTACCTCTATCAATAATACAAGTGGCAACAATAATAATTGTAATCAGAAAAATACTAGTTGAGGGGCGCCTGGGTGGCTCAGTCGGTTGGGCAACCGACTTCGGCTCAGGTCATGATCTCGCGGTCCATGAGTTCAAGCCCCGCATCGGGCTCTGTACTGACAGCTCAGAGCCTGGAGCCTGATTCACATTCTGTGTCTCCCTCTCTCTCTGACCTTCCCCCATTCATGTTCTGTCTCTCTCTGTCTCTAAAATGAATAAACGTTAAAAAAAATTAAAAAAAAAGAAAAGAAAAATACTAGCTGAAATTTTAATAGTGTTTACTATAAATTAGGCCCTGTTCTATATTCCTTACATATATTAACCCATTTAATCATTCTCAGAACATTCCTAATGAAGCAGAAACTATTATTATCACTCCCATTCTTCAGATGAGGAAACCACAAGATTAGGTCAATTGTTAATGTTTCCATATTGAGTAGCTGGTGGAACTGGGATTGCAACACAGTTTGTCTGGTTCTAGAGACATGAAGTCTATGCCATCCTGCCTCTCAATGCTGTATTTCTGATCATTAAGGGCTCTTTTGACTTGGAAATCATGGCTAAACCAACGGAAGACCTTCAGGCAGGGGCTGATTTCCCAAGCTTACTTTGGGTTCTACCTGGAACCATCAGTCATCTTCAGGGATCCCTAGGGAGGCCTGCAGGGCCATGCAGGGCATCCAAGCCATAGCATCCAATGCAGGGCATCCAAGCCATGGCATCCAAGCCATGCAGGGCATCAGACCATGGCAAATATACGGGACACAAACAATGAGACCCTCTTTGGCAAAAGGAAAGGAAGGTAGGCAAGTTTGGCTTTTGTTTTTCTGTTGCTTCTCATGGAAAGGGAGTTAGTGGTCTATTAAGTACAATGAGTCGATAATGAAGTCAAACTCTACTTTTATGGAGACATAACTCTACCAAAGCCACATTTGATGGATATACTAGGGTTATAAAAAGCTGTGGAATTATCTGGCTAAACAGACTATAGAACAATTAGATGTAGAGACTAACTTAGTAATCAATTAATTTTGATGCAAGACTATTCTCTTTCTTGGAAATCCTCTCAGCTTCACTAAAGGCATTCTGTTTTCCATTTACCTGTCTCATTTTGATCTAGTGAGATTTACTTGCACTTGAGCACATGGAAGAGTGACTTGTAGAAAGGGACCTTCCCCGGTCCCTGGGCACCTGCCTGCAATAGATATAATCTGATTACAGACACCACCAGGACACTTTGGGCAAAAGATTTTTGATTATCCTGTTACAAGTTTTTTTTTTTTTAAGTTTATTCATTTTGACAGAGAGAGAGAGAGGGAGACCACAAGCAGGGAGGGGCAGAGAGAGAGGGAGAGAGGGGATCCAAAGCAGGCTCCAGGCTCTGTTCTGTCAGCACAGAGCCCAATGTGGGGTTCAACTCACAAACCATGAGATCATGACCTGAATCGAAGTCAGATGCCCAACTGACTGAGCCACCCAGGCGTACCTATCCTGTTACAAGTTAAAATTTATCTACTATATGTACATTTTATTCTAGTAACTATACATCTATGTACCTATGGTTTTAATTTTTTTCCAATTTCCAGCTAAACATTTCTAATGGGAATAATTATATAATCTTGAACTCATCAATTCCATCCTTTTTGAAGATGTTTATCTTACTTGACTCCCAGTCTTAAATCTGGCAGTGAGGAGGTGGTTGAGGGGAAAGTAGAGGGCAAGTTGAAAAAAAGAAGGTGCATTTTATTTAGAAGTCTATGATTTGTATTCCTTTTTTTTCCCCCAAAATATAGCTAACTGTGAAGAAGTAAGCAAATAAATCCCTGAAGGAGGAAATTTAGCAGTGAAAGGGAAATCTGGGATCAGGTGCATGTGAAGCAAATTACACCTGAACTCCATAAACTGACCATCTGTCCAGCTTGACCAGAACTACCCAAAGGATTTCAGGAGCACAGGTTGATAATGAATTGCAAATGAAACTCAGATGTTGTCTTGTCTCAAGGAACTAAACTCACCCTTTGAAATCTGTCCAGACTCCGCAAACAGAAACCTATCCCACCATAGCAATGCATGACTCTGGTTGGGGCAGCTTTACTGATCTTTTAGATATTTTTATTTTACATAATTGATGATCACCCTGATATCCATCTAGAAAAGAGTACACAGGGGCGCCTAGGTGGCTCAGTCATTTGAGCGCCCAACTTTGGATTTCAGCTCAGGTCATGATCTCACAGTCCTAGGGTCCACCCCCACACTGAGCTCCATGCTGGGCATGGAGCCTGCTTAAGATTCTCTCTCCCACAGCAGACCTATCCACAGAAACTTGGAAGGCCAGAAAGGAGTGGCAGGATATATTCAGTGTGCTGAATCAGAAAGATATGCAGGCAAGAATTCTTTTTTTTTAATTTTTTTAATGTTTTATTTATTTTTAAGACAGAGAGACAGAGCATGAGTGGGGAGGGGCAGAGAGAGAGGAGAACACAGAATCTGAAACAGGCTCCAGGCTATGAGCTGTCAGCACAGAGCCCGACGCGGGGCTCAAACTCACGAACTGTGACATCATGACCTGAGCCGAAGTTGGACACTCAACCAACTGAGCCACCCAGGTGCCCCTGCAGCCAAGAATTCTTTATCTAGCAAGGCTGACATTCAAAATAGAAAGAGAGATAAAAAGTTTCCCAGACAAACAGAACTTAAAACAGTTTGTGACCACTAAACCAGCCCTGCAAGAAATTTTAAGGGGAACTCTCTGAGGGGAGAAAAGATGAAAAAAAAAAAAAAAAAAAAAAAAAATATATATATATATATATATATATAAATAAATACCAAAAGCAACAAAGATTAGAAAGGACCAGAGAACACCACCAGAAACTCCAACTCTACAAGCATCATTACAGCAATAAATTCCTATCTTTCAGTACCACTCTAAATGTCAATGGACTCAATGCTCCAATCAAAAGACATAGGGTAACAGAATGGATAAGAAAACAAGATCCATCTAGATGCTGTTTACAAGAGACCCACTTCAGACATAAAGACACCTTCAGATTGAAAATAAGGGGATGAAGAACCATCTATCATGTTAATGGTCAACAAAAGAAAGCTGGAGTAGCCATACTTATATCAGACAATCTAGACTTTAATATAAGGACTGTATCAAGAGATGCAGAAGGGCATTATATCATAATCAAGGGGTCTATCCACCAAGAAGACCTAACAATTGTAAACATTTAGGCACCAAATGTGCAAGCACCCAAATATATAAATCAATTAATCACAAACATAAAGACATTCATCGATAGTAATACCATAATAGTAGGAGACTTCAACACCCCGCTCACAGCAATGGATAGATCATCTAATCAAAAAATCCACAAGGAAACAATGGCTTGGAATGACACACTGGACCAGATGGACTTAACAGATATATTCAGAACATTACACCCTGAAACCACAGAATATACATTCTTCTCCAGTGCACATGGAACATTCTCCAGAATAGACCACATACTGGGGCACAAATCAGTCCTAAGTAAGTACAAAGAGGTTGAGATCATACTGTGCATATTTTCAGACCACAATGCTATGAAACTCGAAATCAACCACAAGAAAAAATTTGTAAAGGTAACAAATACTTGGAGACTGAAGAACATCCTACTAAAGAATGAATGCACTAGCCAAGCAGTTAAAGAGGAAATTAAAAGTATATGGAAGTCAATGAAAATGATAACACCACAACCCAAAACCTCTGGGACGTAGCAAAGGTGGTCATAAGAGGAAAGTATATAGCAATCCAGGCCTTCTTAAAGAAGCAAGAAAGATCTCAGATATACAACCTAACCTTATGCCTTAAGGAGCTGGAAAAAGAACAGCAAATGAAACCCAAAGACAGGAAATAATAAAGATTAGAGCAGAAATTAATGCTATCGAAACCAAAAAAACAGAACAGATCAATGAAACCAAAAGCTGGTTCTTTGAAAGAATTAACAAAATTGACCAACCACTAGCCAGTTTGATCAAGAAGAAAAAGGAAAGGACCCAAATAAATAAAATCAAGAATGAAAGAGGAGAGATCACAATCAACACAGCAGAAATAAAAACAATAATAAGAGAATATCATGAGCAATTATATGCCAATAAAAAGGGCAATCTGGAAGAAATGGACAAATTCCTAGAAACATATAGACTACCAAAACTAAAACAGGAAGAAATAGAAAATTTGAACAGACCTATAGCCAGTAAGGAAATTGAATTAGTAATCAAAAATCTGCCAAAAAACAAGAGTCCAGGGCCAGATGGCTTTCCAGGGGAATTCTACCAAACATTTAGGGAAGAGTTAACACCTATTCTCTTGAAACTGTTCCAAAAAATAGAAATGGAAGGAAAACTTCCAAACTCTTTCTATGAAGCTAACATAACCTTGATTCCAAAAACAGACAGAGACCCCACTAAAAAGGAGAACTATAGACCAATTTCCCTGAAACACGGATACAAAAATCCTCAAGAAGATATTAGCCAACTGGATCCACAAATACATTACAAAAATTATTTGCCACGACCAAGTGGGATTTATACCTGGGATGGAGGGCTGGTTCAATATCTGCAAAACAATTAACGTGATTCATCACATCAATAATAGAAAGGACAACAACCATAGGATCCTCTCAACAGATGCAGAGAAAGCATTTGACAGCATCCTTTCTTGATAAAAACCCTCATGAAAGTAGGGATAGAAAGAGCATACCTCGAGATCATAAAAGCCATATATGAACGACCCAATGCTAATATCATCCTCAATGGGGAAAAACTGAGAGCTATCCCCCTGAGGTCAGGAATAAGACAGGGATGTCCACTCTCGCCACTGTTATTCAACATAGTTTTGGAAGTCTTAGCCTCTGCAATCAGAAATACAAAGAAATAGAAGGCATCCAAATCGGCCAGGAGGAGGTCAAACTTTCACTCTTCGCAAATGACATGACACTCTATATGGAAAACCCAAAAGATTCCACCAAAAAACTGCTAGAATTGATTCATGAATTCAGCAAAGTTGCAGGATATAAAATCAACGCACAGAAATTGGTTGCATTCCTATACACCAACAATGAAGCAACAGAAAGAAAAATCAAGGAATCAATCTCATTTACATTGCATCAAAACCCATAAAATACCAGGAAAAAATCTAATCAAAAAAGTGAAAAATCTATAAACTGAAAACTATAGAAAGCTTATGAAAGAAATTGAAGAAGACACAAAGAAAGGGAAAAAGATTCCATGCTCCTGGATAGGAAGAACAAATATTTTTAAAATGTCAATACTATCCAAAGCAATCTACATATGCAATGCAATCCCTATCAAAATAACACCAGCATTCTTCACAGAGCTAGAACAAATAATCCTAAAATTTGTATGGAACCAGAAAAGACCCTGAATAGCCAAAGCAATCTTGAAAAAGAAAACCAAAGTGAGAGGCATCATAATCCCAGACTTTAAGCTATACACAAAGCTGTAATCATCAAGACATTATGGTACTGGCACAAGAACAGACACTCAGATCAATGGAACAGAAGAGAGAACCCAGAAATGGATCCACAAATGTATGGCCAACTAATCTTTGACAAAGCAGACAAGAATATCCAAAGGAAGGAATAAAGACAGTCTCTTCAGCAAGTGGTACTGGGAAAACTGGACAGCGACATGCAGAAGAATGAACCTGGACCACTTTCTTACACCATACACAAAAATAACTCAAAATGGATGAAAGACCTCAATGTAAGACAGGAAGCTGTCACAATCCTTGAGGAGAAAGCAGGAAAAAACCTCTTTGATCTTGGCCGCAGCAACTTCTTACTCAACATGTCTCTGGAGGCAAGGGAAACAAAAGCAAAAATGAACCACTGGGACCTCATCAAAACAAAAAGCTTCTGCACAGGGAAGGAAACAATCAGCGAAACTAAAAGGCAACCGACAGAATGGGAGAAGATATTTGCAAATGACATATCAGATAAAGGGTTAGTATCCAAAATCAATAAAGAACTTATCAAACTCAACACCCAAAAAACAAAGAATCCAGTGAAGAAATGGGCAAAAACATGGATAGACCCTTCTCCACAGAAGACATCCAGATGGCCAACCGACACATGAAAAAATGCTCCACATCACTTATCATCAGGGAAATACAAATCAAAACCACAATGAGATACCACCTTACACCTGTCACAATGGCTAACATTAACAACTCAGGCAACAACAGATGTTGGCGAGGATGCGGAGAAATCCTCTTTTGCTCTGCTGGTGGGAATCCAAATTGGTGCAGCCACTCTGGAAAACAGTATTTTTAGTCCTCAAAAAACTAAAAATAGAACTACCCTAAGACATAGCAATTGCACTACTAGGCATTTATCCAAGGCATACAGGTGTGCTGTTTCAAAGGGACACATGCACCCCCATGTTTATAGCAGCACTATCAACAACAGCCAAAGTATGGAAAGAGCCCAAATGTCCATCCATGGATGAATGGATAAAGAAGACGTGGTGTATATATATACAATGGAGTATTACTCGACAATCAAAAAGAATGAAATCTTGCCATTTGCAACTACGTGCATGGAACTAGAGGGTATTATGCTAAGTGAAATTAGTCAGAGAAAGACAAAGATCGTATGACTTCACTCATATGAGGACTTTAAGAGACAAAACAGATGAACATAAGGGAAAGGTAACAAAATATAAGAACAGGGAGGGGTACAAAACAAAAGAGACTCATAAATATGGAGAACAAACTGAGGGTTACTGGAGGGGCTGTGGGAGGGGGGGATGGGCTAAATGGGTAAGAGGCACTAAGGAATCTACTCCTGAAATCATTGTTGCACCATGTGCTAACTAAACAGATGTAAATTTTTAAAAATAAAAAATAAAATTTAAAAAAATGATTCTCTCTCTCCCTCGCTTTCTGCCCCTCTCCCAGACTTGTGCTTTCTCTATCTCTCTCTCTAAAAGGAAGAAAGAAAGAAAGAAAGAAAGAAAGAAAGAAAGAAAGAAAGAAAGAAAGAAAGAAAGAAAGAAAGAGTATACATAATTTAAGCAGTTGAATAGAGAGTAATATAAATTTAATAAAAGAATAGTGGGATTTGCTTTAGTGTGTTGTATCCTAAATGAAAATGTGTACTGAGGTGGAGTTGAATATCAATATAAACTTTATCTAAATAAAATGAAAGACACTGGACTCCTTAAACTAATATTTCAGAAGCAGTATTATATAGCAACCATTTTATAAGGGCCTAACATATCCCAGAACCTCTATTAGTTCTCCCTGAGCTTTAAGACGCATACAAATCACCCAGGGATTTTGTTTAAATTTTGATTCTGAATATTTGGGGAAAAGTGGCAACTACATCAGAAGCATAGTTTCTGCATCTTCCTTAAATTCACATGGAAAGCAGAGCAGCTAGATAGCAAAACCATTTTTGAAATGTTGACCAACATTTTCAACAAAGTTAGGTGGCAAGGTGTCCCTTGAAACCTAGAAATACAAGGAAGTGGAGACAAACCACAGCCACCATGTGACCTGCACAGTATCGGCATCTTTGTGAGAAGAAGCAGAGGGAATCAATGGAGCAATTGAAGGACCCCATAACAGAAGAACTTCAAAATGGCCCCAAATTACTTACTGAAAAGCACAGTAGACCCATTCAAGAATAGCTTCTGAAAGTATTAGGGGATCTGCCCAATCCAAAAGCTGCATGAATGCAAGAAAATCCCAGGGTAAGCCCTAAAGGGTCTGGAGCAGAATATTCCAGGACTGTCCAATACAATTTTTTGTAATGTCAGAAATATTCTATGTTTCTGTACACAATAACCAGTAGCCACATGTGGCCACTGAGCACTTGAAATGTAGCTAAGGTGTCTGAGGAACTGAATTTTCAAAAGAATATTTAATTTTTTTAATGCTTATTTATTTTTGCGAGAGAGAAAGAGCATGAGTGTGGCAGAGGCAGAGAGAGGGAGACACAGAATCCGAAGCAGGCTCCAGGCTCTGAGCTGTCAGCACAGAGCCTGATGTGGGGCCTGAACTTGTGAACCACGAGATCATGACCTGAGCCGAAGTCAAACGCTTAACTGACTGAGCCATCCAGGCACCCCTCAAAAGAACATGTAAAAGCAAAGGTGAATGTATTCTTTCCACCCTATCATCCAAATATACTATCATGTTTGCAGGAAAACTCACAAAAATTTAGAAGTAAAGTTTGGGTGAATTTCGTCTTGTACATACCAGCTCTTTTTAATTACTTTCTTCCAGCATTGAGCACAATGTTTGAAAGAAGATCATCTGCTCTTCCTCCTGTGTGGTGGTCCTATGTCCTCCACACCATAAAAATTTGGCCAATGGAAGAACAGAAGATGGAAGCAACAGCAAGGGGAGAGAGGAGGACAGGGAGATCACAGCGTGGTTGAGGAGAAAATGAAAGGGAAATGTTTTTCTTTTGCATCTTTAGCTACTCTCGGGGTCATGATCACAGATTCCATATAAACTATAAAGTTTGGGAAATGAACATGGGCAGTGTTCAAAGTTGGGGTGAGAAGGTGGATTGGCAATGGAAATGATGATTCAAGTATTCCTCCATTGCCGATTGTTATTCACTCAGCCGCTCCATAAAGGCTGGATACGGCAACAGCCTGCACCGCTTCACATTTTGATGGAATGGCTGTGCTCCAACTGCTTTAATCATCTCTGGTAGTTTCCATAGGGTCTTTTAAGATGGACAGAGCATTAGGAGTACGGAATATATGAAGTTAATACAAGGCCTGCCTATCTCCCTTCTTTAGGCTCCACCAGCCTCTCCCTGCTCCAGTCTATTTTTTAACACTGTTTAACAGAGGAAACAGATAAATAAAAATCTTTAATTCCAACAGTAAGGCCTTGGGGAGAACAGTTCCAAAGTGGTGGCATCATGAGGAGCTCAGCAGACCTGCTCCTTAGCAAAACAGCCGTAACTAGTGAAAATTACCAAAAACCCCCAACAATTTAATGTCACTGAAAATTGTCTTAAGGGCATACTGTAAATGAGGAGACATTTATTCAAAAAAATCTATTAAGTCTCTGTAAAAACAAGAGTTTGTGGCACTTAGCCACTCCCTCAGCTTAATGTGACAAAAATTTCACTCTGAGCAAGTGTGGCCAAGAAGATGGGGTTCCCCCTTCCTCCAGAAACCAGTCATGGGCTTGGATATCTCTCCAGAAGGAACAAGCTTCTGGCATTTCTCATCTCCCCAGCTTTGTTATACAGATTAAATGCCAGGTGAGTGTAACCAAGACATTAAGGGCTCCTTTCCTCTACCTAGTTCCTACTAGTAGAATGGGGGCTCTACACCAGGAACAGCAGGCAGAGAATACTGGGGTGCCCTGATCACCTTTGCTCACAGGGTAGAGGTTCCATCCCAGAAGAGGCAAGCCAAGAAGAGAGGCTACTGCCCCTGGCCAGTACCCTGCTCATGAGCTGGAGTGTCACTCTAAGAAAAGTGGGCCATGTCCCTACCTCCATCTCCTGAGCAGTGCTCAGATATTTTGCCTAGGGCTAAGACAGGCCATAATAAGAGAGGGTTCAGAAGCTCTCCCCAAAGGGACTGATTTTATTTGGAACAGAGTGTAGGAAATTTAAGCCTAAACTCCACTCTCAGAAATGATGAAGATTTTGGTGGCAAGCAATTAAGAGGAGATTGGCAGTTTCATGAGCACAATAAGCTACTTCACCAGAGAAAATCAGGGAAAGAGATAGTTAAAAATATCCAAATTTCAAACCTGAAAGACTGGCCTCAAAAACTACATCTGCAAAGAGGCTCAAATTTAATTGGAACAGACTGGAGAGCAACCTCAAGGCATTGTTGAAAATAATAGAGCAATGAGTTGGCAATTAGTTAAGGCTAACAACTGGGTGTAATACCAGCAGAAACAGCTCAACAGAGAGATAGGGAAAGGGACAGAGAGCCTTTCTAAAACCACGGTCATCCCAATGCTCACTGCACACGTGCCCAAGGCTATACTCTTTGAGGAATGACACTAGAGGTTTCACATTGGAAGGGAAATAGGTTTCAGTAGAATAATCAGGTATGTCACTAAGTGAATAAGGAAGCAAACAATAGCAGGGCACCTGGGTGGCTCAGTCGCTTGAGCACACAACTCTTGATATTGACTCAGGCCATGATCTCACAGTTCATGGGACCAAGTCCCATGCTGGGCTCCATGTTGACACCGCAGAGCCTGCTGGTGATTCTCTCTCTCTCCCTCTCCTTCTGCCCCTCCCCCACTCATGCACTCTCATGCTGTGTCTCTCAAAATAAATAAATAAACGTAGAAAAAAAAAAGAGAGGCAAACAATAGCAAGCCTCAGAGAGGTGGGAGGAATACGAAGAATAAATATTCAGAGTTGATACAATGCATTATCTAAAATGTTCAGTTTTCACTAATAATGAGATATGCAAAGGAAAATATCCATATACAGAGAGGGAAAGCAGGAAATAGAAACTAACTGAGAGGTCTCGGATATCAGATTTAACAGACAAAGACTTCCAATCAACATCATAAATATGTTCAAAGAACTAAAAGAAACCATGTTTAAATAAGTAGAGTATGATATAATGTGACACCAAATGAAGAATATCTGTAAAGAGATAAGAAATTATATTAAAAAAAAAAGCACCAAATAGAAATTCTGTAGTTGAAACGTACCATAACTGAAAGAAAAAAATTCGCTACAGGGGCTCAACAGTAGACTTTAACTAGCAGAAGAATCAATGAACTTGAAGATAGATAGACAGATATTATACAATCTGAAGAGCACAGAGAAAAATTAAGAAAAATGAATAAAGCCTTAGAGAAGTGTGGGAGACCATGAAGCACACCAACATATGCATAATGGGAGTACCAGAAGGCAAGGAGAGAGAGAAAAGAGAAGAAAAAATACACAAAGAAATAATGGCTGAAAACTTTTCAAATCTGAGGAAATACATCAATCTATATGTCCAAGAGGCTCAACTGACTCAAAGTAGGATAAATGCAAATCCACACCCATATACACTGCACCCTAAAAATGCTTAAATACAAAAACAAAGATAAAATCTTCAAAGAAAACATTAAATAATGCTTAATAAACATTACTGGTTGAAAAAAATGATTGTATCCAAGTATAGAATACTATGCAAACATTTAAATGATATGTAGATATATTTTGTTAATGCAGAGCAATATTTCCTTTTGCTAAGTGAAAAAAAGCAGGTTGTAAAATTATAAACTGTATGATTTTTTTTTTTTGTAGTGACAAATACATTTATTTGGATAAAGTGCTTAGCACATTAACTGTCAATCACAGAGTAAGCACTCTATAGACAACTTTGGTTCTGTTGCTGTGGTTGTATTATGACCTTTAGTAAAACTGACCAGGCTGGATATTATCTCCAGATTTTATATCAGTCATTTCATGCTAGTCATTGAAAGCAGATATTAATATCCAAATCTACTGCACTTGACTGAAATGTTTTCCTACTTAGCTTCTGTTGGGTGAAAATAATGACACCAGTTGTCACTCCCTAGGAAGGCATTCCTTGCCTAACAGCTTAGTTCTAAATCCACACAAGAATTTCTCAGACCGTGGGAAGGTGAGAGAAATGGGCTCTCTTGCTCCAGAGCTTCCTTCACCAAGATGGAGCTGTTGGCTGCCAGCTACTTGTAGGCCCCACATTAGCTACACGCACTGCTGCCAAGTTGGCCTTGCTTTCCTCAATCCTTCACCAGAAAACAGACTCGTTCTCCACCCTGGTCCCTTTCCCTGTCTCGTTTGGGAACACTCTCCTATGAGGATACTTTCTTAGTTCTGGTAGATCAGGCAGGTGCCAGTTCTTTGTTTTCTTCTACCTGTAGCTAAGCCTTGTCTGACATTTTTGCCCAACATCACTAAAGTCTGACTTAGAGTGTGAACTAGACTCCTACCATGTCTCTTAAGCAGCCAACCCTTGGAGCAGATCTCTGAGCAAAATCCTGAGAGCTTCGCATTACACTCTGATACCCCTACTATGCCCACCATCATTCCCTCCACTAAAATTGTCCAAAGAACATAGGGGCACAAGATTAAAGAGCCATCTCGTCGCCTTTCACAAGAGAGATAAGTCCAACAATGAAATATTCTGTTTCTTTTCTGTTTAATTATAGAACCATTATTCCAATAGTATTGTCCTTTATTTGTTTCTCCTACCAAAACAATAAATTCTAACTATTCAAAGTCTAAATCAGTTTAAAGAGCTGCCCTAGGAACCCAACTCCTATATTATATTTTTCTGTGGGGGAGAAGTGTTCAGCAACTGCTTATACAAATCAGCAGGGTTCAAAGTACTGTTCTCAATGAACCTAATTATCCTAACCTTCCAGTGTTTATAAACTTTTGGAACCTCACCCACTTTTAAGAGAGAGACTTCTCTGTACTTGATTGCTATAAATAATTGAATCCCAAAAGGTTTAACAGATTGCAGAAAGAGGATAAGGTTACAATGGGCAAACATTAACAGATGAAATATAATTAGTAGTATACCAATTCTTCATTAAGTATTATAGATATCATAAGTACAGCTATTAGTGTTAAAACAAAACACCTGTCAATTATTCACAAGTATTTCCAATTACAAGAAAATATTCCACAGTAAACATATGCTACACACTGAGATTCGGAAAACAAATTCTCAACCCCATTCAATCTATTTTTTCTGAGTGTCTCCCAAAGATTACTCATCACACTTATGTATATGCCATTATAATTAATAGTTCTCTGTTATTCTTTCCACTTTAGGTTTGGCAATAGAAATTTCATTACCAGATAAGCCTGTTTTGATTCAGATACAACTAAGGTAATTACCAAATTCATAATAAGGTGGTTATTTGGGGTCAGGGTGATGATAAGTCCTTAGCTTGTACTTGCTGAATGGTTAATAATATCTGCAAGGAGAGCTGACCTAATGCTCACAAAAAATACATTAAAATTCTCCTGCATTTTTATATTTGGGAGGTTTTAGGTTTTTTTAAGTTTTGTCTGAGACAAATACCATTTTTATAAGCTTAAAACATTATAGCAATACTATTCTTATTATTCTATAGCCCTGTAATTCTGATATTCTTGATAATTCCTATATTCTTTATGATATTCCTATAATTCCCATATTAGGAATATTCCTATAATTCTTTATGCAATACTGATATTCCTATAATTCTTTTGCAATATTAGGAGCAGGGTTTTTTTTTTAATGTTTATTTACTTGGAGAAACACAGTGTGAGTGGGGGAAAGGCAGAGAGAGAGAGAGAATCCCAAGCAGGGTCCCTGCTGTCAGCACAGAGCTGGATGTGGGGCTCAAACTCATGAACCATGAGATCATGACCTTAGCTGAAATCAAGAGTCAGATGCTTAACTGACTGAGCCACCCAGATGCCCCTAAGATCAGATTGTAAAAAAAGAACTACAATAGACCCAATGAAGACCAAAAGAACTGTGTGCTTTTTACTCTTCCGTCTGTGGGTCCTGTTGCCCAAGTTTCTGAGGAGACATACATCTGATTCGGCAAGCAAATGTAGATACCCGACCAAAAGAGCCAGCCTTCTTGCTACATGTAATTCCAAAGGCTTAGCAATGGGCTTCATAAATTAATTTATTCTTTATTCAAATGAGAGGATGTAACATCTTCCTGACGTACCATGTAATTTTAATTACGAAGAAATTATAGATTTGAACCTATTTTTAAATGTCCAAATAATAAACAAAATTAAGTGCAAAGAGAGTTGTAAATATGCAACCCAAATCCAATCCAAAGCCCAAGATTGATCTTCTCGAACTGAAGAAAGCTACTCAAAAAAGAGCAAGAAGACTTCCTAAGGGGCATCTAGTAGTAGATGCTCGATAAAGCAAAATCTAAAGAAACTCATTCCCTGGAACATACCTTTGTGGTTTTTGTTTATTTTGTGTTTGTTTTGGGAGGAGAGTATTAGGGGAAGGTTATGATAGAGGAAAGATGGTAGGTAAATTGGAAAAGACCATCAGGGTAGAAACGGGCTAACAATGAAAAAATAAAAACCACTGAAGAATGTAGAAATGAATAATCACAAGAATGAACTGAAGGGACAGGATGGATGGCTATCTGCCATAGCCAGACCTAATGTTGACAGTGTTCTCTCCCACTTGGGAGGCACCAGAACAAGAACACGAGTAATGACCCTTGTGAAAATCCAAAGTCATATCCACTGTTGTGCTTACTTTTCCCTTGCTGCAGGAAAGGTAACTTTCTACTTTATCTTCTTTAGAAGAATGAAGTAGACATAATCTTTCACACTGCTCATCTTTGAAAGCTCAGAAGTACTTAAGTTGATTTGCATACAATAATTATTTACTTAATTAACAGGCTCTCAACTAGATTGTCCTTTCAACCCTTAACAAGCTGAAAATTATATGATTCCTCTTCAAAGAGAAGAGATTTTCCCTAAATAGGATCTATTGCTAACAATAGAATACAATTTTCCACGAGGCTTCTGTACTGAGATTTGACTGGTTCCATGACAAAGAATGAGAGATTCCTTTGGTACAAGAGCACATATAAATGGAGAAATCTCAGATGCATCTATCATTGAAAACCCAGACATTTTTAAATTTACATTTATTCTTAAAAGCTAGTATCTTCAGTAAAAATTCTTATATGCAACAAGAAGAAAAAAAATAAAGCTGTACATTCTCCACAGAAGTGGAAGCTAATCTTAAATAAAATAAAGCACAGTGTTTAGGATTATAACTACTTTATATAATAGGCTAGCAGAAATCTATCAACATTTAATGTTTATGATACATTAAGAACTTTCCCTTGTGGTTCAAGAAGAAAAAAATCCAAACTAACCAATTAACCTGTAAATAAAGAGAATTTCTAAAATTAATATAATGAAAATAGCAAGTTCGAAATCCAAAAAAACTCTCCTTTACTCTGGTCAAAGAATGACTCATACTTCAAAAATAAAGTGAGTGGATGTAGCAAGTAAATGAGCCTAAAACCAAAATGCATTGTTCTCTCAGTGCAGCAGATGTATACATCATCAGGACTAGCCCACTGCCCACTCACCAGATGTCCGACTTTGTGTTGTAACCTTGGTGTTTCAGAGCCTCTGGACTCATGTAATGAGGAGTTCCAGTTAAAGTGGTGGCTAGATCACAGGATCCCATTAGGAGTCGAGAAACTCCAAAATCCCCTTGAAATAAAAATTAATTTTTACAAATACTTTAAAACAATGAAAACCAGCCTGGAAATTAACAACTGTCTAATTTGACAATTTTAAATATGCAATGACTCATATACCGTTTTAAAGGAAAAGAGAAGAAAAATAATATCTTTTAAATCACACAATGCTGGTGAATAGTTTTAAAAAACATAGCCTTAGGGGTGCCTGGGTGGCTCAGTCAGTTAAGTGTCAGACTTTGGCTCAGATCATGATCTCACGGTTAGTGAGTTCCAGACCCGTGTCGGACTCTGTGCTGACAGCTGGGAGCCTGGAGCCTGCTTCGGATTCTGTGTCTCCCTCTCTCTGCCCCTCTCCTGCTCACGTTCTGTCCCTCTCTGTCTCTCAAAAAGAAATAAACATTAAAAAAAACCACATAAACACAAAACATAGGCCTTATAGGAGAAATAAGACTTTGAGCCAGAAAAGCTAAAACTTTTTATTTCTGGAATTATGGAGAACCAGCAACTTGAAACAAAAAGCTATTTCAGGTCTGAAATAACAAACAAACAAAATTATTCTGGAAGGGCTGAATATAATGCTCTGCAATTGCACCTGAGGGGGGAGTGTTTGTTCTTCATTTACAATAAAGAAAAAATTTCATATAAAAGACCTGAGACTTTTGAAGAACACGACTATAAAAGTTTGAATCTATTAGCTTCTCTTTACTCACCTAACTAGTTACATGCTTTTATGCTTTCCCTTTCTAAGAACATCTGACAGGAATATTAAACAATCCAGTAACCATTATGAATGGAAGCATGGTTCTGAAGAACTAAAAATTAACAAATCTATTATATCAACATTTTAATTATCTGTGATAACTGCCAATTGCTTGTGATAAAATAAGTGGAAAACCTGTACTAATTAATCAAACTAGTAAAACAAGTCAACTACTTGCAAAGTGCCTGGCATGGAGTAAGAAACTCAAAAATTATTAGTTCAATTATCAAGTACATAGCAAATGTCTTACACTTCAATTTACATCAGATACTTGGAAACAAAATAATTGGGACTTTTGGCCTCAACCAAGAAAAAACAAAAGTTTGAGAAGTTAAAAATAAGCCAGAAATTACTCTAACACTTCTAGATACGATATACTTCAATGTGATATATTTATTGATAACATCTAGAATATACTCTCCCATGTTTCTGGAATACATATTTTAAAAAATCTTACCAATTTTAAGCAGATTATTTTTCAGAAATATATTCTTTGATTTCAAGTCTCGATGAAGTATCCTCCTACAAAAAGGCAAAAAAAACCCAAGATATCGAATTTTATGTAAAATATAAAATCTTTTATTTCTAACATAAGTAATATATATAGGTATATGTGAAGTGATTCACACATAAATACATATTCCCAAAGATATGTCTTTGAATGCTTAAAAGCTACAAATCCTCAGCATTTTCTAGTTCCCCTAAGGAAAATAAGAGTTTAAAAAACATTTTTTAAGTGAGCAGAACTTGTAGTTGGGAGAAGAGTGATGTGGTTTAAACTCTTTCAATAGTTCACTGTGTTTCAAATTTTATTGTGTTTCTGTAGCTGATATACATAGTACTGTATGTACTAGCCATACACTTAGTGGACAGACCAGTTATCATAAAGTTTTGCAATCTACTATAGATAATCTATTACATACTATATGTTATACTTACATATAACATATTTTTGTAGAACATACAATAGTTTCATATTCTAGAAATATTATATATATATAAACTATTATATGTATTAAATCAAAATGTTCAGGTTTTATGTGTTTGTGGAAATAATAATGCTGATGGTGATATTTAATAATAGATAACATTTATTAAGTCTGACTGTATAAGCTAGCAATATAAATTATGTCAGTTAAGACTTTTGTTTCCAGAATTATGAAGAACTAGACAACTTGAAAACATTTACCTAAGAAACACCTAAGAACGAGTCATAAAGTGTACAAATATCTTCACATATGCACAGCCGAGCCTACAAGAAAATGAAGCAAATTCCTGAGGCTTTATACAAAAAGAATACTGAAAATCCGAATGGGCAGTAGGTACTGATTTCTCAGCTGCCCCAGGGGGTGTGCTAAGGTCAGCAACCAATGGGCCAGTTTTAATGGCCTCATAGAAATAAGAGCCAAGACCTTGAGTCCATGTAATGTGGAGACCCATTAGTGGTTTGTACCTTAACTGAAAGGATGACCCAAGAACACTGACTCACAAGTAAACAAAATGACAAAAAAGTTTATCTGTACAGGTCTGAACTCTGAGTGGTAAAAAAAAAAAAAAGAAAAAAAAATCTCTCTCTTTTTTTTCTGTAACCATACCTCTCTGCTCACTCACATTTGGGATTCAAATATGCAATAGCTGTATGGCTTCAGAAATCCCAAGCCAAGAAATTAACATAAAAATTGGTTCTCAGCTGCTTATACCCTCTTGGGGCATCTACCAGAAGCAAATGCAAACTAAGAGTCAGCAGATAACACACACTAAAATTATACCCCTGAGATTTTCAGATAAGCCAGAAGGATTCAAACTCTGAAATAAGTTTATTTTAAGAGATTAAAATCATAAAGAAAGGAATAGAAAACATAAAATAGAAACGGGATACTATCCAGAAAAAGATGATGCTGATTTGAAAAACAACCAGATAGAGGGGCGCCTGGGTGGCTAAGTCAGTTAAGAGTCCAACTCTTGGTTTTGGTTCGGGACATGTTCTCAGTTTCTGAGTTTGAACTCCATGTTTGGCTCTGTGTGCAGATCCTGCTTGGGATTCTCTCTCTCTGTATCCCTCTGCCCCTCCCCACTCATGCTCCCTCTCTCTCTCTCTCTCTCTCTCCCTCAAAATAAATAAATAAACATTTTAAAAAAGAAAAAGAAAAAAAGAAAAACAACCAGATACAATTTCTAGGGGAAAAAATGTGATTGAAATTAAAAACTCAAAAATAAAACCTCAGCTTCAGCTATGATGGAGTAACTTTAACACTAAGTCTCCCACTTTCCATAGCTGTACAGAGAACACTGAAAAATTTAAACAATGTAAAATCTGAGTAAAATTTAAAAACAACAACAGGTCTTTGAAGACATCGGAGATCAGCTAAGGCAAACTTAGACAGTCAGCACCTGAGGAGCCAGACCCTGGAGAAAACGGAAATGCTGTGAGGTGAGCCCAACACTTGAGATTGTGTGTTCCTCTCAAGGCAGTTGACACAAGCAGAATGCTCTAGGCTAGAGCTTGCAGCACCTTCCCTTGGCTTACAAGACAAAAATTACAGTTCAAATCTACCAAGGCAGCTAGGACTTGAGGGGGAAATTTTCCAGTAAAAAAGGGAACAAAAGAGAAGTGAGTGACATTCTGCAAGGCTTTTACCCTTGAGGCACTTACTGAATCCTAAATTGTTAGGGGAAGACAGTAAGGAGAAGGTGGCTGCTAAGAGGTTAAAAACTAAGTAGAGCTTTAAGTATATTCACAAAGATGAGGCTGGGTCTTGGAAACCTTGAAGGACTACTTCTTAGATACTGGAACAAGACCAGCCTTCACAAAGTCTCAAACCAGCCTTAAACCAACTCAGTACCCGATTAGTTCAAGGTGATCTGCCCCTACTATAACTACCACCCAGAAAAACATTAGATCCTCTCCAGAAGAAGATAATACCACCCAACATCTCTACACTATTTCATACATATTGTCCACCATTCACTCAAAAACCAGCAAAAGAAAGTAGGGAGAGGAGAAAAAGGTATGTAACAAAATACAACGGTAGAAATACATTCCCTATATTGTTAATCACAAAGGATTCAAATCATGAATTAAAACACAGAGAAACAGGACTAAACTAGTTTTTAAAAACTGATATGAAGAACTTAACAGAAGACCATGGGGGAGAGGAAGGGGTGAAAAGTTACAGAGAGGGAGGGAGGCAAACCATAAGACACTCTTAAATATTGAGAACTGAGGGTTGATGGGGGGTGGGGAGGAGGGGAAAGTGGGTGATGGGCATTGAGGAGGGCACCTGTCGGGATGAGCACTGGGTGTTGTAAGGAAACCAATTTGACAATAAATTATATTTAATAAAAAATAATAATAATAATAATTAAAAAATAAAAACTGATATGAAGAACATACTTTTTAAAAACATTTTTAAGTTTATTTATTTTATTTTGAGAGAGAGAGAGCACAAGCAGAGAGAGAGGGAGAGAGAATCCCAAGCAGTTCTGCACTATCAGAGCACAGCCTGATGTGGGACTCGAACCCATCAACTGCAAGATCATGACCTAAGCTGAAATCAATAGACACTTAACCAACTGAGCCACCCAGGTGCCCCAAAGAACATCCTTTTTTAAAAAACATAAGGACAGAGGTTGAAAGCAAGAGGATAGAAAAGATATTCCAGGCAAAAGAAAGCTGGTAAAAAGAAGTATTAGGTAAATTAAGGATAAAGAGTATCAGTACATAATGAATAAACCAATAATTTATTGGGAAAATTTTTAACTTCTGTACTTGTGTGCAACTTATGACACAAGCTTAAATACACTATGAAAAGTAAATATTAATAGAACTTTAAGGAGAAATTGACAAATCCACAATCACAAGGGGAAATTTAACATATTTCCCTCAGTAATTAATAGATTCAGTAGAAAAAAAATTAATAAGGGTATAGACTTTAACAAAACAATCAGATTTGAAAAACACAATTAGCTTGAGCTAATATACATAAACTGGATATTTTATCAAAAAACTTAAAAATGCATGTTCTTTCAGGAATACATGGAATATTTTCAAAAACTGACAATGAACTAATCCATAAAGCAAGCCTCAACAGATTACAAGAATCAGCACCATATAGTCCACACATTCTCTGGTCTCAGTGAAGTTACATGAGAACCCCATCAGATGCTTAGAACAGTGCCAGGCACTGGCGATGACTGATCAAGACAGACAAATTCTCTGTGTTTATGAAGTTTTCTGGTCAGGTAAATAGAAAACAACTAAATGAGTGTGTGTGTGTGTGTGTGTGTGTGTGTGTGTGTGTAGTGTCAGCTAGCTTAATGCTATTAAAACAATAAAGCAGAGCAAGGAGCTAGAGATTAACCAGGGTAAAGAGGTGCTAGTTTAGATCAGGTGGTCAGGGAAGGCCTTAGAGAAAGTGACATGGGACAGAGATGTGAATGAAGCAATGGAATGAGCCATGGTTGTGGCGGTTGTTACCATTACTGCTCATATTTCTACTGCTATTGTTACCACCAATATATCAAAAAGGAAAGTCTGTGCGAGGCTATCAAGCAGAAATGAATGATGAACTACATGGAATAGTTGAAGCCACATTGTCCTTCCTCCTCACTCTTTATACCCCATTCCCTGCTCAAGACCCTCTGTGACCCCTACTGTTGGCCAAATCAAAGACAGCTTCACATTTGGAGTCTTCCACTTCCAGCATCCTCTTTCACCTATTTATACATCTGTAACAAAAGGCCTGATAAAGGATTTTTTTCCAATTGGTAATTTATTCATATAGAAAAATTTAATGAAGAAATAAACATTTAGTTACATATTTGAAGTACCTTTTAAAAGGGGAAAAAAACCCTCAAGAATAATTACAAGCCAAGAAAATCCAGGCTAAGAAATTGTCACATCTCTGTTGAAGCCAATAAGGCACTTGCTTTATCTTAAATGCAGCACAATGTTTCTTCCTCTATGTCACAGCTCATATTAAAATGCCTTCCTCTTTCATCTCTGCCTCTCAGAATCCTGTCTGTTTCTTCAGGACTATATTGGATACAAACCTCATGTACCTCCTTGGAGTCCCCTGACTCCCCCCTTCCTTCCAAAGATGCTGGAACTGGAGGCTAATTAGTCACTTCCCTGGGGATGCCAGGCCTTCTGGCTCCTGCTGCATCTGGACTAGGATGAAACACCACACTGCAGGATATGGAATCAAGCATTCCAATTGGCAATGTAAGGAACTAGATGACACAACCAAAAAATGCAAGGGTGTTAATTCCTTTGGAGTGGACGAGTGAGAGACAAGAGGAGAAAGTAGCTAGGCAATCCATTTCTCTTTTCCCACCCAAGGTATGTTACCCATGTGTCTATAAGTCATATAAAAATCCCTGCCAAGCAACCTGTTATCTTTCCCCAAGTCTTTGTGAAGTGATGGCTAGTGCCATAACACACACCTCTCTGCTTCACATCTTCACCTTGGTTCAATTTGTTCCTACTCTCACCATCCTGGGTCTGTACCACCTAAGGCAGATATCAGCATTTCAATCCTTGCCTCAGGCGGTGTTTCCTAGAGGCCCAAGCTTAGAAAAGGATCCACCTGTATCACTTTCTGCTAATTCTTAACCTCCTACCACCATCAGCAAGTTAGACATACTCTCCCACTTTTGTTCTTCTTTTGACACCATATTCTAAAATTGACCAATCATTCTTGCTAAATTATAAGCTCTACAAGGTCCATATCTTACCTGACTATATTATCCCCTGTAATACTATAAACTCTAATTAAATTGGTAGGTTGAACTTGATTGAATCCTTGGGTTTACATATGTCTGAACTTTTCAAACTATTTTTAATTAATATCTTTCCAAGTTAGACTATATAATTCCCCAACTTCATAAACAAAGGATGTTTTTATCAACTCATGATTATAATATGCATCAATTGTTATGATGTATCTAATCACCAGACCTATAAAGGAAACCCCTATTTGGGACCAGTACTTCTGAGACTTAGGCTTGGAACAGGGATATGGCTTTATAAAATTAAAATCTGTTCTTGAACCCCTAACTTAAAAACTTTCCAAGGCCCTGCACTGCTTCCAGAATACAATGTAAAATCCTATATATGGCCTATGATAGACTAGAAGATCTGGACATACCAATGCCTCCAGCAGCCATAGCAAAAGCTCAGGCCAGGTCTGTGTCATCGTTTCCTCTTTCACACTGTTCTTTACTCGTGGTAAGAGGCTCAATAAGTGTATGTTAATTTTAGAAACACTAAACCTTGGCACAAAAATGAATACCATCTTGTGGGGCTCATTCATTAATCCAAAAAAACAATTAACGAGTGCCAACTACATGCTATGTGCTGTATTACGTTAATGTGAAAAATATAAAGATACATAAGACAAGGCCATGCACCCCATAATGCTTACAATCAGGTTGGAGAGATGCACAAATAACTATAAGAGATGGCAGAAGGGAACCCAGTCATCATCACTTTATAAAAAATGATTTATAATTATAGTTACCAATACATTCACATTCAGAAGGAAACTTCTCTCCCAACAAATGATTACTCTTATGAACATGCTGACAAAATTGTACTATTATCAGTTAATGCTAGAAGTATTAGTTATAAAAATAATTAACTTTTTACCACTATAATTAGTGATAATACAGGTGTAGCAGTGTTATCTTGCTACAGTGGTCAGACCTCAGCCATCCAGAGCAAAGCTGTAAAGCATGACTGAGGAGCAGAGCCAAAGAAAAGCCACTCATGAAGTTCATCTACTTTATAGCATGGAGACAAATGGTCACATGCTCAAACAGAGAATGCAGTTAGAATTGTACATAAAGAATCAAGAATAATGAAAGGGGTTTCCTCTAATTTAAATAATCTTTATTGTCTTGAAGGCTTTGGAGTATTAGAAAGGAATAAGCAATCTTTCAAGAGTGGAGAATAAAAGGAAGAATAAAAGTGGACAACACAGATCCGGGCCACTTCATCTTAGGGTGAATAGCCCTAGGTGCTATCACCTAAAGCACTATGCTATAGTCTGGAGATGAGAAAATCACAGCTTAGAGAGGCTAAATAATTTGCCCAAGGTCATATAGCCTATGAGTACGAACAAGTCTGTTTGATTCTACAAAGTACTATAGGTCTTTTTTACTCATGGTAAATACTCAATAAATGTATATTGGTTTTAAAAGCACTATCCTTGGCGCAAAGTTGAATACCATTTAGTGGGGCTTATTCATTAATTAAAAAAATAGGAACTTTGCCTTTAATCAATATTCTTTGCCTTCTTATATTCCTATAACCTCTAAAGCTGGTCTCTGTGTAAGTATGTTTACTATTTAAAAATTAAAGGGAAAACAATTATATTTAACAAAAGAGGGTTAAGTAAAATTTGGCCTCTTCTATGCCCACTTCTGGGGTTCTCTTGGTATGGCAGGAAATGTTGAGTACCTACCCAATGACCATTTTCCTGCTCTTTTCCCTTGATATCAGAACCCCATGAGCTCTGGGGAGGCTGGGCATCCTCAGTCCTGGTAGATAAGAGCAATGAGGAGGGAAGAGAGTAAATGTGGAACAGATTATGAGAAATACATTGAGGTAATCTCTTTTCCCTACAGGGTGCCTGGTTTAGGTATGTGATGTAACCAAAGTCTGGCCAATGTTAAAGTATAATTTTCAAAAAGGTAAAATCATGAATATCGTGAAAACATGACATGAATACATGTCAAGGATTTTGTTCAACTCATTAATCAATGAAGAAACTGGTAAAATGTTAAAATGGAGTCAAAGAGTCTTTGACAAGCTAGATAGCTGGGTTAGGAACACAACTGGTTAGTGGCCAACAGGGCTGTAAACCACATCTCCAGAGTTATCTATTCCAGTGAACAAAAATTATTTGCATCTCTTCTAGACAAAAATATTCAAGTTAACCTCTGCCTCTACAGAGTTATAAAATAGCCCAGGTGATAGGAAATTAAGTCCAGCACTGCACTGAAAGAATACCCAGTGATCTCGTCCACCTTTTCTAAGTTTTGGAAATTATTTCTAACACCAATGAAACATAAGGAAGTCTAGTGGAAGCTTATAGTTAATATTTCCCCACTCTTAGAAAAGATGAGAAAAGGTGGTGACATATGGCCCTTTTGCCTTTTCTGGCTTTTGGTAATAGTTGTTTGGGGGGGGGGCATGACACATGGCGGTGCTTCAACCATCGGGTCAACTACAAGAAGACAATTTTGATTACAAAAGCCAACCATGCTGACAATGGAAGTAAAGAGACAGAAAGAACTTGAAGTATAGCTGCGCCACTAACATCAACCACCCCCCTTGAACACTTCTTGTTAGGTGAGTTAATGAATTTTCTTTCTTGTTTAAGCTGCTTCTGTTACTTGCACTTAAAAACATCTTAAGTTGATTCACTTGGTCCCTGATGCTGTTGATTTGAGATCTGAGGAGAAAGTACTGGGTCTCTTCCAGCTACAAGTACCAGGGAGTCTGAGAGTCCAAGGGTTTAGAATTTGGAATAGCGAGCTTTGGGGATGACCAGGAGACCAGTACTATAAATTTGGAATAAGTAATATGTTCAAGAGAAACTTACCCAATGACACCTAGAAAGGAGAAGATGAGTTTCAGACAGCAATGCATCAATAGCCCTCACATATATAAATATAGATGTATGTAGATCAGCACTAAGTATTTTAAGAAGAAGGCAAACAATATGTTAGAAATGTTATGAGAAGTAATTGGCTGGCACCATTGCAATGAAATAATAAATTGTATATAACAGACAAGATATCAAACTATTTGGTAAATTTGGATAAAATATAATTTACTGGCTTTCTGGTTACAGTAAGCAAAAATAGTTCCAGCAAGAAAGCCTTGTCATATACTTGGTTAATATCCTTTCCTTTGAAGCATATAAAAATCAAATCCAAGAAATAGCAAGGTGACTGGCAATAAAGGCAATTTATATAAAACCTTTCTTCTAAAAAGTTCAGAGTAGCCCTTCATCTATTACATCATATGTCCCATACCATGTCTCTAAGAGTGGTGGGTCCCTCTCATTTCTAAGTTTCATGATCCTCAAGAGAGATAAGTGACTGGGCAAAATTAGATGACAATTGTGCTCAGATACATGGCAGAGCTCCTGCCTCTGTCTCCTCCATCAGGTCATTTTCTGCCTCCAGGACCACAGGAGAATGAAGAACAGTCTGTGAAGGTAGATGCAGTAGGTGTTTCTCAGGCTCTCAACCCAGGATAGGACTGTGGAGAAGGTAGGCACAATTTAACCTTCATCTCCACTTAAAATCTTATCTTCATAGTTTCTGAAACCTCAGCTCCCTCTCCATCAGGTAGGATCTCAGGGTAAATCACAAACTCTTCCTGACAAAGGTACTGGCACAAACAGTGACTCCTTGGTGATGCATGGCTCAGGAAGCCCCCACCACTGGTCTCTGCCATGTGGCATCTATCCTAGACTCTGAGGCACCTGCCTGGCTTTCTCACTGGTAATG
The DNA here is from genome assembly GCF_024362965.1 of Panthera pardus. Taxonomy (NCBI): domain Eukaryota; kingdom Metazoa; phylum Chordata; class Mammalia; order Carnivora; family Felidae; genus Panthera; species Panthera pardus. Next base: position 130,531,026 of record NW_026526721.1, read on the forward strand.
TAGGCCCTCAAGACCAGGACAATTCCTCTGTGTTGTAAGCGAGGGGTGGAGTTAGGCCTCCTTCAAACCTGGCTACTGCCAACACAGCAGGAGCTGCATACACCTGGCACTGGGATGGGGATGGGGGTCTCCTTGAATAAAGTGACTTCAGGACATCCTCAAGAAGTAGGAACCAGGAGAAAGTAGGAATCACAACACAAACACCACAGCTTCCTACTGCTTTTTCATCTTCAAACTTGGGGTAGCATACCACCATCCCCCATCATATTTACCAACCTGGATTTCCAGATTCTTCTTGGGAGCCTCACTACATTAAAAATGAATTCCTGGGGCGCCTGGGTGGCTCAGTCAGTTAGACGTCCGACTTCAGCTCAGGTCACGATCTCGCAGTCCGTGAGTTCGAGCCCTGCGTCGGGCTCTGGGCTGATGGCTCAGAGCCTGGAGCCTGCTTCTGATTCTGTGTCTCCCTCTCTCTCTGACCCTCCCCCACTCATGCCCTGTCTCTGTCTCAAAAATAAATAAACGTTAAAAAAAATTTAAAAAAAAATGAATTCCTGGTGCCACCTCTCAGGGAATATTTAGCCATTCCAACACAATACCTCACACCAAGCTGGCAGGGAAACTGTGTGGGCTGCCAGGTGATGAGGCAGTCACCTTAGGGAAAGTGCCCCCTTCCACCCCCGCCCCACTCCACTCTCTCCTCCACTGTGAAAGCACCAAAATCATCAAGGTCTCAAGATCACCACCAAAGAGGCTCTCTGCAGAGAGGCTACTCTGTCCTTCATCCTAAAAATTCTAGGATAACTGGACTCCTCCCTCTTCAAGAGGAATGAGTTTGGGGTTTTCTTTGGTTTGTTTGTTTTGTTTAGTGGTTTCCGTATTAGCACTGGGGGGAAAAAAAGATGAGAAAGACACAGTCTCTGCCCCCACGAAGCTCTCTTATGCCCAATTCTGCTGTGGCATCCAGAGAAGATGATGTTTCAAACATTAGCCAATTAATTGGACCAAAGAGAAGAAAGGCTACAGGACTACACTTTCAGAGAGAGGATGATTCAAAGTTCCAAGGCCCCTCAAATACTGGACTAGCCTATGGAAACTTGAGATAGTTGGCAAGCAGCCTCAGAACACACACACCTTTAAAAAACTTCTATCCCTTTGTGAGGCAGAGGTGCGGGCCCACTGGGAAGAATAAGTTTTAGTGCTACATTCTCAAGATAGCTTTTAGTGAACTGTGAATATTCTCAGCTCTGAGCATCATTATTTATGAGTGTTCATGCCATATGCTATAGATTTAGCATATTACAAATTTATAAATAAACCAAATTAAAATAAGTACAGGACAGCTCCAAAGGAGTAAACAAAATCTTCATTTCTTCTGTTAACCTCACTTTTCTTAGTTTTTCCTGGGTCTTCTTTATCTCCTCTGCTGATGCACTGTATTAGTCAGGGTTCTCCAGAGAAACAGAACCAATAAAGATACAGATAAAAGATACAGATATAGATAGATTTGGAGATTTATAATGAGAAATTGGCTCACACAATTATGGACGCTGAGTAATTCCACGATCTGCAAGCTGAAAACCCAGGAAGGCTGGTAGTATAACTCAGTCTGAGTCTAAAGACCTGAGAACCATAGGGAATTGACTCTCTAAGTCTCAGTCTGAGGACACAGGAAAAGGGGGCAAATTCCTCCTTCCTCTGCCTTTTGTTCTATTTAGGCCCCCAAGGGATTGGATGGTGGCCAACCACATTGGCAAGGGCAATATACTGAGTTCACTGATTGAAATACTAATCTCATCAGAAACACCCTCACAGACACACCCAGAAACAATATTTAATCTGGATACCCATGCATGGCCCACTCAAGTTGACACATAAAATTAACCATCACCTGCACCAAAATAATATGCAAGGCATTTTCAACAAAGGAGCCAAACCTAACTTCCTCACATGTGTTTTTTCCAAGGTAATCTTCCTAACTCATTCATAAGCAATCTATGTCATTTTCAAAATACATTTTAATATATACTATATACCATATGAGGAAAAGGTTGGAACAATGTTTTGTAGACCTATTTTTATTGGCTATGATTTGAAAGAAGCACAATGAAGCATTGTGGTAGGCTGTACTCTTGCTCCCAAACAGTCACACCTCTTGTGGCTTGCCCTGAGTCCCCTTTGGGAGGAATAGACTCCACCACTCTTCTGACATTGGGTTTGATCATGAGACTTGCTTTATCAATAGGGGTGACTGTCAAGTCTGAGGAGAACCTTTAACTGCCAAGGCGACTGGGTGGCTCAGTCAGTTAAGTGTTGGACTCTGGCTCAGGTCATGATCTTGCAATTCCTGAGTCTGAACCCTGCGTCAGGCTCTCTGCTGTCAGCATGGAGCCTGGTCTATCTCCCTCTCTCTCTGACCCTCCCCCACTCGTTGTCTGTCTCTCTCTCTCTCTCTCTCTCTCTCTCTCTCTCTCTCTCCCTCTTTCTCAAAAATAAGTAAACATTAAAAACAAAACAAAAACCTTTAAGAGCCATTGTGTGTTTCTGCTGAGTCTCTGGCTTTCCCTTTGCTGTGAGAAAAGCTTGTCTCACAGAGGAGCTGCTCCTTCAGCCTTGATACTGGAACGGGAGGGCAGGTAGAGCTGACTTGCACCTCCTATGTGGCTGGCAACATGCAACATGAGTCAGAGATTGTTGTAAGCCACTGAAATTGGAGGTTTTTATTCAGACAGTAAGACCTCCTTCAGCAGGGAGACTTTCAGTGTCATATTCTCAAGGTAGCTTTTGGTAAACTGTGAATACCCTTAGCTTTTTACATCACTATTTCAAAGTGTCTATGCTAGGTGCTAATAGAATCATTCTTTTGGGAAAAAAAAAAAAGAATCATTCTTCTGGATTGAAATCTCTTTAAGAACAGAGAATTAAGATAGTTTACTTTTTAATTAATTATTTCAAAAATTTTTAATTCCAGTATAGTTAACATACAGTGTATATTCATTTCAGGTGTATAATATAGTGATTCAACAATTCCATGTGTTACCCAGTGTTCATCAAGATAAGTGTACTCTTAATCTCCATCACCTATTTCACCCATCCCGCCACCATCTCCCCTCTGGTAACAATCTGTTCTCTATAGTTAAGACTATGTTTCGTGGTTTCTCTCTCTTGTTCTTTTTTCTTTCTGTTTGTTTGTTTGTTTGTTTGTTTTTTGCCTTTGCTCATTTGTTTAGTTTCTTAAATTCCACATATGAGTCAGATCATATGAGACCTGTCTTTCTCTCACTGGCTTATTTCATTAGCATTATACTGTCTAGATCCATCCATGTTGATACAAATGGCAAGATTTCATTCTTTTGTACAGCAGAATAGTGTTCCTTTATATATATATATATATACACACACATATATGTATATATATACACATAAACACATGTATATGTATGTATATAGGTATATATGTATATACGTATATATACATATACATGTGTATATGTATGTATATATATGTACATATATGTACATATATATACACATATATACACACACACACACACACACATATATATATATATATACACGCAACCTAAGTGTTGCAACCTAAGTGTTGTTTAGATACATAAATGGATGGTGTGTGTGTCACACCACATCTTCTTTATCCATTTATGTATCTAAACAACACTTAGGTTGCTTCCATAATTTGGCTATTGTAAATAATGCTGAAATAAACATAGGGATGCATGTATCCCTTTAAATTAGCATTTTTTTTATTCTTTGGGTAAATACCCAGTAGTGCGATTACTGGATCATAGGGTAGTTCTATATTTAATTTTTTGAGGAACCTCCATATTGTTTTCCACAGTAGCTGCACCAGTTTGCATTCTCAGCAACAGTGTACAAGGGTTCCTTTTTCTCCACATCCTTGCGAACACTTCCTGTTTCTTAAGTTTTTGATTTTAGCCACTTCTGAGGTGAAATCTCATAGCGGTTTTGATTTTCATTTCCCTGATGATGAGTGATGTTGAGCATCTTTTCATGTGTCTGTTGGTCATCTGTATGTCTTTGGAGAAATGTCTGTTCATGTCTGCTGCCCATTTTTTAATTATTGGTTTTGGGGTGTTGAGTTGTATAAGTTCTTTATATATTTTGGATACTAACCTTTATCAGATATGTCATAGGCAAATATGTTCTCCCATTCCATAGGTTGTCTTTTAGTTTTGCTGGTTGTTTCCTTTGCTGTGCAGAAGCTTTTTATTTTGATGTAGTCCCAATAGTTTATTTTTGCTTTTGTTTCCCTTGACTCAGGAGACATATCTGGAAATATGTTGTTACAGCTGATGCCAGAGAAATTACTGCCTGTGCTTTCTTCTAGGATTTTTATGGTTTCAGGTATCACGATTAGATCCTTAATCCATGTTGAGTTTATTTTTGTGTATTGTGTAAGAAAGTGGTCCAACTTCATTCTTTTACATGTCACTGTCCAACTTTTCCAATACCATTTGAAGACACTGTCTTTCATGAATAGACACTTCTCCAAAGAAGACATCCAGATGGCCAACCGACACATGAGAAAATGCTCAACATCACTCATCATCAGGGAAATACAAATCAAAACCACATGGAGATACCACCTTACACCTGTCACAATGGCTAACATTAACAACTCAGGCAACAACAGATACTGGCGAGGATGCGGAGAAAGAGGATCTCTTTTGCATTGTTGGTGGGAATGCAAGCTGGTGCAGCCACTCTGGAAAACAGTATGGAGGTTCCTCAAAAAGCTAAACATAGAACTAACTACCCTACAACCCAGCAATTGAACTACTAGGCATTTATTCACGGGATACTGGTGTGCTGTTTCGAAAGGACACATGCACCCCCATGTTTACAGCAGCACTAACAATAGCCAAAGTATGGAAAGAGCCCAAATGTCCATCCATGGATGAATGGATAAAGAAGATGTGGTGTATATATACAATGGAGTATGACTCGGCAATCAAAAAGAATGAAATCTTGCCAATTGCAACTATGTGCATGGAACTGGAGGGTATTATGCTAAGTGAAATTAGTCAGAGAAAGACAAAAATCATATGACTCCACTCATATGAGGCCTTTAAGAGACAAAACAGATGAACACAAGGGAAGGGAAACAAAAATAATATAAAAACAGGGAGGGATACAAAACAGAAGAGACTCATAAATATGGAGAACAAACTGAGGGTTACTGGAGGGATTTTGGGAGAGGGGATGGGCTAAATGGGTAAGGGGCATTAAGGAATCTACTCCTGAAATCACTGTTGCACTATGTACTAACTAATTTGGATGTAAATTAAAAAAAATAAAAAGTAAAACAAGTTAAAAAAATGAAGACACTGTCTTTTTCCCCTTACATATTCTTTCCTTCTTTGTCAAAGATTAATTGACCATATAATTGTGGGTTTATTTCTGGGATTTCTGTTCTATTCTATTGATCTATGTGTCTATGTATGTTATGTGCCAGTACCATATTGTTTTGATTACTACAGCTTTGTAATATAACTTGAAGTCTGGAATATCTCCAGCTTTTTTTTTCTTTTTCAAGATTGCTTTGGCTATTTGGGGTCTTCTGTGGTTCCATACAAATTTTAGGACTCTTTGTTGTAGTTCTGTGAAAAATGCTGTTTGTAGTTTGATAGGGATTGCATTAAATTTGTAGACTGCTTGGGCGCCTGGGTGGCGCCTATTGGGACGCTCTATTAAGCATCTGACTTCAGCTCAGGTCATGATCTCGCGGTCCGTGGGTTCGAGCCCCGTGTCGGGCTCTGTGCTGACAGCTCAGAGCCTGGAGCCTGTTTCAGATTCTGTGTCTCCCTCTTTCTCTGACCCTCCCCTGTTAATGCTCTCTCTCTGTCTCAAAAATAAATAAATGTTAAAAAAAATTGTAGACTGCTTTGGACAGTACACACCTTTTATTTTTTATTTTTTTTAAATTTTTTTTCAATATATGAAATTTATTGTCAAATTGGTTTCCATACAACACCCAGTGCTCATCCCAAAAGGTGCCCTCCTCAATACCCATCACCCACCCTCCCCGCCCTCCCACCCCCATCAACCCTCAGTTTGTTCTCAGTTTTTAACAGTCTCTTATGCTTTGGCTCTCTCCCACTCTAACCTCTTTTTTTTTTTTTTCCTTCCCCTCCCCCATGGGTTTCTGTTAAGTTTCTCAGGATCCACATAAGAGTGAACACATATGGTATCTGTCTTTCTCTGTATGGCTTATTTCACTTAGCATCACACTCTCCAGTTCCATCCACGTTGCTGCAAAAGGCCATATTTCATTCTTTTTCATTGCCACGTAGTACTCCATTGTGTATATAAACCACAATTTCTTTATCCATTCGTCAGTTGATGGACATTTAGGCTCTTTCCACCATTTGGCTATTGTTGAGAGTGCTGCCATAAACATTGGGGTACAAGTGCCCCTATGCATCAGCACTCCTGTATCCCTTGGGTAAATTCCTAGCAGTGCTATTGCTGGGTCATAGGGTAGGTCTATTTTTAATTCTTTGAGGAACCTCCACACTGTTTTCCAGAGCGGCTGCACCACTTTGCATTCCCACCAACAGTGCAAGAGGGTTCCTGTTTCTCCACATCCTCTCCAGCATCTATAGTCTCCTGATTTGTTCATTTTGGCCACTCTGACTGGCGTGAGGTGATATCTGAGTGTGATTTTGATTTGTATTTCCCTGATGAGGAGCGACGTTGAGCATCTTTTCATGTGCCTGTTGGCCATCCTGATGTCTTCTTTAGAGAATTGTCTATTCATGTTTTCTGCCCATTTCTTCACTGGGTTATTTGTTTTTCGGGTGTGGAGTTTGGTGAGTTCTTTATAGATTTTGGATACTAGCCCTTTGTCCAATAGGTCATTTGCAAATATCTTTTCCCATTCCGTTGGTTGCCTTTTAGTTTTGTTGGTTGTTTCCTTTGCTGTACAGAAGTTTTTTATCTTCATAAGGTCCCAGTAATTCACTTTTGCTTTTAATTCCCTTGCCTTTGGGGATGTGTCAAGTGAGAAATTGCTACGGCTGAGGTCAGAGAGGTCTTATCCTGCTTTCTCTTCTAGGGTTTTGATGGTTTCCTGTCTCACATTCAGGTCCTTTATCCATTTCGAGTTTATTTTTGTGAATGGTGTGAGAAAGTGGTCTAGTTTCAATCTTCTGCATGTTGCTGTCCAGTTCTCCCAGCACCATTTGTTAAAGAGACTGTCTTTTTTCCATTGGATGTTCTTTCCTGCTTTGTCAAAGATGAGTTGGCCATATATTTGTGGGTCTAGTTCTGGGGTTTCTATTCTATTTCATTGGTCTATGTGTCTGTTTTTGTGCCAATACCATGCTGTCTTGATGATGACAGCTTTGCAGTAGAGGCTAAAGTCTGAAATTGTGATGTCTCCTGCTTTGGTCTTCTTCTTCAAAATTACTTTGGCTATTCGGGGCCTTTTGTGGTTCCATATGAATCTTAGGATTGCTTGTTTTAGTTTCGAGAAAATGCTGGTGCAATTTTGATTGGGATTGCATTGAATGTGTAGATAGCTTTGGGTAGTATTGACATTTTGACAATATTTATTCTTCCAATCCATGAGCACGAATGTTTTTCCATTTCTTTATATCTTCTTCAATTTCCTTCATAAGCTTTCTATACTTTTCAGCATACAGATCTTTTACATCTTTGGTTAGATTTATTCTAGGTATTTTATGCTTCTTGGTGCAATTGTGAATGGGATCAGCTTCTTTATTTGTCTTTCTGTTGCTTCATTATTAGTGTATAAGAATGCAAATGATTTCTGTACATTGATTTTGTATCCTGCAACTTTGCTGAATTCATGTATCGGTTCTTTTGGTGGAGTCTATCAGATTTTCCATGTACAATATCATGTCATCTGCAAAAAGTGAAAGCTTAACTTCATCTTTGCTAATTTTGATGCCTTTGATTTCCTTTTGTTGTCTGATTGCTGATGCTAGATCTTCCAACACTATGTTAAACAACAGCGGTGAGAGTGGACATCCCTGTCGTGTTCCTGATCTCGGAAAAGGCTCTCAGTTTTTCCCCATTGAGGATGATGTTAGCTGTGGGCTTTTCATAAATGGCTTTTATGATGTGTAAGTACGTTCCTTCTATCCTGATTTTCTCGAGGGTTTTTATTAAGAAAGGTCGCTGAGTTTTGTCAAAGGCCTTTATTGCATCGATTGACAGGATCATATGGTTCTTATCTTTTCTTTTATTAATGTGATGTATCACGATTCATTTGCGAATGTTGAACCAGCCCTGCATCCCAGGAATGAATCCCACTTGATCATGGTGAATAATTCTTCTTATATGCTGTTGAATTCGATTTGCTAGTATCTTATTGAGAACTTTTGCATCCATATTCATCAGGGATATTGGCCTGTAGTTCTCTTTTTTTACTGGGTCTCTGTCTGGTTTAGGAATCAAAGTAATGCTGGCTTCATAGAATGAGTCTGGAAGTTTTCCTTCCCTTTCTATTTTTTGGAATAGCTTGAGAAGGATAGGTATTATCTCTGCTTTAAACGTCTGGTAGAACTCCCCTGGGAAGCCATCTGGTCCTGGACTCTTATTTGTTGGGAGATTTTTGATGACTGATTCAATTTCTTCGCTGGTTATGGGTCTGTTCAAGCTTTCTATTTCCTCCTGATTGAGTTTTGGAAGCGTAGTACACACCTTTTAATAATATTTTGTTTTTCCAACCCATGGAAATGGAATGTCTTTCCATTTCTTTGTATCATCTTCAATTTCTCCCATCAATGTTTTTATAGTTTTCAGAGTACCTACCTGTACTCATCTCTTTGGTTAGGTTTATCCTTAGTTATTTTATTATTTTTGGCACAAATGTAAATGGGATTGTTTTCTTAATCTCTCTGCTGCTTCATTATTGGTGTATAGAAATGTAACAGATCTGTACATTGACTTTGTATCCTATGACTTTATTGAATTTGTTTATCAGTTTTAGCAGTTTCTAGTAGAATCTTTTGGGTATTCTAAATATAGTATCATGTTACTTGCAAATAGTGAAAGTTTTATTTCTTCCTTAACAACATGGATGTCATTTCTTTTTTCTTTTTTCTTTCTTTTGTCTGATGGTTGTGGCTAAGACTGCCAGTACTATGTTGAATGAAAGTGGTGAGAGTGGACATCTTTGTCTTGTTCCTGATCTTATGAGGCACTCAGTTCTTCCCTACGGAGTATGATGTTAGCTGTGTTTTTCATATAAGGTTGAGGTATGTTCCCTCTAAGCCTACTTTGTTAAGGATTTTTAGCAATGGATATTGTGCTTTGTCAAATGCTTTTTTTGCATCTACTGAAATGATCATATAGTGTCTATCCTTTCTCTTACTGATGTGATGTATCACATTGATTAATTTGCAAATATTGAATCACCTTTGTAACCCAAGAATAAATCCCACTTGATCATGATGAATAATTTTTTTAACGTATTGTTGGATTCAGTCTGATAACATTTTGCTGAGGTTTTTTTGCATCTATGTTCATGAGAAATAGTGGCCTGTAGTTCTCTTTTTTTTGTTGTTGTGTCTTTATCTGGTTTCGGTATCAGGGTAATGCTGGTCTAATAGAATGAATTTGGAAATTTTCCTTCCTCTTCTATTTCTTGGAAAAGTTTGAGAAGAATAGGTATTAACTCTTCTTTAAATGTTTGGTAAAATTCACTGTGAAGCTATTTGGTCATGGAATTTTATTTGTTTGGAGTTGTTTTTTTTTTTTTTTTTTTTTTTTTTAACTACTGATTCAATTTCATTGCAGGTAATTGGTCTGTTCAAATTTTCTATTTCTTCCTGCTTCAGTTTTGGTAGGTTACAGGTTTCTAGGAATTTATCCATTTCTTCTAGGTTGTCCACGAGATAGTTTATTTTCTATAGAAGACATATTTAGACCTATACAAGTTAAATATTTTGAAATGTAGATTATAGATTTGTGATCAGGAATAACATATAGCATTTCTCCATTTAAAAACTATTCTAGAGGTTGCTTATGGTGAATATAGTATAATGCATATACTTGTGGAATCACTATATTGTACATCTGGAGCTAATGTAACACTGCATGTCAATTATACTCAGAAATACCTACAAAAAACTAGTCTAGAGATTGGATCAAGATAGTGATAACTGCCTCACTTTTCCACCCAAAACTCCCAGAAATATGAGGAATTTTCAAGAGGAAATTCATAATAGTGTTAGAGAATTGTTATATGTGGGCAAGAATTTTCATAAATGTTCTAAAAGAATGCAAAAAGAGGAACCCAAACCTAAAACACATAGAAGAATGTTGCCTCTACGTCCCTCTTCCCACAGCAGCAACCAGCTCAATAACATGCCTTGTATGGCTTTTCTCACTTCCCTGTCTCCCTCACTCTCCCCACTCATTGGCTCTGTTTCATGAAATCACCCCCTAGATAAACTTCTTACACTCCATTTTTTGTTTCAAGGCTCTGATATTGGAGGAATTCAGACAAGTTTTGGTGTTTCCCCGATATCTAGGACCTCAATTCTAACTTCCTTCCTTCTTTCTTTCCTTCCTCCTTCCCTCCATCACTTCCTTCCCTCCCTCCTTCCTTCCTTCCTTCCTTCCTTCCTTCCTTCCTCCTCCCTCCCTCTGTCACCTCCTTCCCTCTTTCCTTCCTTCCTTCCTTCCTTCCTCTCTATCTCTCTCCCTCCCTCTCACCCTTCCACCCTCCCTCTTGCCCTTCCACCCTCCCTCTCTTCCTTCTACTCGCTCTATCTCCCACCTTTCCTCTCTCAATCTCTCTCCAGATTTCACCCAGGATATTCACTATTAAACTCAGCACCATTACTTCAAGCCTATCCTTCCAACTTCTCACTTACCTCTTTGGGTGATGAAACTTGGGTTCATCCTTGACCTTCTCTTATCAGTCTGACATATCCACATAATTTCAAGCCGAGTCATTTGAACTTATCAAGTTAACTCTCATCCTTCCATGTCCTGCCCACTGCTGCCATATTGTTTCAGGTCATACAACCACATGCATGGATATTATAAAAGGTTCCAGACTGATATTCTGAGTTCCCCTCTCTCCTCTCTATAATTTATTACCCAGTCTTCCTGAAGCTCTGATCATAGTTCCACTCAAAAGGATTCTGTGGCATCATTGTCTATAGTACAAAATAAAGCCCTCTACAACTTGATGTCAACCTACCATTCCTCACAATTTCATCCATGTATCCCAAGAGCCATTCCAACTGACCTACTCATCATTCACTCTAAAAGTACCATGAGTTCCCACATCTGTGCCTTTTCCAACTCTGTTCCCTAAATCTGGAAAGCTCTGACTCATCTTTCACTTTATTCAAAGCGTACATTGGGTCAAATATCACTTCTTCCAAGACCTTCATTGATTCTCCCAAGTAGAAACATTATCCCTTTTCTGATCTACTTTAGCATTTAGACTGTACTCTTTTTGGCACTCTTATCACTTGTTTTGAATTAGAGTATAATTTACATTAAAATGCATAAATTTTTAACTTGATGAATTTATCACCCTTGTAATCATCCACTTGGGTCAAGATATAGAACACTTCCAGCATCCAAGAAATTTCTTTGTGCCCCGTTCCAGTCAAAATCCCCTTCAAAGGGTAATCTCTATTCTAAGACTGCCTTTTTTTTTTAAATTTCATATAAATGGAGCCATAGAAGATGCACTCTTTTGCATCTGGCTTCTTTCACCCAACATCACATCTCTGAGATTCATCCAGGTCATGCAAATCAGTTGTATGTCCTTCTTTTATTGCAGAGTAGTATTCCATCATAAGACTATACCACAATTTATTCAACCATTCTATTATAAATGGACATTTCTCAGTGTTTTGCTATTACAATTAAGGCTTCTATGGATATTTTGTACATGTCTTTTGTTGGACACAGGAACTCATTTCTCATCTCAGGAACAGAATTACTGGATCACAGGGTATTTGAGTGTTTAGGTTTTTTCTAAAGTGATTATACCAGCAATGTAAGAGAGTTCCAGTAGCTCCACATCCTTGTCAGCACTATTATTGTCAGAATTTTTTTTAGCCCTTCTGGTGACTATGCTTTCATTTCTATATAAATTACAACCACAAACAACAACATTTACAGAGTGCTTAACAGACTGCAAACTTTTTAAATGTGTAACATCTCAGTGAATATTACAGTCCTATAAGCAAGTAGGGAGAGTCCCATCATTATTCCCATTTTATAAATGAGAAAACAAAGGCTCAGAGATGTTAAGCAGCTTGCCCAGGGCCATGATGCAGGATGTAGCAGAGGCTCTGCATCTGATACATCCACTTGTTACAGGGTTTATACTTATTTGGGTACATGCTTTATCTCTGCTAGTTTACTAACAGTTTTTAAGGTTAGGTCTTATTTTTAATTTATCTCTGTTTAATAAATGAATAAATGAACCTAAGAATAAAATTTAAATTTCTGTCTATGCAGAAAAACTTTACAATGGTTGGTTATGGTAACAATAAATAAACACACAATTTGTTATCTGAATCACAAAGGATGGTATTTCAGGAACACAGACACACAAATATCCAAACATTTAGCTCCATTTAATAACTTTCTTAAAATGTTGAAGGATTCAAAAAAAATTTAAATCCTCTCTTTGAAGGACTATATTAAACTCATTTACTACTAACTCATTAACTAGTAACCACACCAAACATATTGCAAATATTTGGATTACTAAATCAACCAGATTTCAGTTTTATATTTTGCACAGAGAACAAAAACGTTGTCACTTTTATATGTGAAGATGACGTATACATATGTGACATATACATATTTCCTTATGTATAAGCTAACAAATATGCATGGAATAGTAAAGAAAAGAAATACCAATACAACTGTATACACATATGTCTACATTCAGCAGCTTTGGGTAGTTTATTAAAACATTATTTGATATTCTTTTATCATTGTTTCTTAGGAAAGTTTAACATCATTCAGAAAATTTTTATGAGTTGTCAATAAATCAGTAGCTATTTGTATTATCGAGCATGTGTGTTTATTTTGTTTTGTTTTGTTTTCTACCTCTGTATTTTCTTTTTTCTCCTATGAAATTTATTGTCAAATTGGTTTCCATACAACACCCAGTGTCGAGCATGTGTTTAGAAGATACATGGCAAAGCTCAGTATAATCTGGTCACTTTGTATGCATCCAGAAACCATAGGAAACACATGTGAGCTATCTGACATCCATGGGTAGCCAGACCTTGATGTATTCTATAAATTTCAACCTTTGTTCAAGAATGTTATCATATGTTTCACCCAGTCCTAAGTTGAAGGCTAACAGGGACAACTCCGAGTATCTGCTTTTGTCTATGTGTGTTCCTCTTTTCAAATGTGGTCATGCCATTTTGTATATCTATAAAACATCCAAAAATTATTACTTTTGACATATAAGAAATATAATTAAAAGTTTTAAAATACATGTTAAGGCAGAGATTATAATTGCAAGTTACAGACAACTGAACTCATAAAACATACTTTGAACTTCTGTATCAGATATTTCACATCAAAACTGACTTGGTCTAAATATTTATCTAAGTCCCAAGAATAACTTTTGCCTCAATTACTCAGCTCATGTTGGGATGTGAACACAGCTAACTTGTGCACTGACACATTCTAAGTTGATTGTGCAATTCATTTAGAGCATGCTAGGTATTTATAGTTCAAGCCTGTTGTAAAATATAATAAATTCATAGCATGCTAAAGGTATCTGAGAATCACTTGTAAACACAGGAGATGATCAGATAAATGAGAATGTGTTTAATACAACTTTCTGTCTTGTATTCAAGGCCAACTTGATTTCTAGAACAACAGCAAAAAAGGCTATTCAAGTAAATCTTTTATATTGAATCATTCAACAGTTTCTTCATGGAAAAGCATATTGCAGATGTTTAACTACAGTCATTTACCTTTCACGATTGCTTCCTTTCATTTTACCCCCCAAAATTCATTTTTCAGGTTCATACATGACTGTTAAAATCATGTCCCTCAGTAACAAATGAACATACCTTTCATGCATGTAGTCAACTCCTAGCAACAGCTGGATAAACCATTCGATTATCTGACTTTCCGGAAAGGTTTTTCCAGCTTCTTTATATTCCTGAATTTTACAGTCCAGATCTCGGCCCTGAAACATAGTAGCATAATTTTTCATGTTTTTCTTTCAGTTAAGATTTTAAAATCAAGCTCTCTCTACAATAATTAATATATAACAATCACTGTTTATCACAAGAAAGTGAGGGCACATTGCCACTCTGAACTATCACTGACAGAGTCTCTCCTTGGCCGAACTCTCGCCAGGCTCCTTTGAGCTCTCTTCTCAACTAGGCCACACCCTTGGCTTATAAAGACTTGAATAAATACTAACACACTTCTAATAGCTCAAGGCCACATCCCCAGGATGACCCTAGTCTTCCTTAAAGTGCCTGCCTAAGAAAACTTACAGCTGCCAAAAGAATTTACTGTTTGTTCCTGCCTGCATCTCGAGATAGGGATCCCTGTCTCCTGGTTTCTGTGGAAGGGTAGGGCCCTAATTTCAACTACTGCCAGTTAGCAAACCCAGATACATATGAACCAACTGCCTTCCTGCCTTCTCAGCGTTTCCCCTCCATGACTGTTCAGGTTCCCACTGTTTTCTCCCTTCTTCCAGTCTCACTATTTATCGTCCAGGCACCTCTGCACATATCAGAATATGTGCACAGCAACAAGAGGTCAGCTCTTTCCCTGAGTGCCAGTTACCACACAAACTGTTTTCACCACTTTAAGTAATGCCCGCTGTGTTTATCTTTGACATCACTCAAGGACAAAACCCTTCTAAAAGGTTTTATTTTATTATGTTACTTAAATATTACCTAAAATGTATTACATTACATCACATATTTACATGTGTCCACATAAAACTAGGAATGACTTTTCTTATGCTTAGAGTTTTATACAACTATAGAAGCCTGACATATATACAAAGTAAAAATAGAAAGCCAAAATTAAAAATGAATGCTAAAATTAAAATGAATGCTATTAATTTAATATCAAGTGATGATGTTTTGGTGAAACTAAATCAGTCCTTATGTTGTGCATATGGCACTGGCTGCTGGAGTTCAGATTCTTTTCAGTTTGGCATGTCCAGACTAACATGTGTTTGGGATGACTTAACTCTCCTTTTGTCTATTGAACTACAGTAAAATTCCCAGGAATACAGCAACTGTTGATTTAGGTGGGGTCCAAACACATCATTTAAACATTTAGTCAGTCTGTCCTACTGCTCACTGGTGATAGAAAGAATAATCCTCGGTGCCAAAAATGAATCATGATCACAGTGACAAACATCTAAAGTTACCTAGCAGAGTCTGATATAAGGCCCTTTCTGATTGTGCTAATATTAACGTATTTCAAATACCATAGAAATGAATACACAAAATGTTAAATTCTCTCAGAGAAGCCCTATACCTGATCCCTTTTACCTTAAAACACTGAACAATTAAAAAACAATTCAGGAAGTGTTTCTCTGAAAACAAGGAGGAGTGAAATGCAAGTGTTTAGGATATGCCAACAACACAGCCCCACGAGAGAAGAGAGGTACAAGCCATGTCCCTAAGGAACATAAGGGCCAAACCTTAAGCTACTTACAGACTATGCCTGACAGAGTTTCCATTGTTAAATGCAAAGGAAAAGCATTTATAAGCAAAGAAACAACCAAAGGGAAATTACTTCTAATCAAACAACATTAGGTCAACCAATCGACTTGCTTGTAATGATTTTTTTATTTCCTTTCAGTGCAATATACAAATAATTTGCCTCCCATATTCTCACCTTCCACAAGGGCATGACAAACGAGAAGGGGCATATCAAACCTTCCGCTTGTATCCTAGGTCACATTTAATTTCCTGCTGGATTTTCTGGGCTAAGGAGATCAAAGCTTGTTGGAATTCAAAAATACAGTGAATTGAATATTTGACTCCTTGTCAAAAGACTATCATTTTCTTCTTTCTCCAAACCTACCTTTCTTTATATCCCCTCTCTTTTTAATCCTAGAGTTTATCAAAGTTCTATTGGATCATACAAGCTGTACTATCATAAGGTTTCTATAAGTTGCACAAAACATTTTTTGACAATAGAATATTACAACTTCCTGTGAAGTAGACACGAAAGCCCTTCAGATGAAAGTAAGCTACCAATGTATATATATATATATTTCCAATCCAGGCTTTCTATCCAAGAGGACTCTAGCAAAACCTCTCTCTCTCTCTCACATGCACACCTCCACACCCCCTCATACTAATTTCTTTTTTTTTTGAATATTAATTTTTTATTTGCAATGATAATGATAAGAATACTAATTTCCTGAGAGCACAGCATCATGACATAAGCATAATTCTTTTATTTATTTATTTATTTATTTATTTTTTTTATTTTTTATTTTTTAATATATGAAATTTACTGTCAAATTGGTTTCCATACAACACCCAGTGCTCATCCCAAAAGGTGCCCTCCTCAATACCCATCACCCACCCTCCCCTCCCTCCCACCCCCCATCAACCCTCAGTTTGTTCTCAGTTTTTAACAGTCTCTTATGCTTTGGCTCTCTCCCACTCTAGCCTCTTTTTTTTTTTTTTCCTTCCCCTCCCCCATGGGTTTCTGTTACGCTTCTCAGGATCCACATAAGAGTGAAACCATATGGTATCTGTCTTTCTCTGTATGGCTTATTTCACTTAGCATCACACTCTCCAGTTCCATCCACGTTGCTACAAAAGGGCATATTTCATTTTTTCTCATTGCCACGTAGTATTCCATTGTGTATATAAACCACAATTTCTTTATCCATTCATCAGTTGATGGACATTTAGGCTCTTTCCATAATTTGGCTATTGTTGAGAGTGCTGCCATAAACATTGGGGTACAAGTGCCCCTATGCTTCAGTACTCCTGTATCCCTTGGATAAATTCCTAGCAGTGCTATTGCTGGGTCATAGGGTAGGTCTATTTTTAATTTTCTGAGGAACCTCCACACTGCTTTCCAGAGCAGCTGCACCAATTTGCATTCCCACCAACAGTGCAAGAGGGTTCCTGTTTCTCCACATCCTCTCCAGCATCTATAGTCTCCTGATTTCTTCATTTTGGCCACTCTGACTGGCGTGAGGTGATATCTGAGCGTGGTTTTGATTTGTATTTCCCTGATAAGGAGCGACGTTGAACATCTTTTCATGTGCCTGTTGGCCACCCAGATGTCTTCTTTAGAGAAGTGTCTATTCATGTTTTCTGCCCATTTCTTCACTGGGTTATTTGTTTTTCGGGTGTGGAGTTTGATGAGCTCTTTATAGATTTTGGATACTAGCCCTTTGTCCGATATGTCATTTGCAAATATCTTTTCCCATTCCGTTGGTTGCCTTTTAGTTTTGTTGGTTGTTTCCTTTGCTGTGCAGAAGCTTTTTATCTTCATAAGGTCCCAGTAATTCACTTTTGCTTTTAATTCCCTTGCCTTTGGGGATGTGCCGAGTAAGAGATTGCTACGGCTGAGGTCAGAGAGGTCTTTTCCTGCTTTCTCCTCTAAGGTTTTGATGGTTTCCTGTCTCACATTCAGGTCCTTTATCCATTTTGAGTTTATTTTTGTGAATGGTGTGAGAAAGTGGTCTAGTTTCAATCTTCTGCATGTTGCTGTCCAGTTCTCCCAGCACCATTTGTTAAAGAGACTGTCTTTTTTCCATTGGATGTTCTTTCCTGCTTTGTCAAAGATTAGTTGGCCATACATTTGTGGGTCTAGTTCTGGGGTTTCTATTCTATTCCATTGGTCTATGTGTCTGTTTTTATGCCAATACCATGCTGTCTTGATGATTACAGCTTTGTAGTAGAGGCTAAAGTCTGGGATTCCCACATACTAATTTTAAAACAAAAAGCAAGATACCCTTTCAATATCCCATTTAGATTCTCTGAATATGATCAAATATCTCCACTGTCAGAAAGATAATTATATATGTTGCTGTGTCCTTCCTTAATAGCTTCAGATGAGGAGTGATGGATGGATGGATAGATGGGTAGAAGGAAGGAAGGAAGGAAAGAAGGAAGGAAGGAAGGAAGAAGGAAAGAAAAAAGAAAAACTTGCCTTATAGAAATATAATCCAACCCAATGTTTCTTACTTTAGAAAGGTCATACAAAAGTACAATTGTCCCTATGAAAACAGACTTTGCATATGTAATTGTCTACCCCAATTGTAATAACACTAAAATTTGGAAAAATTCATGTGTTAAAATAGCATTCCTTTCAAGAATTTATCCCAAATAAATTATATAAATGTGAATGTTTTACACATTTGTATCAGTTTTGGTATTGCTTTCTTTGTGAGTGAGTAGAATTATGTCCTTTGTGAGTTATCTTGCCATGACAGGAGCACACTCCCTGGGTGACATTTATTGTTAGTCTGACAATTACCTCCTAATGCTCTCTCCTCAAGTGGTAACTGAAACTTGCTTATTTGTTTCCTGCATTGATATTAAGTATGTGCACGATTTCTGGTGACTATATGTATATGTGTGTATATATATATATATATACACACACACACACACACATATATGATTTCTGGTGACTATATATATACATACATATATACATATATATACATATATACATATATACATACATATATACATATATATACATATATACATATATATACATATATATACATATATATACATATATACATATATATACATATATACATATATATACATATATACATATATACATATATATATACATATATACATATATATATATTTAGACTATTAAAAAAGAAAAAGAAATAGGGCCTTCAATAGTAGGCCTCAAAGTGAAATGCCAAAAGGATCAAGCTCCCCCTCACTCTCTGAGTAGAACCATAAGAAGGAAAACTGAACCAGTTCCTAACATTAAGCAAGGAACCTGTTTAGTTGACAAGAAAATAGAACACCAAAAAATTAATCAGAGAGCTGGGCCTCATGCTCATCAAGTTACTACCCCTACAATTTTCATTTTGTACGTTTATCTCTAAGAAACATGATTTGCTTTGTATGTACTTTGTTCTTTAATAAATACTCTGTTGATTATTTTCTTAGGATTTAAATTAGGTAATCAAGTCCCTCACAGATAAAGATAAAAAATTATGCTTTTATATCACAACCAAAGAAATATATTTTTTGTGAAGCAGATGGATTTTGAAATATGAATATGGAAAGCATTTATGACTTTCTTTCTCTAAGCCATCTTCCAAGTAAAAATCAAATGTTTTTGATAAAATGTCTTACCTCAGTTTAAGTTCTTATTACACTATCTGCAGGCTCATTGTTTTCTCAACTTTGTCTTTGAGAAATATTTAATGATGACTTTTATTGCTAAGAAAAACTTTAGTGAATAATATTGACTTTTACTTAAACCAATATTAATGTTGCCTCAAGTCTATATTGCTCACAGAAAATGCTCTTTCAGTAATATCACCCCTTGAAAGTTGCAAATAAAGCCTTGATGTTAACTTCTGAAGTTCTGAAAATCTGTAACCCAAAATGTACCATTTGCTGGGTTACTGGACTCTCCTCCCTCCCCCAGCCCAATTAGCCAACATCAGATTGACTTTGAAATGCCAAGGCCTTGAAGGAATGAAGAACAACTCAAATACAGTGTCTAAACTCCATCTTTGATTCCATTAAAAAGTTTTAAATCCTAAAAGCATTTAATTAAAAAAAATCAATCCCTGTTTTTTTTTAAGTCTTCAACAGAAGCACTTACAACCAGTTTAAAAAGCCAAAGTAGAACATTCTCAGAAGTCTGAATACAACAAAACTGCAATGCCCAGAGCATATACAAAGCATGAAATAACCTTTGGATTCTAGGGTTGGGAGGAGCTTGAAAAACTGTTCTGCCCTACTTCATTTTAAAATTAAAAAGTTGCTCCTTATTAAGTCATTTGGTTGACATCTTCAATGCTGCTCTCTAACACCCCACATCACCTTTCAATAAGCTTCTAATACATCCTTCCAGTGGACTTCAAATTTTAGCAGGCATCAGAATCATCCATGTTTCTTGTTTAAAATGCATATTCCTGGACCGCATCCACAGACACTCTGATTTAGTAAGTCTGGAGATGACAAAGCAATCTCTATTTTTAAACAAGTATCCTAAGTGACTCTGGGACAGGTAGTCCATGGACCACATTTTAACAAATGTTGCTAGATAATAACACAAATGGGCCATACACTTAATATTTCACCCATCAGTGGCAACATTTGGTCCAACAGTTTGAAAAATTCCAAAGGAAAAAGATGTACTTCGGACAGGGCTGAATAAGAATCTTTTTATAATGACATATTTTTTCAAAAACACCAATAAATGGAGGTGGAGGGGGTGTGAAGATCATCTGTCGTTATGTTGTAGAACCTGAAGACATTCCCTTGGCATTTTGGAAGTGCACTGCAATGGAGTGCAAAAAAGTGGAGGAAATGGTAGGCCACACCATGCTCTTAAAAGCAAAATAAGAAAACTCGGTTTCTAAATAGGTACTAAATAATGCCATGTAGTATCATGATGTTCAAGTCTGATAATACAAATGAGAATTCCTGGGTTTGGCTGCTAATTTCTTTTTCCAAATTCTTTTAGAGTAAGTGTTCTTCCTGGTGATAGAAATGTACATGAATAAAAATAAAATAGAACTTATTTTTATCTCAAGTGACATGAAATGCTTTCTTCTATAAATCACTGGGTTGCTTTTAAAATAAACTATTTGAAGTGGGTTATTCCATTTTTGAATACTTATATTTATATTTATATAAAGTCATATGTCAGTTAAAGCCACACCCCAAACGCTGTAAATTCTAATGGATTTATGAATTGCTTTGTATTAGTGTATTAAGACACATCTTTTAAATAAAACTAATTTTGCTTTTCAATTTTTACATTAACAATTTTAAGTAAAAATTTGTGGCCTTCCTTTTTTTTTTTTTTAATTTGTATTTTAAGTAGGCTCCACACCCAAATGGGGCTGGAACCCATGACCCTGAGACCAAGAGTTGCATGCTCCACTGACTGAACCAGCCAGGCACACCTCAGTGGCCTTACTTTTTAACTTTGTTGTTAAAAGGTTAAAATATATCATGGCTTAAACAAAGAAAGTAAATAGAACAAATCAGATTAATTAATTAAAAATCATGAGTAGATCCATTCAGGTATATAAAATCAGACCCTCGGGCCGCCTGGATGGCTCAGTGGGTTAAGCGTCTGACTTGAGCTCAGGTCATGATCTCACAGTTGGTGAGCTTGAGCCCTGCGTCGGGCTCAGAGCCTGGAGTCTGCTTCAGATTCTGTCCCCCTCTCTCTGCCCCTCCCCCGCTCACACTCTCTCTCTCTCTCTCTCTCTCTCTCTCTCTCTCTGTCTCTCTCTCTCTGTCTCTCTCTCTCTCCCATATATAAATAAACATTAAAAAATTATTTTAAAAATCAAACACTCACATGATTTACAGTCCTCCCTAACTGCCACAGAACTGACACAGACCAAATTCAGGAAGGCCTACCTTCTCCAGGATGGAACTGCCCAGAAAAACCAGAGAGAGAGGCCTGATAGGATATACCTTTCTAAAGATAATGTTTAGTTCTTTCAATCAGCAGCAATCCCAGGAAAGCAGGCCATTGAAGACAGCCGTGATATGTGGCTACCCGGAGCTCATACTGGGAAGGATGGTGCTTATAGACTGAATGTTTGTATCTCCCCAAAATACCTATGTAGAAATCCTACCCCACCTCAGTGTGATAGTATTAGGGGGTGGGGACTTTGGGATATGATTAGATCATAAGGGTGGAGGCCTCATGAATAAAATTAGTGTCTTTATAAAAGAGACCCCAGAGAACTCCCTCACCTCTTCTTTTTTTGAGAGAGAGAGGGAAAGAGAACGTGGGCATGCATGCGTGTGCGTACACACATGCACACACACACAAGCCGGGGAGGAGCAGAGGGACAGGAAAAGAAAGAATCTTAAGCACGCTCCACACCCAGCCCAGAGCCTGACACGAGGCTCAATCTCACAACCAACTATGAGATCACGACGAGCCGAAATCAAGAGTTGGACACTTAACCGACTGAGCCAGCCAGACACCCCTCGCTCACCTCTTCTAGCATGTGAGGACACAGCAAGAAGATGACCATTTATGAACCAGGAATCCAGTCTTCACCAGACACTGAATCTGCTGGAATCGTGATTTCAGACTTCCAGCCTTCAGAACCGTGAGAAATAAATGTCTGTTGTTTATAAGCCACCGGGTCTATGGTATATTGTTATAGCAGCCTGAATGGACTAAGACAGATGGTCATGAATCAATGTCACAATAATCAATAACCTACGAGTCTCCCTCAACTGTAACAAAACAATTTGGTTGTTAGTGGCCCCAGACAGAGCTTCAGGACAATAAGCAGTGGCTTTAAAAGGACAGAAAAAGATTTTTCTTTAATTGCAGACTCAACGCATACCCAGTATTATGAAGTTACAAGGACTCTCTGAGAGCTGAGAGCTAGTAAGCCTGATTGCTACATGTCATTGCCAAATTCACTACTGACACTTACTAGAAGTTCGAGATTGTTAAAACTCAGCCTACTTACTTCGTTTATTTAAATAGTTTTAAATAAATAAGAAACATAAGAGAAAATTTCAAATTTTCTTTTGTACAGTACAAATAAATCTTTGGCAAGTACTTGCTTGAAAGTTGCTATCAGACTCATTAGTGTTTAAGAATTTGCATGTTTCCTCCTTCTGGCATGAATCATACTAAAGGTTCCAAGTCAAACTCAGAGTTAAAAATGAGCCTGCCTTCCAGAAAACAACTGGAAAGGGGAGAGGGGAGCAACAATGAAATAATGAATGATTATAAATAACAACTTCCATTACTGGCAGTCTACTAGGTGCAAGGTTCTGAGAGCCATTTTTTCAATATTCACTATTTCAAATCCTTAAAAAAAACTAACAAAAGAGGTGTTGATACACTATCTTAATAGCAGGAAAAGGATCACAGAAATGAAATAACTTCCTTAAGGAAATAGACCAAGATCTGAACACAAGTCAGTGTAATGACAAAGTCCACACACTTTCCACTATTTCAAGCCCTACCTAGTCTCCTACTGAGAGACGTAAAATACTTAATAACATCATCATCATCATATTAAAATATGTATGTGTGTACAAACTGATATACTTGTGTTTTTGTGTTTATGTATAAAAACAAAGATAAAGATACCGAGTATAAGTGAGAAAAAGCCAAGAAAAGGAAATGCACGCATATATATATATATATATATATATATATATATATATATATACACACACACACACATGAATTGTGAGATGATTACCACATTCAAGTTAACTGACACATCCAATACTTCACATAGTTATCTTTTTTTTTTTTTTTTTTTTTTTTGGTGGTGGTGTGAGCACTTGAGATCTACTCTCTTGGCAAATTTCAGGTATACAGTACAGTATTGTAAGCTATGTCCCTGTGCCCAGAACTATATTCTAGATTCCCACATCTTGTTCATCTTATAACTGGAAGTTTTCATTTTGTATAATTTACATAGGCTTGATTAGTGTAGCTATGTAGAAATTTGTGCTTAGGGCCACAATTTGAAACGTGTTTGGTTAACATTGTTGGTATGAGCAATAAAACAACCAATGTCTTCCAATTCATGTCCATGTACAGGTAGATAATTACATGCTTGGGGAGGCAGGAACCATGGACTATTTGGTTGACTCTATTAAATACTATGGAAGGAATTAGAGCGATCCAAGTAAAAGAAAAAAAAAAAAGGAGCAATTTTCCCAATACCCCTGGTCCTCGTTCTGCCCTAGATGAAATTCAATATTCTAGCCATGTGACTGCCAGAAAATCACTCCACCTCTCTGGGGTCCTGTTTCCTCATCTATAAAATAAAATTAATTAATAAGAATCTACCTCTCCTTGAAAAAGGATAAGGGCACGTTAAGAGGACACAAGAGCCAACCTGAAGGAACCCCAACAGCTAAAGTTGGAACAGTTTGAACAACAAAACAAAAATGACAGTATTGGGTTATAAACCATAGAATAAAATAAATATTCCTGAGTTCATGCTGATATAAATAAATAATTGAATACATAAATGGGAAAGGGACAGTAGAACAGCTCTTCCTTATAAGAGAATCCCAATTAGTAAATATAGAAAGAGTGAGGGAAATACATAATCACCATTAGCAAAATATCACAGTATAAAGTACTCCAGGCAACCTTTACTGAAAGATGCTAAAATCTGTGGGTGAAAGTTTGAGGAAAAACAGGATATTAGCATAGTCTCAAAATATTTTTCCCAAGATACTTACCCATTACAAAAAAAGAAAATAGTAACACCGTAGTGGAGAAATCCAGCAGACACTACTTCAATCAGTCAAAGTTATCACCAGTAATAAGCTGCACTAGCATCATGTTCCCTCTTAATATGATGTAGTGAGAAGGACATCACATCACTTGTGTGCTTCCTCAGAATATAGAACCTCAATCTAATCACAAGGAAACATCAGGCAAATCCAAACTGAGAGGCCTTCTACAAAATAAGTTACCAGTAGTCATCAAAAGTATCAAGGTCATAGAAAACAAGGCTGGAAAAGGGAACTGTCACCGACAAGAAAGGAATAGGGAGATGCAACAATTATACACAATGCAGGATCCTAGATTGGGCCCTGGAACAGACAAAGACAGTAGGAATAAAACTGGTAAAATATTAATACCCTGGTTTTGATTATTATACAATGGGTATATAAGTTGTTAACATTAGGAAATGCAAACACATTATAATTAAAAGTGAAGTATTAGGTTCTTAAATCATGGCCCATGCTTTTCTACTTCTTAGCTTTTTATCACATTATTCCCTTTAACTAAAATGTCCTTGCCCCATCTCCCTTGACCAAATCCTTTCCATACTTCAAGTTCAAATATAATGCCAGCTCCTCCATGGTTTCCATAGTCCATTTCTCTCTAGTCTTAACTTGCACAGGACTTTAAACACCTCCTTCCCTCAACACTTACCATATCTAGCTTGTACTTTTGCTATTGATAGAAATGATTTGTTTATTCTACCAGACGGGTTCATTAAAGAAATATTATATTATCTCTGTTGCCCCACACTCTCTAGAATTATATCTGACACAGATTTGGGGCTCAATAATGGCTTTTGGAAAGACTCCTGACTATCATTGCCTTGGTGAATTTCAAACTGTTAAGGAACCAATAAATAATCTAGAATGCCAATTTATTCACATGCAGTGAGAGCTACAGCTGCCAAGACAACAGGGAGCTCATGTCAGTTTAGCCAGCAGATTTTTTCCTGTTAGAAGAGGCATATGTGGAGAGCTGAATTATAATCAGAAGTTGCACACGGAGCAAGGAGAACAGGCCAGGTAATTATCATAGCACCTAATGAGGTGGCCTGAGCATAAAACCTAACCCACCACCAGAGCCAGAATTCCCCGTTCTCCAGTCCAGGCCTCATCTTTGCTCAGCGCTCCATACACACTGACCAAGTTTTCCTTTACGGCTCCATTTTTCTGCTTCCACACTAACCATTCAACTTTTTTATGCAGCTCTCAGCCCTGGCTACACATTAGAATCACCTGGAGAGCATTCAAAACTCCTGATGTCCAGATAAAAATCCAGATCAATTAAATCAAACTTTCTGGAGATGGGCCTCAGGTCTTGTGATTTTTGAAATCTCCTCATGATTCTAATGTACAGCCAAGGTTGAGCACTACCATTACACTAAGATAGTTTCTGTTTAGTTATGTTAATATCACTAAGCAGAAAATAGGCGTGCCTGGGTGGCTCAGTCGGTTAAGCGTCCGACTTTGGCTCAGGTCATGATCTCACGGTGAGTTTACTCCCCACGTTGGGCTCTCTGTTGACAGCATGGAACGTGAAGCCTGCTTCAGATTCTGTGTCTCCCTCTCTCTCTCTGCCCCTCCCTGCTCTCTCTCTCTCTCTCTCTCCCTCAAAAATAAACAAACGTTAAAAAAATAAATCAATAAAAATAAAATTTAAAAAATATCACTAAGCAGAAAATAGACAAGTCCAACCTTTCCTGCTTTCAGCTGATAGCATTATGGTCTCTCTCTGCTGAAGATACATGGGCTATACTCACCTATACTCTACTGCATCTCCTAAGTTAACGCCCAGGTTTCTGGGGATGCCTTGTCCTCACCCAGGTGGGTAGGTAGTACCTCACAGCTCTCCAGTGCAGTACATTGTTAGGTGTGCCAGCAAAATAAGGTAGGACAAAATGCTTTTGACATATGTAACAGGTAGAAGGATCCAATACTTTATCTTTTACCATTAGTCTTTGACAGAAATGAGGTGGGAGGCAGCTGCAAGCAAGTAATAAAGAATTCGTCAGAAAAAAAAAATTTCTGATTGCTAATTGCTTTGTGGCTCACTACGTGGGTCCCTGATATGATACAAAAATTAATCAGAAAAAGATCAATCCCACACATCTAAAGTCTGAGACGGTTCATACCATGCATAATGTACTGAGTGCCAGGAGACATATAATGCTATGTGGTGGGGGTGGGGAGGGATTTCCACCAGGAGGTTATTGAAGTCTTTGCAGAGGAGGTACCATTTCTGCTGGGCCTAAGAGGATGAGTAGGATTCGAAGATGTGGGGCTATGAGAAAGGACACTCTGAAAGGAATGGCCCAAGCACAGATGAAGAGGTGTGAAACTGTGCAGGACACACAGGAAATGGCAAGTAGTTCCATTTAACACTGGGTGGTGGGAGTGGGGGCGGGGGAGAAGAGAAGACGTCAATATTTGAAATACTCTTCCATTTTGGCAGTTTTGGAACTATTCCCTGTCAAAGATTTGGTTAGATCTTGACAAGAAGTTGTGAGAGTTCAGTTGTTTGCTTTTGACGCTCTTATCTGATGTTATGTGCCCAAAGGGTTGAGTGGTAGATCCAGCAGTCTCACAAATGCATTTATATATTTGGATCTTGCAAGGTCCCAAATTAAATTACAAAAGAGCAAACTTGGAGAGAAAAAAGACCAACTATTTCAATGGTGATAGCATTTTTCTATGAGGTACAAGTTTAGCCATCTGCTATTTCCAGCATGATTTTACCTCAATAAAGAGAGGATAATGCCAGAGTTGTGCGAGTTAAGAGCAAATGTGGGTCTGATAATGAGAAATATCTCTGTTAACAACAAGAACCAGCGATCCGCAAACGTCATTCCTTAGAAGTCAGATAAGTGACAGTCTGACAGCTCAGCAGCCTGGAGCCCAGGAAGACCCCTCAGTGGTTCCCCTGCCTGCCTGTGGCTGTCACCATGGCAACGCCCCTCCCGGGAGAGTAGCTCAACCCTTGGAAACCACCAGCATTTAAAAATTAACACAGATGATCCTGGACTGGATCCTGTGAGAGAAAAAAACATACAGAAATATCCTTTCCAAGGACGTAATTGGGACAAATGGGCTAAATTTGAAGATGGATTGTGGATGGGCCTCACCTGGTGGGCTTGTCAAAACACAGATTGCCAGACCGCACCTCCAGAATTTCTGATTCAGTACGGCTGGGGTGGAGTGCCCAAGTAATAATGATGCTGCTGGCCTGGGATCACATTTTGACATCCAATGGATTACGTACTAACATTGTATCAATGTTAATTTTCTAATTTTGATCATTGTATCAGGGCTATAAAAGACACTGTCCTTGGCCTTAGAAAATATAGTAGTATTTAGAACAAAGAGGCATTGTGTCTGCAACTCCCTCTCAAATGGTTCAGGAAAGATAGATGGATAGATGATAGATAGATAGATAGATAGATAGACAGATAGATGAATAAATAGAATGATAAAGCAATTGGCAAATCTGGACAAACAGTATATGGGAGTTCATGTGTTATTCTTATAACTTTTCTGGTAGCTTAAAGTTACATTAAAGTTAAAAAAATTTAAAAATAAGGCAGGGAAAGAAAGTTATAGCTTATCACCTAGACGTGTCCAATATGGTAGCCAGTAGCCATATTTTGTTATTTAATTTAAATATATTAAAATTAAATAAAATTTAACATCTGGTTCCTCAATCACACTAGCCACACTTGGTCAAGGGCTGAAAAGTCATGTGTGACTCCTGACTATTGCATTGGAGAGCACAAATATGGAACATTTCCATTATCACAGAAAGCTCTATTGCACAGGAATGACTACAGTGAAAAATATTGTTAAGACCAGGAAAGAATCTTTGGAAAATCCAGTGTGCTAAAAGCAGCAGTAGAGCTACCTCTATGGTCACAAGCAGTTGATTAACTGGAGGGCTAAAGGAAGAAAAATGATTAAACTGTAGCAGACAGATCATATTGTAGCTATATATGGAAATACCTGCAGTTTTGGATGGATTCATGACATACATGTCCGAGTAGCTGGTCGTTATCACTGCTCTGCACAACTCATCATTTTACTTTTCTTAATAGTCCACTGATGAAGGAGAAGCGGACATCCAAACTCCCTGTTTCTCTCCCCGCCCCTTCTTTTCCCTTACTTTCCTCCAAGCAGAAGAGTAGATGAGGAAACACCTGGCAAAGCTGAGCCAAAGAGGCTGACCTGCAGGGAAATAGCTGACACTTGGAATATCTCAAACTTGCAGATATTTAAATTGGGCTTTTGACTTATATTGGTTAATATACACCAGCTGATGTGTAAAGCAGAAAAGGTTGACTTTTGTTGCTATCCCTACTCCTTCCAAGCTTCATCTCCTCTTGCCTTTTCTTTTCTGCTTCTCAAACACATGGCACCCTCTGGCTGTCCAAAGTTTCTGACCCAAACAGACCTGTCTTCCATTCTAAGGAGCATCTTCTTTCTCCCCAGCATCTTTTCATTCAGGCCCCAGCAACACCCAGGTGATGAACTGGCTAAATTCACTCTAAAGTATAAATAGCACCAAATTCTCCCAAAGTGCATTTGCCTAAGACTAGCCCCCAGAATGTTCTGGAAGATACTTTCTGAGCAAGGTCATCTTTACGTACTCTCTGCCTGACCCCGCCCTTATAACTCCCCTCTACCTAGCCTCTCAGGAACAAACATACAGATTCATATTATAGATACACCTTGGCACTTTCCCCCTCTGGTACCTTTCCAAGCAGCTTCATATTTGGTTGGGGCTCAGTAAAATGCACAGCTATTACTTGCAGAGAACATGGAGAGGCAGGGAAAATTGAAAATATCTGAAGCCATTAATCACAAATTTATAAGTATGAAGAAATATTTCCATGAGGAAAATGGGCCATATTTCCATTTCCAAATTTCCATGGAGGAAAATGAGGAATAAGCCTAGAATCCAAAACTCAAGAGATGGACCTCTGCTCCATGCAGGACTCCATTATAGCATTTAAGTGGTCTGTCCAATGGACCCACTGTAGAAGGTTTGGGTGACATTCTCCCTAAAATACATCCCCAAGAAGCATTCTTCTGCAGCAAATACTCCTTCATTGGAAGTGAGTTTGTCAATTACCTAAAGATTATAATTCTCAGTTGCAAGACGCGATATCCCGGGTCTTTATAGTCCAGCTTGAGGGGTTCTTTTCTTTTCAGTTTTTATTTAAAATTCCACTTAGTTAACATCACAGTGTAATATTAGTTTCAGGTATACAATATAGTGATTCAACGCTTCCATACAACACCAGGTGCTCATCACAACATCCTTAATCCCCATCACCTATTTAACCCATCCCCCCACCCACCGGCTAGTGATTTGATAATTGAACTTATGAGATGTCCCTTTACAGAGTGCCATTTACCATGAAACAGATTTTTATTGAGAATTCCAAAAGAGGAGAGTCTCACCTCACAGTACTCGGTGATAATGCAGAAATTATCTTGCTCCACAAAGCTTGCATGGAACTTGACAATGGCTGGGTGGTCCAGCTTGGAAAGGAGCTGGGCTTCCAAATTGGCCTGCACAGTCTCATTTGGATTGAGTTCTCCCACAGAGATTTCCTTCAGTACTTTTCTGCAGCCAAAAACAAAAACAAAAAAACAAACAATATTTAAGTACATTTAGATTAAAAAAAATAATTTATATGAACAAATGGTTCAGGGCCACCTAGTTAATGCCCAGGCTCCGACCCAATCATAGGTCTGGTATTGGCTGTTATGATACTGAGTCTCCTAGTGGTCCCTGGGCCTGCTTGCCTAGCCCGGTCACTGACACACCTGTGGCACTACAGTTTTGATCAAACTGGGCAGAGACTGAGCTAATCTTAAGCAACATTGCTGAGGTGGCTCTTCCTTGGTCTCTATATGTCTCAGTTTCTCTTTGTCTTTCACATGGTGTCTCTGCTTCCATCTGTCTCTGTGTATGTTTTATCTCTCACCTTATCTGTTTTCCTCAGCTTTTCTATTTCTCTCTATTCCTATCTTGGTATCTATCTCTGTCTCTCTTTGTCTCTCTCTCTCTCTCACTTATATATATCTGTCACTCTGTCTCTCTGTGTCTTTCTTTGACTTTGTCTTTCTCTGCCTCTTATACACACACACACACACACACACACACACACACACACACACATGCTTCTATCTCAGCTCTAAAATTTTCCAAATCTATCAACTTAATATCAATGGGGCCATTATCTATTTCCTTTCTTTTTCAAACTATTCTTGGCATAGCATACTTTATTGCTATTAGTGTTTAAGAGAAAAAAAAAAATCTAAAAACATTGATAGAGGTATTTAGGGTCTCAAGCATGTATAAATGGAACAAGAGCTCATTAAATCTCCAAATTATTAATTTTAAACTGTGATAATTCAATGAGGAGTGGACCAAAATACTATCTCTTCCCATCTAAGAAAAAAATAGTCTGATGAACAAACCAATTACGGTACCGAGTATAAACTAGATTGCCAGGGAAAAGCACTTTAGAGCACCAATTACATGTGAGACAGATTCTGCTGATTATAAGTAAACGTTGGCTATTCATTAAGGCAAGTTCTGCAAAACCCATGCTAGAAAACATTTCACAAAGATAGTCTTTAAGAGTTACAGCCTATGCATATTAATGAAAATGTATTTATAGTAGAAACAGTCTTAATTAAAGGTCCTTCAACCAACTCATAGATTAAGCAGAGCTCTCCAGCCCTTTCTAACAGATGCTGACAGCAGCTTTTGCCACAAGTAATGCCTGTGCCCACTAGGTGCCCAGGAGGTGCTCTCTGGCACACCCGTTAACTCCTGCCCTTCCAGGTAAGATGTGTGCTTACCGAGTCATTGTGTTTACTCCCAAACTTGTTACGCCAGTTGTGCTCACTACTGTAAATTTGTGACTTAAATATGACAAACTGATGAAGGATGACTATGAGTGTTATCTTTGTGAGGAAAACTAAGTCAAACACTTACCGAAAAACTTGACAGTGACAAATTACAAAAAAGAATTGCGGTTAAATAAGTAATTGACAAGTAGCGCTAAAAAGTTGGTTTAAAAATGTAAAAATCAAGTATTCTGAATTCATGCTGCTAAATTTTCATTCCGTTTTAAAGAAGGTAAACCTGGAAAACTTAACATACTATGGATGTAGTTTATGCAAAAAAAAAAAAAAAAAGATGAAGGGACCTTTAATCAGAAAACATTAGATATTGGCTGTGCATCAAAAAATTGGAGAAAATGTGCAATAATATGTTTTACATTGATGTAAATATTTTCATTATGTCATTGCATTTAAAAATTGTTTCCTCTGTTTACCCAAGTACCAGCCCCAATCACAATGGATAGGAGAGCTCCTATCATTCTTAAAAATGTGATTATACTAAACATTTTTTCATTGATTCAAATAAGACTCCCCCCTAGTTGTTTCACTGTGGAAGACATTTCCTCAGGCAATACCAGAGACAGAGCCTGTTTCTTCGCTCAGATGCAGGGCCTAGAAGCTTTAATACTGCAGTCAGCACTGTCTTGTGCAGTTTTTGCCTCTCCTATTCCTCAGTGGCAAACATTTCATAAAAATTCTAGGTTAGACAATCTGTCCTAAAAGCTGAGACACTACGTAGGAAAACTTAGAAAGTGTCCTTATCTTACTGATCCATATCGCGTGTTGGGTGACATTTGGCTTTTTTTCTTGACCAATAAAAGCTTGTTGTTAAGTTTCCATTCTCCAAAATCTGATTCATCAGGAGAATCTTCTATTTCAAGATGGCCATTATTGGGAAATCAGTTTTCCTAAAACTTGAATCATTTATAACATTTTATTCATTTTAAATGTTTCTCATGGTCTTCCCATTGTGAACCCCTAAAAGACAACCCCAGCAGGCACTGGCTGCATTAGATAGGAGGGCCCTAAACAGGGGGCCTCACAGGCTCTGCTTTGCCATTTACAGGTGTCTTTAACTAGGACTGCAATTTAGAAAGTTGGAACATTTGGTTCCCTTCCCCTTTGGTGTTGTTAGGTAATGAACACCTTCTCAGGCCCCTACTTGATAATGAAGTGATTCTAGAGAAATGCTTGCATGGGACCATTTTCTATAAGAAGACCAGTTCCATCAAGAATTTGGTTAAAAATAACCTCATGTTATTAAGAGTGGCATCCAGACTGTTAGTAAAAGGAGCTTGAAATGACATCCGTAGTTATGTTTTTCTGTAACTTCTGAAGATTACCACGCAGCTAGCAAAGCTCAATGACATCTTCATAGTGCCTTTCCAGTAATTTACTGTGCCCAGCTAATATGCAGTCGTAAAAGTCACAGTGGTTAAGCATGACAACATAAAGGCTTACACAAACTTGCAATATTGTCTTGCTGTGAAGGAACAAATGCTATAAAAAGCTTAAGTATACTTATTTTTCCTCATAAACACCAACTATTGTGCAACAGAGCTTGAGATTTTACATATAGTTAACCTGAGTCCTGTCTGGCAGCCTGATGATAAAGCATAAAATCTCATTTGCCCACAGCTTAGCAGACGAAGGTAGGGCTATTAAGACAGGTGGTATCTAATACAATCATCTCTAGCTGACGCAGAGACATTCTACCTTCCTTACCTAAAATCATGTCACTGAACCAACAGAGGAAACTCTCATTACCTATCACAAAATATGAGATCAATATCAGTCGAAGGCAGCATGGAAACATACCAAAACAAGGACAGTTTGTCACCTGCTCGGTGACTCTCAGCCTGTCACCCACTCCTAAATAACATGACAGATATTTATTTTATCAGAACTTCAACTGTTTGGGAGAAACTTTATGACAGCAGCAAAACGCAACACAACACAACAAAAAAAACCTACACACACAAGCATCCCTGCAGACCCACTTAACTTACAAACTTTCTGTTCTTTTTCCCAAGTGGCATGCTTCTTTCTTTCTAGAATCAGTAACAAACTGACAAACTTTGGAGGGTGACTTTGGAAATCCCTGGCTTTTGATTTTCCACAGGAGAGACCAAGGCTAGAGAAAAGATCTGAAGGAATATGTGGCCAGTTGGTGAGTGTCCTCTCCACCTCCAGGTGAGAAAGAGACCCTCTGGACCAGATGAAGGGAAGGCAAGAAAGTTAGGTGTATCTGAGCCCTTGAAAACAGTTCATGTCCCCTAGGCCGGGTCCAGAGAGGAGAGTAGGAACAGGACTCCAAGATGGGTAGGAGAACATGAGAACAGAAGAACTGTGCTCTCTTTCCAAAGCAGGGCATAGAAAAAATAGCAGCACCCTCTCATTTTCTGGTGTCCAGCTAGGGGTAGGAGTGAAAAAAAAAAGGTCCTGAAGGGGCAAGGAAGCTGATGAGTCCAAGAGAGTTCTAGAATCCCCTATGTCCCAGTGAGGCATGAGGAGCAGTGGGATAAGGTCCCATGTAGCCACAACCATCTTGGTGAGGGCTAGTCAGCTAGTGGGTGTGGAAAGCTTTGCAGTTAGTCTGGAAAAAACTAGCTATGTCCCTTCCCTTGTGATTTAAGCATTAACAGTCATGCATTGCATGCATGTTGTAAGCACCTACTATGTGTCTACAGTGTAGCAGGCACTGGAGATTCATAGGCCCTGCCCTTGTATCTACCGGGAAAGACAAATATTAAACAAAAAGATAAATGTACGTGAATGTGCAAAAATACATATATTTTCAAAAACTTCATATCGAGATGAGTGCTGTGAAGTTGGAGTAAATAACATCTGAGGCTCTCCTCATTTAAGATGTTATGACGCTTTGGGGCGCCTGGGTGGCTCAGTTGGTTGGGAGTCCGACTCTTGATTTTGGCTCAGGTCATGATCTCACGGTTCGCGGGATGGAACCCCATACCGGGCTCTGTGCTGACAGCAAAAATAAATAAATAAACGTTAAAAAATATTTTTGCGTATTTCCTTCCCATCTTTTTGCTACAGTTTTTTTTTTAAACAGTAGAGGGCAAACCTTTTGCACAATTTGCCTGCTGTTATTTTCACGTGACATTATTACAGCAGAAACCTGTCATTTGAGGCTGCCCGGCATCTTTAGACAGCCTCCCTACATTGCACTAGATCCCTGGACTGTGGGTCCTGCCTTCCCCAGATAGATAAAAACACACAAAAACCGACGAACAAAAAAACTCCACATCTCCCATCTCGCTTGAGCTGGGGCACCCAAGGTGTGACCTAGGTTCTACCAATCAGCTGCACTCACCTGAGACTTTGCTTTGGGTGTGAGCTGAGTGAAGAAACAGGGTGGGCACAGGGCCACCCTTTCATTAACATAGGTGGCATAAGAAATGGCGTGGCCCTGGTGGAAGTGGCAGCAAGCCACTTCAGTGGCATGGTTCTGGCTGATGTTCCTGGAAATTTAGGCTTTAACCTGCTCCCCAGCCCTCCTGCTGCTGATGTGAGCTATCTGTGTTCTGGAACAAATCCCCTTCTGCTCAAACCACATAAGGAGGCTGCACTTATCTGTACTGGGAGCCCTGACCAATGCAATAGGCATGTTCAGGTGTTACCACAAATCACTGTAAACACTTTGGGGTAATGAAAATGGAATCTCCAAAACTCTAGCTCTCTTAGGCTAATTTTTATTTATTAATTCAAGTCTTAAAATGTAGCATCTTCTAAGGAATTTAAGGCCACAGTGTTGCTTACTTTTCTATGGGTAGAAATATCATGAGAGTACAAAACATCCTTTTTAAAGTTATTTCATACTTTTTAATATAATATATACATTTAAAATGTAAAGGGACATAAGAGAATATAATGGCAGAGAGTGATATTGGTTCAATACAGTGGTACATTGATTAAAAAATGGAAATACCAAGTACTGAAGTTACTAAAGGAGTACCTGGAAAAAAAACTTACAGAATTTCGTGGAGAGTATACTACAGATGGAATTTTATTTTATTTGTTGTTTATTCTTCTCTCAGCAACTAAAAACAAAAAAACATATTTTAATGTCTGTGTCCAGAGAAAAGGACAAAATAATTTTATAGGTCACCATCATATGCCATAATCTATGAGCTGCTTTTGTTTCTAACCAGTAAATTCCTGATCCCAGCTCTTTGGGGGCTAGAATTCTCTGACTCACCTGGTCTTTTCCTCTCCACTCCTGATCACCAGCATGTAGCAGAGTTTTGGGGGCTCAAATAGCATCATGATACAGTGCAGGTGCCCATTGCAGACATCTATACTGAGAAGGAGAGCCCAATTTCAGACTCCATACAAGGCCCCAAGCAGCCACTCCCAAATACCTTAAGATAGGAAATTATGTACTTCTGTTACATGACCAGCTACTTACTTACTGCCTTCTGTATGTCAAACACTATACCATGTGCTGGGGATACAAAGATGAGAAAGAGAAACCTCTTGACCTTCAAGAGAGCTCAGTCCCATGAGAGAGGCCAAGAACTATAAAAATAGTTGAACAACATCATGATAAATGCTATAATAGAGTTGGGTGTAGGGTGGGGATCCTTAGTTGTTCTTTGAGGAGAAAAGAAAAGGCAAAACCTATAGATTAGTATCCCAGGATATTCACTTTTGCACATGCAAACTACTTTGTACTATGTGGAATTTTTCTCTAGCTGGATCCCAAGGAGCAAAAGAAATGAATTTATCATTCTTTACTATTTGCCCTGTAAAAATCGATACCCAGTAGAGGAATGTCTGTATTTGAATTATTTGAATAGTTTATGAAAGTTAATAAGCCTGTGAGTTTTTTATAAAGAAAACTACTTACAAAAACTAGGCAAGAATTTCTATATCTATATACCATTCTTTAGATACACACACCCACACAAACACACAACCAGAGTATACATTATGCAATGTGGAATGAATAGGTACTTTTTAAAAGACCTATAAAACTAGCAGACTCATAAACCACTCTTTTCTTCCTTTCTCCTCACCCATCTATGTATCCTCAGTTTTTATCCAAATATGTTTTATATAACAAGATTTTAAAAATAAATGTGAGGAACCATTAAACCATGCTCTGCTCTAGAGGATTCTCTTAGTTTGGGGTCCCCAAGAAGCAAACCTTGAGACACAGGTTTGTGTGCAAGTATAGTCATTTAAGCAGTGAGAGGGAGTGGGGAGAGAAGCTGATCAGGGGCATTACCAAGCTAGTCACCGCTGTAGCAACTGGAGCTTAGTTCTGTGAAGGAACGCTTGGAAGCCAGTGTAGGCACCTCTGAGTCCCCTGACTGAGGTGCAGGGACCAACTCCCTTCATTCTCTGGTTAAGGCTGCTCCCTGGGAGTATTAACTCCCCCACTCTCCCACCATGCCAGATCACGGGGCCCTACTGGCCAGAGAGAGGCCTGTGCTAGCAGTTGAAGGCTGGACCCATGCACAGGAAACACTAATTGCCCAGGTGATATAGGTAGGGCACCAACACTGTCTTCCACAGGGATAAAAATAAAGTTCCTTCAAAATGGAAAATCTGGTCGATTTTATCTATATCCTGAAAATGGCTAAGATATAGTGATTCCTAGAAAAAGTAAAGTGTCTTTATAGGGAATAATGAAGCCAAAAATCACTTATAACCTATAGGTGAATTCCATACCCTAGACTTTTCAAGACCGATTTAGTTTACAAACACATGAGCAGTGTATAGGAGTATTGCACACAGATAACAAGCAAAGAATAAATAATTAACAATAACTAATACTACAGATAATAAACAAAGAATAAATAAGAGTAGAATTATTTCAGACATTTTAGTTTGGCAAATAAGCTATCCTGGCTCCTGTCTAGATTATATTATCATTTGTGGTGACAACTTCTACGCAGTGTTTCAAGGCTGGTACCATAACATTATGCAAGTTGCCATTTATTTTTAAGGAACTGAAGAGAGTAATCAGAGATTTCAGGAGTAGGAGGTTTGGAGACAAATATGGCCCAAATAAAAAATTTCTAATAATTATGTGAATTCAATGACTTTCCCCATCTGTATAAATTTTGAAAAGTAGAAGTGGTTTGAGCACATGTTTCAAGGCTGGAAACAGCACTGGTGCTCACTGTAAGAGTTCTGCAGAGAATCTCTGGTGTCAGTGCAGGAATAGAACTGGCAGGCACCTGGTGGCTCAGTCGGTTAAGCATCTGACCCTTGATCTTGGCTCAGGTCATGATCTCACAGTTTGTGAAATTGAGCCCTGCCTTGGGCTCTGTGCTGACAGCACAGAACTGTTTGGGGTTCTCTCTCTCTCTCTCTCTCTCTCTCTCTCTCTCTCTCTCTCTCTCTCCCCCTTCCTCCCTCCCTCCCTCCCTCCCTCCCTCTCTCTCTCTCAAAATAAATAAAGAAATAAACTTTAAAAAATAAGGAATAGAACTGGCTTCAGGATATGCCATATCCAGTTCTTTTCCAGAGGACTCCTTGGAGGTTATTTGGAGAAGATATAACATGTCTAACTGCTCTGTTGTGAAAAGCCCTTCACCCAGGGGTTTTTCAATTCTCTTGAGCAAAGAGCCTTAAGCCGAGCCAAGAAATCCATCAGTGAGTATTAATTAATCAGATAGTTACAAAAGCCAGCATTTGTTTTGGCCCGATTGAGAAAGCCTGTGTAGTTTGCACTCACTACAGTGGATCTATTCCGCCCCCTCCCCACCTCCATTTCCAAACCACAGCCTCCATCAAAGCTGCTGGGACTGTCTCATGAAAAGCTTCATTGGGAACAAACTGCCCTTTGCTCTCCTTTTAGCTAAAAAAATGAGTAGATTCCCTTCATGGTGAACAGCTTTCTGGAGCTTCTTTAGAGGAGACTCTAAAAGTTCTCCTTACAACCTGGGATGTATTAGAATCAACTCTAATTTCCCCCTCAAAACCAGTTATGGCTCTTCTCCCCTTTGCTTCTCCCTATATCTCAACACAAGTGGTCAGGCCATTCTATTTTTCTTATTTATACAGATGAGCCAAGTCACTGAATATTACATCTTGATTATTTTAAGAGACACTGACTGTCTACCCATCTCCCCACAACTCCACCATCATATGCTCTAAAGAGGAGGACCCTCTCCCCAGCCCCTGGGATGAATCATAATTCACCTAAGTCTATCATGTAATCCTATTCCCCTTACCAGTGATTAGTTTTGGCGTGATGTAATTCTGGCCTAGAAGATATGAGAAGTCTTTGGGGTTTTCTGGGAAAGATGTTCCTTGATGATAAAAAGAGAAGCGTGGGAGGAAACTCTCCTTTAATCTGCCTCTGCATGTCATCATCTCCATGTGACTCCTTGAACTTTGGCAGCCAGCTGGGGTCATGAAGGAAGCCACCCCAAGATGACAGGCTGAATGATAGGAAACAGTAGGCACCAAGGGCCTTCATGATATTATGAGCTGCTAATTTCATCAACCCTGGAACTTTCCTCTCTTTCTAGAGTTCTTGTTAGTGAGATGCCTTTCTTTTTCTTTTTAATATGAAATTTATTGTCAAATTGGTTTCTATACAATGCCCAGTACTCATCCCAGCAGGTGCCTTCCTCAATGCCCATCACCCACTTTCCCCTCCCTCCCACCCCCCATCAATCCTCAGTTTATTCTCAGTTTTGCCTCCTTCCCTCTCTAACTTTTTTTTCCCCCTTCCCCTCCCAAATGGTCTTCTGTTAAGTTTCTCAGGATCCACATAAGAGTGAAAACATACGGTATCTGTCTTTCTCTGTATGGCTTATTTCACTTAGCATAACACTCTCCAGTTCCATCCATGTTGCTACAAAAGACCATATTTCATTCTTTCTCATTGCCAAGTAGTATTCCATTGTGTATATAAACCACAATTTCTTTCTTTCTTTCTTTCTTTCTTTCTTTCTTTCTTTCTTTCTTTCTTTCTTTCTTTTTTTTATCATTCAGGGCATATTTATTCCAAGTGAATAAAAGGCAGATGACTTGAATCAACAGCAAAATAGTCACAAAATTAAATGCAAGGAATGACATCATAAACCACAATTTCTTTATCCATTCATCAGTTGATAGACATTTAGGCTCTTTCCATAATTTGGCTATTGTTTTTTTTTTAAGGCTTTATTGCAATTTATTTTTTTTTCAATATATGAAGTTTATTGTCAAATTGGTTTCCATACAACACCCAGTGCTCATCCCAAAAGGTGCCTTCCTCAATACGCATCACCCATCCTCCCCTCCCTCCCACCCCCCATCAATCCTCAGTTTGTTCTCAGTTTTTAAGAGTCTCGTATGCTTTGGCTCTCTTCCACTCTAGCCTCTTTTTTTTTTTTCTTCCCCTCCCCCATGGGTTTCTGTTAAGTTTCTCAGGATCCACATAAGAGTGAAACCATATGGTATCTGTCTTTCTCTGTATGGCTTATTTCACTTAGCGTAACACTCTCCAGTTCCATCCACGTTGCTACAAAGGGCCATATTTCATTCTTTCTCATTGCATAATTTGGCTATTGTTGAAAGTGCTGCTATAAACATTGGGGTACAAGTGCCCCTATGCATCAGCACTCCTGTATCCCTTGGGTAAATTCCTAGCAGTGCTATTGCTGGGTCATAGGGTAGATCTATTTTTAATTTTTTGAGGAACCTTCACACTGTTTTCCAGAGTCTTTCTTATTATTTAAGCTGTTTTGATAGCTAAAGACACTCTAATACTAATGTTTTGCTACAAGAAGGAAGAGGAGACTTTTAAAGAAGAGATTAGAAGCAGAGAGAGAGAACTGGGTGAACATTCATTTGTACTTAGAAAGCACTAAGTCTCCTAATTTAAACTGGAAAAGGTATAATGGCTCTTTTCTACTTGAACATCAGTATTAATCTTCAAAAAATCATAACAAGGTGAACTATAATGAACTACACAAAAATGGATCTATAGCAAGAAAATACATCCTAATAAATGACTAGAAATTATTTGTCATTAGTAAATCTGGAAACTAAGACAACACCATAATTGTTTAAATAATTTGAAAACACAATTTTTGTCATTAATTCAAAATTTTCATATGTCAAAATTTTTAGCAGTTATCAAAAAGTATTAGGATTCAAAATGATTAAAATGTCACCACTGTCCCCTCCCTTCCCTTGGGTATAGATATGGGAGCTATAAAAGCAAATAGGAGATCTAGAATGAGTGGCAAGGAGGGAAAGAGTGAAGTAAAGGGCATGGATAATTTAGCAAAAAAAAAAATAGAAAATATGTAAATCAGTGAAGTGAAAAACACCAAGAAAAAAGAATTCCTAAAATTTCTAGTCTCTCCCCTCTTCTTTTCTCCCCCCAAATTAAGAAAACATACTTTAATAGATAGTAATAAGTATACTTTTTTCTACAATTCTCTGGAGATAGGAGAGAAAAATTTACTGATATAAGGAATTACTTTGTTTTACATGATTTGAAGCCTCCAACTTAAGAAATCAAGAATGAAGTCATTAGGTATTAGAAGCACAATGATGATCATTACAATTTTTAGAAGGTAAAACAAAGTTCCAAGAACAATAGATGACATTTATTCATACTGAGGCATTTATGAGATGCTCATCTGATGGTCTTTCTTGACCCCTCCAGGACTAAGTTAAGGGCCTCCCTTCTATGCTCTCATTGCATCCTGTGACAACATCTATTCTCATAGGAACTCCCTTATTGGACTGCAGGCACCCTAAAGGCCAGGGTCACACTTTATTCACTACAGAATTCCCAGTACCTGGCAGTGTCTTAACATATTTGAAGGAGACCAAGTTTGCACACTCTTCACCTTCAAAATTCAGCTTGCTCATTACCTCTACCATCAAAAGTGTAACTTTGACAATTACATATTTTCATATCTATCTGTTCATCTCCACTCCCATGCTGAGAACAATTAGATTTCATTCATTTCTGTGTCATTGTCTAGCACAATTCTTGGCACATGGTGGATGCTCCATAAATGTTTGACTATTGAATGATTAAAGTCAACAACACACAAAGCATGTAGCTAAGGTAGTAGGATCACAAGTCCTATGCATGATTTTGTCCTTTATGGAAACATACCAGTTTGTATACTGGGCATCAATCTGAAAGTGGAAGTTTATAAAAATTTGCTTGCTAGATAGAACACCTGCTGGAATAGCCCTTATCTGGAAGCTGACTTACCTATGGGAGCTGATAACAACATTAGCATTGACAATGAAAAATGGCAACCTGGAAAATGGTTTTGTGCAGATGTTTCACATTATCTCAGAGATGGTAACACCCACTACAATGACTTGGCCCAAGATAACACAAAGCTACCCGGTTTTCCATATCCCGTCCCCTTATTCAACTTCTTCCCCAATTTTTGGAATGAATTTTATGTTTTTATAGAATTTTAAAGCTAGACAAGATCTTCCCAGAGCATAACAATCAATACACCTCAACATATTAAGTCCTGAGAAGTTACATATTTGTCCAAGATCATATAGCATGTTACAGCAGACCCACCATTTACCTCTTGAAAGAGGAAAGACTACCAATTCCAAAGAACCAAACTTTGTCTCCAGATTTAACAGTTTTCCCTCTTCTGCTTTAGTACCTAATAACTAAGACGGTATAAAACTTTTTCACTTTTCAAACCATGTTTCAAAGAACAAAATCTCCTGCTACCTACTCTATTCTTCCCTTCCTTAGCATTAGAGAAAAAGGGAAAAATAAAAACAGAAAGCCTCTTCTTCATAGTGATTGGAATAATGGTCTTGCTCTTGATGAGGCACTAATAGGGTTACGTCTGTTTTTAATTAATTATCATATGAGGGTTATAGACAATCTTATCAATAGTTGGGAGTCTTTGCCACTTACAGAGCCCCAGATTTGGACTGAAATGGGATGAGACCATACAGAAGAGGAAGAGAATGTTTTTTAACTTACCTTTCCTAGAAAGGTGGTGAAATCTACTTTTGTGAGGTTGCCCTAGGTATCACAACCCTACAAGAATAATTTTGTGTGTGTGAGAGGTCAAGCATTTAAAAAGTTCAATTGTGCTCAAATGATCAAAATCATTTGATCAAAACTGTTAAAAGATGTAGTAATACGCTCTAAAAATAAAAATAAATAGATAACACTCTGTAAAACAAATCACTCACTCACTCTATTACACTAAGTACTAAGCCTAGAGCAAAGAGTCTGTTTATTGTCAGCAAGAAAATTAAGGAGCATGACAATGTCAGTAAGGATGTGAAAGAATAATTTACCATAGATAATCGGGTTAGCTTTTGTTATGATTGTTATATGCTCCAAATTTACAATTAATGTTAGGTTAATATTCAAAATGCAGTATTCTAATGCATAATTCATGTCAAGTTTTTATTTTGAACGTGACGGAAAAATACTAGAATTGTGAATTTCAAAGAGATAATCGGATGTGATGCAAAGCCTACCATGAAATCAAGATACAGTGACAAATTGAGTTTTAAGAAGCAACAAAAACTGATTAGCTCCATTTTCTTGACTAGGTAAAACCAACACAGGATAAACCCTGTTTAAAGTGAAATTAAATTATGATCAAGGCAAGAAGAAGGTTGATGCTCCAAAAACAAAATGAAAAAATAATCTAGGGTTTTAGTGAAATAAAATCCCCTAACTATTTATAGCAGGTGCTGGTTGGCTGCCAGTTAACGCAGAGACAGTCAAAACAGCAAAAAGTTTGTATTTCCAAATTTCAGTCTCTATTTCATCACCATGGTAAGCATAAAATACAGACTTAAGCTAAAACTCTAACTATAGCATAGAGCAGATTACTCTATTTAATTTTGATATGGAAAGGGAGGAAAATGAAGCTCCGTATTAGCATACTTTCATTAGTGGGTTTAAGCAACTAATTCTGGGTCTTACGTTTTGCTGAGTTGTGCTTATGCAAAAAAAAAAAAAAAAAAAAAAAAAAAAAAAATTTCTTAATCTACCAACAGAGCCCAAGTTAGAATCTACTACTAGGAAGGATCTAGTTTCCCTGAACAACAGCTTATGGATTTAGTCATTGATTTGCAATGGACAAAAAAGTCACAGTCAACTGTGTAAGCGGGGGACATGAGGACACATGGCTAGCCTGTCTCTGATGACACAAGTCTTCATACTTCCAAGTCCAGAGGGTGGAGGGGTGCCTGGCTAAATAAGGTGCTCCAGAACCTTCATACTCGCTGAACCTCACCGAGATGGCTGTGCAGAGTTTGTTCTGGCTGCCCAAGCAGTCCACAGGAACCCCACACATGAGACGGCCTCCTCAGGTCATAGCACAGAGCAAAGGACACTAAAAACTGTCTTAGGCATGGTCTTCCACCAGCACTATTTCTAGAGCTTCTGAGTCTCTAGAATTTATTTGAGGATAAATCAAAGTGTTGTTAAGTTCACACAATGAAAGAAAAAACTGTTAGATTCATTAAGTATGTTATCTAAAGAAGCCCCAAGGAAGGGACCTTCCAGGGTCTTCGAGCAGTGCCTCTCAAACTTCACCATGCATCCAAATCACCAGGGAGTCATTCCAATACAGGTCTAGGGGAG
Source organism: Panthera pardus (assembly GCF_024362965.1). Taxonomy (NCBI): domain Eukaryota; kingdom Metazoa; phylum Chordata; class Mammalia; order Carnivora; family Felidae; genus Panthera; species Panthera pardus. The sequence continues at coordinate 130,575,015 of NW_026526721.1, forward strand.
ATCCAAGACTGCACATCCCTAACAAGGTCGCAGGTGATTCCCCAAGCTACTTGTCCAGGGGGCACACTTTTGAGTAGTAAGGTTTAGAGCAGGTAAGGGTCCAGAAGACTGCCAGGGATGAGTGTTGAAGAACCCCAGAGTTTTCTAGAGACTTGGGGGTAGGGCAGGTTTGAAGAGTAGCCCAAATAAGAGACTATGTGTCCCCCTCCCAGCCCATGAAGCATGAGACCTCACTGGACGAAAAAGATTTGGAAACTGCTGCTGGTCCAGCCCCCTCACTTTACAGATGAGGACACTGGGACCCGGAGAAGCCGTGAGACTTGACTATACCCTCTCCTGAGAATATTCCATAGCCAACACCAAGATGATTCCAAAACTCCAAAATGCCAAAAGCCAGTTTTAAAACACCATTAGGAAAACTTCCCTTCAGTTTTGGCCCATACCCTAAAAACTGCAGTTTGCATTGGTTTTCTCTTGTTCTGTTCCCATTAGTGATAAGGTACCGCTACCCATTGGCCCGTTGAACAAATGGTTACATAATCTATTACTTTAATGTATTTGTACTCAGCCTCATTCCACAAAGGATTTGACATAACTTATATAATAAAATAGAAAATTGAGACAAGCAAGAGTAGGTGGAACTAAGAAACAGGGAAAAGAACACAGATATGCTGGCCAAAAACTGTTGCTACAGCTGAACTTCAAATTTAATTCCAAACTTCTTAGAATGTATGATGGTTACCATTGCTGTTACTATTGTTGCTGATATTAATGGTAATGTCAGAGGTGCAAGTTTTGCCTATGACAAGAGGGTATTTCAATCTTTGGATCCTTTATGACATAAGCCAGTTTTCGGTTTAGACACAAAGCAGTGGAGGTGTCCCCAAGGCGGACGTCAGTGATTCTTTTAAACAGAACTCACTCAGAAACAGAATTCCAACTTACACATGGACTAATGCACTTTGATGTCTCATTTAAGAAAAGCTTCTCAACTCTTGCCTTAACTCCAGTTTCTATAGTCAGTACATCTATATAAATCACCTGCACTGTGCAAAACATTCTACTTGTGTGAGGCACAGCCTCTGCCTTTGAGAGGTTTGCAAGCCAATGGGAGGAAGACAAATAATTACAAGTTATAAGAAAGCAGCATGCACCTTCAAAGGATGAAATAAATATCCCAAAGAGAGAGCCAAAGGCCAAGATATGAGATAATCATAAGAAAACCTCCAACTGCTAAATAGTGATACTGGTGTTAATTATGACAATACCAAGTGCTATACAAGGGCCAGTTACTCGGCGGCCTGCATTGTGCTATTATAATCCTCACTTTTGAAATGAAAAAACTGAGACACAGACAGGTTAAGAACTTCATTTAAAGGCACATGGTCAATCAAGTGGCAAATCACACCTAGTAATGACGAAACGGAGACCCCACTTCTGAATCCTGGGTACCTCCACACTGTGGGATCCTGCCTTCTGAATTTACAAAGTTAGACCCAAATGAACTACAACTGAGAACACAACTTGAAGATATATTCTCTGCACCGAGGTTGATAATCTGAATAACCAGGAAAAAAGGGAGGGATGTCCTCCTGTTCCCCACCCCAGCAAAGTACATGTTCCAGTTTTCATGACAAGAATCTTTCAGAAATTGTATAGCAAGAGGACTGACATGAATCTCTGGCAAAGTTGAAGAAATGATGATTAAACAGATGGCTTGTGAGCATTTATAACATGAAGCAGCGGCCAGCAGGGGCTCACATGGGCTTATGGAAAATAAACCATACTAAATTAACCTAATTTCTTTTTGTGAGAGGGTTATTTGATTGGTTGATGAAAGAGAAGCAATTAGTCATGGTATATCATGATTTCAGCCCATCTGATGAAGTCATGTTAACAGATGTCAGTGAGATGAGTCTTGTGATATCCTTTTAATATGGGAGATATGGAATCTTCATGTGGACTCATGGCTGGTTGAACAAACAGACCAATCATGCTGGAGTCTTGGGTCTCTGGCCACTTTGCAGATGTTCCCTCTTATGATGCTATCAGGATCCATCTGTAACAATATTCTCAGCAACATTTTATCAATGATTTAGATGAAGATCCAAAAAGACATATTTACCTAGTTTGTAGAAGCCACAAAGCCAGGGAGCATAACTAACAGACACAGGCAGAGTCAATGTTTCAAAGTGACTGAAAGAAGTCAAAATGTGAGCTGGGAACCACCCAAGTTAAATTTTGCAAGACTAAACCTTAAGTTCCATAGTGACAGGTGGGGAAATCAAATTCTCAAATCTAAGATGAGTGAAACCTGGCTTAAGAGTAGAATGGCTGATCCATAAAAACTCTGATGGTAGTATATAGGAAGGAGAATAGCTGACCCCAAGACTCAATATGAGACAACAATATGATGTGCCTCCCAAGAGCTCCTGAGATTCCAAGCTGATCCTGAAATGTACAAAAGGTTGTGGTATCAATATACTTAGTTTCATCAGGCCTGGGAAACTCATTTCAAAAAGAATATTGTCACCAAAGTTAGACCAAGGAATGATGACTAAGATATTTAAGGGTGCTAAAATTAGGTTACCCAAGGAACAGAGAAATGAGAGGGACAGAGCTAATATATTTTGAGCAATGACTTGTGAAAATGGGTTAGAAATGTTTGCTTTGTTAATATTCAATATTTATAACCATATAGATATTTATTATTTTCTCCATCATACAGATGGAAAAACTGAGACTGATAATTTATAGGTAATTATCCAAAGTAAGTGGAGAGATTAGGATATGAATGCAGAAGAGTCTGAATTAAAGCCAAGACTCCTTCTACCTCATTATTAATTAAACCTCTACCCAGTAATTAAGACATTGATAATATTGAGAGCAGATTAGATTAACAAGGGACAGGATAATAATGTCATATGATTCTTGTACATGCCACAATTTTGTGCCTTTACTCATTCTATTTCCCCTGCCTGGACACCTCTATCTACCGGGTTCATATTCATCCTGTGAGATTTGGCCTCTATGTTCTGTCTTCTACAATGTCTCCTCCATTCTATAAAAATGGGATAAGTGTACCTCCATCTAGCATACCTACCCTGCAAGCACCCGGAAAGGCCTATTTACATCCTGGTTTACATGACTGGTCTGTAAGTTCTTTGAAAGCAAGAGCCATGTACAACTAGTTTTTATTTGTTCTTCACAGCAGCTTTATTGAGATATAATTCACCTACAATAAAACTCACACTTTTGAAGTGTACAATTCAGTGGTTTTTAGTAGTACACTCCCAGAGGTTTGCAATTATCATAACCATCTAACTGTAGAACATATTCATCATCTTTGTTATGGACTGAATTGTATGTCCCCCACCCCTCAAATTCACATGTTGAAGTTCCAACACACAATACCTCAGAATAAAATCATTTATTTAGAGAGAAAGTCTTTAAAAAGGTGATAAAATTAAATTGGGGCCATTAGGGTCGGGCCCTCATCCAATATGACTGGTGTCTTTATAAGACAGCCACACCAAGGGCACACCCGACAGAAAGGCCATGTGAAGTAAAATGGAAAGGTATTCATCTATAAGCCAAAGAGAGATATCTCTGAGGAAACCAGCCCTGATGGCACCTTGATCTTGGACTTCCAGCCTCCAGAACTGAAAGAGAATACATTTCTGTTGTTTAAGCCACACTGTCTGTGGTTTTATGACAGTCCTAGAAAACTAATACAATTCCCAAAGAAACTTCTTACCCATTAGCAGTCATTGGTCCAGGCAATCAATAATCTATCATTTCTGTCTCTGTGGATTTACCTATTCTGGATATTTCATATAAATGGATCATATGACATATGGTCTTTTGTGACTAGCCTCTTTACCTATCATAATGTTTTCAGGGTTCACCCATGTTGTCTCAGTACTTCATTCCTTTTCATGGCTGAATAATATTCCATTGGATGGATACAGGCACATACACTACATTTTGTTATCCATTTATCAGTTGATGGACATTTGTGTTGTTTCCACTTTTTGGCTACAATGAATAATGCTGCTATCACCACTTGCGTACAAGTGTTTGTGTGGGTATATGTCTTCTTTTGGTGTACAACTAGAAGTGGAATTGTCACCTGTGCGTGATTTAATGTTCTGCTGTCACTGGCTTGAAATTCTTAATAACTTTTAACAAAGGGCCCTGCATTTTCATTCTATACTACGCCCTGCAAATTATGTAGCCAGTCCTGCCTGTGTAACTCAAGCATAAAAGCTATTTATAATGGACTCTTGCTAAACAAACCAACCTCATTCTTGGTCACTGGGTCAACTTTGCTTTTAAACATCTGATAAAGCTTGAGAGGGTTCAAATCTACTAATCCTCTATGTGTCTATCACTGCTATAAATGTTCTTAACACGGAAGGGGTACAAGACCATGATGACAGATGAGGAAGTCAAGAAGCTATGGGAACATTTAGAGGAACTGAAACATCTTTATCTGTTGAAGCCAATCAGGTGCTCAGAGCAAGGCTATCACCGGTGGGGCCACATAAAAATTAATCTTCCAGAGTCAGTACAAAGCCAATCAGATGGGAATCAACTGTGTGCATCCTGTGATACAAGTGCTATTAACATATACACCTCATGCCATGTGGACAGATCTTAATTTGGTTCTGTTCCCGAAAGGGCTACATGGAAGAGTTAAATGCACATTGACAGTTTTGGTGAATGGCAAGGCTCACTAATAGGATTTTTATTACATTTTAAAATCAGGTTTATTTCTTGCGAGTTACACTCCTAAAATTCTAACTTATGTCCAGGAAATATGGCTCTTAAGTCATAATGGTTTGACTCTCTTTAAGGATGTATGTAAAAAAACAAAATTAACATATATAATAAAATTTCCTCTTATATTTGAATCTCCAGCTCCAGAAAATAAAATTGAAAATACCCTAAAATAAAATTGAAGCAACTCAGTACTTTCAATGAGATAAAACATACTTTCACAAGAACCAAGAAAAATAATGCTTCTCCTTAAAATAACCTGAAAACGCATTTCAGTGTTAATGACAAGTTCTCCCGAACTAGAGATCAGTATACTTTGTAGTTTACCTGGAATTTTTTAAAAACCTTTTCATTTGAAGCATCCTTACAGATCAAATAAAACAATTCTGTTGAAGTACTTTTTCTTTTTAAAAGTTGAAGTTGGGGTACTGGGTGGCTCAGTCAGTAAGCACCCGACTCTTGGTTTTGGCTCAGGTCATGATCTCATGGTTATCAGTTCAAGCCACACTAACAGTGCAGAGCCTGCTTAGGATTCATTCTCTTTCTCTCTCTCTCTCTCTCTCTCTCTCTCTCTCTCTCTCTCTCTCTCTCCCTTCCTCTCTGCCCCTCCCCTGATCATTTTCTTTCTCTCTCTCTCTCTCTCTCTCTCTCTCCCTCCCCCCCACCTCTCTCAAAATAAATAAACTTTAAAATAAATAAAGTTAAAGTTATATTATTATTGATGAGAAACAATATAAAACGACAGATTTCTGAGATCTTCTGGATCAACTCTGATCAATTTTATATTCATAGAAAACTAAGACAAAAGAAAATTTAAAACTTCATCTTTCATCAGTTATAGAATTTGTTTTTAAAATGTAATGGTTAAATCCTTAGTGAAGATCCAGGAAATCTTACTTTCGGTCTCAGTTCTGTAGCAACCTTACATTTGAACTAATCACCTCTCTGCAACACCTCAGCTGTAACCCAGGAAAATTCCTGTCACCCAGACAGACATATTTGTGAGGATCAAGGGGCCAACAGGGATGACTGTCTTAGAATCTAAAGTTGGGGGTGATTTCCCTCTCTTGTTCATACTACACTCTAACTTATTTAAGGGAACTGTGATGGAGACTTTGAGACATCAAGAGACGGAGATGAGTCACTGGGTTTTATTTACATAAAATAGAATGATAAGCTATATCCAGGTATTACACCAACAGCGTTCAGACCTCCAAAGAGGGGATTCTTCAGGATCTGAAGAGACCTGATCCAGGGCTGGTTATGCTTTCCCTCACACTGGGGGTCAAGGACAGGAGAGGGTTCCAGCCTTTGTGGAGGGCATCTGCTCTGACCCCTTTGTTATCTTCTCTCAAGGAAGAAATTGGGGGCCCTTAATGACCCAGCTCTACATCTGGACGTATAACAGCAAGCTTCTCTCTGTTCCCTACTGGAACCAAAGATAGCACACTGGCATGATTTCTGACAAAGAGGGACATCACTCATAGAGAGTTTCAAACACTATACGTTTTCCCTCACTGTAACACATAGCTTATTTTTTGGGGGGGGGGCACCCGTTCTTGGGGTAACACTTAAGAATAATAAACAGTAGTCACTGCACTTTAGATCCATCTGCTCTCAAAAAGAAACCATTAATGAAGGTGTCTAGAGACTTTCAGGCCCCAACTGAAAGAACTTCCTGAGGGCCTCCATATCATTGACTCTGATGAGGGGAAAACACACAAAGTGTGCTGGCCACTGAGGGAGGAACAAAATCTTCACAGGAAATGAATGAAGTCTAAGCCTGGAAAACTGAATGTCTGTCTGAAAATACCTAACTCCTAACATGTCTAGAGTGATCCTATCTGCAAGGGCAGGAACAGGGACAGCTTTCCCCTCCGAGATCTCCCCATCCCAATACCATGGCATCCATTCATCCAGTATGAAATCTCTTCTGCAGAGCAGAGAAAGCTACACAATGAGACAGACACAGAGGGCAGAACTAGCCAAAATTTCAGAAGTCTCCATTGACCTGCAGGCAGTGAAATGAAGTTAAAGCCCGTCAGAAGAAAACTTGAGCACCTTTCAACACACAGTCATCCTTATGCCCCTGAAAAATGGCCCCAGCTTTCCAGAGAAAGGAAGCGAATAACACAAAGCATAGGTGGTCTCTCTGCACTGTTGCCCACACACAGAAATATAAGCATATGGAAAAAGGTTGTCTCCTTCTGCTACTGGAAAAACTAGAGCTTTAGTGATAGGTTTTGCTCCAAAATTCCTTCCAATGATCTTTTGACTTGGATATTTTTGTCAGAGGGACTATTTACTATTATTTTAATGCCAAACATAATACAAAGTATTAACTTACATTTATTAGACGCATACCCACCCTCCCTGTCCTCTTTCCTGTTTTATTTTTTCCATAGCACTTAATCACATATTAGTATATGATTTTACTAATTGTCTAATCTCTCTCCACAGCCCCACCAGAATGTCCTCTCCCTGAGGACGACTTGGTTGTATCTGCTGCTGTGGCCCATGCCTAGAACAGTGCCTGATATTGTTAGCAATCTATCCAATGACCAAAGACTGAATGAAGACGTTAGCATCATAGGTTACTTAAGGTAAAGGCTGCTTCCTAATTGTTGCTGACTGAATGATTCTGTTGCACTAAGTACTTGACTGTTATAAACTGGATCCCTTTATTTTATTTTATTTTTTCCCTGCAGGACATGGAGTAAAAGATCTTCAAATCAAAAAAGTGATTCCTTCCCCACCCAGGGAACAGCAAGATGTCACGACTCTCCTGTTCCCATGGGTGGCATGGCCTGGCCAGTTTATTAAGATATCACCCTTGGCTGAGGCTGGTCTTTCTGCTATAGTAGAGGTAAAGCAAGTTTAACCTTGGAATGGGGAGGTGGCAGGGTCAGGGTGCAATGCTGCCCAAGTGCACCTCTGAAGGGTCATTTCAAACTGGGGTTTCACATACATCAGGACATTCATCAGTCTAAGTTATAACCCCCACGCCCCACCCAGGGCCATCTTCAGCAATTCCACATCTGTCAAGTAGGTCCAAAGGTCCTTCACTAGAAGAGCGTCCTCTCCCTGTAGCTCCTCTAGGTTTATCTTCTGCATTAGGTTTATCCCAAAGTGGCCAAAATGGCTTTTTATTCAGTGCTGCACATTCATGAACTTTTCAAAGGTTGACCATTGACAAGAGCTCCAAGTCAGATTATACCCTCTGTCTCACAGACACACTGACAGTTAGGAAAGAGGTTCCCCATACAGGTTTAAATGTATTTCCCATCTCTGGGCCATCCCAACTGTGATACACTAAGAATTAAGATTTAACTTAATTCCATAATTATCCTGTGAGCAATACAGTCACAGTGCATTGCATTTTTGCATATTAAATTTTTTGTTGTTAAATTTACATTTAACACATACCCCATTTTTTGTTGTCCTATTTTACACAGTTTTACATTTAAAAGACCTCAGTGGGAGAGCCTGGGTGGCTCAGTCAGTTAAACGTCCAACTCTTGGTTTTGGCTCAGGTCACGATCTTAAGGTTCGTGAGATCAAGCCCTGCATCGGGCTCTGTGCTGACAGTGCTGAGCCTGCTTGGGATTCTCTCTCTCCCTCTCTGTCTCGGCCCCTCCCCACTCATGTGCACACTCTCTCTCCCCAAATACATCAATAAACTTTAAAAAAAACTTTTATAATTTAATATACCTCAGAAGAATGGAAGTGATCCATATCTCTCCCAGCCTCAAAGAGACTCTGATCTCTCTTATTCCATGGCCCTTCTAAAAGAGCTGTTTGCGTTCACATACTACTTTCAGCCCAGATGTCATTTTCTGGAGGACAAAGTCTGTGGCTGCTTCATCTCTTTGTAGCTATCAACTAGATGCTTGTTGAATGAAACTGCTCTTTGCCATTCTCATCTACAATGGAGAGTTGAGTTTGGCTAAATTTATGGCTTTTTCTTTCAAGACAGAGCACACATACATCTTTACGTACTCACAAACTAGGAGATGTCCATCTAATACAAAGATAACAACAACAAAAACCAACAACAAACCATGCCAGTTAAAATGGTCTGTGGAAATAAAAAAGTTTTCCCAAATATATTTCTCAGCTGACTTGTGCTTTTCCTAGGAAGAAGTTAAAAGTATATTAATGAGCTGTTTTTAGCCTTTTATTCATCTAACTAGTGAAATTAAAATATTGGCAGACTGTAATTAAATGAAGACGACATTATGGACCCTGAATTAATACTGTCATTGGAAATACTGCTGTGTATTACTAGTTGGTCTGCGTGTTACATTACCACCATCTGCTGTTCATGATGGTCAGTTTCAAAGTAGTGACTTTCCTTCTCATTCCCCTTACTAAACGGTTGGTAAATTTAATACCACATATGCCGACCACTAATTTCAACGTGCACCCTGGTGTCCTGGATAGTATTTCCTAAGTTAAGCTCCTCAGTACACCAAGCTAGTAAGAGCCACCTGGAAAGAAAGGGAGTTCAGTGGTTGAAGGAGTTTGGGAAAAGCTCTTGAAGGGTCACATTTTACCCCAGCAGATTGAAGTCTGTCTGTCAAGAGTCCCTCAGTTTAAAAAACAAAACAAAACAAAACAAAACTGATTTAACTTTGTGGAACCAAGTGTTTTCTAAACTTGCTTAATCATGGAACTCCCTTTTTATATAGGACACCTATTAACATTTTCAAAGGTGCCAGCATTTGGTGGTTCATAGCTGTAAATGTGCAAACTAGGCAAATTTACAACATGATGTTTGCTTATAAATAATGTGCCACCAGATTTACACATGTCGTCTTATATCACCTCCAGAAAACACAGGATGGCAAAGTCACGTTGTCACTACCACTTCATAGCAAAGTTATTTCAGAAAATGAATCCTCCCACTACTAGGCCTCAATAACAACTTTCCAGCAGTGCTTCTTAAGTTCTTCCAGCAAAATAACTCTAATAGCAAAGAAGGATAAACTCACACCCCTGGAACGGGACCGTCAAAAACAGAATACGTCTCCGAAATCTCATGCTTTGCTTTTAAAATTCGTGCAAGAAATAGTGCCATGTTGGTGAAGTGACAAATGTTCATGATTATCCACTGCAGCAGTGTTTTTAATTACAAAACATTAAAAACAACCCAAATGTACATCAACGGGAAAGTGGATAAATTATAGGACAGCCATATAACGGAATATACAGCTGTTAAGACAAAGAATGGGAACATTCTCTACATACTAACATGGGAAAAGCTCCAAAATAGTTAGGCCTATGAAAAAAGCACATAACAGAACTGTGTAAAATGCCAGTTTTTATCAGAAAGGGGCAAAAATCAGAATTTCAGAATTGCTTATATATGCATAAGGCAACTTTGGAAAACTCCGTAGGAAATTCTTAACAATGCTTACCTTTTGGGAAAGAAGGTAGGAACTCAGAAAAAGGAAGACAGGGATGAGAAGAGACTTTTAACAGTATATCATTCTATATTTTTGACACATATGAATGTGTAACCTATTAAAATTATATTAAACATTCAAAAAGCATACAAATTTTCATTCCATGACATATTCACATCTGTACTAATTTTTTTTAATTCCCATATATTTTTACAATAGTAAAACTAAATCCATCTTTAAATTCCTGTTTGCTGGGACATCTAGGACATCATATGCGTGGTTCAGTGTGAAAGGCATGGATTTAGGCCATTTAAAACTTGCTTAAACATTTAGCTTTCATTCCATTTGCAGAACCAACATCAACACAAAAAAATCTGGAACCTCAACTTAAAAATACTTGCTCAAACAGTTTGGGATTTTTATCTATAAGCTGGAGTTAGAACGCTGATGCTCAAAATCAGTACTAACTTACTTTTGGAAGTGACCACACAGAAAATGCCACAACTCAGAAATGGCAATCTCGAGTGTGAAGCATCACAGACTGCTGCCCATTCTTCAATGCCAGAGTGCTCAAGGGCAAACCTCTGCTTTACTGCCCAAAGTAACTGGAATTTCAAACTCTCCCAGCTATTTTCAACACATTTTTAAAAGCTTGGTGATTACGAAGCTATACTACAAAGCTGCACTCATCAAGACAGTATGGTACTGGCACAAGAACAGACGCTCAGATCAGTGGAACAGAATAGAGAACCCAGAAATGGACCCACAAACATATGACTAACTAGTCTTTGACAAAGCAGGAAAGAATATCCAATGAAATAAAGACAGTCTCTTCAGCAAGTGGTGCTGGGAAAACTGGACAGCGACATGCAGAACAATGAACCTGGACCCCTTTCTTACACCATACACAAAAATAACTCAAAATGGATGAAAGACCTCAATGTAAGACAGGAAGCCATCAAAATCCCAGAGGAGAAAGCAGAAAAAAACCTCTTTGATCTTGGCCACAGCAACTTCTTACTCAACACGTCTGTAGAGGCAAGGGAAACAAAAGCAAAAATGAATTACTGGGACCTCATCAAAATAAAAAGCTTCTGCACAGCAAAGGAAACAATCAGCAAAACTAAAAGGCAACTGACAGAATGGGAGAAGATATTTGCAAATGTCATATCAGATAAAGGGTGAGTATCCAAAATCTATAAAGAACATATCAAACTCAACACCCAAAAAACAAAGAATCCAGTGAAGAGATGGGCAAAAACATGGATAGACCCTTCTCCACAGAAGACATCCAGATGGCCAACCGACACATGAAAAAATGCTCCACATCACTCATCATCAGGGAAATACAAATCAAAACCACAATGAGATACCACCTTACACCTGTCACAACGGCTAACATTAACAACTCAGGCAACAAGAGATGTTGGCAAGGATGCGGAGAAAGAGGATCTCTTTTGCACTGCTGGTGGGAATCCAAATTGGTGCAGCCACTCTGGAAAACAGTATTTTTAGTCCTCAAAAAACTAAAAATAGAACTACCCTACGACCCAGCAATTGCACTACTAGGCATTTATCCACGGGATACAGGTGTGCTGTTTCAAAGGGACACATGCACCCCCATGTTTATAGCAGCACTATCAACAATAGCCAAAGTATGGCAAGAGCCCAAATGTCCATCGATGGATGAATGGATAAAGAAGATGTGGTATATATATACAATAGAGTATCACTCGGCAATCAAAAAGAATGAAATCTTGCCATTTGCAACTACGTGCATGGAACTGGAGGGTATTATGCTAAGTGAAATTAGTCAGTCAGACAAAGACAAATATCATATAGCTTCACTCATATGAGGACTTTAAGAGACAAAACAGATGAACATAAGAGAGGGGACACAAAAATAATATAAAAACAGGGAGGGGTACAAAACATAAGAGACTCATAAATATGGAGAACAAACTGAGGGTTACTGTAGGGGTTGGGAGAGGGATGGGCTAAATGGGTAAGGGGCACTAAGGAATCTACTCTTGAAATCATTGTTACACTACATGCTAACTAATTTGGATGTAAATTTAAAAAAAATAAAAAATTAAATTAAAAAATGGAAATGAAATAAAATAAAATAAAAACTTGGTGATTATGTAAAAAATAGTAGTAATCAGTCTAGCTTAAGCCAAAAAATTTCCCATTATACTTCCTAAAAAAATAATAATAATTAGGATTCTTTTGGTTATACCTTCACAGCAATTTTATAAAATGCTTTTTATATATGTGAAAAGCATGTGTCATTTCTTTTTATTGAAGATATAGTCCAGGAAGCCTGGGTGGTTCAGTCAGTTGAGCATCCGACTTCGGCTCAGGCCATGATCTCACAGCTTGTGGGTTAGAGCCCTGCATCGGGCTCTACACTGACAGATAGGAGCCTGGAACCCGCTTCGGATTCTGTGTCTCCCTCTCTCTCTGCCCCTCCCCCCACTCATGCTCTCTCCTTCAAAAATAAGTAAACATTAAAAAAATTTTTTACAAAGATGTAGTCCAATAAATAAATAAAATACAACACAGATATTACTCTAATGGAACAAGCAAATGCAGTATGACTAATGTCAATAAAATGTACTATAGTGCCTGCATTTTATACCATGAAAGATATTCTGAGGACAAGTTTTGTATCCTTATTTACTTCCTAAGAGTGGTTTAACCAGCCAACAGTGCCATTGATGTCTTCTAAATTCTCTTAAACTGAAATTTTATTTCTAGGTATAAATAAGGCCAGAGTAAAAAGACAAACAGTGTGAATAGATGAACCAATACAGCACAACCAGCAGGGAGTCATTTGTTACCACTTTCATTGATTCTGATTCCATTTTAGAAGCTGTTCGCTCTGGAATCCCTTCAGAGAAACAAACAGCCAGTGGCGACCTCACGGACTTAAAACTCTACAGCAATCTCCTGATGATCTGTTGGATATTCATAAGTGGCAGAATGATCCCACCTTTAGGTTTTATTTCAGTTGTAATAATGAGTTATGAATAATTGATCACTGGGTAATAAATTATTCAGGCAAGCAGGCAGTTTCCAAGGAATCCTGGAGTGAGTCTAGCTAATGGCATAATACAAGTCAGTGGCAGCTGCTGAGGGGACACCCCACAATTACCCAACGCCGCAGAGGCATGGGTAGTTGGTGCCTCTCAGCGTGGGCTTTCCAATGAGGAGCCACACTAATACCATCTGAATTTTCATAAAGTAGAAATCCCCATAGAGTACTCTAGTGTCTTTCCAAGTATGGTTATGAAGTATTGAGCGTGACTTCTTCATCCATTAAAGCAGGATATTTGTTATCAGCTGAGTACAACCTTGGCTGCTGAAACTAGTGCTGAACCAAAAAACTGTGAAATCAAGAATGTATGTCTACATACATGCACGCACACACACATACATATGCATGCACGTGTGTGTGCACATATACATATATATAGTTTTCAGGTATATTATGTACATGCAGATGTACACACATACACAGAGGTTTTTTTTCAATATATGAAGTTTATTGTCAAATTGGTTTCCATACAACACCCAGTGCTCATCCCAACAGGTGCCCTCCTCAATGCCCATCACCCACCCTCCCCACCCTCCCACCCCCCATCAACCCTCAGTTCTCAGTTGTTTTTTTTTTTTAATTTTTTTTTTTAACGTTTATTTATTTTTGAGACAGAGAGAGACAGAGCATGAACGGGGGAGGGTCAGAGAGAGGGAGACACAGAATCTGAAACAGGCTCCAGGCTCTGAGCTGTCAGCACAGAGCCCGACGCGGGGCTCGAACTCACGGACCGCGAGATCATGACCTGAGCCGAAGTCGGCCGCCCAACCGACCAAGCCACCCAGGCGCCCCTTGCTCTCAGTTTTTAAGAGTCTCTTATGCTTTGGCTCTCTCCCACTTTAACTTCCTTTTTTTTTTCCTTCCCCTCCCCCATGGGTTTCTGTTAAGTTTCTCAGGATCCACATAAGAGTGAAACCATATAGTATCTGTCTTTCTCTGTATGGCTTATTTCACTTAGCATAACACTCTCCAGTTCCATCCACGTTGCTACAAAGGGCCATATTTCATTCTTTCTCATTGCCACGTACTACTCCATTGTGTATATAAACCACAATTTCTTTATCCATTCGTCAGTTGATGGACATTTAGGCTCTTTCCACCATTTGGCTATTGTTGAGAGTGCTGCTACAAACATTGGGGTACAAGTGCCCCTATGCATCAGTACTCCTGTATCCCTTGGGTAAATTCCTAGCAGTGCTATTGCTGGGTCATAGGGTAGGTCTATTTTTAATTCTTTGAGGAACCTCCACACTGTTTTCCAGAGTGGCTGCACCAATTTGCATTCCCACCAACAGTGCAAGAGGGTTCCCGTTTCTCCACATCCTCTCCAGCATCTATAGTCTCCTGATTTGTTCATTTTGGCCACTCTGACTGGCGTGAGGTGATATCTGAGTGTGGTTTTGATTTGTATTTCCCTAATAAGGAGCGACGTTGAGCATCTTTTCATGTGCCTGTTGGCCATCCGGATGTCTTCTTTAGAGAAGTGTCTATTCATGTTTTCTGCCCATTTCTTCACTGGGTTATTTGTTTTTCGGGTGTGGAGTTTGGTGAGCTCTTAATAGATTTTGGATAATAGCCCTTTGTCCAATAGGTCATTTGCAAATATCTTTTCCCGTTCCGTTGGTTGCCTTTGAGTTTTGTTGGTTGTTTCCTTTGCTGTACAGAAGTTTTTTATCTTCATAAGGTCCCAGTAGTTCATTTTTGCTTTTAATTCCCTTGCCTTTGGGGATGTGTCAAGTAAGAAATTGCTACGGCTGAGGTCAGAGAGGTCTTTTCCTGCTTTCTCCTCTAGGGTTTTGATGGTTTCCTGTGTCACATTCAGGTCCTTTATCCATTTTGAGTTTATTTTTGTGAATGGTGTGAGAAAGTGGTCTAGTTTCAATCTTCTGCATGTTGCTGTCCAGTTCTCCCAGCACCATTTGTTAAAGAGACTGTCTTTTTTCCATTGGATGTTCTTTCCTGCTTTGTCAAAGATTAGTTGGCCATACGTTTGTGGGTCTAGTTCTGGGGTTTCTATTCTATTCCATTGGTCTATGCACATACACAGAGTTTTTATGTAAGCTAGCCTTTATGCAAAGCTAGCAAAATAATGCCAAAATAAGCTTTACCTAGAGGAAATTATCTGTTTTTCTTGGTTTTCAAAACCCTTTGAATATAACTCACACCTTTGGAGCTCAAAAACTCAACTTCTTTAGAGATAGTAAGTTTAGTTAAAAGGCAACTTCAGTTAGGTGTCAGATATCAAATATCCAAATGCTTTACTTCCTAACTATTGTTAAACTGCCTGCAAATCACATCAGTCATCGATATAAATCTATAAATCACAAGTTCCAAAACTATGATTTTCATTTGTAAAACAGTCCTAAAACTAATAAAACTACTCAATAATCATTGTGCTGAAATATGCTTGAAAGAACATGAATTAAAAACAGATGATCAACAAATGGCAAATCCAATTTTGTAAAAAGCAGACTGGTTGTCTTTCTCCCAAATCCACCATATGTGCATCTGTGCAAGACCAATGAGATGGGAGAGAAGGGAGTGAGGCAATGGAGGACTTCTGGGCCAAAAATCTTCCTCAAATCCCCCCTGAGGGAAGGCACATGTAACTACCTGATTAGGTTTTTAAGGGTTTCTCCAAATTCAAACTAATAGGGAATGGAAATGTCAATCAAGCTGTCATTAAAATACTGAGTGCCCACCAAATATTGGAGAAGCTGAGGAAACTGACACCCAAACACATTCTAATCAAAGCTTAATATTCCAAATTTTTGAATCTTAGAAATTGGGAAACCCAGCATACATGATAAGAGTATCAACATAAACCTTAAACTTCCTCATTTGCTCAATAAAGGTCATGAGAAGCAAAGACTATAATTGTTCTCTTACTAAAAAAAAAAAAAGAATATTGATTGCTCTGAACCTGAAGATTAAAAAGCAACATTCAGGGGTGCCTGAGTGGCTCAGTTGGTTAAGTGTCTGACTTTGCTCAGGTCATGATCTCACAGCTCCTGAGTTTGAGCCCTACGTCAGGCTCTGTGCTGACAGCTCAGAGCATGGAGCCTGCTTTGGATTCTGTGTCTCCCTCTCTCTCTGCCTCTCTCCATTTGCAGTCTCTCTCTCTCTCTCTCTCTCTCTCTCTCTCTCAAAAATAAATAAACATTAAAAAAACATTTAGGGGCGCCTGGGTGGCTCTGTCAGTTAAGCATCTGACTTCGGCTAAGGTCATGATCTCACAGCTAGTGAGTTCAAGTCCTGCGCTTGGCTCTGTGCTGACAGCACAGAGCCTGGAGCCTGCTTCAGATTCTCTGACTCCCTCTCTCTCTCCCCCCTCCCCTGATAATACTCTGTCTCTCTCTCCTCAAAAATAAATAAAAACATTAAAAAAATAAATAAACAAACAAATAAATAAAAAGCAACATTCAGCTTAAACTACCAAATTTCACAATGACTATCACTGGCAACTAAAAAATCAACCAGTTAATGATCTTAGAAGTTTTCATGTATCATGGTCCAGGATTTACATTTTCTAAACACATTTATTAAGGTATAATTGATACACAGTATACTACCCACATTTAAAGTATATAATTTGATAAATTTTTACATTTGCCCATGAAACCATCTCCACAATCACGATAATGAACATGCCATCATACCCCAAAGCTTCCTCATGCCCAAGGTTTTGCTTTTTCAAAACTTCAGGTGGATTTTTCACATAATTACGAAATAACAGCACTGCTGTACCAAATATGTTCTATAGCATGTCAAAGGTTTCATAATTATTCATTCATACTTATGAGTATCAGGTATTAGGGTATTATGAAAGCACCTGTGGAACAAAAAGTGGCTGAGTTCTTATTAAACTATGGAACAGAAATTCAGTGTCATGGTATTTTAAAGCAATGAAAGTCACATAATATTAACTGCTTATTCTTAATACTACATGCAATTTTTTATACAATATACAATTAGCGTAGCACACAAGCTACTTTTAGAACTTTGCATCGTCAACTATGTCTATTTCTCACATAAAGATAAATTTACAAATTACTGGTTCTAAAAACTAAGAAATAACTGACTAAGAAGCTAACCTAAGGGTCGTTTTTCTCCCTTGTTGACTTATAAGTCATCTACATCACTCTAAATTACTATTTAGACATGGATGTCATGGCAACTAAACTTTTTTCCCAGGAAAGTTGGCAGTAATAAAGTGAGCCAGAAACGAATCTCAGTCTGAGAGTTTTCCACTTTCTCATTTCTTTGATGTTTACTTTATAGATGTATCTTATTCCAAGTTCCTTAAAGGTGAATGATATCACAACTCAAATTTTCAGTTCAAAATAGTTATAAGGATGAGTGCTAGCCAAATTGCCCATACCTACTCCTGAGTCAATGCATGTGTCAAAAAAGGAACCAGCTCGGTTCAGAAAGGGCAAAACTGAAAAAAGAAGATGCCTCCCTCAGGTGATCCTGTTGGAGTGAGTGATGGTACAGGGGGACTGCCTGCTGTGTGTCAGGCAGAGTGCTGGGCTGCTTGACCCACCAAAAACTACTGGAGCCTTCACAAGATGGCTGCTTGAAGGCTACTTACGCATGTCATGTTTGCTTTGGGTCAAGAAATTAAAGTTAGAAATTATATTGAAAAATATTCTGACACCAGCCATGAAAAACCCTGGATTTGGTTATTGAGGTTCCTCTGGAATCCATAAAAAATTAGCTCATCTCTCTGAAAAAAGTCCATTTTTGATTGGGAAGGGAGTGAAAACTTGAACTAGTCAATACCTATAAAGTTTTGTTCTTATATATTATGCACTCATCCTTAAAATATTTTGTTTTACCGGGGCGCCTGGGTGGCTCAGTTAGTTAAGTGTCCGACTCTTGATTTCAGCTCAGGCCATGATGTCACGGTTCGTGAGTTTGAGCTCTGCATCAGGTTCTGTGCTAATAGTGTGGTTCATGAGATCAAGCCCTGTGTCAGGCTTTGCACTGATAGCATGGAGCCTGCTTGGGATTCTCTCACTCTCTCTACCCACTCCCCTGCTCTCTCTCGCTCTTTCTCAAAATAAATAAATAAACTTAAAAATTTTTTTTTAAATATTTTGTTTCACTTATTGAATAAATGAAACAAAACAACATTTAAATAGTAGTAGGCTTACACAAATCTTACATTTTAAAAATTGGGAGCCATCAACAAGGACAATGTGAAGGGACCAGCATATCTTTTTTTTTTTTTTTTTTTTTTTTTTAAATTTTTTTTTCAACGTTTTTTATTTATTTTTGGGACAGAGAGAGGCAGAGCATGAACGGGGGAGGGGCAGAGAGAGAGGGAGACACAGAATCGGAAACAGGCTCCAGGCTCCGAGCCATCAGCCCAGAGCCTGACGCGGGGCTCGAACTCACGGACCGCGAGATCGTGACCTGGCTGAAGTCGGACGCTTAACCGACTGCGCCACCCAGGCGCCCCGGGACCAGCATATCTAATTACATTTTTAAATTATAATTCACCAAAATAACTTATATATTCCCCACCCATCTCATATATTTAAATGAATAATATTCCTTATTTCCTAGGGTATTATTCAGTGTTGACAAAATCATTAGCTTCCCTATTCACAAATCCAGCAAAACATCATTAGAACAGAATGGGATAAGTAAAGAATGTAAAAGTCTAAAAATCTAATATATATACCTTAGTAATTTGCCTACATTCTTTTCCTGTCAACAGTCTACTTGTGGTATTTTCAATAATTCACTTTTATTTTCTTTCAAACAATAGCAATGCAAGAAAAAAAAAGCATTTAAAAAAAAGCCTTTTTGTGTACTGTTGTCTTCTTTCTAAATGTTTCTCAGTGATTCAGTCTTCAAAGCAGGCTTTTTGGCCCCTTGCCCCGGCCAAAATGAAACTGCAGGTTTCCCTGCATCCTACTCATCCTAAAATATTTTATTTATTAGTCATCTATCATCTGTAAATATTAAAAACCAGATTATAAGCTCATGGCTTCTTTTATGCTAATACATGCAGGAAAGGAGCCTCAGGATATGTAAATCACTTACCCCAAAACATCGTCGACTTCATTACCATGATTGAGGCAAGTCAAAGTAACTGTGCACCCTTGCATTTTATTCTCTTTTTCCTTCCTACCTCCCGAACCTTCAGTGTTGTAAGATGGCCAGAAGCTCAGAGGCTTGACTTTATCACAGACAGAGAACTGGCAAAGCCCAAAGTGAAGTCCAAGTTCAAATTTTCCCTTCCTGCATTTACCTAAAATGAGCTGATGCACAAAATCCTCCAGAATGTGAACTGCTTTAATATCCTTTCATATTACAATGTCTCTTAAAGGATTGAAGATTAAGGGAAACATGATCACTATGGGAAAACCTGATGAAAACTGTTTTCTAGCAGGGCAAATTGGAAAGAAATCATTCGTTTCCTCCAAATTGTTTTCATGACTCCATTGCATAAACCACTGAATCCTATTAAACTAAGTCAGCCCACTCAATAACCCAATCCTCCCATCACAGATACCCACTGGGGAGAAAGCCCTGGTACAATACAGGAATAATAGCTTTAATAAGAGTACATAAAATGGGCTCAAAGTTGGACTCATTAAATTTAATGTTTTGTTTAGAATGAGTCAAAACTGAAAGTACAGATATGCTAAAATGATTAAATAAGTCAGACAAATCCACAAAGAGGTGCTCGTGGTGCAATACATGCATACTAGCTTTGCAAAAGGCTACCAGCTATTAAATAGCAGAAAGTACTGTCACATCCTGAATCACTGAAAGCTTGTTTCAAGTATTATAAAACTCTATGCATACTGGTAAGAACTACTACTCATTCTTAATTATTTTTTGACACTGTCAGGCTACTATAATCAATTTATTAATTCGCTAAGAGGAAATAATGTCCTGTCTTTTTATAAACAGTGAAAATGTATACACAGAAAAGGCAGCTTTCAGTGCATTCCTTACAATATGAAAACTGATTTCTCCATTTCTCACTGTGTCAGAAATAAGCTTGAAAATGGATGAAGTCCTTTGTTTTTTCTAATTACAACTGCGTGTGTCAGCATATGTGGCCATAATTCATAAGTGGCCCAAATATGCTTCAGAATGGAACAGAATGCCCATCATTTCTCAGTGATTGAAGCTTGGTTCTTCATTAGTTTTCCAGGGTGATAGCAGTGACAGAAAGGGGATATGCTGCAGTGATCATGATATCAAATCTCTGAGGATGCTAAAGGGCACAATAGTTTTTAACTCCTACTTCAGAGAGGTTACTAGAACCAACTACAGGGAGCCAACTGATAGTAAAGCCATACAGCAGACAATTATGCAAGCATTTATTTTTTCTTAATGTTTATTTTTGAGAGGGCGAGCAAAAGCGGGGTGGGGGGGGCAGAGAGAAGGTGACAGAGGATGCCAGCGGGCTTTGTGCTGAGGGCAACGGGCCCATATGGGGCTCAAACTCACAAACTGTGAGATCATGACCTGAGCCAAAGTCTGAGGCTCAACCAAATGAGTCACCCAGGTGCCCCGCAAGCATTTTAAATGACGCTATTAAGGGGTGCCTGGGTGGCTCAGTCAGTTAAGCATTTGACTCTTGATTTCAAACCATGAGATCAAGCCTAGAGGCGAGCTCTGTGCTGACAGTGAGGAGTCTGCTTGGGATTCTCTCTCTCCCTCTCCTCCCACTTGTACATGTGCACACGCTCTCTAAGTAAATAAGTAAATATTTACAAATAAATAAGGTGATGTTTGTAAGAGCACTTAGTAACATGGGAAAATACGGGGTTCCTAGGACATTTAAAAAAAATATGTGCCATGTCACAAATTTCTAAGAAAGCAATTGGTCAATGTTTTAAACTTAGTTTGAAAGCTTCAGAAACCGGTGTGGATTTGATTACAACTGGGGACTTCATGTCCAGGTTTTGTTCCAACCTTTGTCTTCTTAAACAAGAACAGATGGCACCTACACACATAGCCCATAAAGCTGTGGAACTGGACTTGGTTCCTGGAAGGTTCCTGGTATCTGTGGCAGTGGCAATCATTTACATGGCCTCACAGGCCTCCACTGAGAAGAGGACCCAAAAAGAAATTGGGGATGTCGTTGGTGTTGCTGATGTTACAATCAGACAGTCCAACAGGCTTATATCTATCCTCGAGCTCCAGATCTGTTTCCTACAGACTTCAAATTTGACACCCCTGTGGACAAACTACCACAGCTGTAAATCGAGGCAGCTGATGTCAAATTCTTATGAACACTGAACTCGGCCTGTTGTACATAGTCCATAGCAAGTGCTGGATTGAGCCTTTCGTTAGTAAGGAAAAACACATGGTATGCATTCCAGGGCTAAATATTAATTGCATGGCATTCTATATGTATACACGAGTGAAACATATTTAATGATATAAATTACTTATTGAATTTGCTTTCTTTTGTAGCAACCTAGGAAATTGTATTTTGGAAGATATTTGAAATTAAGTAATTCTCGGATAAAACGTTTTTCAAAACTAAAAAAGAAAATAATAACATGGGAAAATACTTATATCTTAGTGCTTCAAAAAAAAAAAAAAAAGATGCAAACTTATACAGACACTGAACAGAAGCGTTCTCTCGCCCTTTTGCCTCATTCGGTGGTCCTGGAAGTGCAGTCTTCAGGTCAGCAGCAACAGCTGGTAGAGATGCGCATTCTCAGGCCCCACCCAGACTTGTTAAGTCACAATTTTGGGAGGAGAACCCAGCAATCTGTTTTAACAGCCCTCCAGGCAATCTTCTGAGGCCCAATAAAGTGAGAAAACCACTAGCTGGTTCTTAATCATCCTTCAGGTCTCAGCTGAAACAACATGTTCTCGGGAAGCCTTGCCTCCCCCAGGGTCACCCTGCCAGCTTAGACGGCTTAGACGGGTCTATCATACCTCAGAGCAACCAAGACTTTCCTTTCACAATGGTTATGGCAGCTTGTAATTACTTTTATGATTATACAATTAGCATTTTTCCCTCTCACTAGACCAATATTCTAAAGCTTAGCTGCACATTCAAATCACCTGGAAGCTCTCGAAAATCCAGATGCCTGGGGTGTGGTCCAATTAAAACAATGTACTGGGGTATGGCTCAAACATGTATTTTTTTAAAATACTGTGATTCCATTCTTTGGCCAAGGTTGAGAACCTAAACTCAAGCTCCTTGAAGAGCAGGTGACCAGCAAATAGTGACCAACATCTGTTGAATAAACATGTGGAGTTATTTTTTTTACTTTTATTTATTATGTGGGTGTTTTTTTTAATCTTGCACATGGTACAAAATTACAAATGTACAAAAAGGGTTGAGTGAAAAGTAAGTCTCCTCACTCTCACCCTCCATCTCTGAGGCAACCACTGTGACCAATGCCGTATGTTTCCTTAGAAGAGTGAATAAATATTTGTCAACGCGTACGGAAAAGACCAGCAGTTGGGTGGCAGGATTATACATTTTCCAGCTTTATGCACACATGCACTTTTTATTAAATGTATGTATATTAGTATCAATACAGGAAAAGGAGGTACCCTAAAGATAACTGAATGTACACATATCCAGAGCTATTTAGGAGATATACCCTGGGTCTGACGGTTCTGAGAAAAATGGTCACTTTGGAATGATGTTCTGTGTTATGAGGAAGAGACCCTTTATTTGGCTTAAACAAATAGCTGTCTATTCCACCCACTTCATTTTGTTTTATTTTCACTTCTGATCAGATATTCAGCTTCTCCAGAACTTGCATCAGAAAATGGTTGAGGGCACATGAAAAGAGATACTATTCATTCTAGGCCCTGAATCAAGAAGTGGTATCACAATTTGCAGATCTGTCTTGCCTGAATTTAGTTAACAGGAAGCCCTATCAAGACTGACCATGACTAGGTATATTAAGATGAAAAGCTGAGGACTGGATCCTAGTGTGGTGGCTAACTACGGTTCTGTCCTGCAAGGCCCTGACCTCCTCAGCTCCATCCCTATTGATGATTGTATCTCAACACCACATGCTGGAACCAGGGTATAAATCTGAGATGCTCTCAGAAGAGACTGCGCTTAGGAGAGCTGTCTTCCAATAATGGACCCAGACTCCTGTGGGTTTTATTTTTATGATTGTTGTTACCCTTTTATGACTTTTCACTTCCCTTACTTTTAAGGTCTAAGACCTCTCCCCTCTGCTGTCAGTGCGACTAATTCTAGCAGCAATTCTTAGCCCACTCTCCTCAATCTTGTTTCTGTGGCTGGGTGGGAAATCTGCCCGTTAGAACTTTTAAAAATCTGCTCTACTACAGGCCCAAAAGCTCTCCTCGGAGGCAAGGAC
Organism: Panthera pardus; assembly: GCF_024362965.1. Lineage (NCBI taxonomy): Eukaryota > Metazoa > Chordata > Mammalia > Carnivora > Felidae > Panthera > Panthera pardus. The sequence goes on from NW_026526721.1 coordinate 130,598,642, forward strand.
CTAGGCTTGAGGCCATTTCTCTAAGGACTTGTTAACCTTTCCTATTTAACTCCAGTCCTTATCTCATACTGTAGATATATGATACTGGGAAGAAATGCTCTGTGGAGAGAGAATGCATTTGCATGTTAACCATGTTGGCCATATTTAGGCAAAGGCCAATGTGTAGGTGCACAGATAAAGAAAGAAATATTTGGATATTTACACCACAGGACCGAGAGGGGGAAAAAGGAAAGCTCTCTATAATGCACAGAAACTAGCAAAATAAAGACTGTAGGTAGCTAGGAAGGGATCTGGGCACTGGCCATTCCAACATCTCTGAGAGCAACCTGCTACACAAGTGTTTAAACCCCGTACCATTTACTAGTTGTTTTCTACAGGTTAATTCTATCCCTCTTCCAGACTGGAGGCTCCTGAGAGCCAAGCCTTATTTCCTATTGCTTCAGTCTCCTCGCTGGTGTTCAGTACAAAGCAAAGGTTTAATATATAAATTAAATACTTATGAGTCGACAAACTTTTATAAAAGACGACAGCACAAAATCAACTCTAAATAATGATGTCACTGTATTTTAAGTTGATGAAATTTAAAACAGCATTATAACCAGCATTCAATGGTAAGATGAAAATTCTAAATTCATTACAACTGTGGCCATGATTAATCATGTACAACTAATCATGTACAAGTTTAATCATGTATCTTAGGGTAAGGTAAGATTACTTCCTTAACATCTCTTTTCTATTAAGTTACATGCACTATGCTAAGAACCAAAGACCTTCTTAGCTCATCACTTATGGATTTGCTTTTAAAGAAAAAGGTCTGACAGGGGCGCCTGGGTGGCTCTGTTGGTTAAGCGTCTGACTTCGACTCAGGTCATGATCTCACAGTTCTTGTGTGAGTTTGAGCCCCACGTCAGCTTCTGTGCTGACAGCTCAGAGCCTGGAGCCTGCTTCAGATTTTGTGTCTCCCTCTCTCTCTGCTCCCCCCACCACCCCACTCACATTCTGTCTCTCTCTCTCTCTCTTAAAAATAAACATTAAAAAAAATTTTTTAACTAAAAATAAAGTCTGACAGCTTAACAAAAATATAAAATTATGAAGTTGAATTAGAACAATATTTAGGAATATGAGTTAACATTATCACATCCCCACCACATTCATTAGACCAGAATTTCTATAATCATGAAAGAAAATATTCCCAAATATTGGTTTATAAATTTCATGATGTAGAATAAAAAAACCTCTCTGTGTCATTCAATACTCCTTTAAAGTTTAATTTCATACTACTGTGATAACCAAAAAAGGAATGCCCGATCTTTATGCCAAAGAGAAAACTCTCTCCAAACACACACTAATCAAATGTCATGGCTATAGTTTTTTGTTTTTTGTTTTGTCCCATAGCAAATGCAGAAAGTCGATAAAAATGTAAAGGAATGTGGTATTTACACTGTAATTAAAATTCACAAATTCACAGAATATGAAAAATGTCAATGGTAGAGTGATGCCCCCAAGTGGCATAATGATAAATTGCAATACTTTGATGGAAAAGTTAGAATAGCTATATTCCCTTTTGTCAAATTCTTCAATTAAATCTAAAAGTGCATATTACGTAAACCTAGATTTCATAGGGGCTAGTAATAAGTGTCCTGTAGACCACCTCAGACTCATAGTACACCCAAGTCACTCTTTTAACTAGAGAAGAGATCGTCTGGTATATAAAGGTTATGATATACTTTCCTTATAATCTCAAACAGTTAGGGGTATGTCTGCAAAACAATGAAGGGAGTCAGATCTACTTTGATTTATTAAAGGAGAAGCATTCACAACATTATATAAATCTTTTCAGAAAGCATTATTTTCTACCCATCTCTAATATTAACCAATTCCCTATGTTTATAGCCCAGTATGTAAAGTAGAATCTAAAATTTTATGTAACCAAAGTGCTTGGACAATGGGTAGTGCTAATTAATGTGCTTTTCTCACTAACTAAAGATTCAATTGTCAACACTGTGGGGAAAGAATCTTTAAAAAATGAGTTTAGTTTCTGCCTCTGTAACATGTATGAAACATAATCACTGATAAGTTGCTATCTTATATAGCTAAAAAGTCAACATTCTGAGGATCAATTGCTTTTGGACAGTCATAGAGATACAAAAGAATATGACAATAGAATTGTTACAATCTCAAGAAAGATTCTTGAAGAAGATTTTAAAATCACATGCCTGATAGCAGATTGCTTGGAGAGATTTCTCTCTTAAAAGTGGAATACAAAAGAAAAACTTCCTCTTAATAGAGAGTAAAGTTATTGGGTCGTGACTAGATAAAGTTTTGGTAGGTTTCCTTTAATTATTCCTATAACTTGGATTATTTATAAATAAGATGAACCTCAACTGTTACTGAGTGATAATTATATATAAGGTAATGTGATATTCTATATTTTATGCATATATTTACAAATATATCTTATATTTGTTTTTATATTATACATTCCTTATTAGATAATATATGTTTATCTGGATGTTTTATACATACATAGATATTTTATTTAACCCTATTTCAATCCTATGAGGTTTAATACCCATTTTACACATAAGAAAACTGAAGCTCAGATGAGGAACCTGCATAACGACTGGCTTTACATTTGACCCGTTCACCTCCAAACCCTGTGGTCTTAACTGTGACACTTACTGACTTCCTTCTAGCCTTCTAGGATTTTGTGAGCAGCCACAGCCATGATTCTTCATGATTTTAGCAGAGGTGTAAAATCAGATGTCTACAGAGATAGGCAGTGGGTATAAGAGACAGTGAAGAGTGGTAAGACACGGCTAATTGAAGAGTACAGGTTCTGTCTGAAGGGGGCAGCTGCTACCCAGCTCCAGCCCATATTGGCTATATAGCATCAATGTTAGCAAATGTTACCAAATCTTTTTTTTTTTTTTTTTCCAAGAGAAGATGAAAAGCTCAATCTTTCTGAGAATGTACATTTTTAAATACTGGCAACTAATTTAGACTGAAAAAAAATCCCCACTATGCAGGCCAAACAAAACACATCTGAAGGCTGAATGTAGCTTGTATGTAATATGTTGTAGAGATTCTGATGATGAATGATTCCTTTTCAAGAGATTCTACACCAGACTTTTCGGTGTCAAATAATTTTGTCAATTATCCTCACTGTTGGATTCATTCCACAGACTGAGGCTTCATCTGCCATCTTCAGTTCAAATCAGGTATTTTTAGACCAATGCAAGTACAGGAAACGTTATTGGCAAATCACATCCCAACCAACCAGCCCCTTCCTCTCTCATTTCTGCACCCTTCCTCCAACACACGCATATACACTACACTCCCATATACTATGGGTGCATATACACCCATCATCTCAAGTCGGAAGCTTTCAAGTTTGGTCTTCATATATCTTATTTTACATTCCTTTAATCAACTTTTTAGCCCTTCTGTGAATTTTCTTAAAATTCTTCATATTCCTTACTCATTAAAGAAACCAAAATTGGATATGATCTTTATGATGAGAGACAGAATGAGAAAAATGTTCACTTTTAGCCCAGAAGACTGATCTATAGCCTGCATAGTTCCAAAAAGGATCAAAGACATACTGGTTGCTACATTCTTTTTTTTTTTTTTTTTTAAACAAGCTCTAGCCAATTTTATTAACGAAAAATTTTACGTGATTTACTTTTCACCAGTCTGTTCTGGCATGCTTCAAATGATATCAGAATCACCTGGATCAATAATAGCCAGGATGCACACTCTGCAGTATTTCCCACACGCTGTGCCCAATTCAATATTATTGCCGCTGTAGTGATGGACACCAGTTTTGGCCAACATGGCATAGTATTCTATTTCAGATTTCCTCAAGGCTGGGCAGTTGTTGGTGAGGATGACCAGTTTCACTTTGCCATGTCTGATCATTTTCAGAGTCTGCTTGTACCCCAACACGTACTTCCCACTTTTCATAACGAGTTGGAGCCTAGAGTTGATGGACTCCAGCGACTTTTTCGTCTTCTTTGTGGCCACCATCTTCCTGCCTTAGGTGCGGGGCAGACCCAACCAGAAGCAACCGCCAAAATGGCCGGGAGAGAGAAAAAAAAGGTGGTTGCTACATTCTTAAAGGGTCTCATGACTGCCTGCACATCTCACGAATAGTTAATATCAAGCTGAATGATAAGCACCATAGAAATCTTGTGAAAGTAGTTTTACAAGCAGAAATTCGAAGAAAACCTTTATGATCTACTACTCCCTGCACATCCCCTCCCCCTTGAGCAGTAGGCATGTAACCACCAGCTTCATACAACAAAGGTGCAGTGCAGCTCTTTCTGCCCACAGGTCCTGTCCCTGTGCTATAATAAAAGCACCTTTGTGCACCAAAAACATCTCAAGAATTCTTTCTTGACTGTTTGCCCGTGGCCCCACCTCATTTACAATACGATGCACACAAGTCCTGGGTCAGATTTAGGTCTTACTCTCAATGTTTCCATAAAGGTACTCTGGTAATTTTCAGAAATTTATCATCCTGTTCTACATGGCTGGAAGAGCACCTCTAGGATTTATGGAAAAGAAGTCTTTGATAGGAGTCGTGAAACCTGTTCTAAGGACACTGTCGTCATTCCTCATAGAGGAATTCAATGAAAACTATGGATTCTTGATAATTACTTTGTAAAATTCTGGACACAGAGACCATTTAAAAGGTTGAGTTTGAAAATAAAATAGCAGCACCAACATTTACTTTTCTAATTCCTATGTAATATTAAGAAGTAGAAAATGTTTATCACACTGATATTAAATCCAATGAGCAAAAGCTAAAAGAATTTTGAGTTGACTTAAAACCTCCAAATAAAAGAATAGATTACAGGATGGAAATTTGTTTGCCTAGAGTTAAAGGCTGACATCTTGGATCACTTTTACTTCTGCCTTCTCTTTTTTTCCTGTTTCTGACATACAAGACGTACAAGTTTTTTATCCTAACTCCAATTCCAACTAACTTTTCACTGTAGCAAATTCAAACAACTTCAAGCTAAAAATGAAGATTGATCCTTATCTGTAGCAGACATTTTCTCTACCTTGACAGTTTAACAGTCCCATCAAAATCAAAGAAAAGGAAGTAACCAGAGGATCCTCAATATAAGTTAACTTTAGATGGGAGTTCCTGTTTGATTTAAATGTCCTAATTTGAGAGTTGTATGACTACAGACTGAAAAACCCCTCCATAGAAGAAAGCCAAAGAAAATTAATACCATATTTCCTTTTAGTACACCCTATTCACCTCAAGTGTGAATTACCATTTATTTGCATTTCATAACATTTCTAAAACTGCCTTCATTATAAACAATTCTTACTTTCTCATTCAAGAAGTCCCAATCAAGTTAAGTGGAAGCAACGTTGTAATTGAGACTCCGGTATGCATAAAAATCTTATCTCCACTTAATCTACTCCATCTCCCTTCTCTAGGTCGTTCGGGTACTTCACTCACCTACTGAAATGGCTTTAAAAACCTTATCTGGAGACATCATTCCAGAAGCTTTTCTGTTGCTTATTCAATTCTGACCACCTTAAATGCAAAAAGCAAACAGTACTCCATATTCTTAATCAGCTAAGAGCTACGCATACAAGGCAGCCAACTCAAAATGCGTATGAAGTATTTTTACTTACAATTCCTCTCCTTGTTTTGCTTTCTTGTCTGAGACCAGATAGACAGTTCCAAAACTTCCACTACCAAGTTTCTGTTGAACTACGTATCTTCTTGCAATCAAGGTCTTTGGATAAGCAGAAAGGGCTATTGGTCCACTCACACACTTAGTAGCCTCTTGGAACTTCAGCATTGCTCCAAATGAGAGAGAACTAGTTTATTTGTTTATAGAAATTTAACTTCGAGTCTCTTAGGAGATCGTCAAATTAATCCAAGTAGCGTCAGTCAATCCCTGAAAGATGAAAAGTCCAGAGATCAGGTCTAAAGAATGTCGACAGATTCCTAACTATGTGTACGTTTCTGACCGTGATACTTGCACCCTGAGTAATGGATTCAATGACACCACATTTAATGACTTGAGAGAAAAATGTTAAAAGGTAGAGATATTGCAGATTCTAATAGAAGACAGTCACAGGAAGAGAGCCTTCCCTCATACATCTGAATGAATATAGCAAAACTGAGTTACAGTTAATCTGTTTAAGATTTATACTCCCCACTTACTTAAAAAAAATCCAAATTTAAGAACATTATAACTTCCTTAAATCTATACATTTGCATTAATCTTTTTGTAATTCTTTTTAAAAAAAAATTTTTTTAACGTTTATTTATTTTTGAGACAGAGAGAGACAGAACATGAATGGGGGAGGGTCAGAGAGAGAGAGAGACACACACAGAATCTGAAACAGGCTCCAGGCTCTGAGCTGTCAGCACAGAGCCAGACGCGGGGCTTGAACTCACGAACCGCAAGATCATGACCTGAGCCAAAGTCGGATGCTTAACCGACTGAGCCACCCTGGCACCCCAATCTTTTTGTAATTCTTTCTTCCTACCTTATGTCTGTTTTGATTAACAAATAGTGAGTTAGGATTCGGGGCGCCTGGGTGGCTCAGGTCATGATCTCACGGTTTGTGGGTTCAAGCCCCACGTCGGGCTCTGTGCTGACACCTCGGTGCCTGGAGCCCGCTTCAGATTCTGTGTCTCCCTCTCTCTCTGCCCCTTCCCCTGCTCATGCTCTATCTCTCTCTCTCTCTCAAAAATAAATAAACGTTAAAAAAAAAAATAATGAGTTAGGATTAGACTAGAAATCAGCATAGAATTTCTTTCTGTAGACATTAAACTATTGTATTTGCATCTATTAGAATACATGTGAAGAGGAAGAAAGACTTCAGAATAAATTCTTTCCCCTCCTAAACAATTTCTGATCCAGTTTCTGAAATTATTATACACACTATGTAGAGAATAATCTCTCTGGATTGGAAACAAGAAGTGTCACAAATCCAGTTCAAACCAAAAATTGTATTTTAATGATAACTGAATATAAATGTGTTGTAATTCCTCAAGAAACTATAAATGCATAGCAGGATTATGAAAAGTAGGGCTATTCCATATGAGTGTGTGCCCAGTAAAGTCATTTCTATTTCATCAAAATGTAAATGTCTTTAGTAATGATGAAGACTGGGTTTTGTTTTAAATCTATGAAAATATGATTTTAAATTGAAGACTGTCTATGCCTTGGAGTCAAGTTTCCATATGCAACTATTCCAAAGCTGTAAGACAAAAACTGCTTGTGTATAATGATAAAACAAGATGTTATCTGTGTTTTGGGGAATATGACCAACAGGCTTCACATGATGGTGGCAATTACAAAAATCCTCAGAATAGAATATAAATGGTAAATGTCCATTTACAGCATTTTTCTTCTTGAAATAATGCATTAATCAGTTCAGTTTTACCTGATGGCAGTCAGAAGTATTCTAGTAACCAGCTTTAAAAAAAAAAAAGAGACAGAGAGAGGTGCTTGGCTGGCTCATCAGTACAGCATGTCACTTTTGATCTCAGGGTTGTGGGTTTGAGCCCCACACTGGGCGTGGAGATTAGTTAGAAATAAAATCTTAAAAAAAAAAAAAAAAAGGAAAAGAAAGAAACCAAATTATCTTGCGGCTGTGTCTCATGAGAATACTGAAACAACATTAACATTGGGTTAGAACTTCAGAGCTGGTGCCTATACCTCAAAATCCCTGAATAAATAAAAAATTATGTCAGATTATCAAGATCACAGAAAATACTAGTGAAGTCTACTACTGAAAAAAACAACTGGAGAGCAGGCCTCCAGATGTGTATTTTATTTGCTTTCTGTGCTCCCATAAAAGTGATACTTTCTGGCCAAATTAAGCTGTTAAGATAAATGTATGGACTTAACAGCTTTTTCAACTGAAAAGGACCCTTCAAATCACCCAGTAATTCTCCTTATTTTAGAGGTAAGATGAAGGTCCCTGTTTAGTGAGAGACAGAATGGTTCTGAAAGTCCAATTTCCCAGTGGCTCCTATTTGTAAATGAGCTTTTAAACCCAGCAACGTCTAAGCAGTCTGGCCTGGGCCACAGAGTTTCCTTTGGCCCAACCTCCCAGACTCAGCCCGCGCGCCCCCTTCCCCAGGCCACCTTTAGACCGTCGACTCCATTAGTCTCTCTTCAAACACAGAGCTACCCTAGTAGGCAGAGGGCTGTCTAGATTCCAGAACAACCTGTTCTCTTGTCAACGTTCCCTCGCGACCCCCTCAACGAAGGTTGTGAATGAACTTGAGCGCCAGGGACACACTTCTTTATCTCTCTTTGGCGCCTGTCATCTAGTAGGTGTTCAATAAATTTTTTCAGGGCAAACAAGTGTCCAGCCGACCGACTGTTGCCCAAGGGGGGGGCGGGGGGGAGTGTGCGTGGCGCGAGGAGGAAAGAGATTTAGAAAGTTGGATGGGAACCGTATAAAGGTGAGATTACCTCCTTGTGCAACTGACCCTTAGACAAAAGACATGAGAAGGAGTGTTTATCATAGGTTGAAGTCAAATAGTTCTCCTCCCTGAAATGAGAGGAAGCAGATTTGACACCAGATTCTGCTAAAGTACAACGCTAACCTTAAAGGTAAACTTTAACCTTAAGTTTAACATTCCTTGCCTCAACTTCTTTAAAAAAAAAAAAAAATTACACTTTCGCAAAGCGGGTTAACATATTTCGAGGAGGCGCCGGCAACCGTTATTCTCCGGAGACTGGAGCAGATCCGGGAGGAAAGGAGCTGAGGGGAGTGAAGAGGTCGTGGGCATGGAGGCCCAGGGATGCGCATCTTGGCTGGGGCAGCCCGACGCCATCACCTTCCCCGGCTTTGGGGAGCCCGGCACGCCCGGAGGAGCGCCCTTTGCCTTTCGCATACCTTTCGCTGTCGAGGGCGCAGGAGCGGCGGCGCCGGGGCAGGCCCACAGTCCCACCCGTAATTGGGACGTACGTTGGGCAGGTCCCTCGTAGGCGCAACAGCACCGCGGAGCTCCAGGGCCTCCCGGCAAGGTTGTTGGGGACCGTTGCCGGGGAGACAGCGTGAGGCATGCTGGGAAGCCGGGGCGAGGCGGCACAGAGCCGGTCCCCGAGGCGGAAGTGTGCACCGACCCAAATGGGCGGGGAAAGGGGAAGAGGCCCGACCCGCCTGGCTTCACTAACATGACCGCGGCCATTTCGGAGATTACTTCCCGGCCTTCCTTAGCGACCTGACGTCTCCGGGCCCGGGAGCACCTGTTCCCCCGGCGCGGTGTGGCACCACTGGCTTCATGGAACCGAGCTTCCCAGTGACGTCATACGCGGAGGCTTCCGGTTCCCGCTCTTGAGGTTGGACTCTCACGTGCAGGCGTTGCCAGGACTCCCTTGGCTCCTGCAGTCTTTTAGTGGAGGGGCTGGTCCTCTGGGAGGACCGTGCAGGTGGGCTCTGCCGCTGGTCCGGGTAGCGGGTTGTGAGGGCTGGGGTGGCGTGATGTATGAAGCCTGTGTTTGACGACTTACAGCAAACGTTTTGTGCGCCTTTCTCCCATCCAGCCAGCATTTGTTCAACAGCTATTGCAAGGTCCTGTAATTAGTTTAGGATGAGTTGACACGGCCTCCCTCTGTTCGCATGTATTTCACAAGACCCACTTATAAATAAATGACTACTATACTGGATAAGGAAGGGCCAAAACCGGGGTGAATTGAGTTGGGTGCAGAATGCAAAGAGGTGCCCCAGAAGTCTGTAATCCAGATACATATATTTTAATGCAGTGTATTTAAACGTCAAAAATAATGCAAAAGAAATACATGATTGACAAAATCTCATTATTTTAAATAAAGACAGAATCGGTAACCATGCCATGCTGAGCCATATTGGAGCGTGAGGCCAAAGGAAACACTAGTAATACACACCGTATGACTTCAGGTAGCCAGATGGGGAACGATATTCTTGGTACTGAGCCAGATAATGCAAAGATGAGAAGATGAAAAGAGCCTCTGGTTAAGGTGAGACTGGAGAGTTTTAAGTTCTTCCAGGCATGAAGCAGTAATTATCCTTACTCAAAACATTGCCAATTAAGATGGGACCACAAGCCAAGGCCTAAAAGAAATTCCCAGACCCTGATTGTCAGTAAAGAAAAACTGGATCCGTATCATTGACCCTACACACTTTAGTTAACTGAAGCCTTGTGCTCCCTGATTTATTAATTATGAGATCGAGGAGGGTATCATTTTTATAGCTTAAGACGTTTTACCTTGACCCCACAAAAATATTCTTTGTTGGAAGACGGTGACGGTTATCTATCTCAATATCAAAGTCCACAGTAGTCTCTATTAGTCTGTCGGTAATGGACTTTAATGGATTCTCTTTTAGAGCCCCCGTCTCTATCCATAGGTTAAAGTCCATGACACCATTGCACTTGTGCCTTGTAACATACGGGGAAAGCAAAAGAGAATGAAAATGCACTTAGCTAGCCGGTGGTGCCTGAGCATCTAGGTAAGAATTGAGATGCTGATACCTAATATATTGGTTAAAGAGCTGTTCGTGACATTTGCTGTTGGTTTGTGGTGCTGGGAATGATAACTTGGTCCCCAGTAAAGAGCACCAATTGAAAGTGTGTTCCGTTGTTTTAATTAGGCAGTTCTTCAGTCATCATGGGTATCCGAGGACTAATGAGTTTTGTAGAAGATCATAGTAATGAGTTCTTCACTGATTTGAAGGTGCGGGACACAAAAATTGTCATTGACGGCTATGCTCTCTTCCACCGGCTTTGCTTCAACTCAAACTTGGAACTTCGATATGGAGGGGACTATGACTCTTTTGCAGATGTTGTACAAAAATTCTTTGAATCACTGTTTGCCTGTAATATCTGTCCATATGTTGTGTTAGACGGAGGATGTGACATTTCAGATAAAAAGCTTAAAACTTTAAAGGATCGAGCCAGAGAGAAGATCCAGATGGCTCATTCCCTTTCTGTTGGTGGGGGTGGGTATGTGTGTCCCTTACTCATCCGGGAAGTGTTCATACAGGTTTTAATCAAGCTACAGGTGTGTTTTGTCCAGTGCTTTTCAGAAGCAGATCGGGACATTATGACACTGGCTAATCATTGGAATTGCCCTGTGTTATCGTCGGATAGTGACTTTTGCATTTTTGACCTAAAAACTGGGTTTTGCCCACTGAATAGCTTTCAGTGGAGAAATGTGAGCACTATCAAAGGCACACAAGACTGCTATATCCCTGCCAAATGCTTTTCCATTGACGCACTCTGCCGTCACTTCAGCAATATGAATAAAGCTCTCTTACCTCTCTTTGCGGTGCTGTGTGGAAATGATCATATCAATCTACCCATCATGGACACATTCTTAAGTAAAGTCCGTCTGCCTCTTGGAGCTACCAGTTCAAAGGGGAGGAGACACCACCGAGTTTTGGGACTTCTGAATTGGTTATCTCATTTTGCCAACCCTACCGAAGCACTAGATAACGTTCTGAAATATCTCCCAAAAAAGGATCGAGAAAATGTGAAGGAAATTCTCTGCTGTTCCATGGAAGAATACCAGCAATCCCAGGTGAAGTTGCAGGACTTCTTCCAGTATGGTACTTATGCCTGTCCTGCCGCCTTGAATCTGGATTTACCAGAATGGGTATTAGTGGCATTGGCCAAAGGCCAGCTATCTCCTTTCATCAGCGACGCTTTGGTGCTTAGACGGACCATTCTGCACACACAGGTGGAAAATATGCAGCAACCAAATGCCCACAGAATATCTCTGCCCATCCGTCAAATCATCTATGGGCTTCTTTTGAATGCTTCCCCACATCTGGAAAATGTGTCCTGGAATGCGTTGCCTTCTCAGCCTCCAGCTTTCAGCGAAGTGGAAAGGATTAATAAAAATATCAAGACATCAATTGTTAATGCAGTAGAACTGCCCAAGGATTATTCTGACTTAAGCAAATTGACTGAGGTAAGCGTTTGTAACACTAATGTCATTTTTGTAAAGTACTTCATGGGTTAAAATGTGCTTTCATGTATATTATCTCTCGTAATGTAACCAAATGAGGTTGGTTGCTACTCCCCCCGCCCGGTTCGTAGCTGAGAAAGCTAGGACTCAAAATAGGTGAGTGTGTGATACCTCAGCCAGAGAGGTGCAGTGCTAGGACCCAATCGTAGGTCTTTTAGCTCCCGATCTGCCATTTCCACTCTACTTCAGTAGACTGTGTTATCTGTGCAGTTATTACTACTACTCTGTTGACACTAGCTATTCATAAATTGGGGGTGTGTGCCTTTAAAAAAAAAAAAGGCAAAGGAAAAAATTCTGAGCTACAATAACAGTGTGCGTTGGTAGGCATTTGTCATAGGCGTAGCTGATATCTTAGACTGCATCAGATTTCAACTAATAAGATTAATATGCTTGGGTCTTAATTTTCATTTTATCTATGAGGACCTGTTTTTTTAGGCATTAGGTTTATGGCCTCATGATGATTACTTTGATATTGAAAACATGATTCTTTGCCTAATTCAGTGTTGTTTAAACCTGAGTAACACTCAGACCAACCCCCTTTTGAAGGTAAAAAAAAAAATTATGGATCCAAGCGTTTATTTTTTTGTTTACATAAATATATTGAAAATTGCAAATATATATGAAACTGCTTAGACTAACACAATTAAATGTACAGATTAAATGCAGATAAATTTATAATACCAATTGCAGGGCCTATTTGGAGTTTTTTCTTTTGTTTTCATTTGTTTGTTTTTTGAGAGAGAGCGCGAGCAGAAAGAGGGGCAGAGGAGAGAGAGAATTCCAAGCAGGCTCCATGTTCAATGCAGAGCCTGACATGGGGCTCGATCCCATGATCCTGGGGTCATTGACCTGAGCTGAAATCAAAAGTTGGGCGCTCAACTGACTGAACCATTCAGGCACCCCTATTCGGAGTTTTCTTAAATCCAACTAATACTCCGATTCATGAGACTGTCACAGACCACTCCTGGTACCAGTCTACTCAAGGATACAGGATAGCAACCATTGCTTCCCAGCAGGTTTGAATGAAGCTTTTCTTTCCTGTGAGAGTTTTTTGGAACAGTCTACACCACTGGTTCTCCACTGGGGTGATTTTGTCCCCTTACCCTGCCCCCCCTTCCCCGGGGGGCATTTGGCAATGTCTGGAGACACTTTTGATTATCACTTCCTAGGTGGTTGGAGGGGGGGAGGGTGTTGCTACTGGCCTCTAGTGGGAGAGGCCAAGAATGCTGCTAAACATCTTAAAATGCACAGGACAGCTGCCCACAACAAGGAATTATCCAGCCCAAAATGTCAGTAATGCCAATCCCTGGCCTACGGTGCTGAACAGAGAATAACCTCTCTAGTCTCCCCATTAGTACCAGCTCAGGCAGGAGGAAATGACATCCATATTAGCTGGGTACCAGAGCCTCCTTGGCAATGGGGAATGACTACTAAGGGGAACAGGTTTCTCTCCTTGGCAATGGGGAATGACTACTAAGGGGGAACAGGGTTTCTTTTTGGGGTGCCAAATGTCCTGGAATTAGTGATGGTTGCACAAGCTTATAAATATACTAAAATCACCTTGAAAGGGTGAATGTTACAATATGTGAATTATATCTCACTTAAGAAAGAAAAAGTCTCACTGGCCTCCTTCCCCACTCCTTTCTTCTAACAATTCCATAAACATAGTTTCCGAGCTATGCCCCTCAAGGGCTGTGCCTAATTACAAGTCACTGCACTCAGAGAAGCCCCATGATACGATGTCCCCATCTGGTGTTTATGGTTCATTTACAGTTCAAATCTAGATGCAGTTTTACAAGAGTCCTTTTTACCATGCCAAGTAACACAGCTAACTTTATCACATTTCTAGGGTTTCAGAACTAGAAAGTTGAGCATAAGTCAAATTCCAAACAGAAGGGATTTGTTTAAAACTTTACCCACAGCAATAAAATTGAAATTAGCAGAATTCTAAAGGGTGACGTTTTGTTGCAATTACATTTCTCCTCACAACATAAATGGTGCTGTGGAGAGTTTTTCTAAAACTTTTTATGGCTCTATTGAAAAACGATGTACAGTGAAGGGCCCATGTTTAAAGTGTGCACTTTGATGAGTTTGATGTATGTTTACGTCTGTGAATCCATCCTTGCAATTAAAATAACGAACGTATGCATCACTCCGAAAAGTCTTCCTCCCTGAGTACGAACACACAGCGAAGTACACAGATGAGTTGTAGAGCTTGATGAATTGTCACCAACTTGACACTTCCATGTAAACAATGTCCAGATGAAGACTCATTATCAGCATCCCAGCAGCTTTCCCATTAGGGTCCATTTCCAGTACCCCCCTCTCCCACCCCCCTGTAATCACTATCCGGACCTGTAATAACACTGAATAGTTTTAACTGTTTTTTATATTTTTATAGATATGGAATCCTATAATGTGAATCCTTTCATCTAGCTTCTTTTATTCAAAGTTCGTGAGGTTTAGATCACTGTGAGTAGCTGCAGATCACTTGTTTCTCACTGCCGTATGTTACCACATTGTGGAAATTTACCACAATTGATCTTTCCATGTTGCAGGTGATGGGCATTTGGGTAGTTTGCAGTTTGGGGCAATTATGAATAGTGCTATGAACATGCTAGTGCACATCGTTTCTTGAAAATATGGATACTCTATCTGTTGCAGATACTACTAAGAGTGGAATTGCTAGGTCGTGGGATATGCATGTTTAGTTTGCAAGATATGTTGCCAAATGGTCTTGCAAGGTGGTTTAACCATTTAGTATTCCCACCAGCAGCTTATGAAAGTTTCTCTCTACTTTACACCCTTGCTGACACCTGGTATTTTTTTATCCTTAAAAAAAATTTTTTTTTTTTAGCTATTCTGATGGATAGTGGCATCATTTTAACCAATTTGGTGGGTGTTAATTTGTATTTCTCTGATGACTTATGTGAGCACCTTTTATGTATCCATTGGACACATGGATACTCTGTTATAGAAGTTTCTTGTTCAAGGTCTTTTGCCCATTTTTCTGTTGGCTTTTTGCTTATTTGTATATATGTGTCCTTTGTCAAATAATATGTATTGTGAGCAGACTCTTGCATAGTGTAGGTTGTCTTTTCACTGGAGTATGTTTTGATGAACAGAATCTTTAAATAGAGTCCAATTTAAATTTTTATTATTTATAGCTATCACTTCTAAAACCTACTTAAAAAATTATTACCTACTCCAAGGTCATGACAGTTTTTTTGTCTTTCATATTTAGATCTACAGTCTATCTACAATTGATTTTTTTTGTGTATGGTGCAACATAGGATCAAGGCACTTTTTCCCTCATATGAAAGAAAATCCAGCTGAGTCAATGAGTGTAACATGCTGATTATACTCTTTGCTAAGTGGAGATGACAAGTGTTCTCATCACTTACCTGTATTCAAAGTAGGGTGAAATTCTGGTTCACTTTCTTTGTGGTCGTATCTTTCAGCTTTTCCTAGGCATAAACTAATCAATCCTGTACTTAGCTCAGTGTTGCTAGCTCTAATTAGCCCATGATAATTCTTTTTTCTTATTTATTTTTGAGAGCAGGAGAGAGGCAGAGATAGAGGGACAGTGAGAGAATCCCAAGCAGGCTCTACACTGTCAACACAGAGCCTGACGCAGGTCTCGAATTCACTAACCATGAGATCATGACCTGAGCTGAAATCAAGAGTTGTACCACTCAACCAACTAAACCACTCAGGCACCCCCAATTCTTTTTTTTTTTTTTTTTCTTTGAGAGAGAGAGAGAGAGAGAGAAGATATGAGTGGGGGAGGGGCAGAGGGAGAGAATCCGAAGCAGACTCCATGCCGTCAGCCTGGACCCCAACGTGGAGCTTAAAGCACGAACCATGAGATCACGACCTGAGCCAAAATCAACAGTCAGACGCTAAACCGACTGAGCCACCCAGGCGCCTATAGCCCAGGATAATTCGAAATGGTATCAAGTACAAAATGTGATTCCAAAGACAAATGCAGGTATAAGAAAAATCTTGTGATAGTTCTCTAGTCATTTTGTTTTTCTTAACATGAGGCAGTAATAATACTTTATCTGCTTTGTGCCAACGGTTTGTAATAGCAACTTTATACTTATTTCTCACAGTAACCACATAGGATAGGGTTTTCATTTGGTTATTAGCTGCAGTGGATAGAGATCCATTCAGGTTAACCAATGAGAGGCTAATTATAAGCAGAGATGCAAGTGGGTCTTTCTTTGGGAGTAAGCGCCACAAACCAGCCTCTCTCTGGATGTCTCTGCTTCTCTGTGGGATCTTCTTCTACCGGCTTGTGCTTTCCTTCCCCTCTGGGGTAAGGGGAAGTTGTCACTGGGCTAAAACCTAACCAAATTTAAGGGCTGTAAGCAGAGTCATTCCTCTTTTGGAAGGGGCTAAGAACTGGTGGGTTCCATGAAACATCTTGTGTAATTCATTGTAATGCCCATTTACAGATAATCAGACTGACGGTAGAAAAGCTCAGAAACTTGCCCGTTGAATGCTGTACAGTTAATGAGAGACAGAACATTTCTAAAGTCGAAGCCCAAACCCTACTTTGTTCATAAAAATTGTAATTTGTAATTGAATTGTAGACAATTCAATAATTTAAGCATTATATGTCAGAAAAGAATTCATTGTATTTTCTTAGCTTTACTTGGTGTATTTTCCTACCAGTTGAGATCATGTTTTAAGTACTTGTTATTTCCTGTAAGAGTGATTGCTTAGACTGTAAAGCATCTTGCATATTTCAATTTTAAAAAGTTTATCACAGTATCGGGGTGATACTGTCGTTCAGCTCAGTTAAGCGTCCAACTCTGAGTCCGCTCAGATCATGATCACAAGGCTTTGTGGGTTTGAGCCCCATGTTGGGCTCTGTGCCAACAGCACGGAGCCTACTTAAGATTCTGTCTCCCCCTCTCACTGTCTCTGCCTACCCGCCCCCCACACTCATGCTCTCAAAAAAAAAAAAAGTTTTATCACAGTATCAGAAGTTTAAAATGAGTTGTATAAATTATATTTAATGCTTTCATGCATCGATGGTTAAACTATTTTATCAATTATGATGTTTTGTTTCAGGTTGCCATGTCCATATCCCAGCTGTCAACACACTGATTTGACTACAAACTAGGTTTTAGGTACTGAAAAATGTGTCTCATCCTTACATAAAGTTAAGAAAGAAATCCTTTTCTGGCTGCATGCAGACACTAGGAACACCAGTTTTTTCTTTCTTCAAGTTTGATGGTAAAGTCCTCCTGAAGGTGCCCTGTTAATAGTACAAATTTCCTTATTTGTTTAAGTGTGTGACCTAGAAGGTCCTTATGGTTCTTAAGATTCATTAAGGTAAAGTTATTTTAGGAAGCCCAAACCCCTCATAGCTGTTAACTCCCTTTTATTTGAAGTGTACTCTAACGCATGGAGTAGAAGTGAGTGGGGTGAGTTAGTGCAAGCACAATGCAGGTAGTCCTTAAATATTCCCATCTCCCTTGAATATACCTCTCACCTACAAGCAGCCACCCTGGAACAATCCCTGTGTAGGAAAACAAAAAAACAAAATAAAACATTCAACTGGGTAGGGACATGAGACAAGACCCAAACAAATAGAAGGCTGTATGATATGCCACAGAGAGTGCATATAATCTAAGTTTGCCTTCCAGAGGTGATCAGAAATGGCATCGTGAAGAAGGTAGGGCCTCTGTAGTCACTGGCAGTTAAGAATAGGGTTGAGTATAGATCTTTGTCTCTCAACGCAGAATAGTTAAAATGCAGATTCCTTGGTTGGTCTCACATTTACTGAATCAAAATTCAGGGTGTGGGACCGGAGGACTGAAATTTTTAAGCTTCCCAAGTGACATGCACTGAATATGTTCACCAGCCTACATGGAGGGTGGAGTGACATGAGCAAGGGCCGTGTAGTGGGAGTACACAATATATCCATTCAACCATATTATTAAGCACCCAGTGTTTTAAATGCTTTGAGTGTGGCTAATTTCTTTCTTTCCACAGGAAGGTAAGAAACTGACAGAGCAATTCATCTGCACTAAAGTCTCTTTATACTTGGGGGGGGGGGGGGTGGGGGGAGAGACATTCCGCAAAGTAACTTGCGGGATGTTCGGTATGTATTTTCAGCTCTCCTTGGCCAAAAGGCAGATACTTCTGTTAGAAACCCTGAAGGTGAAACAGACCATCCTGGAGCCAATCCCTTCTTCATTGAAGTTGCTCGTTTCAGTCAGTTGCTACTGGTTGCAGCACACAGAGGCCAAGGCAAAGCTACATCACCTGCAGGCCTTACTGCTAGGGATGCTGATGGGGCCCTTGCATGTCATAATCAACAGCCCTGGTAGGTATCTGGAAATTCCAGGAGTAAAGTTTTGCACACTGCTTGCATATAATTGCAAGTTTAAAGAAACAAACAAAAATATTCTTCGTTGTTTACTCCCATCGGTTGTATTCAGAACTTAGGGGTGGAGCCACCAAAATATCATTCATTCACTGGCAGATGTTTTTGAGCACCTCTGTGTGCCAGGCTCAGTGCTGGAGTGCTTGACTCCAAGGGCACAGCAGTGAAGGTATGCTGCTACTGCCTCGTCCCACGCGAAGTGTGCATGTGTAACGTGCCAGTTACATTCTGGACTCCATGTACCCTATCCCTATTCCCGAGCATCAATACAGTGGCAAGATCATCACTAGAAATTTATGTAAAATTGTCCATCGGTAAAGCTTCTGAATTCCTACAGCCACAGGAAATATTCGTGCTTGTGCTGTTGTTTTACTTTTTCTCCACTGTAAGTTTCAATTAGTGTGTTAGTGATGACAGAAATAGTAACTTTTTTTTCTGTTAGAGAAATACCCTTTAAGGTAGTTTCAGCTGCATGTAAGTATCAGGTGAAATAAATGCTCATGTCTTGGAGCACTTCAATTCTTTAATAGAATTATTCCCTTTAAAAGATTATGAATGCTGTAACTCCTTATCTAAACACATATAACAATCACCACACCCAGAACAGTGCTGTCTGATATCTAATCTAATGGCCACTAGCCACGTGGGGCTCTTTAAATGAAAACTTCAGCTTCTTGACTTGGCCACATTTGAAGTGCTCAGTAGCCACATATGGCTAGAGGCTACTGAATTGGACAGCAGAGACACAAAACACTTCCGTCATTGCTGAGAGTTCTGTTGGACAGTGCTACACTGGAGTTTACTTTTTAAAACACATTAAAGGAAAGAGTGAACTGGTACAGACTCCAGGACACCCCAAGTGTGAGAATAGTTGTCAGAAGCGACTCTTCTTCTAAGAGCCAAATGAATGAGTTAACGCCACTAGTGAAAACACAACTTTAGGGTATTTCCACCCATTGAATAGTAACTGTAGTTTAAGAACATTCTCAGAGCACAAGCCTGTTAACTTTTTACCTGAGTCCAACAGAAGGGGCACGTCAAGGGTCTGTTTCTTTTCTTTTAGGAATTGTGGACCCTGCACCCAGGCAGGCTCAGTGCCTTGCTGCTCGCTAATGGGTAAAAGGTGGGCCTCCTTTTTATTACTTTCAAGTTGGTCCAATATCATTTTGCGCGCCCCTACTCAAACCTGCAGGAGCTTACAGCTGAACGCAAACAGCACTCCTCATTGCCTAGGCTTGTTGCTTCTTGCCTCTTAACCTCCGCTATGTGAAGTAGATGATTTACCATATTCTCGAGTCAGTCATGCTTCTGTTTTCCTCCCATAAAGCAGAGGTTAAAGTGTGCTTTGAACACAGGCTGTGTAAGTGCACTATAGCAAGGGGCGGGTCTCCATGGAAGGAAACTTAGTGAACGAGAACAGTGAAGAGAAGGATATTTAATAGTAATTTGTATTTTTCAGAGAGACAGAATTTGGGTTTGGAGAGTTCAGAAGCAGATGTATTTTAAGTCAGAGATACTATTTTAAGGAAAAAAATAATTTAGGGTTGAATGAAGTTAGGTTGTCATTAAAAAGGCATTTCAGTATAAATATTTCAATGTATACAGCAAGGCTTTTACATTGACGTTAAAATAGTAAAGAGCCAGAAGAGAAAAGCATTTTGGTTATTTAAACTAATTTTTTTCTTTATGGAATTCAAAGTTTTATAGAGAGAGAAAATTACAAGCTATACAGTGTTTTTGGAAATACTGCCCTCAGGTTGTTTCTTTGTCTAGATAAGGAAGGTCTGCGGGAGGATGGTGCTAGGATGTTGTATGAAGAGTTCCAGAGAGTGAAGGAGCAGACACGGCCGGGCACGAGACTGGACTTAGACACAGCTCACATCTTCTGTCAGTGGCAGTGCTGTCTGCAGATGGGGATGTATCTCAATCAGCTGCTGTCCGCTCCTCTCCCGGAACCAGACCTAACTCGGTAAGCACCACGGGAAACTAGTTCAGATGGCTGCACACAGAAGTAAATACTTTTATTTATACTTAAAGCAAATAAATTTCTAAAAATTAATCTTAGTATAATTGGTCTTGGATCGCTATTATAGCTGAAGAGCTGGAAACATATAAATTTTTGTCGATATTCCCAAAGAAAATTGCCATGATTAGATCAAAGATTAAAAAGCCAGTCCCTTAAAGTAAAAAAAGAGGCAGTTGTTGGTAAGATAGAACTCTTTCCTTCATTTCTCTCAGCCCTTTGATCAAGTATCACTTTATAAAGCCTCTTTCTGATTATCCTCCTGGAATATTACTCTCTACTTCCAGTCACTGTAGTCCTATTACTCTTTTGGATTTTTGTAATTGCATTTCTTAACACGTGGCATACTGTTCATATACTTGTTCAAATATTTATTAAATGCCTACTCTGTGGTAGGGTGTAGTGAACAAAATATTTCTTTTTAATCTCTGCCGTCACGGAGCTTTTATTCTAGTAAGATGACTCCTAGACACTTAAGTGGACTTTATTTAGGGTTTTTATTTTGCCAGGTGAGTATGAAGAAGGGAGAGGCAGCCTGTATGCCAGGAAGGGATTATCATGTTTGAGTATGGAGTTTAAGCTGGTAAGAAAGAAAGGATAGCAGTAGGGTGTGGGTACTACGTTCAGTGGATTGGACATCTAGGAGATCCCAGAGGGAGGGAGAGAGGAAGAATAAAGGGGAGATTGTTAGCAAATGGAGTGGAGATTGGAGATACACTTTGTCTCTCTCCACTTGAATGGAAGCTCTGTGAGGAAGGCACTTAGCTATTTACTTTTGTAGCCCCAGTGCCTAGCATTTAGGAAAAACTCAAATGTTTGTCAAATAAAAGAATGATGTATGTTTGGAGGCATATAAAATCTGCTGGTGTGACTTTTAAGTGTTTTAAGGTATAAAGCTTCCTAGCAGTAAATAGTGTTAATACATCTCTGGACCTGATAATCTGAGTCAACCCTAGAACCTTCTACCCAATAAGATTAACTAGCCTTTGACCTATGGATTCTTTATGCCTTTCCTTTTTATTTATTTATTTTTATTTGTCTTTTTTGTGCCTTTCATTAAATAATTGAGGTCATTCTAGACTGGATCCTCTCTAGCTACCACAAATCCCTTTACGACAAAACAGGGGAAAAAACAAGACCAAACAGTTCTCTTCATAATGATTTCAGCAGGACTGTTTTTGCATCTCAGCTTTACTAAAGCTTTTTAAATGATGGTCTTACACTGATTAAATGATGGTTCTGCACTAGTTGCTAAGGCACCAGTTGATCAACTCTGGCAGTGAGTTATGTATTAAATTTGTGGCTTCCAGTTAACCACATCTTACATTCCTGCAGTAGATTCTCAGTGCAAGTGAATCAGTGAGCTTGCAAACAATGCCACTAAATTTTCTCATATTTCAGCAGACTGCCCATCTGGTTTATCAGACATTTTTAATTCCTTTTCTTTGAAGTGGTAAGAGGCCTGCTCAACTTTCAGCTGGTTGCAGAACCAGCAGGCATCTATCTCATTTGCTGACAAAGAGTTTTTAAATATCACCAGCCAAATTTGTACTAACAACTCAGTTCCTTCCTTCAAGGAACAGGTTTTTAAGTAATTTTAGTACTAATTGTATTGAAGAGCTAAGTGTTTAGCTGCATTTATTAAAGCCATGTTAACGAGCAAAGTTCTCCACTGAACGTATGCTTTAACAACACTCTTTTCCTCTCCCTTGAGACAGACTATACAGTGGAAGCCTGGTACACGGACTGTGCCGACAACTGCTAACATCGACTTCTGTAGAAAGTCTCCTGAGCATGTGCCCTGAGGCGAAGCAACTTTATGAACATCTGTTCAATGCCACAAGGTCATATGCCTCTGCCGAATTATTCCTACCAAAGGGTAAATCAAATTCAAAAAAAAAAAGGCACAAGAAACACGGTACCAGCTGGTCAAAGAACAGAGTGGGAACCACCTCAGACACTAAATGCTGGTACGAGGGAAGCAATCGGTTTGGGCTACTAACGGTTGAAAACTTGGAAGAACATATTGAGCTCTCAGAGCTTGAATAAACTCGGTCTGCAACAAGATGTACAATTTTTTCTTTTTTTTTTAAAGTAGGCTGCACACCTAATGTGGGGCTTGAACTCACAACCCTGGGATCAAGAGTCCCAGATGCTCTACTGACTGAGCCAGCCAGGCACCCCCAGATGTGTAATTCTTAAAACTTTGATTACTTCCCTTCAAATGATTAACTTTTTTCTTTACAACTAATCTGTTAGGGGATAAACACTCTAAGAGGCGATCTTTGAATATGAGGGTATTTTGTATTCTGTTTTTAATAAATACAATCTGATTTAAGAAACTTCTGTATTTTCTTAAACACACTTGAAAGCATGTTTGTACTTCTCATTCCGTTTTAGGAAGTTAATAAGTCTATAGCCTTTACATTGCAGCAACTCAGCCAGCTATGTTTTCAAAAAGAATATAAGTTCTGCTTCAATTATTTCCCATAAGCAGAAGCTGGGTTATTATCATTTCAAAACATTTTTTTCCCAAATGTTTCCTCTTCATCCTTTATGCTGAAAGATCTGAGCCTTAGAAGAGAGAAGTTGAGGATGCCAGACAGAAGGTAAACACCTTTAGTACTAGGAAAATGAGACCCATGGCAGGCTTGAGCAATACTTTATATGCTCCAGGTTTTAAAGCAGAAGTTGAAATTGTAATGGCTCCAACAAATTAAGAAATAGCATCCTGAGCTCCTAGATCTAGAGGAGAAGGAGGAAACACTATGAAGAAATTAAAATATTAGTGATATATGCAGCAATACCAGAATCTTAGGCCATTTTTTTATACTGCAATTATTGACCTATTAATGGGATATGAAACCAATGAGTCATAACCAGTATTTTTTAAGTGGAAATCATTAGGCATGCATATCATATATTAAATGGTTGTACAAAATGTATTTCTTACTGTGGATTGCAGTCAAAAGACTTTGAAAGGCACCGCTCTGGAACACACTAGAGGCTGCTAAAATTACAACTACCAATAGAATTGGGAAAGTGCTGGCCAGTTCCAAATAAAGAACTTGAAAATAAACAAGCAAGTGGAATCAATCTAATTGGGCAAGATCTAGAGATCTGAAGGTGTATTCCCAACCTTTATTTTATTTCTATGCATACAAATTGTGTTTTTCCTTTCTTCTGTACTGTCTCACTGGGTACATTCCATCAGTAAGAACCCTAAACACAGTTTTAAGCTGCCATGTTGAACAGGCCTATATTCAGTTCCTAACATCTGGCAAACAAGTCTTTCCACTTCCCTAGTGAGAACCATACTCTTAGGGGAGTACGCCTAGCATCAGCCAGTGTTCTATACACACTTTCCAAGTGTTTGCTGGCTTTAGCCATTTATAAAAGACAAAAACACAGTCTTATTTGTTCCTAAAGTTTTCAACCCTAAAGACTGGCTTCTGTTTCAAATAAAGAGTTCTTGAAATAAAACTTTTGTTTACTTTAGGAGGAGTGCATGGGGCTCTGTACTAAGGTGGTTTTTATGTCTCTAAAGAGCTGATTCTTCACAGGATAATCAAAAAAGCAGTCATATGCTCTATTATTGATACATGTTTTTCCAACAACTAGATCTAGGCACATCTAAGTAATTACAAGCATATTAAGTCCTTTGTTGTATCAAAATTCTTTTTCTTGATTCCTGCAGTGGGGGCCAATCTGGAAGTTAGACCAGTATGAATGTCCTATTTCCTGGCTTTATCATCAACCCTGCCTTTGCAAACGACCAACCTTGCATGAAAGACTATTTCTACCTCCACTTTGGCAAATAAATGGTTTGATAGGCACCCAACCAAACAGTGTATAGGCTACAGAGTTTAATTACAAGTCAATTATATCATTCATCTTTTTCTTTCATTAAAAGGAGTTTTTCAAGCAAAGGGGCCCTCCTTCAGTAGACATAAGAAGTCAGGTTCCCTTCTCTAGCCATTATAATCAGGGCCATTTACTTAAAATTATCCACCTAGCCTTCCAGTAAAGGAGTTAAAATCTAATAATGTCCATCGACTCTTACTCTCTGAGAATTAAGGCGTTACCCCACCCCATTATATATCTTATCTTGGGTGTATGAAATGAGAGGTCATAAGCACTCCACAGGGTATCTGAGGGGTTTACCAAAGAAATACGATATAGAACCTGATCCCCAAAGTCATGCTTGTGCAAGCTGTTTGGTGAGACAACATACAATGAAATAACAAGAACATTTTATGAAGCAATCTGTCAACTACAAAATGGCAAAGTGAAACTGAATGCTACGATAAAGAGACAGGAGTCACCAGGATGAGGAGAGGTTAAGTCACAAGATTCTCAGCTTTGGCTTCTGAGCTTGGCTTTAAGAGACAGGGATGTAATTCAGAGGAGATGCAGGGGCAATGGAAACACCTCTGCAGAAGCAGAATGTTATACATTCCACATTCCACTTGGAAAATTTGTTCCCTGTTTTTAATCATGTCTTTAGGTCTTGCTCTTTCTGATTCAATTCTAGCTAATCAAAGCTCACCCGAGGCTTTGGAAATGTAAGTCTTCAGTTACCAGTTTAAGTATGAAAGGAACTCTGGACAGCTTTTTTAAATGAGTAAATCTTAGGAGTAAAGTTGGAAGAAAAACACTATAATATAACCATGTTCTGTGTCTAGTTGTGATAAAATTATACTTCAACTTTATTGGTACAACCCCTTTTTAAGATACCTAGACCTAGAAAGTTTAATGTATGTATCCTGTAAATATAAACCCTAAAGGCATTTCATGATGATTGATCATGACAAAAAATTCAAATTAATTTTAAGATTTAAGTTTGTATTTATAATTCAAATTAATTATAATTTTAGAAGATAAAGACCTTTATAGCTAGAAAGATCTTGGAATTATCTTTTCTTCCTCTGTGCATAAAATAAATGAAGAATTATGCCTCAGTTACCCTATCTATAAAATGGGGATCAGAATACTTTCAAGTGTCACATAAAGATAAAATGACATGTACTTTTAAATTACTAAGCACAGTGCCTGACACTAACAACAGTAGTAAATGATAGCCATTATTGTTACATCCACACAAGAAAACCAACAGCAAAGCAAGGGCTCTGGGCAGGAGTGAGAGAGGGCTGAGCAGAAAGATCACCACCATGAGACCAATGGCTGCCAGAGATAATGGCAGAAATTCTGCAGAGGCAAGGAGGTCACCACTATCAAATATGGTGAGAAGGGCAAGAACATGAAAACAGCAACTTCAGCAGAGATGTCAGGCTGAAGCCAAACTAAAAAGAGAAGTGCCAAGAGAATGTGAATAAGCAGCCAAGCTCACTCAACCTCAGAAAACAGGGGGGAAAGACCAGAAGGAACAACGATCCCTATGGGTATTTGTGCCCTTCCTGCGCTTTTTTCTTGCTATCGAGGAATTTTCTATATTGCTTTTGAAACCGAATTTGAAATATACTCGGTTTTAAAACTATGTGTAAAGACAGAAAAAAATGAATAGCAGATATGCCTTACCCCATAATCCTAAGGAGGCCAAAGTCAGTTTCCCCCTCTCAGTGAGATTTCCAGACTTCACTGGGTACCACCACTCCCTAGTACATGGTACTTAGCTGGCTGGCACACCATGAACCCAGAGGAGCCCTGGAAAGCAGTCACCTCCAAGACCAAGAGAAGCAATTTCACTTCCCTAAAAGGACAAACTCTGTCCTTTTAGTACCAGACTCCAAATATAGTGACCTTGTATTTTTAGTGAGGTGGACATAGGGTACTTGGTATTTACTGCATGTCTTACATTGATGCATTTCAGTCAAGACAGCTGAAAATGATTCTGCACCTTGTATCTACTTGAAATTAAATACTATTTATTTTATAAAGATTATTAAAAAGATGCCTCCCCACTTTCAGCAACAGCTTTCTGAATAAAACGGTAAGCTGCTTTGGCATTTCTCTCCAGGTCTGAAATATGCTAAAATTCAAGTTCATTCAACTATAAAAATTCTAAGATGAGGACCTCATGCTGAGGAAGAATGTTTTAAAATTCAAAGGCATGACTGCACCAGGCCATGTATCAGTCTGTTAAGAGGGGAAAATAGATGAATGAGGTAATACATGGAAAAGAATTTCTAGCTTGTTTCATAGGATCTAGTTTTCAGAAAGAAAAATCAAACTTCACAGGAATGTGTTATAATACACATGCAATCACTTTTATTCCTACCTAGTCTTGATAACATTTTAGATATCTGGTTAAAATAGATAAATCATTCTCTCAATATTTATATGTGTACATATATGTATACACACATACATATACACATATACATATTTTAACAAATAATTTTCTCATTATGATTTTGGGAGACAGTTGGGAGATTTCTTTGTACAATATAATTCACTGTCGTCAGGATCAGGAAACACCTAGGAATATTTTTGTAAAAACAAAAAACAAAAAACAAAAAACTGATCAGAATGTATTAATATTGGAATTTTGATAATTTAGAAGACTGAAACATTTGACTGTGAAAAAATTGAGCCAATATGATCTAGCATACAAGATTAGGAAATCTTTTCCACTGTGTTTTTTCATATAATTGGTGCTTTTTGGAGGATGAACTGAGGTGCTGTTTCTTCCAGGAAAACTGCTGTATGTCGATCTGGGCATTACCCTCCCCGTAACTTCTGTCTGATTCATGTGTGTTACACATTATGGGGGGATAAATCAAAGGATGTTGATAGGGAAAACAGAAAGTCTCCTTTCCAGTGTCTCAATGCTTGCTAACATGGATACAGAATAATAAACTATATTCAATGATACGGAGGGGTTATATGTGGATTAATCCACCTTTAGAAGAACTTGCTCTGATGTGGGAGCTTTTTTGAGTGAATACTTACTAACATCACTCTGAAAAAACGGTGTTTATAAATGTATCAATGAGGGGTGCCTGGGTGGCTCAGTCGGTTGGGAGTCCGACTTCAGCTCAGGTCATGATCTCGCAGTTGGTGGGTTCGAGCCCCACGTCGGGCTCTGTGCTGACAGCTCAGAGCCTGGAGCCTGCTTCAGTTTCTGTGTCTCGCTCTCTCTCTGCTCCTCCCCTGCTCATGCTCTGTCTCTCTCTGTCTCAAAAATAAATTTAAAAACCTTAAAAAAATTTTTTTTTAATAAAAATAAAAAATAAATAAATGTGTCAATGAGAAATGCTATAAATTATATGGTAAAATTATTATGCTAAAATTGCTATGGTTATACAACATTTTTGTGCCTTCATAAAATACTGGCAGGAACCTCTCTGTTTTCCTATTTCCTATCCAGTTGTGATTCATTTGTGTAGGGTGAGGTGTAGTTGGGAATTAGGGAGCCAGGGGTTCTGTTGTGGATACGTTAAGTTTTAGGCGCTTAAGTGAAAACATCTGCTGGGCAGCTGGATCTATGTCTGAAACCTACTTTAAAGTCTTTGGGTGTTGAGATTATAAACTATTTTCCTCCTCCTCTATGTAAAAACACCCCCAGTGAATATGTTGTGCTATTTTATGATCAGAGAGAGGCAGTAGTTGATGCCTCTAGGAAGGATGGCATCAAGAGAGCAAGATTCTGGGGGCGCCTGGGTGGCTCAGTCGGTTAAGCATCCGACTTCAGCTCAGGTCATGATCTCACAGTCCATGAGTTCGAGCCTCGCATTAGGCTCTGTGTTGACAGCTCAGAGCCTGGAGCCTGCTTTAGATTCTGTGTCTACCTCTTTCTCTGCCCCTCCCCTGCTCATGCTCTCTCTCTGTCTCAAAAATAAATAAAAACATTAAAAAAAAAAAAAGAGAGAGCAAGATTCTGATGTTGCCTTATCTTGTCCCAAGAAACTACGGAAAACAAGAGGTAAAAATGGGGGTGGGGTGGGAGCCTTTGTTGTTGAAATCTGAGAATGGTGATGTCCACAAACTAAGTTTCCAATCACAAAGTACTATAGCCCTTCAAGCTATAAGATGTATGAACTGTGTTTTAAAAGACGAACTAAAGAAACTGACCCTATTATAATAACCATAATCTATTTCACAATGTGGTAAGTCTGACCTTTCGGAGGAATCCACTAAGAAATATTATAATTTTACCTTCAAAATATGATAAATACTATGCAAGTATATTTTGGTTTGGAACATTCTGTTCTGAGAAAATGAGAGTGTGCATTTTCCTCTAATACTGCGCTGACAAGGATATTTTGGTTTCTACCATTAATAAAATTCATCTTCCCTAGCAGGATGATATACAAAAGTCTACTCAAATTAAGCTTGTTTCTGTGTATGTGTTAGGAAGAAACAACCAATGAGAAGGAAGTCCCCACTTGTGTGTGTGATGAAGAGCACAACTCAGATGGGACAACAGATCAGAACTTTCTACCCAATCATCATAAGAACAAGGAGCCTTGGTGCTGAGGTGGGACTGATTACAGTGGGCACTTCCTCCCTGTTGATGATGATGTTCTGAGAACAGACTAAGACTCTGACTTCCTCCACATAGGAGCCTTGATGGAGACTCAGAGGAGTCAGTAACATCAAATTTGCTATCAAGTTCATCCATCCCAGAGATAATATCCTGTTAGAGGTTAGAAGGTAGAGAAAATTGACGCCACTTCCTTGCTAGTCCAATGAATGCAGTGCATAGGCCTATTTGCCTCTTTTTGAATATCTATATGAATAGGCAGCCTTTTTCTATAAAGGGCCGGAAAGTAAATACTCTAGGTTTAGTGAGCCATATGGTCTCTGTTACAACTACTCACTTCTGTTGTAGCATAAAGCAGTGATAAATAATGCATAAATGAATGTATAAAACTGTGTTCCAATAAAACTTTACTTACAAATCCAACAGCAGACTGATTTAGTTTGTCAACTCCAAACTAAATCAACAGCCCATGTGGGTGACTTAGGCAAAGATTAAAATAAACTGTTTCCCTAATTTGTAACACACTGGCTAATTCATGGGCCATCCAGACCTGCTCCCTATATAAAGATGGTCATAAATTCTAAGGCAATCCTATTATATAACCATATTGATGAATATGAGAAACATGAAAATATATTCAATTATAACTCCCTACAATTGATCTAATAATGCTTAAATATAAAGTCTGTCATGCTTTCCTATCAAGCAAACATTTTTTACAATCATCTATTTGGTTGGGGTCTGTATAAATAGCTCCAAAGATAGTATTTTGGCAGACTCATAAGTTGTTTCATATTGTGCTTTTAAAATGCAGACTTGATGAAAAAGAACAAATGGTCAAGGCATTACAGTATTTTCTTTATGACCATAAGATGGCACCAAATTGTTACTATTCAACTAACAAGCACTTCGGCATACTTATCATAGGAAGGCCTTAATAGAAAATTGTTTTTAATGTAGTTGAGTAGATTAGTATTTTTTAAAAAAGCACTGTATTTAAAAAAAAAAAAAAAAGCACACTTTGTTTACAGTTAAAAGCTAGAAATACTTGGAACACAAAATGGACCTCCAGGCTCATGCAGAACCACTCGACCAATTTCTGGCACTATGTGCTGTTAAGACTGTGAGATACGGTTTCTACCCAAAGGGTTAGAACAATTCAATTATTGCTGAAGAAATAATGGTGATGGGGCAACCCTGATTTTGATACGAAAGGCAGTTCTGCCAGGTCTAACAGCCATGGGACCAGCACAGAAATGTGGTCCTTTGCCCAGAATATTTGTCAATTTGGCTAGATTCCAACCAAAAGGGAAAGAAACAGCAAGGTCAGGTATGTTCAGTGTTCTGCACATGAAACACTGTCTACCTGGGGCAGCTGTACAAATGCAGGCAGGTACCACACTCGCAAATACTCAGGAGCACTACCAGGTTTAGGTCAGAAAAGAATTTATAAAGAGCAAAACTGATGGCTCAAATCATTTTTTATTTTCCTCCCCAAACTTCACCACTTAAACTTACTTTGAATGAGGAGGAAGATTATATCAAATTTCTGTCTAGATTTATCAGTCTAGAGGCTTGGACTTGAATTTTTAATGCTTTCTAAAAAATAAAATCCAACAATTTTATGCCCAATCTTATGGATGGATTTATTCTTAATAGTATTTACAAGAAACTGCCCCCCCCCCCCCCCCCCCCCCCGCCACATATCTTTAGAGTAATCTATAAAGGCCAGGATGGCAGGCTCTTCAGCTGGGCTTTGAAGAACAGGTAGAAATTCTAATTCTCAAAATTGAGGCAGAGGAAAAAGGTTGTTAAGTTGAAGGAATACTGTCCCAAAAGATCAGTAAGTAGATTGTGTTAGAACACTGTGTGAGGCAGGAGGCTAGAAAGATCCAAGGAAGAATTATGACTAAAATGGAAAAGAAAAAACAAAACAAAACACTGTTTTCTATTCTTCCACCACAAATCATTTGGGGCAAGCAGCTAATATCCAATGTTAATGCAATTCACTTAGTGGGTCTCCACAAACAGCAAACTTCAATCTAAGCTATGCAGTTCTTTGCTGTATATTCTCTCACCTCTTAAGAGAGTGTCTTATACTGCAAATATTAAAAAGACGTGCTCCCAATAATTCAGATGGGTGCCTTCCTGTCAGTAATCTTAATAATAACAGATTCGTTTTGAAAGCTCTGTAACAAAGCTAAAATGTTATCTTTCCTCCAGCACTTTGAATTTATGTTTGCTGAGTCCTACATAATAACTATACTAAAAAAACTATTTTCAAAAGTTTATTCTGTCAAAGCCAAGTTTACATTCATTTATTGCTTTACTTTTAGCAAAAGAATAGATAATGCCTATAACAAGAAATGATTTTCCTACATTATACTTGGTCAGCCATGGCTTTTATTTTTTTAAGTTTTTCTTTTACTTTTTATTTTAGAAAGAGCGGAAGTGGGGGAGAGGAGCAGAGGGAGGGAGGGGGAGAGAGAGAGAAAGGGAGGGAGGGGGAGGGGGAGGGGGAGAGGGAGGGGGAGATGGAGACAGAGAGAATATTAAGCAGGTTCCATGCTCAGCACAGAGTCCGACAAGGGGCTCAATCCTATGACCCTGGAATCATGACCTAAGCCAAAATCTAGAGCTGGACACTCAAATGACTAAGCCAGCCAGGTGCCCTAGTCAGCTGTGGCTTTAAATCATTCTGGGCTAAAACCTCATCTAACATGTCTACTGGGAAAAAAGGACAGCAGAAACTTCCATTTCAAATTGACCTGTGTCCCATTAAAGGCTGCTCAGCTTCAGTAATTCTCCCAACAGCTCTACCTTCCAAGCCAGAAAGCACGAAACAGGTATTTTCCACATTTTTCTTTTCTCCCATGTCAATGCTCTCTCTTAGAAGATAGAAATGCCATGCCTTTCTTTCCATACTGACTGCCACAGCTCAATCAGTCCCTCTACCACTTAAGCGTCTACAATTCTCTTCAGCAGTCTCCCTATTTTGTCTTTACAATCCACCCTCTACGCTTCCAAGAGTGTATTACAAGACAAAAATCCAAACTCACATCATACTTCAACTTGCTACCAGTCTAATATGTCTTTACCTTCACCACTAGGCTCCTATCTGTCCAACCCCTTACATTATATACCTCCTGCCTTAAAAGTCCCAAACTCCTTGTAGTTTTCACCTGTTCCTTCCAGCACCACATCCGCCCACCCCAGCCAACACCTCTGTAGAGGCTGTGCACTTGGTTATAATATTCTGCTGCTTCTAGGCTAGAGACTCCTAATTTTTTAAGGTTTGATTCAGATGCTACTAGTTCTAGGAAATTTCTTTGACAACCTCTTCCCATGAAGTTGTTCATCTCCTTTGACTACTGTAACATTTCAGCATTTACCACTGTGCTGAATGTATCTCATATTGGTCTCCAGGGTTAAGACTGAGAACTCCCCAAAGGCAAGATACTACCTCTTATTTCTTTATAAATCTAAACCTGTAACAATATTTGCAGCCTATTATATCTACATTAATATCAAGGACTGGTTAGCCATTATCCATTATCAACAACCAACTCTGAAAACCAAAACCAAAAAATAAGGTTGTCCAACAAGAGTTAATCTTCATGCCAAATTCTAACTGACCTCAAGGAAGCTTAATGATGGGGATAATTTGCTTGTCCAGTCACATACCAGTTAGGATTAATATTTACCCACTCTGTTTTAGTATGCAAATCAGCTGTCTGGACTGCATCTTAGTCTAAAAAGGCATTTCAGGGGCCCCTGGGTGGCTCAGTTGGTTGGGCCAATGACTTCCGCTCAGGTCATGATCTTGCAGTTTATGAGTTCGAGCCCCACATCGCGCTCTGTGCTGACAGCTTGGAGCCTGGAGCCTACTTCGGATTCTATGTCTCCCCCTCTCTCTACCCCTACCCTGCTCACGCTCTGTGTCTGTCTTTCAATAATAAATAAATGTTAAAAAAAAAAATAAAAAATAAAAAAATAAAAAATAAATAAAATAAAATAAAAAGGCATTTCAAAGATTTCCAAATGCCAATGTCAAGGGAAACTTCCAGTAAAATGTGTGCTGGGTTCACCTTAATGCATGTGTATTTTTAAAATAAATGTGCAAAGGGACACCTGGGTGGCTCTGTCGGTTAAGCATCTGACTTTGGCTCAGGTCATGATCTCACGGTTCGTGGGTTTGAGCCCCGCACAGGGCTCTGTGCTGACAGCTGGGAGCCTGGAGCCTGCGTCAGATTCTGTGTCTCCCTCTCCCTCTGCCCCTTCCCCCACTCGTGCTCGCTCTCTCTCTCTCTCAAAAATAGACCTTAAAAAATATTTTAAAAAATAAAATAAAATATAATATAATAAAACAAAACAAAACAAATGTGCAAGACCATTACTAACTTTCATGAAATAGCTTGTTAACAGTTATATACCCTGCTAACCATGTCCATGAGCTCTTAAAGGGCAGGGATGCCATCACCTTTTTATTCTTAGCACACTCTGGGTACTAAGTAAAAGTTTACTGAAATGACAATTCATCCATCCAAGTTTTTGCATGAGTCATATGTGGAAGTCAAATGCAAATGAACTGCCCAGTGACAAAGGCAGTAAGTAAGGTAAAGTTAATTAAGGTTCTCAGATACGGTATTTATGGTTTGCCACCAATTCCTTTCACTGAGAAACTATTTGGAGTATGGCCAAGACTCATTTTACTTATGTTCTATATAAAAGAGATCAAAATTTAAAGTGATTTCAGAAAGACTACCAATGTGAAAGATGTACCCTACCTTTTATAACGTGAACAAAATGTGTTTATGCTTTCTGAGTGTGGTTACTATTAAATAAGGCCTGTATCCTGAAGGCAGGGTGGGGGGAGGGGGTTTAGGTTGCCTGATTTCATCTCTAGGTCATGCTATGCCCAGTACAAATACTAGAGAAGATGCTAAGCCTTGTTTCTTTGTAGCGGGGAATTATCTAACTAATTGGTGAATTATTTCAAGTTCCTTTCTTTTCTTCCCAGATGTGTAATCACTTAGGATCAAATGACTCCATGAGGTAGTCTTACAGGAAAAAAAAAAATCAAATAGGTTAGTATTATTAAGGGCTCTAGGAAGTCCTAGGGCTAGGAAATGGGGTAAAAATTTTAAATTTAGATACTAGCACATTTAAATAAGCAATGCTAATTTGATGATGTATTATGGAAGATACATATACAAATATTCTAATTTGTTGTCATACTATGGAAAATTGAAACCTGGACGTAGTATATCTGTACTGTACATTTCACTTCTTTTTAAATCACAGATTCTATGCACTATGAGTAGTGCCTAATTTCTGTATCTTCAACATCCAAGATTTTAATGTTAACAGCCCCGACTGGAAGGTCAGTAACTTAAGAAAAGAAATAATTTTATCCTTTTGGTTTAAAAACCAAATGAAAAGATAGGCACATTTATTTCATACAAGTCATACTCTGAACCTAAAATGGAAAGCAAAAGATTGATATGCACTTAACATATTTCAAGTTTTTGTAACAGACAAAAAAAGTCATACAAAATTTAGGTATGAGACCACGTCACTCAAGATAAAGTTGACTAGACAATGGCTTCTATGTTCTATCTGATGAGAAAAATATACACTTGACTATTGAGCCTTAAAGAATAAAGTAGAATAAATTGAAGACAGCTCCTTATACTCAACTGTTTCAATTACAAGAACTCAAAGAACCAATATTTTCCCTGTCATTAACAACAATATTTCAGTGCTAACACTGGCAGGTTAATATTGGTGATAAAAACTGGAGAGTGGTTTATCCTGACAGTTTAAAAAATGGGCAATAATTATAAAATACAAAACTCACTAATTTCAAGAATTAAACATGTAAGAATTTGAAACCCATTTCTGTTTCAGAGAGAAATATTCAACAGGAAAATGGACTTCAAATTTTGAATTTCTGCCCATATTTGCCACAACACACTAAAAAAAATTACCTACACTTCATCAAGCTAGTATAAAAACCGATGGCATTTCAAGAGTAAATCCAACTATTTCTTCAGCATGCCCAGTGAAACAGAAGGCAGGGAGAGAACAAATGATAGAAGTAAGAAAAGGGACAGGCTCAGGGCAGTGCTGCAATCTAAGCCAAAAAAGATGCAGATTCACGAAGAGCAAGGCAGCACAGAATCTTCCACATAAACCCTGGTTCACGAACCATCTATTTGAGTTTAGGACTCTTTGAAGTATAGCACTCTATATTTCCTAAGAAAGATGCTTAAAAGCATACATAAAAAGACGTTAAGAAAAATAAAATCCAGTTATTCATGTGAGGTACTTGGATTTATATTTAAGGGATGACAAAATGATACTTGACAAAGTGCATATTTATATTTAACTCAAAAAAGAGGCATAACATGTTAATATAATCTGTTATAAATTTCAGCCCCATCACTATTAAATACTTTTGATTCTATAACTAAGTGTTAATTATAGACAAAGCTACTCTACCTAGAATGCCACTTGATAACCCTGTAGTAATTTTGCTAGACCAAAGACTCGTAACTTAAAACAAAACAAAACAAAACAAAACAAAAGCAACCATTTACACTTACTAAGAAAAGCAAACATTTACTTCAAATTGCAGTATAGGCTTTTCAATCACAAAAAGAAAGAAAAGAACAGTGATCTGACAGTGGTCACATCCTGTGCAAAAAACGTGATACAAAACTCGTAACACAAGGTATCTGTGCTGCTTACATTGCAGGAAAAAGGAAATACAGTAGCTGAAATATGGCACTCCTGGGAATCAACTTCTAAACCAAAAGAATGCCTTT
This sequence comes from Panthera pardus, assembly GCF_024362965.1. Taxonomy (NCBI): domain Eukaryota; kingdom Metazoa; phylum Chordata; class Mammalia; order Carnivora; family Felidae; genus Panthera; species Panthera pardus. The sequence continues at coordinate 130,634,352 of NW_026526721.1, forward strand.
GAAATGACTAAATTTATTTGTGTATTAGTAAGAAAGCCCCACCACCATAAATAGTACAATATTTAAAAATTAAAAAAAATTTGTATCTATCTAAGATAGATAGTGTATTGTTAGACCTCTTTAAGTGCAAAGGTGGTTCAGGTTTTGTCTTTTTTTTTTTTTTTTTTAATTAAATAACTGCCCATATGCTTTATAAAGTTCCACTCAATTGCAAAAGCCAATTTAAATCAAGAAATATGTTATCAAAGTTGCATAATTTCATTTGGGACTGCCAGCAGGTTAAAGTCTCAAATCAAGTCTTTAACATAACACTCATTTTTAGTCAATGGAAAGTTAAAAAGTTCCCAAATCTTCATTATCCTCTGGAACTTGCCCTTCTAAATGATCCTCAGACTGCAATTCCTAGTTTGCAAATAAAAGAATGCAATATGCATCATACTTCAAGAAAAGACGACGATGTCGAACTAACATGCTTCTGGATCTTTTCCCTGCTCCTTTCCACCTTCTTTATAATTTCGGCTACTATGCATACTGACGAGGTGAGACCCAAAAGAAACAGCAGATCTGCAAGAGAAAATAAGGTGCATCTTACAATTCTTTGAAACACAGTTGCAAAGTTTAATAGCTTACATTTTTCCAGCATTTTACCAGAACTTTTTAAAATACACTGTCTCACAGCATTCCATGGGGTACATACAATCAGCCTCAGTTTAAAATTGAGGAAAGTAAGGCTCAAAACGTATTAATCCCAAGTTATATAGCTAGGAAAGGCAGCAGCCAGAGCTAGAACCCAAGTCCTCGGACTACTTTCCCAGAACCATAACCTCATAACCATAACCTGTAACAACAATACAAGAGGCCTTTTCTATTTAATAGACCTTATACAGCCTTTTTAAAAGGCTATTCAAGCAGTGGTAACTGATTTGACTGAAAAATGCCTATCTAAAGATTACTTAGAAATTTCTATCTATTCCATTCGAGACCCTAGAATTCTACTCATCATTTAAAGATCATGTCTTTACAATAGTATCCACACTATCTCATTCTTATTCATTGCTTGAAAAACTGCAGCTATCTCCTTAAGACTCCACTTTTTTTTAAGAGGAACAGTGTAAATATGAAATTAAAATACTAAAAGCCAGTTCAACTTTAAGGTAAATTGTAACTTATAGCATAAAACACAGTGAGACTTCAGAACTTATTTTCATAAATACCCAAATTAACTTTAAAATACACCAGCCCTCACACTTACATAGAAGATTTATTTTTAAATACACTGTATCCTATACGTTTAATACATAGTATGTGAAAGAATAATGCCTATCTTCCATACAATCTGATTAAAATTTCCTGCTTTCAGGGTCAGACTGTTATTTTGTAAATAATGAATCAGCAAGTAAGAATAGTGAAATATTCGTTTAATTATTGACACTAACTTTAAAGAAGAGCAATCTGGTTTTCAGTGAGCTTAAATCTAGATTTTTCTTCATACAAGATTGAAAAGTTATAAACTACAATTACTCCATAACAAGTTTTTGTTTGCTATAGTTCAGAATCATCAAATACAATCTGACAACTGATAATCTATAAAATATTACAGGAAAAAAATTACAAAAAAATTTTAAAGTCTAGAGTTAGGCAAGTGTCTCCCCTAAACTTGCTCAAATGAAAAAAAATAGAACACAGGTCTCTCACTTTTTTATCTCACTTTTTAAAAGGCAATTTTTATTCAAACAAATGCATTAGAAAATATAATACTTCATCTAAAATATATAAATTATAAAAAGATAACATTTTCTTTACCCAGTATACTTAGGCTCTCAGTCTGAAAAACTTTTTGAAGTGGAGGAAAGTAAATAACTAACAACTGTCCCATGATGGATCCAAGAACTGCGTAGCAAAACATTTTATTACTGCAGAGTCCAATCTCAAATACAGACTTGGTCTGTTGGCAGAGCAAAGAGATAAATATTATTCCTTGGTCCCTGAAACAACGTCTTTATTATTACAATCATCTCCAATTATTAATAAGCTGGACTGAATTTCACAATGGCAAGAGCACGAAATCTCTTAATTTTAACTATTCTTTTGGAATAATTCAGATGGAATAAGGGTACAAATTAAAGCAGCTTCTCTTCGGAGCGCCTGGGTGGCTCACTCAGTTGAGCGGCCAACTCCTGATTTTGGCTCAGGTCTTTTTTTTTTCTTCAGGATTTTTAAAAATTTTTTATTCGAAATTTATTATCAAATTGGTTTCCACACAACACCCAGTGCTCATCCCAACAGGTGCCCTCCTCAATGCCTATCACCCACCCTCCCCTTCCTCCCACCCCCCATCAACCCTCAGTTTATTCTCAGTTTTTAGGAGTCTCTTATGGTTTGCCTCCCTCCCTCTCTACTTTTTTTCCCCCCCCTTCTCCTCCCCCGTGGTCTTCTGTTAAGTTTCTCAGGATCCACATAGGAGTGAAAACATCTGGTATGTCTTTCTCTGTATGACTTATTTCACTTAGCATAACACTCTCCAGTTTCAGGTCTTGATCTCATGGTTCAGGAGATGGAACCCTGCATCGGGCTCTGCACAGACAGTGCAGAGCTTGCTTATGATTCTCTCTCTCTCACACATACACACATTAAAAAAAAAAAAAAAATGCTTCTCTTTATCATGAAAGAGTTTTCTCTAAAAGACTGAAGATTAACAGCAAGACCACAGAAAGAAAAGAAACTTTAGCATTCCAAAACATAAGAAACTTTATTTGTATGATTACTTTGATAAATCATTTTTTAAATTAATTTATTTTTTTAAATTTTATTTCATTAACATACAGTGCAATATGGTTTCAAGAGTAGAATTCACTGATTCACCACTTACAGACAACACCCAGTGCTCATCACAACAAAAACCATTTCTATCCATTAAGGTAGATAATCTAAAAGCTTTTTTTTTTTTTTTTTTTTTTTTTTTTTTTTTAATGTTTATTTGCTCTCAAGAGAAAGAGAGAGAGACAGAGTGCAAGCAGGGGAGGGCAGAGAGAGAGGGAGACACAGAATCCAAAGCAGGCTCCAGGATCTGAGCTATCAGCACAGAGCCCGATGCGGGGCTCAGACCCTCAAACTGCAAGATCATGACCTGGATTGGGGTCAGGCACTTAACCGACTGAACCACCCAGGCACCCCCTCTAGAAGTTTAGACCTAATTATGTGTGTACTAAAAATGTAAAACTACCTTTCATAAAACAAAAAATGTTGTAGCTTATTCAAAACTTAATCTAAATTAATGATAATTCATTACACTTGGAAAGTTCCAGGATGGCAAATAGTAAAAGACGTAACTGAGGATTTATAAGGTATTCTAAAATTGAAATGAATGGTCAGGCCTCAAAATAGAACCCAGTTTTCAAAAACAATTATGCTCAAAAGTACTACTAGGTTCTAGCCCATAGCCCATTATTTTCTATCAAAACACTTCAATCAAGAAAAAGGCAATCACATCTTAACATACAACATGGGAAGAGGGGCCCCTGGGTGGCTCAGTCGGTTAAGCATCCGACCTCGGATCAGGTCATGATCACCCAGTTTGTGGGTTCGAGCCCCGCATCAGGCTCTGTGCTGACAGCTCAGAGACTGGAGCCTACTTTGGATTCTGTGTCTCCCTCTCTCTGCCCCTCCCCCGCGTGTGTGTGTGCACGGTCTCTCTTTCTCAAAAATAAAATAAACATTAAAAAAAATTTTTAAATGGGGCACCTGGGTGGCTCAGTCGGTTGAGCGTTTGACTTCAGATCAGATCATGATCTCACAGTTTGTGGGTTCGAGCCCCGCATCAGGCTCCGTGCTGACCACGGACAGCTCAGAGCCTGAGGCCTGCTTCAGATTCTGTATCTCCTTCTTTCTCTGCCCCTCCCCTGCTCACGCTTTGTCTCACTGTTTCTCAAAAGTAAATAAATGTAAAAAAAAATTTTTTTAATTAAAATTAAAAAAGATACAACATGGGAAGAAAATCAAATTTAAAATGTCCTAAGCTCTGACACACTGACAGAAGTAATGGGAAAACATTAATATACACAAAATTGTTCTTATACTTCTAACAACACTTTCTTCTAAAATGAGACTAATACCAGGGTGCCTGGATGGCTCAGTCGGCTAAGCATCTGACTTTGGCTCAGGTCATGATCTTACAGCTAGCTCATGGTTCAAGCCCCGAGGGCTCTGTGCTGACTGTTCAGAGCCCGGAGCCTGCTTAGGATTCTGTCTCCCTCTCTCTCTGCCCCTCCTCCACTCGCACTTTGTCTTTCTCTCTCTGTCCCAAAAATAAACATTAAAAACATTTTTTAAATGAGACTAATACCATCTTAACAGAACCCATGAGTTTTGTCTAATACTCTCAGATATGTTAACTTGAACCTATTGTAAAACTACAGATAATAAGAGAATAGAAAGAAGAAACACCAAGTGCTGACACCTATGATTTTCTTGGATCTTCTGGTCAAAGTTAAGGCTATCATCGTCTCAAATGCCCCATCCCCATTATGACATGTTTGTGGGTAGACGTATCTGTATCTGGGGCTATAATCTGTGGTGACAAAATCAGCTAAAACACCACAATCCTTGCCTACTTACAATTAGTATTCTACCAATTCAATCAGCCAGCTAAGATCACCTAAGCTTACCTGGGATCTGGAACTTAGTGCATTGAACATATCGAAAAATACAAAGCACGTGAACGTCATTGTTGTGTCTCGAGGTGTTATCACATTGTCTCGTAGCTGTCACGAGAAAAAAGAATGATTTTCAGTGGGTGAATTTAATGGACAAATACTGCATGCTTGTAAAAGGTTAATATTTTCTTTGCTTTAAAATGAAAGAGCTGTAGTCTAAGATATAAAACATATAAGCTGGCTATACTTCCTATATGCCATTTAAGAAAGTCACTAATGAATAGCTGTAATTTAAATAAAGTAAAAAGTCTTCTCACAAACCACATATTGGATATTAAAACAACTTTCTTTTTTGATGTAATAAAATAGCAGTAAGGACTCAGATTTTCTAGTTTCTCCCCAAATTTTAATATATTAATTTTTATTGTACTGGTATGTCTCTGCAGATTTAAACTATTCTAATAAATGAATAAGCAATTCTATTAACCCATAGAGCCTGAAATCAAACTATTTTTAAATGTTTTTGTTATCATGTTTTCCAAAGAGCTCTCTTAACTTTCCAGGCTTCTATGTAAAACACCAAAAAAAGTGAATCCTATCATACAGAATGCATGTTATTAAGGCAGAGCTTATCAAGTAACTATACCTCCCGCCAGAAGACAAACAAAGTCCCACAAACAATGATTATAGATGAAACAAGTATTTTAAGTATCAGGTTTTTGGTCAATATGCTGTCCTTCCAGTTTCGTGGAGGTTTACGAATGACATCTTTATCCACTGGTTCTACTCCAAGGCTTCAAAACAAATAGAAAAGTGAATTACTTTAAAGTTTTAGGTTTTGATTTGTTATTTTCATAATCCCATTAACCTCAATTATCCAGGAAATGAAATGTCTTCTTATGGAAACAAAATGTTGACCATAAAAACCTTGGCTATAATTACTCAAAAATAACCATGGATTTTATCACTCTTCCTTCTTTTACTCTTGTTTATTTGGCATAGTTTGATGGGAGATTGATGGTCAAATTTCAAAAAAATTGTCCAACTTCATTTACATATAAATTTACTTATTTCAAATATGGCCTGAAATACTTAGCTACCACGTAAACCCTGAAATACCTTTTCAGGCAAGGAGATTTTAAGTAGGATGACTTATTGTAATGGCTGCTGACATGCATCAGTCAATTATTCTTTCTGCTGGGAAGCAGCATCTAAGGCCCCATTACAGAAGAAAATACTTACATGCTTAAGTCTCAATACTTTCCCAAAGTCTCTAAAATTGACAAAAGAACCCAGGTAGTAACACTAAACTCAGGATTTCTCCATTACATCCCATTCTTAGAGACAAAAGCTTTCTTCCTGAGAACAGGAACTGTATCTATATACCCTGATCTGTTCTCAACATAAGAATGGGCATCTAACACAGTGCAAAAGCTCGGTCCATGACAGGTCAACAAACACCCAAAGAGAGTAAATGATATATGCACACATCACACAATGTATAACAAACGTGTTGCTGCATGATAGATTTCCAATCCTATCCATGAATAAAATATTAAAACTTAATCATCAGTATATCACACCTTCCTTGTCTTTCTACTAGCTCATGCATAAAAAAACTCTTACCTCTGAGCTGGAGGTCCATCCATAATTATATTGATCCACAAAATCTGCATGGCATTGAGAGGATTAGGAAAGTTCATTAATGTAGCCAATGAGATTAAAGTTAATGCTGCTATACTCCTGTTGAAAAAAAGTAATTGAAAAAAATCTGTCAGCATAGTATACTTCCTACTACTATTATAGCACTTCCTTAGCATTTGGAAATCTCATTTTACTACTGTGCTTTTAAAGGAAGTCTGTATATCCAATTACCCTATGCTTCATTCAGGTGTGAATATTCTGAAGCTAAAGTTAAACTTTATAATCCACAGCATTTAAATAAAGGATTTCAAGATGTTTAGATAGTAACAAATAGAGGAAGATTTTAAACACTGAGTTCAGAATAGCTGTTATTACAGTATAGTTAACAGTTTCAACAATATTTTGGCAACTATTTTTTGACTACAGAAAAGCCCTTCTACTTTTGGAAAAAGATACCAAGGAAACACACTAAGATTTGACACTGCTTCCTTGGTTATTTCTGGAGCTAGTAAATAAACCACAAAGGTTTATATATTTTGATGATGACTTAGACATCATCTCTTTATCTTGCCATTTTTAATTTTAGGATAGAATTAATTTTCATTTTGGAGAAGTTACATATGAACAACACTCAGAAATAGCCAAAAAGCTTCTAAGCATTCTGCTTGAATTCTACTTGTCACATAATTTATCTATAAGACCCATGGTGACAAACTTCTTATAAACTTACGTGCTCAGCTGGAATCTAACAAAATTTTTAATATTATTATAAATCCCTTTACCCTCTTCAATTGCAGACCTGAAAGTTAAAAAAAAAAATAATAAGTGATAATTATCATACAAAAATAAAGATATATTTACTCTAAAACACCAAGGACCTACTTTTGAAAACAAGTTTCCAACTGATATAACACATCCATCACTAAAAAAGAGTCTGTTATTTTCTTCACATATTAAGATTAGAAACAAATATGGAAACATTATTCTGGTAAAGAATTAAAGTCACATCTGTGAAGCTCTACCTGAACTAATTTCATTATACAATATTAAAATTCTTATTCTTAAAGATATTTCAACATTACAATCATAACACTGTCTTTTTACACAACAGACAATACTACACATTTATAACACTAAAATAATGAGCTTCTTTACCCCTTCAATTTTATTTTTCTTAAAGGTAAAGACGCATGCATGGTAAGGAATTAAATTAATGTATGTCAGGAATTAAATGGCAATAAAATATATTAGAAATCTAGCACATAAGCTACTATTGTTCCTACATACAATTAGAAATTCTGCTTTAACAGAATTATATAAAGAATATGGTTTACAAAGATTCATTTAAATTCTCATTTGGTTAAATCTAGGAAAATACATGTTTTTTAAACAACTTCCCCTTCCTTTCAAGATTTTTATACAAGTCTCAGAATGCAAAGAAAAAAAAAACCCTATATCCCTACAAAAGCGTGGCAATTCAGAGCTCCCGCATGCTCCACTTCAGGCCCCGATGGGTTAATGAAGTACCCTGGACATATAATTAGCATGTGTCACTGAACTGAGGAGGACTCAGGTTATCTAACAGGTGATTATCAAGTAACAAGAGTCAGGGGACCCCCACATGAACATTGTGCAACTGACATTACCAGGTATAACATAAGAATCTTAAATCAATTAGAAACCATGGCTGAAGGAGACAACGCTATTTAAAACATAATCACTTGTATCACTGACAACAGGGACAATTACAGACAGAAGGCAATAGGTATGGATAGAGATTTGATTATTTTAATACTTATTGTAAAGCCACACGTATGCATATTTCTAATAGACTGAATTTAAGTAGAATAAAGGCTCCATTAAGGTTTACTGCTGTGCCACTACACTGGTGGCCAGAAAAATGTGACATCTGGCTGGCACTCAATAAATATTTCTTAAATGAGTGACTCTGCCATTTATTATATCCTTTTCATTCCATACAAATAATTTTCTTCGAAACTATACACTAGGCCATAAATAAGATTAATTAATCCTAGTAAAATAGTTCATCCACTGTGCACATATTTAAACAGTGACTATACTAATTCTTTTCCAGTTGAACTGTCTGGAGATGGGTACAGAAAAAGATGGGAAAAGATTCTCTGATGTGCATTCACTGAAACAAAACTTACATTATGGTTTGGAAATCATCATCCACAAGGATCATGTCTGCTGCCTCTTTGCAAACGTCTGTGCCAGTCTGACCCATTGCAACTCCAATGTCTGCAGCCTTCAGAGCAACTGCATCGTTGACTCCATCTCCTGTCATGGCTACAACTGAGCCGTTCTTCTGTAGAGACTGGAGTGGGGGGGGGGGGTGGGATTCTGATAAAAAATGTTGCTTCCACAAAGATAAAGGGATAAATAACTCCTATTTTACTCATATAATAAAGACTGGAAACAAGACAGACCACCAATTTTTCAACAACCTTCAATATATGGAGGTGTTAAGATAAAGTTTAGAAAAAGTTTTTATTAATAGTCTCATGTGTGAGAACCATGTCTAAAGTCTGATCTAGAGTTAATTATACAGTGGCTCTCAGGGGCAATTTTGCCTTGTAGGGGACATTTGGCAATGTCTGGAGATATTTTTTACTATCATGACTGGATGCTACTGGCATCTAGAGGGTAGGGGCCAGGGATGCTGCTAAACATCCTACGAGGTACAGGACAGGCCCTCACAACAAAGAATCCAGCCCAAAATGTCAATAGTATGAAGGCTGAGAAACTTTTAACTAATGCAATGGAGGGCTATTGTGATTAAGAACTTAAGCCCTTTAACTAATGGATACTACGTCAGTTGCTTTGTATATATTTACTGATTAATATAAATAACCATAAGTTTTTAAATATTATTTCCTCATAATATCTCCTTTTCTTGCTCTATTTATTCAGTTTCTAAGCAATTACTGCTAATTACACTGGGATGATTTGGCTATGGACTCCTGTCAGAACATATGACTACAATGTCAATGTTTTAAAGAAGGTTGTACTTGCAGATATTTCATTCAAGGTTTCTTCTACATCTTCCTTTGCTAACTACATTCTCTATTAATGCTTCAATTTCAAGCTCTAAAAAAAAAATAATAATCACCTCTTTTGCTTCACAATACCTTTTACTTTAATGTTCTATCAACATTCCTAGTAATGCAATCATAATGAAAGACAAGAAGTAGCATGTTGGAGATAGCGATAAAACAATTGGATTTTTAGAGACCCACCTTAATAATTTTCATCTTGTGCCTTGGACTAGCTCTGTAAAATACCGCAACCTGTAAAAACACAGGATACACTAAAAATCTTCAATGTTAAGAAATATCAGAATAACTCATGCATTTATGACCCAGATTTTTAAAAATTATCTATTTAAAGTATATTTACTTTGCCACAGAGATCAAGTTTAAGCAATAGGTCATATCTGTTAAGACACTCATTTGACATGATCACTTCAAACTTTACCAACAGTAGCACCGGAAATACACAATCTAAACAAGTTATCCAATTTAACCCATTATGTTTAAAGTCTGAAGAGAAACAGCCTTATTCTTGAAATGTTTCAGAGACAGAGAAGGAAGAATTCACCTCCATATGTTTCTTCATTACACTGGCAAACAACAAAAATAGCCTTTTCCCTTCGTTCTGTCTTCAGGAAGGATAAAGAACAGCTGCCTTTTTTGCTGTTGTTGTGGTTTTGTTATTGTTGTTGTTTATAAAGTGTCAAGTGTCGGGGAGCCTGGGTGGCTCAGTTGGTTAAGCATCTGACTTCGGCTCAGGTCATGATCTCACGGTTCATGAGATTCAAGCCCCGCATCGAGCTCTGTGCTGACAGCTCAGAGCCTGGAGCCTGCTTTGGATTCTGGGTCTCCCTCTCTCTCTCTGCCCCTCCTCTGGTCATGCTCTGCCTCTCTCTCTCAAAAAATACATAAACACTAAAAAAGTAATAAAAAATATAGTGTCAAGTATCTGCTCATTCTCCCTCTTCATTTTAATTCTTTAGGTTCTCCTACACTATATCTCCAACAGTTTATATGATCTTATCCCTCCAAACCATGCATTTAATTCCCTTTTCTGATGCCATCTCCTGGTCTCCTCAAACCCCTTCACTGTGCCCCAAAGGCAGACATCAACAACATCCCCTGTATCCTCCGCTTTTGCACATTGCTCTAACTTAATTTTGCACACAGCAAAGCCATCCCTACAGTCCTCCCAAAGAGTACCACCAGGAGAGCCTAGACAGGGGTAGGTGTCTTTCATTCCCCCTTTTTTATTCATAAAACCTCAGTTTTGAAGGTCACAGGATACTATACTTCCTACTAACTGCAGGCATTCACTGCTCCAGGTCACTCCCCCATGTTTCACAAAATGTTTTTCAGATTTTTGTTTTAATGAATACAATGTTGTATTAGTTTCACATGTACAACACAGTGATTCACAATTCTATACATTACACAATGCTCACCATAAGAGTAGTTACCATCCATCATTACACATTATTATAACACTATGGACTATGTTCCTTACACTGTACTTCTCATCCCTGTGACTTAATGAACTTCTGCTTCACTGTCACTCTTTCCAACAACACTTAAGTCACGGCGATTTTAATAACTACATAATATACCATTCTTCTCCCTACTGTCCTAGAGGATTAGTTCATACTAAGTTTTCTCTCCTCATACTTCCAATCTATCACCATCTCCAACCCTAGGCTCCGTTGACAACTTTGCTTCCCACTTCAAAGAAAACAGAATGAGGAAAGAACTTCTGTAATTCCCACCATCCAATATCTGTATCCAAGCACTATCCTTTCCTTCTCTCCTTTTATTATAGATGAACTAAATATGCTCCTAGCACACGGGTCAAATATTCTACCTTCTGACCTATTTAAAGATCATTGCTCCAGAAATTCTATCCTCTCTTGCATCAAAATCTTTTCCTCACTGACGCATCATTATCATCAGTATACAAACATTCGATTATTTCTTCCATTTAAATAAAAATAAAACCAAAAACTTCCCTTCTTGTTTTGGGCACTACCCTACATTTTCCTCCTTCTTTATAGCAAAACTCCTCTGTACTTGCCATCTCCCATTTCCCCTCTTCTCATGCTCTCTTGACTCCATCCCAGTTGGGCCGCTGCCCCCACCACTGCGCTGAAACCCCTGCTGAAGACTATTAAAGACGACCTGCTTTGCTCATACCAGTGGTCATTTCTTTTCTGACTGACGCTCTCAGCAGCACGCTAACATAGCCGGTAATTCCCTCCTCCTGAAATACTTTCTGCTCTTGGCTTCCATGATCACCTGGTCTTCCTCCTACCTTTCCTGGTCTTACCTCTCCTGGTCTTCCTCCTACCTTTCTGGCTGCCCCTCTTTTGCAGGCTCCTCCGGACCTCCCTGAAGTCTGAATCTTGGAATATTTCAGGACTCAGTTCTTAGATTCCTCTCTACAAAAGGTCTAAGAATCTCCACCTGTCCCTAGGTGATCTCATCCAGCCTTAGAGATTTAGATTTTATTTTTATGCATTTTTGTCTTCAACCCCAGAATCTCTTCTAAAATCCAGACCAGTGAAATTAATCCACCCACCTATTCCAAAGTTCCTTTTGGATGTCTCATCTAAGACTTAAAAATATCAGAAACTGAACCCCTGTTATTTCCCAAAATACATGTCCTTCATATCCTCTGCTAATGGCAAGTATATCCTCCTAGTCGCTCCGGCTCAATTCCTCCTCTTCTCTCACATGCCACAAGCAGTTTAACAGCAAATCCTATTGGCTCCATCCTCAAATAAATCCAAACTTCAACCTCCTTACTCTAAACCCATTGCCAATACTCTGGGCCAATATATGAACTGATTTTTTATTTCTGCCCTTGTCTCCTGCAGTCTCTTCTCAACGAAGTGACCACAGTGAAACTGCTAAAACAGAAGCCAGATCACATCTGTCTTCTGCTCAAAACCCTCCAATGACTTCCTATCTTCCTCAGAATGAAAGCCAAAGCCCATTACTACCTACCCCTTCCTTCCTCCTCATTTGTCTTTTTTCACCTGAACTACACCTACGCGGCCTCCACCCTGTTCCTTAAACACACGAGGCACACTCGCCTCAAGGTCTTTGCACGTGTGTTCCCTTGTCTGGAGTGCTCTTTCCTCAGATATTACATGGGCTGCTCCTTTGTCAAGCAGTTTCTCGGTAATAAGGTCTTTCCTAGTCATGTTATCTAAAGATTTCAATTTACCTCTTCAATCTTTCCTCTCTCTACTCCCTGCTTTTGTTGGTGCTCCTTAGCACTTATCTGACACAATGTATATATTTACTTATCTTAGACTATAAGCTCCCTGAAGGCAGTCCTCTATAAATACATATAAAATGAATAAATCACTGAATTTAGTACCATCAAATAGACTGTACCCAGTTTCTCTCCCAATTTTAATAAAGGTCTAAAACAAACGAGGATTATTTTCTTAGGCAAAAGACTCAATTTAACTGTAACATCACATTACTACTTATGCCTAGGGCCTTTAGATACCATGAATCACATAAATCATATTTGGAGAATATATTTCGTTTTTAAAAAGCTCAAAATCCTTTGGACTCTTTAGTATGTCATTAAAAAGGACTAAAGTACATCTGTATTGAAAGTATAGTTACCTTCTGAGTGACAATTCAATATTACTGCAGAAATTAATCATATAGCACACAGCATTGAAATACAGGAGTATTTAGCAAAGACTGCAGATTTTCCAGAATATTTAAATCAAAGGCTAACTACCACCACTCAGGTTGAACAGAGTAAAATTTTGCCTTTGTTACACTCACTGCACGTCATTTGAACCATCGCAAATCATGCCATTATATCACTGACAATGGCAGCCACGAGGACATGCCAACTGTTGGACTGAAAGCATATTTCTTTTGTACACTAACAAATTACTTGACGTGCAGCCGGTATAGCTATGACCTGATATAAGATTTTAGTATTTCAAAGGTTTGATGGCAACTCAAAAATAAGAGCAGCAGTTTCGAGACCAAGCAGATTTTAATGAAAACTCAGTTGGCGCTTTGCATGTGGTACAGAGTAAAATTTGTTCTTAAAGCACCAGAAGAGCAGATCAATCATTTAGGTGACTAAAAACACTAAATTTAGCGACTCAAAATTATGGCCTAAAGAAATAAGATTTAAAACAAAAAAATATGGAAAGGACTAGAGACTGAGCTACATCACTGTATCACAGAGCTAGGATTAGACTTGGGGGTAAATGAATTTCCTCTATTCATAATCTTTTCACCTTTATATCCGTTTCTCTACCTAACAACAAAAAAAGAATATACTGATTAAAGATAAAGCACACAATAAAATCATGTAGCTTGGAAGCAAGAGAGAAAAAGATAGGATGAGGACAGGATGGTAAAAGGACAGTGGAAAAGAAATAGAACTCTGAAAAGGAGCAGGTTTAGGGAATAATTTTTTCTCTTCTCATTGGTCCTTCTTTACAGTGTCATATTTGTGGTTAGCACTCAAAGGTTTTTTTTTTTTTTTAATGTTTATTTATTTATTTGAGAGAGAGCGAGCAGGGGAGGGGCAGAGAGAGAAGAGAGAGAAGGAATCAAAGAATCCCAAGCAGGCTCCACGTTCAGCACAGAGCCCAATGCAGGGCTCAAACTCACAACCGTGAGGTCATGATCTGAGCAGAAATCAAGAGCTGGATGCTTAACCAGCTGAGCCACCCAGGCACCCCATCACTCACAGTTCTCTTGATCAACATTAATAGACAAGGGTGCTAGGAAAAGGAAGTTAAGAAGAATACAGGAAAATACTAAAGGAGAAATTAATGAAAAATATTCCTGGAATTAAAATAACCTGCCGAAGTTTCCCCAATCTTCCAGGAAAGATATAAAGATACCAGATGCATTGAAGAGAAGAAAAAAAACAAAAACAAAAAACAGGTGACTGAAATAAAATATTTACAACCTACCAAAAACCAAACAGCACACAGATTGGGGATTCTATTACAGGAATTTGATTAATAGTTTTGGTAGTAATACAAATGAAGGTACTGCTATTAAAAAGAACAAAAGAGGATGTCCACTTCTATTGATGGGAAATATAGGACACACTACAAGAAATCATAAAAAACATTGAGAACTTCTAGATAGACTTTCTAAATAATTAAATGAAATTGAGTTTCCATGCTACTCTTTTGTTGGCTCTAGGTTAAAAGGACAGAGTAATGTTAGAAATGAAATATGAGACTGAATTATGGAAAGAGGAAGCTAAAAAACATTTTAGTAAGGAAAAGAATTAATATGATTTAGTACATGTGGGGAAATCTCAGTAAGCTGGCAATTTAGAAGTTTTTTGCTTTTAACACTAATAAAAGAAAAGCCATTCAAACTGGTATGAAGTAAAAGCATTAGACCAAGTATATATGTTGGCTGTAAGAGAGTTCCATAAACGTAAGATGAAGTGGGGAAGAAAACAAGTTACAGGATAAGGGCAGTCCACCTAAGCTCAAAGAGCTAAAACAATTCATTAATAGTATTTGCAGAAAAGATTTAGGTATTCAAAAGAAATACCTGGAAGGGAGCTCTGGTATTTATGGAATTCCTCCTTAGAATAGGACAAGGTGAAGCAATTCAATAAGCTTCTCACAAAGCTTAGGTTTTATATTGTTTTAGTCTCTTTGGAATAGCATCAGGGTATCTGCCATAATTAATGCATAAAAACTGTTATCTGGAAAAGACGTAATTTACCCAGGCTGATGGTGTAATTTGTAATTTGCAATTTGCCTCTTCCTTCTCTAAGTACCTTGAAGTTGGTTTCCAGAGTTCATTAGCATTTTTATCAGAGAGCCCAGAGAGTGAACCAAGAAAGCAAATAAAATGAAACTTCAAATCTGTCAATTTCACTACTTGTCACCATCTCTGGGAATAGGTTTGGAAGAAAAGGTTGAACAAAGGTCTAATGGGAAAATGTTTAATTAACTGCAGATTTCACATATATTGACTAATGTACACTCTGTCCCAATACCCCTAGGTAACCTAATACAGAATTTATTCTTTCAGAAATAAATGTTAGGAAGAAACTATCACGAAAGGACACACACACACACACACACACACACACACAAAGTCGTGTTCAAATATGGAAACAGCTTCCTCACTAAATGTAAAATAAAGCAAACACACACACTGCTCCCAGATGCTCTGAAAACAGCATTCATGAGTGACTAGAGCTTGAGCAAGAGAAAACAAATGAGTAAAAGAGCGCATTTCTACTAGTTACTGTATCTAAAATCTAAGCACAAGTGAGGCTGATGGCCCAGGGACTTAATGCTACTGTAAGAAGCACAGTTTGTGGAAATATAAGCTAAACCTTTTCAGAGGACAATTCACCAATATGTGCTAAGCATTTTATAAATGTGTTGGTCATCAGTCCAATCTTTTCACATGATGAAATTTATTCTACAGAAATAATCAGAGATAGGCACAAAGTCATGTACAATAATATTTAATGAAACAGTAAGCAACAGATGACAAAGTCAGAAGTCACACAGACCTGGACTCCCAGTCCCAATGCCATTGCTATCACTTATCAGCTCTGAGATTTCAGATTAGTATCCCAAATTCTCTGGGCCTCAGTTTCCTCATCTGTAAAAATGGGTCTGCCCATCTCTTATAAGATGGCTATTAGAAGTAAATAGATAATGTATGTAATATATGAATTGCCTGGTACATGGTAAATAGTTGCTTACTCTTATTATCCTTGAAGCATTGTTTACAGTAACAAAAAATAAATGGAAGTTAAAATTTCAACACGAAAATGATTATATAACCATGTATTTGCTGTGTGTTTATACACACATAATATATCCAAGCAAAATACTGTGCACCCATTAAAAACATGTTTTATAATGATAACTTATGATTACAGAAATGCTGATGTTAAATGAAATGTTCACATTTATAACACTATTAAGTTCCAACCAGGTTTTGTCAAAACACATTTTTTAAAAAACACATGGGTTGGGGCACCTGGGTGGCTCAGTCACTTAAAGCAGCCGACTTCAGCTCAGGTCATGATCTTGTGGTCTAGGAGATCGAGTCTCATGTAGGGCTCCATGCTGACAGCTCACAGCCTGAAGCCTGCTTTGGATTCTGTGTCTCCCTCTCTCTGCCCCTCCCCTGCTTGCTCCCTATCTCTCTCTCTCTCTCAAAAATAATAAACATTAAAAAAAAAAAAAAGACATGGGTTAACTTATTTTATTATTTTGGATGCTCTGCACAACCTTTGAGTACCTGGATTGTTTGCAGGTAGTTTCCATTCTAGCTCTTCTCTAGGTTTTCAGTTTTTCTACAATGAACATATACTACTAATGAACAAATTTTCTAATCAGAAAATTGTATTATATAAAAAGCTTTGAGTTAAGATGTGGAATTAACCTAAGAAAATTCAGTGTTCTATGTAACTTGCAGTTTTGAGTGTAAAATAAGTGAAGAAGGTAGCACATTTTATTACTGTCAATGAATAAGTAGAATATGCCTAATAAAATAAATGTCAGATGATAAGCACTTATTTTAAAGGATACATAATTACAGGTACATAAATAGGCTGAATAACAATGATGACAAGAAATTCGAACTGTCAAGAACTTTGATGTAATAATGCTGCCTATCCCTTATGGGGCGCTTCCTACAGGACCTGTGTACCCACAAATCAGTCTTTGAAGTCCCCCGGAAAACATCCTAAGATACTAAAATAATCTTACACTTGAAGGCTCTGAAGAAGTTGCCTGTGTTATAGAAGAGGAGATACTTTTCCTATAAACAATTTGTTAGAAAAGCATTACAATCAACGGTAAAAAAGGCATTTCAAAGAAAAAAGCAGTCTTTTTTTTCCAATTTATTTAAACTAAAAGAAAAAAAAGAGTCTTTTCAACAGATGGTGCTGAATAATTGAACATCCATCTGCAAAAAACTGAACCTTAACCCATTTCTCACAACATACACAAAAATTCAAATTGGATCACAGACCTTAGTGTAAAACCTAAAAATGTAACACTTTTGGAAGAAAATATAGGTAAAAAAAAAATCTTTGTGACACTGGGTTAAGCAGAGTATTCTTAGAGAAGACATCAAAATCATGATCCATAAAAGAAAAATAAATTAGACTTCATCAGAATTTGAAACCTCTGCTCTCTGAAAGAGTGCTAAAAGAATAAAAAAATAGGCCAGTAGGAAAAAATATTTCAAATCAAATATCTGGTAAAGAACTTGTATATATAATATATAAAGAACTCTCAAATTCAGTAAGAAAACAGACACAATTTTTAAAAAAATAGGCAGAGCAGACACTTCACTAAACAAGATATCTAAATGGCAACTAAGCACATGGAAAGATACTCAACATCATTAATTGTGAGGGAAACGCAAATTAAAACCACAAGAAGACACTACTATAAACCTATTAGGATGGGGTGTGGGGGAACTAACAATCCCATGTGCTAGGGAGGATGCAGAGCAATCAGAACTTGAAAACATTGCTAGTGGGAACGCAAATAATAAAGCCATCTTAGAAAACAACTTGGCAGTTTCTTACAAGGTTAAGCATATACTAACCATGTGACCCAGCAACTACTCTTAGGTATTTATCCATGAGAAATGAAAATTTATTTTCATACAAAAATCTAAACACAAATGTTTATAGTAGCTTTATTAATAATCAACAAAACCTGGAAATAATACAAATGTCTTTAAACCGGGGAACAAGTAACATTCCCCCAAACACTGGTATACTACTCAGTAATTAAAAGAACAAACTATTAATACTCACAACCAACATGGATAAATCTCAAAGCATTATGCTAAATAGAAGAAGAAATTCAAAGCCTCATACTATAGGATTTCATTTTTAGAGTATTGTGGAAAAGGCAAAACTATAGGGACAGAAAACAAATCAGCAGTTGCCAAGTGCTAAAAGTAGAGAGAGGAGTTGACTATAAAAAGGCACAAGCGAATTTGGGGATATAATGGAACTGTTCTATATCTTGATTGTGGCTGGTTGCAAGACTGCACGCATTTGCATTTGTCAAAACTTAGAACTGTACATTAAAAAGGGTAAATTCTACTGTATGTAAATGATACCTCAATTTTTCAAAAAAGCATTAAATACTCACGCTACAATTAAATCAAAGGGGTAAGAAATACAAAGTAATGGTCTCTCTCCACTCTGTATTTTTTACATACAATACAACCACTTAACCTTCATAGCACCTTCCTCAGAGGAAAGTTGGTTCCTGCTAAAGTTAACAAATGTGTGCTGGTATTCATAATGATCATAAATAATAAATACTCTCAATACATCATAAATATTCTCAATGATAAGGCTGACTTCAGTGCTAAGATTTAATTTCAGGATGTGGTTCAATAAATTTGGTGGTCCTGTCTCCATTGTTCCCAAACAGTTTCATTAAGATAACAGTACAAATGTTAACACTTAGAATAAGGTTTTTCCACCTAAAAGGTGGCCTACCTTTGGTACTATCTGTGAAAGCTGCTGGACATCCATTGCATCTATTTCTTCTCCTGAGACTGACTGGGAAGTTTTGGAATACAATCCCAGACGACTAGCTAAAGTAAAATGGGAGAGAAAACATAATTAAACAAATTAGTTTTGCTTGGGGCTCCTGGGGGCTCGGTTCAGCATCCGACTCTTGATTTTGGCTCAGGTCATGGTCCCAGGGCCATGGGTTCAAGCCCATATCAGGCTCCATGCTGAGCATGGAGTTGGCTTGGGATTTTCTCTCTCTCCCTCTGCCCCTCTCACCGCCCCCCCCCCACCTCCTGCTCACACTCTTGCATTCTCTCTGTCTCTAAAACCAAAAACAAAACAAAAAATTAGTCTTGCTTGCTAGACTACTCAACATAATGCTCACTTAATGTGATTTGTTATCCATTCTCTTTTTAGGCATAAAATGTCTTTATATCAAGGGATCATAAGACAAAATACTAGTAAGGCAAACCTATATGAATTAGTAAAAAGTCTGGCGTTTTCTGTTTGTTTTATTTTTGTTTATATTTAATAAAGAATTTTATTAAATTATAAACTCCAGAATATTAATTTTCAGTGTCCTTTTTTTCCTATTACTTCTTAAGGTAATCTTAAATGGCATTCAAGCGACAAAAGCATATACATAGTGTAATAACAGAAATATTTATACAAGCTATTTTCTTTCAAATTAGGTCCAAGTTAAAGTCTGCTTTAAAAATTATCCTCAAGTTGAAAGGGAAAACTAAATTTCATTTCCTTTCATGTGCATAATCTAGTACTTTTATCCACAGCATAGTGGATTATGAGATTAAAAATAATAAACTATTCTTTTGTGAATAAAATACATGTGATTTCCTAACAGTTTAGCTATGTATTTTCAATTAACAGCATTACTTTTGAACCTAAAATAAATTTTTCCCACAATTTTCTATAGAGTATGAGCAAATAAGAGTCCATTTTAATTGCATAATGTCAATATTACGTGTACATGCTTCATATCTAATGGTTCACAAAGCTATGTGCACTGCAGTTAATTTCAGAAAAACTATTTTTAAAAAAAACAAAAAAAAACCCAAAAAGGAAACAGCCTAGTTATACCAATTGCAACTGCAGTCTCCTGTGAGTCTCCAGTAATCATTTTTATTGACACTCCTGAGGCAATGAGTGTTGTGACAGCTTCTTTCACACCAGTTCTAGGAGGATCAATGATTCCCACCAGGCCAAGAAATGTCAGCTGTCCCAGTTCTGGACCAGAAGCTAAAGCTAGAACTGAGGAAATAAAAAAATCGAAAAAAGGAAATGTGAGTCGCATAGCATTACAATTTACTTGACAAAAGCTAGAGACAAATCACTTAAGACTGTAATCTCATAGTAGTTATTATATATTCATTAAATAACCAAATTATTACATGTTAAAACATTAATTTAATGGTTCTAGGTAATGGGGTTGCTTTAAGCTATTAAAAATTAAAAGGAATCAGACTAAAGAATAAGTAGAGATGGCAAGTAAGAAGTGAAAAAGAATGTTTTTATAAAGTGACTCCGTGTGGCTCCTCTAAATATCACCTATTAGATCTTTAGAAAATATAATTAGTTATTTGGAGAAACTATGGGTTTGCTGAGCTTTGAAAATAGTTTTAAACAGACACCTCAGAGGGGGGTTGCTACTAATGTGTCTTCATCTTTCCATTTTATAGGTCTCCAGAACACTGAAGCCTTGGAGAGAAGACTTATTAATTAATTATACATAACATGTAACAATTTCATACATGACAAACCCTGGGAGGTTAATTTAATCTGTAAAGTGACTGTAAAACCACTAATAACACTAGTTTGATTTCTCTCACTCTTTTCATAACATTGACAGGTATGTCTTATTTGTAACTTTGGTTCTCTAAGAATATCTAAATAACACCACCATATCATTATTTGTGTCATCCCTGGACACTTAAGATACAACACAAACTACTATTCATTTCCAAATATCATTTAGCTTAGTCTCACAACTCTGGTAACTACCTTATGAGCCAAAGGGATGTGTCTCCATCTGGAATATTATTAGACTGAACAACTTACAGAAAAAAAAAAAAAAAAAACACACACACACACACAAAAGCACACCAACTGAACATATGTATCTCCTGGGGAAACTGAAAAGTCATAACATGATCACAAACAGTATCCATTCTTATTTAAGCAGAAGGTTCAAAGGATTAGATATATTTGGAAAACCAAGGTTAGAGGCAAATGACTTCTATTTTTCCGATGTCAGAGTCATACACCTAACTATGTAGATATGTGCCCCAAAGGCTTTCACCCTGGAGACAATGAGTCTCCTGACAGTCCCTGGTGTTGGAACAGAGGCAGAAGACAACAGAAGGAGATAGTGAGTACCAATTCCTATGTCAGCAAACCCTAAGAAAGGGAGATCAGCTCCTGGCACTCTCAATAGAGGGGTGGTATTAGCCTAAAGGTTAATATCCTGTATTTATTTGTTTGTTTCCTCAGCACAAATGAAGATGCACTGCTACTGTTCAGGACAAGGATAGGTAGACTTTTTTCGTGTGGAGGGTCCCTGACTAAAACATAAAAACAGAACAGACTCTGACTTCAAAATTAAGAACCACATGTATTTAAGAAACTTAAATTTTGTAAGATGTAACCTAAGTATGTATCAGGTTAAATCTGAAGTCTTCCTATTCCCCTTATGTTAATTTCAGAAGGAGAAGAAAGCGGAGCTTAAGCACAGGAAAAGACATGAAGCAAGAGGCAAAAGACCAGAGTGTTTCCTAAAGCCCTGGGAGAGAGATTTTCTCGCTACCAACTCTGGTCTGTTTCACAATGTTACAACACCAAACCACACACACACACACACACACACACCAACAAAGACCTCCATAATCCTTCAGATGAATAGAGTCAAAATAAAAACATATGAAACCTCTGAAACTTCTTTAGGGTCCCTAAATCCAAGCCAACTTTGGATTAACAAAATCTTGTTAAGAATAACAAAACTCTGCCTTCAAAGCCACAAGAATACCTTTCTAAACCTAGCTTATTGTAAGAGCAGAAATCCTGTAGACCTATCCAAATGTTTTATACCCACAGAGAGCCCTTGCTTAAGTGAACCGTGAATAAGAGGAGTATCTTTTTACATTAAGTTGCTTTCTCCTCCCAGGATTGTACTTGACTTCTATTTTGTAAAAATAATAAGACTAAGGAGGCCAACTCTTCCAGCTTCCTTGAAAGAGACTACAAGCCAGAGGACTATCGAGAAGGTAAGAACCAGGTATGGCCTCAACCCCTGACTCTTCAATCCTACACATGCTGTCCCTAGGAGAAATGGCTTAATGTGTGTGTGTGGAGAGTAGACCCTCTCTCCCCATCACTGTTCAGTCAGCAATACAGACATAAAGCAGAATGTGGGCACTTCTTTACCTGTCTGGTGAATGGCAAGGGAAGAAGGTCAGCAGAAGAGGAATAAGTAAACAATCACCAGAGTTTAAAGGACAAATCAGAGACTTAACATTTTAATATTTAGGGAATTATTTTAGATCTCGTAATAAATAAAACAGTTAAAATGATAAAACAAAGAAGGAGTAATATCACTTTCCCTTCCTCCATTTCTTTTCTCACAAGATAAGTTTGTCAAAAATAAAATTTCTATCACCTACTCAGAGACCACTGCACGTCTGTAAGAATTAGAAATTTCATATTTTGCTACATTCCCAACTTCCCAAGTTTTGGGGGCCAAATAGCCAACTAAAACATAAGACTTCAGAAAGGACAGTGTTCTATAAATAAACCCTGGAACAGAATGGGGCAGCTCAGATGTGAAGCACAAATTCATCTACAATTAAAAGAAGGTCTCACTGGGGTAGGGGTTTGGGAGGGATGGGTCAAATAGTTAAATGGGATTAAGAGGTACAAACTTTCATTTACAAAATAAAGTCATGAGGATGAAAATTACTGCATAGGGAATATAGTCAACAACACTGTAACAGTATTATATGGTGACAGATAGTAACCATACTTATTGTGGTGAGCATAGCACAATGTATACACTTGTCAAATCAGTATGTTATACACATGAAACTAACATAACATTGTATGTCTGCCTCAATAAAATACAATAATAGTTACTTTTCCACCCTAAGGAACTATGTTAAATGGCCTTACCTCTGAGCCCTGCAGAGCCCATTCGTGCTTTCTCCTGTTGGTACAGATCTCTTTGTTGCTGGGTAAGTGCCAACATCTGCCCTTTGCTATAGTATGTAGTACAATACTTAATCACCTGTTCATAAGCACCTTTCATAAAACAAATCTCTGGTCCATCCTAAGAAGAAAAAACATTGCAACTAAATTCAAGTTAATGCCAACTTGTATATATCTGCCACTGGAGTCAACAATACATGGCATACATTTCTCATAATAACCAGGGCAGTTACTCAAATCTAAGGCTTTGAATGGCACTTCAACTCTGAAGATTAAAAGTTCATATGTGGAAGCTTTTTTTACCCTCCAGAGAAAACAGCATCTACTCCCCAACCACCCTCACCTCCACACACTGAAGGCAATGCTACCCTAAGCCCTGGATTAGCCACTCTGGGATTTGGGGAGGGCCTTACAACGTAACAAGAAAAGGAAAGAGATCTATCATTTGCCCACAAGCAGTGGCTCAGGCTTTCCATCAGCTGCTATTATATGCACATTATGTATGTGATCCCATTTAATTCCCAAAGCTACCTTGTAATTATGGGTATTATCAGAACCTTTTACTTTTTACCTTAGCAAAGCATTATACAAAAGCTTACAATGAAAAACTACAGTCACCTGCCCAAATTTTCACACCTCTAGTCCTACTCTACTGGAACAAACCAATTTTAACTGTATTCCTTCCTACTTATCTCCATATTCTTACATGCATTTACACTGCTACTTTTTTTGCTGATCAATTTTATACATGGTCCACTGTGACAGGTGATAGTTTGGCCACCCTACTATCTATTCCTCCTCTCCCCATTGTTACAATGAAGTTAAAACAAAAGTTGCCAGTATTCTGTGTACTTTAGGGTTTCCCACCCACTGAGCAAAGGAAAATAACTATGAACAGTTCACAAACATCCCACTTCTTGCAGGTACATGACAGGAATGTATTTCTCTGCCCTTGTCTCCCACTTTGAAGTCAGAGGTGACTTGCTTTGACCAATAAATATGAACAGCACTGAATCACTGGCAAACGGAAATAATGTGCTATTCCTCTGGCCCTGCTAGGACAGTGTATGCTCACACTGAGACGGAGCCTTCATCTGCCTTGGGTCCCCAAGTAACTACTGAGCAGGTATTAGGAGGTAAGGAGGCAAGAGGAAGGTATGATGCGGTTTCCATTAACTCAAATATATTTCTTTTCTTATTTAACTTCTTCTTATTTGTTTAGTTTTATGTATACCTGTTATTATCCCCAAACTCTTCCATGCAATATAAAGCCCTTCTCAATGATATTTTTCGTATGATTAAATGAGCAGGTAAACTATTCCTTCCACATTATTACTGAAGACCTCCTCCTTGGGTATTGTTCTCCTTTCCTTTCTAGTTTGAGTTGGCCAATTTCTAGGCCTGGTACATGACTGGTATGCAGGACTTCCCTTCACCTCTGTCCTGGGGATTCTTTGCACCCTTCTCCTGGTTAGAACTCACTGGGTTCGAAGTCTTCATTTTCCTTAGTTGTGTTTTCTCTTGGAATAACATATCTGCAAGTATCTAAGAAAAGGTATGTGGGATACACATTTTGGGACGTGGAATATCTGAAAACATTTTTATCCCATCCCCACATTTTTTAAGTTCAGTTGAGAATAAATTTCCTCTCCGTGTGAAGACATTCCTCTATTATCTTCCAGCCTCCGGAGTCCAATATTACACTTGAAAAGTCTAAGAAGCTACTTTAATTCCTAAACCTTTATATAAAATCTCTCCTTTGCCTCCTCTCTGGCCCCAAAAACCAGTGGAAGTTTTTAGAATTCTCCTTTAGTGTCCTCAAATTTCTTGATTATGGGCACTGTGTTTATCCCTTCACCCCACCCTTCTTTAATATAACTCATTGTGCTGAGCAGCTGGTGGGCAATTTTATTCTAGAAGCTGAGGTCCTTACTCTGGAAAATTTGGGTGTTATTTGATAAAACCTTCCCATTTTCTGTTCTCTGTTACCACTACGTTGGCTATCTTGTTTATTTTCTAATTTTTGTACCTTATCTTTTATATTAAGCACCTCTCTGACTTTTTGTACCCCTTTCTGATAGATTTGTTGACTTTATTTTCAAAACATTCTACTTAAGGTATTTTGTTGTCATTTTCTAGGGTCTTTGGAAATTTTCTCCAGTATCCAGCATTATCTTTGTCTTGCTGAGACCCCTTTCCCTTTTGGTTTGGTCTGTGTCTTTCATACTGAAGACAAATATTTAGCAATCCTTGACTGTCCATTTACTTTAAGACTCAGGAAATTAAAGGTCTAGAAGCTCCATGGGCACTGATAGCGTTTATCAACTGATAGCCCTTGCTGTAGGGTGATGAGATGATGACCAAGAGTCAGTAAGCTCTACCAGTGAACAAAGAGCTTAGGTAAGAATACTCCGTATTACTGGGATCTCCCTGAGACCAGTAAGCTTCCCTACAACTCTTCAATTTTTGTCATCAGCGAGGGAGGGTAGGAAGTTTCCTCCCTGCAGGCATTCTAAGAAAGTGGAGTTAGATGCTGGAGGCATGCTCTTCAGGACAATGACTTGCCCTTAATCAGTTTTCAGTTGTAAGCCTTAATTCTGCCCTCCATTCTTGTTCCCAAGATGGGATTGCTGATATTCTACTGGGGTAAAGAAGGGCTAATGGTTGGCCCTCAAGAAACAGCGAAGGTTCTTGGGGGATTTCTACTGGTTCCTCACTCAGAACTTCAAACTGATCTCTTGTTTTTAACCTTATGCCTTAATCCCCACCTTCAAAGATACCTATCATACTGAGTCTTTTCCATCCTTTCTCTTTTTAACATCCTTTACTGACTGGCTGTCATTTTGACAGGTTCCAGGAAGAGAGTATAAATAAATGTATACTGACACACTCAAATGAAAGTCCTCTTAAGACAAACTATTTGAGCCACTGGGGTTATCTTTATGGTAAGTCTGCCGTATCTGTGCCAGGCTGACCTCTTCTAGATCCTGAGGCACATCAGTGGGTTTGGGTTTTGTTACACTGGTTGGTTTTGTTTTGTAAGAGGAGATTTTCAGATCAGCATATGAGAAGAACAATCACATACATCTTTCAAACTTATACCCTGCTGCTACCTATCCCCCACTCCCATAACTGAGATCAGTTCTCAAGCTGTAACATTAATGTACAACTTCCAAAGAACAACTCTGGTGAAGTTAGACTCAAAACTGCTGAAGTCAAATCATTAAACTTTACATGAGCCACATTATCTTGAAGTACTGAGTGACCATATATAAAACATAAAGAAACAAACTTTCCATATAAACTCATATATGTATTCTTGTGGTCAAGGGACTCCTTTGGTCCAGGACAACAGGTGAAAATTATTTAACTCTAATGCAATTTTTGAAAGCGTTATGTTACAAGGTTTAAAGGCATTTTATTTTTACACTTTTATTTATTTACTTGTCTCCCTTCCCAGGAGTTCATAAAAGTTCCTTTAAAGATCAGACAAATCTTTTTTCTCCTCATGAACAGAGTTCCTGGCAGACATCTATTGACAAGTTCAATGTTGGCCAACTTGGCCTTTCTTTTAAAATCAATTATGTTTCCTACTTATTATGGGTGAGAAATCCTCTCACTCATTCCTGTCTACAGAGATGTAATGGCTTCAAACTATTTGCTCATAGGGGAAATCACATAACCAATTATTAATTCCTAATAAAGAAAATACTAAAATAACATATATATTTTTTAAGGGCATGGCAAAAGTTTAAGCATCAAACTGGTAACAGCAACTATGAGTGACATACTTTGTAGATAACTAAGAACTCTTATTACACTAACTTTATAAAAATTGCTAAAGCACCCAGGGACAAAGCAGTAGCTTGAAATATCACTGCATGTCATTTTGCCAGTTTGTAAGCTGGATCAACTAACATGAATTATACATATTTGGTAACCACTTTTCCACAAAATAATGTGGTTTTGTTTGTTCTGAAGACAAGGCCTTCCTTCAGTGAAAGAATACTGTTTGACACCAGAGAGCAGAAACCTATAATACACAGTCATCAAGAACAAAGATGTTGATAGAATCTGATGTCACAAGTTCTAGGACACTGAGACCAGGCTCCAACTCATTTTAAGCTATTTGCTCACGCAGCAAAACCGGGTATCCATACGCATGAAATCAAAGGGAGCATGAGAGCAACAAGGATGAGTTACTACAAATTATACATGCTTTAAAGAAACAGGCCTTCGCTTTGCTCAATGATCACTTAAACCCAAAGGGGGCTAATGAGAGCAACACGGTCATCTATGTTCAGCAGGACTTAGTAAGTACTCGTTACCTGCTGTGTCCGGTGTACACACTTAACAGCCATCCACTTTTGCTCAGAGCTAAAAGGATATTCAGCTTTTCTGATATAGTCCTGTTGAAGCCCATCAAGACCCATCTGTATGACACAAAAAGAAAGTTAATTCTCACCAACATGGGCCTATTTTTTTTCTTTAACACAACTTACAGCTAGGCTGGCTAGAGATATCTGTGGAGTATTATTCAAATAATGGTGACAGAACAGCAATGCTCCTTCCATTTATACTGTATTTTTCTGAATGACAGCATACGTGATCAAGATGAAAGCCTTGGTGTGTACATACAGTGTAAGGCATGCTCCCTGGACAGTATGTAGACCAAATCTTCAACAGTGACTATATTAAAATCTCTGTTGGCTCAAATTCTGGAAGGAAGCAGGGTACCCAAACCACAAAGGTACCCAACTGATACTGAGTATGTACTTTTGTAATCAACAGAAGCTTCCGATTCAATTCCTTACTTCCCCGGGATCTAAATCCATCTTTCTTGTTGCTACCATCCTCCTCCCGTATACCTTACTGCTTGATATTCTACTACTACCAGTGTCATGTAGCTGCTCTCCTTCCCAAAAGCCTCTGCACTTCCCTCTACATATTCAAACTACTCAAAAACCTAGCTTAGTGCTTTTTGTTCTTTGGTATCTACTGAAACATGTTCAGACTTTTCTTCCTGGCTTTCAAAGATCCTCTAGAAACCCACCGTGCAATCTCTTTAACAATCCTGTGGGTTACTCAAACTCCTTTCTTGTCATCCAGGTCACCAGTACATAAGCCACCATGCAATCTATGCTTATTTATTCCTCCATGCTTTTATCCTTGCTCTTTCCCTAGCTTACTGCCTTTCCAAATCCTGCCTATCCTTCAAAGCCTAGGTCTCCAGTCTGAATGTGCATTGTTCTTATATGTGGCTCAATGTCTAAGACTTAACTATCTACTATATTGGTCTACCTTCTATTTGTTTCCAGTATGTCAGTGTCAACTCCCTACCCTAAAATGTGAGGTCCTCAGTCATATGGAGGTGGTTTCACACACTCTCTTAAAAGTTAAGAGTATAAGGTTAAGTTTAACACAGTAAATAACAGATAACAGATTCAACTTTTAAATATCCTTCAGAAAGCTATACGATGCTACTTTAGTTACAAGAGAACAAATGATAAAGAAATGTAGCTTTCTGAAAGTTAAGAAAACATATATTCTAAAAATATCAATTTTATTAAATACAATAACCTAAATTTCTATACTGGATCTCAATTCAAACAACCTCATTTAGAGGTATCCTGCTTCACACAAGTCTCAAAGCTTTCTAAGACTGCTTTTAAAAGTAGGAGTTTTGGGGCGCCTGGGTGGCGCAGTCGGTTAAGCGTCCGACTTCAGCCAGGTCACGATCTCACGGTCCGTGAGTTCGAGCCCCGCGTCGGGCTCTGGGCTGATGGCTCGGAGCCTGGAGCCTGTTTCCGATTCTGTGTCTCCCTCTCTCTCTGTCCCTCCCCCGTTCGTGCTCTGTCTCTCTCTGTCCCAAAAATAAAATAAACGTTGAAAAAAAAAAATTAAAAAAAAAAAAATAAATAAATAAAAGTAGCAGTTTTAATTTTTCTTATGGAAGAGACAGAGTGGGCTTTAGGTTTCATATTTAATCAAAGGTAAGACTTAGAAGAGGAGACCAACTGGGAAAGACAAAAGGGTCACAAAGAACAGCACCCTATCTCCCCAACACAGATTCTAACTCCATACTCGTTTTAAGAAATTGATAATGGAGGAATGGGAAGACTGGAAAAAGAAAAGCTATTTCTCATGATGGTCTTAATATCTTCACATGGAAATACTTTAAAGAATGTTTCCTTTTACTCATTTGAATGTTATAGTACTTCAGCAATTACACCCATTTATAAAGCTTTCCACACGAAACTCTAAATATTATGGAAAACAAAAACGTTCTTCATAAGAAGAAATCCAGTCACTGGTCATTAATTTGTTTCTTGAACGTAAGGCATAAAGCTATACTGAACAGGCTGTATTGGCTCTGTAGTTCCAAGAAGAATAAAACTAGTCCCCAGAAGGCAATGTAAACAATGAAACATTGTGAGTTGTCTTCATTCTACACCTAAAAACTAGTAATACTGAAACTGATAGCCTCACATTCTCTTGTGAGGGTAGTATCTTATATACTGAAGAGAGATCAGGCACATACCTTCATTGCAAGAGCGATTAAAGCTCCTTCCGTTGGCTTCCCCATTAGAGTGTTGTTTCTAATTACAGCATCATTGCATACACAGCCCGCCTAAAAGAAATACATGGAAACTATGAACCCATCATTGTGTCCTAAATCATTATGAAACGTCACCTTCTTAGGGAATAAAGTAGTTACCTCAACAATTCTGCTAACAGCTGGGTTATAGAATCCATGAACGACATCACCATCAACAATCACTTCCCCAAACGGATTGTAGCCAACACCAGTAACCTAAGGAACATAAAGCGGGGTCAATAATTCAACCAGAAGACAATGACAATACTCATGAAAACTGAAAACTATGATGAGTTATGTTCATTTAATTTTATATATTATGATACTATTAGTGTATATATTTAGAAAAGCACTTGTCTGAAAGAATATTTAACAGTTAAAAGAATATAAATTCTAATTTTTACCATAATGACAAACCTATAATTATACTAATTAAATTAATAATTATGACAATGTACAGTATAAGAAGAAATATTGTTAACATAATCTTATATTGTTTCTACTTATGATATACTATAAAAAAAAGATAAACCATGAAAATCTCTATATGTAAGTAAGCTTTAAATTTATGTAACATTATATTTATGTAACATACTAAATTTTCCAAGAATTCAAATCCATTTCCACACCTAACATTTGTGACAAACCTGAGACCCAGAAAACAGCAGAATTCTTTTTGCAAATATGCGGGAACAGAGACATTATGTGATTTATCCTAGCACTTACAAACTACTTTAACATAATATATTACACGCCAGTTTTAAAAATCAGAGGTCGAAACAAACCAGATACTTATTCTGTATGGCTAGAGCAAATCAAGCCAAACAAAAGTTAAATTTCATAATAAAAATAAGACAGTTTAGAGAATGTTAACCAATTAACAAATGGTTAATGCTCGACATATCAAAGTACGGGCTTAAAACAAAACAGCAACTTATATCCTACCTTCCATATCTGAACCATAGAAGCACATGTAACCCCAATGACCCAGAGTCATCCAGAAAAGGCACATTCAACAAAAGAGTATCAGGTATCCTTCCTTAACCAAATCTAATACCCTAAATAAGAACAGTCTCATTTCAAAGCCTATGTAAAATGGAATTAAATAAACCTAAATGCAACTTCTGTCAATTTGTCTAATGCTTACTTTGCTCAGTGAATTGGATATAAATACAATTAAAAATACTGTACCCATCCTAAGTGGTGTGAATGGACACAGCAGCCAGAAATCCAGTAAAGACTTGGGGGGGGGGGGGGGGGAGACGGAGACTGGAACTTGTCCTCATCTAGCTTCAACATTAACCAATGCACATACACTGACATGCACTTAAGAAACTGCCAAAATGTAATTTTTAAAATACAGTAATTCATCTATTCATTTATTCTTTCAACAAGTATTTACTACCATGAGGCAGGCCCCATGTTAGGCAACTTAGTTCTGCTCTACTACAACTTCTAATATTTTAGAAAATTTTATCTGGGCTAAAAACTAAGAGGCACGGAGTGCTATGAAAACAAATAAAATAGGACCAGTTCTGAGTGGTCAGCAAAGCTTTTCTAAAGAAGTAGGGTTCGAACTGCAGTGCAAAGGACAGAGAGACATTAAACTGTCCTGTGCAGTGAGAACAGCAGCGAAGGTCCTGAAGTAGGAGGAATTTTGTCACACTGAAAGAACATAGAAGCCAGTATATCTGGTGCACAGAAAGTGAAGTGGAACATGTAAGGCTGAAGAAGGAAACAAGGAACAAAATACGTACGGCCTCAAGAGGCCACACTTCAGGATCCCGGTCGCAATGGAAACATCTTAATTAGGGAGTGACTTGCTCAACATTTGGTTCTGAAAGATCCCTCAAGCTGCATATAGAGCATGAATAAGAGTTTGGTAACAAATGGCTAGCAGGGGTGACTGAAAGGTGCTAAGGATGATTCAAAGTTTCTGGTCCGTAGAGTGTACAGCGTGTGCAAGTGGAGCGGGATCAAGACTGGGAAAATAAGGGAAAGACTCTGCTGCTGCTGAATTTATACCCCTTTTGAAGATAAGACGCTAGAACTGTTAGGAATGTCTACACACCAAGTTTCTTAACAAAGAAATACTGTTGTTAAAAAAAAAAAAAAAATCTATGGAGTACCTCAGCATGCAGACCGTCTGAAGTAAATATGTGAGTAACAGTCATTTCATTCTTTGTCAGTGTTCCAGTTTTATCTGAACAAATCACATTACAGCAGCCTAAAGAATAAATCATTACATGTCACCAGAAGAGTCAGAGGGAAATAAACAAGTTCACACTGAAAACAAATCAAAGACTCTGAAGCCTGTCCTGCTGCTCTGAATTTTGAACAAATCAAGTTCACTGATAATTTTAGACGTTTTCTCATTATGATTTCACCATAAAGTGATTATTCATGTTAAAATTAAAAAACAGATTAACTGATAAATGTTGACTTTTTCTTATTAATTTGCAGTTGAATTTCTACAAAGCTTCTCAGTATTAGCTTTATATAATATTTCTAGAAAGTTTAAGGGTACCTAAATTTAAACCCATATAATTGTTTCAGTCAGAAATTTTAAGATATTTTGCCTTCTCAGTACTGTAATGCAAACTAAAAATTAAATTCAACATTTTCAGAATCCTAAATTAAAAAAAAAAGATATTTCACAGCATACAGAAAGTTATTGCAATTTTCATATCACACATAAAGTTGTTACACCAACACTTAGCAACTGTTGTATATTTACTGTTGTTATCAGAAATTCAACTGAAGTACGACATTCTGGGATCTATAATTATCTTTCTTGAGATGTCAAAGGAAAGTAATTCTACTAATTTTACTCTAAAGTTTCACTGGTTAAATACATTTTCTTTTTACATGATTTAAGCATTAGAACATCTCTGATACAGAAAGATTTCTCTGAAAGTCCCCTATCCTGAATGATACGCGTTTTTAAGTACCTTTTCTGGTTGTGAAGACCACACTTAACTTTGCCACAAGTCAAATGCCACCACTCAAGCCTCTAAGACAAAAATGGTAACAACCTGCAGATGATTCACTATTGATGTAAACTCACACACTATTGCATAAGTATGCTCACATTACCACATACTTACCCAGAGTTTCGACAATAGGCAGTTTTTTCACAATGGCCCTTTTCTTCACCATTCTCATAACACCAAGAGCTAGAGTCACTGTGACCACAATGGGAAGACCTTCAGGAATTGCTGCTACAGCCAAACTGCAACCAACATATACTTAGTATTGAAGCATAAATTAAATAGTACCTACAGCAATCAGTTCAATTGGCTGTGACTTAAAACTGAGGCTAATAAAAACACAAAATCAATATTGTCAATACTCAAAAAGTGGCCTCAAGAAGAAGGGAAAGCTGATTACCATTTATTGGATAACCTACTAACTGCCAGGTTAAGTGTAGTGGTTGAAGAATACAGGCTGTGACATCAGATTACCTAGATCTGTACCCCTGGCTTCCCCAATTTTTACCTGTTTGACTCTGAGCTATTATCACTCTACCCCTGTAGTTTAGTTTTCACATCTGTAAATACAGATAACAGTAATAGGTATTCAGACAAAAACTTACACATGACTGGTCATACCAGCACTATTTACAATCACCGAAAGATGTAAATAGTCCAAATTTCCATCAACTGATAAATGGGAAATTGTAGTATAGCCATACAATGTAGTATTCTGCCATTAAAAAAAAAAAAAAATGAAGTACTGATACATCCTACAACACGGATGAACCTCAAAAACATTATGCTAAGTGAGAGAAACCAGACACAAAAGACACATGTTATTTTGGTTCCATTTATACGAAATATTAACAGTAAGCAAATTCAGAGACTGGAAGCAGTTTAGTGGCTGCCAAAGGCAAGAGAGAAGGAAAAATGGTGCGTGATCGCCCAGTAGGCACAGGGTTTTCTTTTGGGGTGATGAGAAGTTCTGACACTTGATAATGGTTGTAGCTGTACAACACTATGAATGGATTTAATTCCACTGAATTGTACATTTTAAAATGGTAAACTTTATGGTATGTGTATTTTATTACAACAAAAAAATGTACTTCACTGTTTCCCTCTGCAATTTTTTAAAAAATCAAATTAAGTCTCGGGGTGCCTGGGTGGCTCAGTCGGTTAAGCGTCCGACTTCGGCTCAGGTCATGATCTCATGGTCCATGGGTTCGAGCCCCACGTTGGGCTCTGTGCTGACAGTTCGGAGTCTGGAGCCTGTTTCAGATTCTGTGTCTCCCTCTTTCTCTGACCCTCCCCTGTTCAAGCTCGCTCTCTGTCTCAAAAATAAATAAATGTTAAAAAAAAAAAAATCAAATTAAGTCTCTATGTTTTATCCCACACCAAACTCCCCTATAGGTAAGGACATATGTGTTCCTGTTCCTCCTCCTAACATTGTTCTCTCCACTGCTTCTACTTCCCAATTTCTATTACCTACCTTTTCTTCAGAATGATCTACCTTGACATCATTAGCATCCTGTTCTATAAGCATTATTAAGGCTTTCATGCTCTGTTTACAGGTTAATTCTAAAAGGTGAAAGCCAATGAATGACACAATACCACTGGCTAAACAGTATACACTAAAGTCAAGAAATATGTGCGATCATTAATGTTCCCTTCTCTCTTTTGAACTATTCTATGCTCAAATAGAATCCTCATTTCTTATGCTTCCATTAACCCTCACTGTATCAGGAAAGATAGGCATCAGTTTACAATCTAGATCTAGTGGACCTTTCCCTTCTTTTGTATCTAAGTTTCACTTTATAAATAATTTGCAAAGGAATAAATGGATTATGAAAAACTTCAGAAATTTTTAATTTTTAAAATTTTTTATATATTGTTTAAATTTATCTTGAGAGAGGGGAGGGGCAGAGAGAGAGAGAGAGAGAGAGAGAGAGAGGAAGAGAGAGAGGAAGAGAGAGAGGAAGAGAGAGAGGGAGAGAAAGACACAGAATCCAAAGCAGGCTCCAGGCTCTGAGCTGTCAGCACAGAGCCCAATGCAGGGCTCTAACACATGAACCGGGAGATCATGACCTGAGTCAAAGTCAGACGCTTAACTGACTGAGCCACCCAGGCACCCCTAGAAATTTTAAATTTTAACCCCAAACTATATTTCTGGATTTGAAGGTATAAATATATCAGAAATATGCAATGTCCTTTGGATGCAACTAACTGCTTGTCAACTGTTATGAAGGAACCTGGAATATATTCACTTTACAAAAAGTGATTTCAGATTCAAAAAATATTTCCCATAGGTTACAGGCTTATCAATTCTGGTTTCACTTTTTGCATTTGTATCTTCAAAATGCAACACTTCTGAAAATGTTGATGGTTCATAACTTTGTTGAAAAGATAAGTCATCTCTGTAACATAATTTTTAGATTAAAAAACACCAATTACAAGGGG
Source organism: Panthera pardus (assembly GCF_024362965.1). Classification (NCBI taxonomy): domain Eukaryota; kingdom Metazoa; phylum Chordata; class Mammalia; order Carnivora; family Felidae; genus Panthera; species Panthera pardus. The sequence goes on from NW_026526721.1 coordinate 130,669,481, forward strand.
TGTAAATGAAATTTTTCATTTCTATGTCATCTATTTCTGTTTAATCACCTTTATATTAATACCAGCCTTCAGTATTTGTCCACTTATAAATGGTATAAAGTAAAAGCTGGCAAACAAATATCAGAAAAGATGAAAGAAAATGGTCACACATCCTTTTAACAAAAAGGGGTGGCTTAGGTTCTTGTTGGAAATGCATGATAAATTCCTTGATGTAGAATGACTAACTGAAAGAGAATACCTGTCCTTCCCTTTTTGTCATAAGAAATAAACTGTTCACTCATTAATTCAGGAGTTAAATTAAATTGAAGCTACCATCACCCAAAGAGTCACAGTATTAAGATTTCACATATATTATTAAATTTCACCCTCATCATTAGAGCCTACAGTAGCTCTTTGTCTCTTTGCATTTCATCTTCTGGTTTGTCCAATAATTTTCCTGTCAATTACTCTTTGCCATTATGTGGGAAAATGAAAAATTATGATTCTTAATTTTAATGAGTGCAAAAAAGGGGTGGAGGGAGAAGAAAAAGACAACAACAAATATATCTCCGGACTTCTTTTATACCTTTGTAAATGATGATGTAATATTTTGGGCAACATAATAAAAGAATTAAAGGATAACAGAATAATGATGATTTACTTTATTATTACATCAACCTTGTAAGTGATCCCATCATCCTTCTGCATTCTTGTTTTACTGGTTTTTAGCACAACTGGAAATAATTATTACAATAATTGCTATTTCATTTGCTACAATGAAATAGCAAAATGTTTTAAGACATAGGAAAAATAAGGTCACTAATATCTTAGATTTATAAAAGTACAATGGACCCATATAATTATTGCAAAATAGAATGAGTTTTATTCTATTAAAATATATTTTTTAATACTCTGTCCTTTGTAAGACTTTGAAGTAGGAATAAAAATCATGATTATATCAATCTTCACAAAGAGAACTGCTCAAAAAAATACTCAAAATCTAAAAATGAGTCCAACAGCTAATATGCTAATGTTTATTATCTCATACTCATGCCCAATTTTAAATTTATTTCATATTTAACCCATCTTTTTTATACAGATTTAAGCCAAGAGTTTCAAATTGTATTTTTGCCCCTTTTAAGAAAAAAATATACTCCTTCATCCCATCACAAATGTCTTTTAACTTCTTACTCAATTTACCTACTCCTTGTAATCCATTTGATTTTTTTTTTTAATACATTGTTTTTGTTCTAATATTTGAACTATGACTTCCTATGCCTACCATAGAGCTATCATCTAGAATTTCTTTTCCTTATTAGGTGCCTAGGTGAATTCCACTCTTACTTATATCCCATACATGATCATCTTCCTTTTTTTCATCTTTGTTTTGCTGGAATTCATACAGGATGGGGAAGGAATAAATTTTCTGATTACCTGCCTATTTATATTTATAATAACTGGATCGATACTTTGGCTAGGCCTAGATTTACTGACTTAAATTCCTTTCCCCTCACACTTTGATAGCATTGCCCCCACTATTTTTCTAATGTAATCCAACGTTACCATGGATGAAGGGTAATAAAATCCTTTTCCCCTTCTGCATTCAGTTAAATCTCTAGCTCTGTTCCCCTTGTGACCTGGCAAGGGTAGTGTATCAACTATGTTGTTAGGCAACACTGCTTATGATAAAGGGATCTCCTGACTGATAAATTATCTATAGACTGGAAGAATTATAATTTATCTTATAGAAGCCATTGCTTTGGGTTTCCAGACCGTAGGCGACTCTTACAACTGGACATGTTTCTTGCAAGCACCCTGGAAAGTGTATGTTCCCAGAGATGTTAGCTCCTGTGGAATATGAAACAATTTAACCCAGGGTAGCCCCTGCACTCACAAGGCCATCCCAATCTTCTTGTACCTAAAGCTGAACTATTGCACAGACTCTCTCATAAGAGGCATGCCTTAAGTTGCCCTGCTGTTCAAGGCACAGGTGCCAGATAGGACATAGGAAAGTCTTGTGCAATGAAATGTTTAGTAGAGTCTAAAAAGACCCCTTGGTGGAAACTGCAGTTGCTAACAAGAAGTTTGATACCAGTCGAATTATCCTTCCTTTATAGACAACCTGACTGGTTTTCTTTAATTTCATATGATGTATCTAGTTTGGAGTTTTTTTCATCTTGTTTGGCATTTACAGAATCCATATAAACTATAAAGATTTCACGTCTTGCTTCAGAGACAAAAAATATTCATGTATCATTTCTTATATAATTTCTTCTTACCTCTTTTGAAACTCCTATTAGTTAGATTGGCATTTATTAAATTATTCTTCATCACTTTTATTTCATTCTCTGTTTCGGACACTTTAGTCTATTTTTAGGGAACCCTTTTTAACTTTATATTACAGCCCTTAAATTGAATGTTTAATTTCAACAGTCAAAATCATAATTCCTAAAAACTTTTTTTCTCTGATCCTCTTCTACAGCAATCTGTATCATAAATGCAGTTTGTTCACAAATCTCTGAAAATAAAAATGCTTTGCAGTTTTAATTTTTCTGCTATTTCTTGAAATTTTCATTTTCCTCTGAGATTGTTTATTCAGCTTCTATTACTATGGTCTTTCTCTTTCATGCTGCTAGTTTTCAATTTGGCAGTCCTTAACTGTCTATTTATATATAAAATTGCAATACTGGGGGCACCTGGGTGGCTCAGTTGGTTAAGCATCTGACTCTTGGTTTCTGCTCAGTGATGATCGCCCAGTTTTTGTGGGATTGAGCCCCATGCCAGGTTCTGCACAGTGCAGAGCCTGCTTGGGATTCTGTCTCCCTCTCTCTCTGCCTCGTGTGTGCACTCTCGCTTTCCCTCTCTCTCAAAAATAAACATTTTTTTTAAATGTAATATTGGACAGATAACACCAGACATCTAGTGTGCATTTTCTCCACTGCTAGACACATGGTTTTCATTTTTCTAGAGTTTATTTCAATATATGCCTATTAGAGAAATAAGAGAGAGAAAAAAGACTTCAATTTATAAACAAATGATTATTAGAACTTACCTTACACTAATTGTAAACATTTCCAGGATATCTTTTCCTAGTAACCAGCCAACCAACATGATGATACCTGGAAAAGAGTCAAATAGCTATTTCTCCCTTTTATATAAAATCACATCAGTATAAATGGGATGCTGAGGGCAGTCAAAAAGTTCCATAACATAAAGGAGAAGGTATATCAGATCACAGTTACAAGATTTTAGAAAAATTCATTAAGCAGGGGAGATTAAAATTAATGCTGCTTAAAGATAATGTTGTATATGTGAACATGCGTGCACATACACACACACACACACACACACACACACACACACACACTTTACCTTCTGTTGCCACTGCTGCCACTCACCCCTTAAAGCAATAATATCTGAGAATTACCACTATAAGAAAACATTACCAGTATTCTCACACAATAGGGGGAAAAAAGAAGGTAGCATAAGACAGATAGGTCCTCTACTTATTATCAGCTTTGCAAAAATAAACCTTGTAACTTTACTTCTCATCACTAAATATCCAGGCAATACATATAAAGTTTATACTGCAAACAAAGGAATACTTAGGACTTGGCTGAAAGAGTAATACATCTTACTTAAAATATCTAAAATTACATTATAACATTTAAAAATTAACCGGGTGCCTGGGTGGCTCAGTGGGTTGAGCGTTAGACTTGTTTCAGCTCGGGTCATGATCCCAAGGTCATAGGATCAAGCCCTGTGTCTGGCTCCACACTGAACGTGGACCCTGCTTAAGACTCTCTCTCTCCCTCTGCCCCTCTCCCCCACTTGTGCAAATTCCCTCTAAAATTAAAAAGGAAAAAAAAACTACTTTATGGCATTTACAAATAAGAAATCAATTAACATGAACCAAACAATATACTCTCTTGCTTTGACCTTTGCCTCTGAAAAGAAAGGGAGCAAGGAGTGCACCACTGGTTTTGTGAGAAAACACACATAGTATCATCACAGTTTTAATAAAGTATAACCAATTCAAGATTGTATTCTAGAGTAATATAAACATTTAAAAACAGGTTTTTCTTCTTTCTATAGCTACAGGGGCACACCTGGGTGGCTCAGTCAGTTAAGCATCTAACTTCAGCTCAGATCACGATCTCACGGTTCATGAGTTCAAGCCCCACGTCGGAGTTTGTGCTGACAGCTCAGAACCTAGAGCCTGCTTCAGATGCTGTGTCTCCCTCTCTCTCTGCCCCTCCCTTTCTCTCTCTCTCTCAAAAATAAACATTAAAAAATAAATAAATAATCCAGATTGTGATTCTCTAACATTCTATCCCAAACACTATCCTGACAAAAGAAATTATGTCCAATGAACTATACCAGAAGTCAGCAAACCATAATCTGTGGGCCTCCTGAATGCTTTTGCAAATAAAGTTTGTTGGAACATAGTTATATCCATTTGTTTAGGTACTGTCTATGATTGCTTCCCTGCTGATGGCTGAGTTGAATATTTCCAACAAAGAATATCCGAAATACTTTGGTATGGACCAAAGGCTAAAATGTGTACTACTGGGCCCTGTACCCCCCCACCCCCCAAAAAATCTGTTGACCTCTGATTTTGACCTTGACCCTTGTCCTATTCCATATACTATCCTAGCAACAAAAATTAGGTCCTATGTATTATATTAAAACCAGGTAATGAGAAAGTTGAAAGATTTTTATCACTAAAAGTGAGGTGGTTTCATGGTACAATGTTAACATAAACTGAGATTTAATTGGCTAAATGTCCTAACAGTTACCAAATTCCCTATAAATTCTAGAAAATAAATAGCAATAATCAAATTAAGGGAGCTATGACAATATACACACCAGTTAAAAAAGAGGAATTAAATACCTTTCCATCTTCTACTTTATGATATAGACTGACAGATCAATAGAATATTTAAAAAATTATTTAACTGAAACTGTGTAACGCAAATCTATTTTAATTTAGAACTGCATTATTGATTTTGAAGGCTAGCAAAAATAATTAAAATATCATGGAAAAACTAAAGAAAAGGAGAAAAGACTCCAAAATTTATTCAAGTATTTAATATATGATAAAGATGTCATTTCAACTGAGTGAATAAAAGAATAGACTATAGAGGGGTGCATGGTGGCTCAGTCGGTTAAGTATCTGACTCTTAATTTCAGCTCAGGTCATGAACTCAGAGTTTGGGAAATCAAGTCCCATGTCAGGCTCTGCGCTAACAGTGCAGAGCCTGCTTGGAATTCTCTCTCTCTCTTTCTCTGCCCCTCCCTGTGCTTGTGCTCTCTTTTGTTCCCAAAATAAATGAATAAACTTTAAAAAAACATGTTAAATATAGAATGAACTAGAGAATTAATGGTATTGGGATAATTAACTTTTGAGTAAAAATGTTATCACTCTACCTTAAGGTTTTTTTTGTTGTTTTTTTTTAATGTTTATTTTTCAGACAGAGAGAAAGAAAGCACATGAGCGGGGAAGGATCTGAAGTGAGCTCTGTGCTGACAGCAGCAAGCCCAATGTGGGGCTTAAACTCACAAACCATGAGATCATGACTTGAGCCCTGAAAATCAGGTGCTCAACTGACTGAGCCACCCAGGCGCCCCTACCTTAAGTCTGATACTAAAATAAATTCTAAATAGTAAAATAAAGTGTCAAAAATAAAAACTAAGCTGTAGACTGATGTTTAAGTAAATATACTTAAAAGATAAACATTCTTCACAATATGGGGTTAGGAAAGCTTCTATGAATAAACCAGAAAATGTAACTGCAGAGATTATCAACAGGACAGTGCTATCAGAATCTCAGGACAAGATATTTCAATCACATCTCCCTCCTTCATAACCAAGTTTACTATATTTATCCCTCAAAGGGAATTTAAAATGTGGGGGAAATAAACTTAACAAAAGGGATGGCTATCCAAATTATACAAAGAGCTGTTACTGATCTAAGACCCAAGCCACAAGAGAAGAAGGGACAAAATAAATAGATGGAAGGTCATAAAATAAAAAGGACCAACACACATAGGACAACTGTTCAGTTTCTCTATAATGAGTTGTGAAATAAAATAATGAGAAGCCTTTTATTCATCTGTTAATGACAACAAAGTTAGCAAGAGTGCTGGAAGAGGAACACCTTTACCTTGCTGATGAAAGATACTATTTAGCAATATGAAACAAAAACCTTTAAAAACGTGCCAAAAATTGAAAAATTACATGCATACTCTTTGCCCCCAAAATTTTACTTCTAAGAACTTTTTTCCCACATAATGAAATACTATACAACCATCTATTTCATGACATCTATATAAAGAGCATCTACTTAAAGGCAAGATGTTTATGAATAAAATATGAAACAAAAAAGGAATAGTAGTCCATACTATCAATTTTGTTGAAAACCAGGAAGACAAATACTAAAATGTTTATAGAAATGCTATATGATTACAGGAATTACATGAAGTTCTAATTTATCTTTGCAGAAAAGGACAATGGCTGGGGGCTAGTTTTATAATTTTTAAAAAGTAGTAGTAAATTAGGGGTGTCTGGGTCGCTCAGTCAGTTAAGCGTCTGACTTCAGCTCAAGTCATGATCTCGTGATTCGTGAGTTTGGGCCCGTGTCAGGCTCTGTGTTGACACCTCAGAGCCTGGAGCCTGCTTCAGATTCTGTGTCTCCCTCTCTCTCTGCCCCTCCCTGACTCGCACTCTGTTTCTCTCTCAAAAATAAATACACATTAAAAAAAATTTTTTTTAGTAGTAAACTAAAAATCAATTAAATGAATAAACAAATTTATGTATCTATCTAAACTCCCCTTCCCATTAAAAATAAAAATAAATAAATAAAATAAACCCTAAGTAAATATATGAGATATACATACTCACTCTTCTCTTACCTATTATACCAAAGGAGTAGAAGGAAAGTTGTTTTCCTAAGAGGTCCATGCTCTTCTGCAGAGGGGTTTTTGGTGCCTTGACAAATTGGAGAAGAGTTTACCACAATTAGCTAAATTTAGGAATATATACTATGTGCCAGGGACTCTAAGTGCTTGACATACCCAGGTTAGTTCTTAACATACCCATAACATACACACCTCTCCCTTAAAGATAAGTTTCATCCCCTTTAATGAGGAAACTGAGGCTGAGACTTTTAAATGCCTGTTTAAGGTCCATGTTCCCTATGCCTGTTTTTGAGAAGGAATCTATTCTCCCTATCAGCTTCTCCAGGACTTCATTACCATCAGCTGCCCCTCACTTTTCCAATCTTCTCCCTTCTGTATCCACAAACAAGCTTGTAATCCAAGTCTTTTTATCCAGTTGGCTCCCTGATCTGCTAACTCCCTTCTCTAGCAGTCCCCTCAGTGCCAAACTCCTTGGAATGGTTTTATACACTGCAACATGTACTGGAATCTTGGCAGGTTACCTGAGAAATCCAGATGATTTGGGGAGAATATGACATTTGTAGAATGCAACTTCTTTTTCATATGTAAGAAAGTATTTTAAATGAGAGAACTAATCTTCAATATTCTTAAACATGAATATCTTCCATGTTATTTTACTTTATAATCTTTTTTTCCCCATTACTTGGAATTAAATAATGTTGGGAATTTTGGTAGAAGACAAATATACCATTTAGTAATCTTTAAAATTAATATGATAAAGTTAATTTTAAAAAAGAATAGCCCTATAAATAATTGGCTATAAACCTTTTTCTCCTATAAACAATGAATAAATATAAAAATGTTTTAGAACATTAACAATGTCAACTAAAGCTCCAATTATGTTTTTAAGCACAGACAACTGAGTGATATTCTGAATAAAATACCACTTCAATAGTACATAAAATAACCCACCATTATTTTCTTTTCGTTTCCTTACAATGGAGAATTTCAGATTTGAAATTAAACATCATTAACAAAGAACTTACTTCTTCTGCTTGCATCATTTTAAAAACCTCTCCAAATTCAGAATTTTCTCCAGTTCCAATGACAATACCCTAAAGAGAAAAACAGGAAAATACATTTACATTCATATGGAATCACCTATCTCAAGCAAAGTAACAAAAACCCTTCATTCCCTTTCTCCAAAACTTTGCCCACAGTCAAGATGACTAACATACATATCCAAGGTTCCCTTAGCAAATTAACTTTGTGATATTACTATAGATCATTAGTATTTACACCTTACTATACAAACCTTGGCCCAATTCTGAGGCCCATTCTTTGTCTATATTAATATTTCTGAAATTCAAAACTGTCTTATCCTTGAGAGACATTCAGTGTAGCTTCTCTTTCCCCCTCAAATGCTACTGGATCATGCCTTTTACGTTCGTGAAATGTTAGAATCCAGTAGGTGAATGATATGTAGTTGGAATATTATAGCCAGTACCATATCGACTAAATTAAAATTTTAACTAGTAATGAACATATCCATGATTCACTGTTTCTATCTAAAACAAAAAAAAGAACAGATACCGAGGACTATGCTTTTAAAGGCTTCATTATCTGGCAAATGGCAGAAATATGGACATATTCTACCTCAGGGACATAGTTTCTCCTTAGTCTCAAAAATAGATGCTATGGGTTAGGTTCAATTCTGCCATTTTTTTGTCATCTTTTTTTTTTTACTTCATTTATTTTTGAGAAAGAGACAGCACACTCATGCAAGCAGGGTAGGGACAGAGAAAGAGAGAAAAAGAGAGAGAATCCTAAGCAGGCTCTGCACTGTCAGCACTAAGCCCAATCCTGAGACGAAATCAAGAGTCAGACACTTAAATGACTGAGCCACCCAGTTCCCCTTATATATATTTTTTTCATGTTTATTTATTTTGAGACACAGAGAGAAAGAGAGCACAAGCGCACATGCAAGTCGGAGAGGGGCCGAGAGAGAGAGAGAGAGAGAGAGAGAGAGAGAGAGAATCCCAAGCAGGCTCTGTGCTGTCAATGCAGAGCCCAACATGGAGCTTGATCCCATGAGCCATGAGATCACGACCTGAGCCAAAATCAAGAGTCTAAGCCAGAGCCCCTCTTTGTCATATATTTTTAAAATAGCCACATAAAATTAGCCACATTGAACTAAAAAAAAAGGTTGAAAACAAAGGAGTTGCTATTTTCAAAACAAGAGAAAAAAAATTACCTTAGCTTTGCCACATCTGACCAGTGTTCCCATGAAGGCAATGTTACTTCTTGATGCAAGATCTCCATTAGTTGCAGCTGGCTGAGGAGCTGTCACCTTAGAACAAGGTGTTGTCTCTCCTGTCAAGCTGGACTCATCAATGGAAAGATCCACAGCCTTGGAAAACATAAAGCATCCCATTAAGTTCAAGAATGAAGACTCTCTGGGCTCCATTCAATATCTAAAGAGTCTGTAACCATCACTTCTTCCTCAAATATCCCCTTTCTTAATAATCACCCAAATCTTTTATTATATCCATTACTCTAAGAAGACCACAATAAGTACAACCATATTTAAAACATGAAGTAAACTTGAGCCACCTGGGTGGCTCAGTCAGTTAAGCATCCAACTCTTGATTTCGGCTTAGGTCATGATCCCATGGTTTGTGGGATCAAGCGCCGCATCAGGCTCTGCGCTGACAGTGTGGAACCCGCGGGAATCTCTCTCTCCACCCCTCCCCTGCTCACACACTCTCTCTTGAAATAAATAAACATTTAAAAAAATAAATAAAGAGGCGCCTGGGTGGCTTAGTTAAGCGTCCGACTTCAGCTCAGGTCATGATCTCATGGTTCATGAGTTCAAGCCCCGCATCAGGCTCTGTGCTGACTGATGCCTCAGAGCCTGGAGCCTGCTTTGTATTCTGTGTCTCCCTCTCTCTCTCGTCTCTGCCCTCCCCTGCTCATGCTCTGTCTCTTTCTCTCTCTCTCAAAAATAAACATTTTTAAAAATATATTAAAAATAATATTAAATACAAAATAAATATTAAAAAATAAATTAAAAAAATAAAAATACAATAATACAAAGTGAAGTCAACAAAATCCGACATGCAAAATAGAATGCTATGAGACAAGATTAGCCTAAATTTCAAAATATAACCAGAGAAAAGGAAACATTAGCTGAGACATAATCTTTACCTAGAGAAAACAACTTTCACAATAAAATGTTATTACTTCCTAATTTTGCCATCCCCTGAAGTTCTGAAAATGTATTTGGCAGGTTAAAAACAGGTATCCAGAAAGAGAAATATGAATAAAAGGTATATAATGTACTGAGAAAGAAATCATTTCATCATTTTGGGTTCAATTTTCATGAAATTCTGCTTTCTATATATGCATCCTTACATTGATCCCAAACGTACATCAGCAAAAATAAAAAACATATATAAATGTTTCCATGCAAATCATGAACATGGTATTATCTTCCAACTGTGCAAAAAGAATCAATTCTGAGGGTTTCATTCCTAAGACAGTTTCAACTCCTAACAATTAAGTTTTCACCAACCTTAGCATGCCAAAAAAAAAAAAAAAAAAAAAAAAAAAAAAATCATTTTACATGTGGAAAACACTGCAGATGTTACCTGGCTTTGTTTCTAAAAGTATGACCCACAGAACAATAGTTCCAAGGATGTGAATAGACACTGAGTATAATGTGATAGACGGATGACTGATAGACACACACACACACACACACACACACACACACACACAGTAGAGGTACTAAAGTCAAATATGTTTTGGAAATACTGAGCTGAGTTAAACAGCTTCCTCTACTTAGGCAGTGCTTCTTTAAACCTTCACTAGGTTAGTGTGAATCACCTCAATTAGAATACAGATACAACAGGAGTTGTCAAAGTGTGGTCCCAGCAGGACCAGCATCACCAGCATCACCTCCTCAGAACTTTTTAGAAATTCACTACCCTCCTCCCAAAAAAAGAAAAGAAATTCACTATCCTACTTCAAATGCGTAGGTGGGGAGGGTGAACCTAAAAGACTGTATTTACAAGCCCTCCAGGTGATTCTGAGGCACACTCAACTTTCAGAATCAATGGAATACTGTTTCACAAATTTCTTTGACCCATTTTATTCCAGAAGCTCTTATTCTAGGGTCTTTAGGACACTTTGAGAAACTAGGACCTAGTTCATGATTTTACTCATTTTACATGTTAATTCACTCACCAGACAAACATTTATTGACTACCTTAACTATGTACCAGGCACTGAGCTAGACCCTGGAAAATAAACAAAATAAGGAAATGAACCCAAAGCAGTAAAATGACTATGCATTCCTGCTGCTATTATAAACTGACCTGGTGTTCTCAATCAGGTCTCTTGATTGGCAGTCCATATTATATACAAAATACTCTAAATCCTGCTGGGGGAGAGGTACGAGTGTGGAAATAATCTCATCTTTTCTTTTTTAGTTTTAATTTTTTTTTTAACATTTATTTATTTTTGAGACAGAGAGAGAGCATGAACAGGGGAGGGTCAGAGAAAGAGGGAGACACAGAATCTGAAACAGGCTCCAGGCTCTGAGCTGTCAGCACAGAGCCCGACACGGGGCTCGAACCCACGGACCTCGAGATCATGACCTGAGCTGAAGCCGGACGCTTAACCGACTGAGCCACCCAGGCGCCCCTCTTTTTTTAGTTTTAAATGTGAGTTTATTTTGAGAGACAGAGCCAGCATGAGTGGGGGAGGGGAGAGAATCCCACACTGCCAGCCCTGAGCATGAACTCTGAGATCATGACCTGGGTTGAAATCAAGAGTTGGTCACTTAGCCAACTGAGCCACGCAGGTGCCCCTAAAGCTCTTCTTTTTAAATGGTTCATTTACCCATGAGCATAAATATCTCACAAAAAAATATATATATTAAAAATCAATTCATAGATTCTCCCATCTGTACAACAATACAGTATTTTAATTTGATCAATGTCATTGATCCATTCACTTAACAAATATTTATTAATGCCAGGTCCTGTACTATATCACACACAGAGGGAATCAGCAGTAAACAAAACTAAGTTCCTACCCTCTGCTCTTATTCCAATGGGAAAGTGATCTAAAAATAAACTAACAAGGGTATGTAATATCTGGTAGTGAGGAAAAAATGCATAAGGATAGAAAGTAACATTTTAGATAAAGGAGAGAACCTCTCTCAAAAGTAAACAACTCTTTTGCAGAGACACAATTGACCTGAGGGCCCCAAAGGTGGGCCACAATCAGGATGAAAGTATTCTAGGCAAAGAAAGCAAAAAGTACAAAGACTAACAAAGATAAACTATGTTATCTCTGGAAGGTTAGTACCATGTAAATGTTATAAAGCACAGATCACCAATCCTTTAGTCTTTAAAAAGCTTCCCTTTTTCTATAATTATGTATGCAAAGACAGGCCAGGTAAATCTGGGTTCATTACCTCAACACAACTACAGAGTAAAAAAAAATCCACCATGTTCAAAGGCAAAGGAATTTTTCTTTATTACAGGAACATATCTCTTTGACTTTTCTTTCCAAGTTAAACTTAGGACTGTATAATTTTCCACACTAATAAATTCCATTACCAAAGTAAGAAGAAAAGTTTAGGTTGTTCTTCAAAGATGATGCTAGTACTAAAAACAGTTGACATTTCGTTGCTTACTATCTGCAAGGCATTTTGCTAACATACATATACTAAGTTTTCTATTAACAACCACTAGCTAGTAACAATCCAATGAGGCAGGACTGTGATTTTCATTCCCTCTATTTTACAGACACTTTGAAAGGTTAAGTAAGTCACCCAACATCTCCACCCAACTTGTGGAGACAAAACCCAAACACTGAAAGATCAATTCCAAATTCTTATTAACTATTTAGAGAATCAATTTGCCAGTTATTTCTCCTCCCTAGTTTTGTAACTACTTCTAGAAGACATTAAGAAAAGATATATTTAAAAATTATATATTTTTCTGAATTACAAGTCAACAAAAAAGTTTACTTCATTTAGCAAGCTCCTCTTCAATGCTTGTTATAAAAATCAAAATTGCATGTCATCTTCTGAGCTCTTAATTAAAAATGAGACCTGCTAATATTGAAAACATTACATTGGGGTACAAGTGTCCCTATGCATCAGCACTCCTGTATCCCTTGGGTAATGGATAAAGAAATTGTGGTTTATATACACAATGGAACACTACTTAGCAATGAGAAAGAATGAAATATGGTCTTTTGTAGCAACATGGATGGAACTGGAGAGTGTTATGCTAAGTGAAATAAGTCATACAGAGAAAGAGAGATACCATATGTTTTCACTCTTATGTGGATCCTGAGAAACTTAACAGAACACCATGGGGGAGGGGAAGAGGTAAAAAAAAAAAAAAGTTAGAGAGGGAGAGAGCCAAACCATAAGAGACTCTTAAAAACTGAGAATAAACTGAGAGTTGATGGGGGGTGGGGGGGGTGGAGGTTGGAGGAAGGGGAAAGTGGGTGATGGGCATTGAGGAGGGCACCTGTTGGGATGAGCACTGGGTGTTGTATGGAAACCAATGTGACAATAAATTTCATATTAAAAAACAAAACAAAACAAAAAAACATTACAGAACTCCTTCTCTCTGAGAAAGGCAAAATTAGCATTTCCTCATTGAAGACTTTCTACTTTAAACAAAAATCTTAAATATGGATGAATACTAACATTTGGTGGTTGTCTATCAAAACAAATAATATGAAAATAATCTGAGTTTTTAAAAAGAGAATAAATGCATAGCTTTATTGGCTGCCAGTGGCCTAGCTCTTCAGTGTCAGCCTTAGCAGTTTAATAACCATCCAACCAAAAATAGGAATTTTTGTTCAAATCAGGTTTTTCTATGAAAAAGATATCATTTTTAGCAGAATAGCAATTAGCTCTGTCTAGTGAGAAAAAAAGAGCTTTAGATCTTTATTTTTTATATATATATTTAATATATAATTATAAATCTGTAAAACTCAAATCAAGAATATATTATTGATGGGGTACCTGGCTGGCTCAGTCAATAGAGCATGTGACTCTTGACTTTAGGGTCATAAGTTCAAGCCCCACATTGGGCATAGAGCTTACTTAAAAAAAAAAAAAAGAATATTGATAAAAATTAGTCCAAATCATACAATGTAGCAAACTGCACAGATCTCAACTGTCTGTTGAGTAAGGGTATATTTTTTAATTTATTTATTTGTTTGCTTGTTTAATCTCTACACCCAGCATGGGGCTCAAACTCAAGACCCAGAGATCAAGAGTAACATAGTCTTCCGACTAAGCCAGCCAGGCCACCCAGAGTAAGAATATTTTCTAAGTTACAACTTATTTTCTCTTAATGATGATTACAAGAATTTCCACAGGAAGTCAGTTTTGAGGGAGTGAGGGGAAGGAAGTCATTTCTAAGAAGGTGGTATTTAATGAATTAGGCCAGCCTATCACAGTTTAACAGTCATAGTTTAATTCATCCAGAAGACAGATATTAGAGTCATTTATCCATAGTATTTATGAGGAAAGATAAAGGTAGGATAAAATGAAATCAATGAACCAGCCAGCTCCATGCCTTCTACCCAAAAGTTTAAACATTAAACCTTCAGAAGAGCTGTTCATAAATAGGGAAACTGATTATGTTTCACTTTCTCTTTATTATTCTTCAGGTACTTTACTGGTGTGAATAAGACACAACACAGTTCAAAAGTCAGAATATAAATAAGAATCTAGATGTATACATAATCTACATTCTGAATATTTAACACCTATAGAATAAAAATGGTTGGAAAAACTTCACAGGACTATTCCTACAAAACATTAGGCAGAAAGAAACTAGATGCCAAAGTCAGTAAGTTTTCCTGAAAAGCAAAAAATTTTTTGCTTTTCAGGAAAATTTAAAACTGCTTAAAAAAATTACACTTAATATGAAAAATTGGCAGCTACATGTAAGTTCTTAAACTAAAGAATGACTTAGCGTACTGTATGCCGCTAAATCAATTACCTCTCTAGTCTAGAATGAAAAGCAAATCAAAAATGGATTTCTTTCCCCAGAAAAGAATTCCAAATTATCCATCTGGCAGCTACCTGATAATGACAAAATGTCTTACTTTTAGTCTCAAAAATTAAGATTCCTGTTACTGTTTATTCAAATGAAGGAAAATGTAATTAAAACGTCTTCATGAGTTCTAGCTTATTAAACATCAAAGCCTAACCAGGTGAAGTAAGTAGGAAAGAAGTGACTCCATTTTAGAAAGGCTCCATCTCTGCTGTTTTTCTGTTAGGCCTCACTTACTCATGTTCTGAATTCTGTCTCTGAATCAGGAAAAGAAACTATGTTCCCACTGCAAGGGGGAAGTAGGAAAATTAATCATTCTCTGAATTTTGTCCCAGGCCACAAACACCTAACAACATCCAAGAAGAGTCAGATCCTGAACATGTTCCAGGACACTTAGCTTTGAACAAACCTCAGATGATGCTGGCATTAACACTCCCACCTTCAGTAACTTATGGTGTAACAACTATTGTTCATCTGACACTGGCCTTTGATTAGACCCTACCCTGGATTTCTGAAGGAACATGTACCCTAGATCTCTTTCCAATATAAACCCCTAACCCCCAAAAATGCTGAGACTCATTCTCATTTCCAAGTCTCCCAGACACTCCTGCTATTCTCTATCATTCACACTCTTCAATAAACTCTGTTTTCACTTTCTCCAACTCACATTTGATTTCTATCCTGCATGAAGCCAAGGACCCTCTTGGCTAGTCCTGTGGAAGCCTCCCCTGGCTTAAAAACACCTACATGAAATGGATTTTATCCCATGGTAAATATTTACACAAATTGTTAACTTTCTGACTTAAGTGCATAGATTCAATTTGACCAAGTTGCCAATAACTTCAACACCAGTATTCAGTTAACAATGATTTCTAGGATATTTCTCTAAGACAATGAAAAGAAACCAAATTTCAAAAAGGGATCTACTTTTGCAACAGTCCTTTCCTACCAGTGTGAAATGACAATCTTAAAACAAAGAGACTAAATCTCACTTCAAACCCTCCCATGCTGTCTTTTTAAATTCTAGTGACTTAAAGAGAAAAAAGTTTTCAATGTTTTAAACATAAACAGCATTCCTCAGTTCACACTGCTTTTTAACCAATGATCTATCAAACAACAAAACACTAAGCATAGCTCAAGCTTATACAATCTAACAGAACCAACACTCCCAGTGCTCTATGTATGGAGAAGTTCAAAAAATATACTACTACAGAAATAGACGTCCTTTCCAAAGCCAAAATGAGTGGTTATATCAGTTTTTAGTAAACGGGAATGTCTAAATACCACAAATACAGAATAATCTACTCAATTTCTTTTGATAGCTAATTTAAAATCTCTACTTCCTGCAGCACCTGAGTGGCTCAGTCAGTTGAGCATCTGACTCTTGATTTCAGCTCAGGTCATGACCTCACAGTCCTGAGATTGAGCCCCATATTGGGCTCTGTGCTCACAGCATGGAGCCTCCTTGGGATTCTCTTCTCCTCTCTTCTCTCTTTCAAAATCAATAAATGAACTTTAAAAATTAAAAATTAAATCTCTACTTCCTAAGATGTTTATAAATTGTTCTTTTTTTTACAAGTCTATCTGTAAATTTAATAATTCAGAAACTTTTAAAACCAAAGTTTCAGTGATAAATTACAATAAGAGGTGGAGTAAGACACCATAAATTAATCAAATTGACCTATCAAAAAAATACACTGAAATCAATATAAACACTTGTGGAATAGGGCAATCAAAGATTTGGTCCCTCTACTAAAATGATCATGGGCTGGCAAAGACTGACAGACAACTCTGGAATCAAAAACTTAAAACAACCAGGGAAGTGCTTAATAAAGAAAAAGGCAGCTAAATTTAGGTAAGAAGGCATCATGGCATTTTTGTTCACCTGTCTACTATTCACCACTGCCCAGAGAAGCAGTGCTAGCTGTGGGGACAGAAGTGAGTCTTCTTGTTGCAGATTATGGGTAGTCAGGGGCTAACAAAGACCTTGTTCTTAAAATATTGTAGCTGCGTGTTTTGACTTGTCTGGCAGTTCGCTGGGGGACTAGTGCAAAGGCTAATATCTATCTCACAACCTCACGCCAAGCCAACTACAGTGACTTTCCAGGTATCTGACAAAAGATTAAGGACATATACTAGCAGGCCAGGGACCAGGAATAAGGCAAGCAGCAGATACAACCAAAAGACTAGGAAGGAAAAAGCCAAGGAGGAAGTTTTGTGAGGGCATAAAGTTTTGTGAGGGAAGTTTTGGAAGGGCCACCACTTATACCAGGGAAGACAGAGGGCAAAATGCATGCCCATAACCAGAGGCATGCTCAGAAAGCCCTGAGAAGACCCGAGACTTGCACCTCTGACAGGTCTGTGGATTTGGCACAAGTAGGTGAAGGTGAAGGCAGAGTTGTAGGCAGATGATCAATGATCAAGAAGTGCCCCAACTCAAAGACAAGCTGCAAAGACCAGGAGAACAGTATTTCATTTCCCTCTTTGCTCCAGACAGATAAGACTGACTGCTGATATAATGGAACAGAAACTTCAGTGACCATACACAACAAGGAAGGGTCTTTGCAAACCACCACCCTCCCCCCCACCAAAAAAAATTCAACCACTGCAATCCTCAACAATCAAAGACAACAAATTTTGAGGAAGGGCACAACCTCATTTACAGAATTATGACAGCATAATATTCAAAATACAAAGCCTTCAACAAAAAATTACAAATACAAAGAAACCAAAAAGTATGATCTATTCACAGGAAAAAATAAACTGACAGAAATCAACCCTCAGCAAGGCCAGACACTAGACTTACTGGAAAGACTTTAAATCAACTGTCTTAAATATGCTTAATAAACTAAAGAAAACCATGGACAAAAAACTAAAGGAAATCAGGAAAACAATTTTTTAAAAAAGCATTACAATGAAGAGAAAGAAAATATTTGCAAAAAATAGAAATCCTGATGCTGAAAAGTACAACCACTGAAATAATAAGTTCACTAGAGGGGTTCAACAGCAGATCTGGAAAAGGAAGGGGGGAAAATGAGCAAACAAAAAACCAGGGCAATTGAAATTAACCAATCTGAAGGACAGAGAGAAAAAAAAAAGAAAAATGACAGAGCTAAAGGTACCTGTGGGACATCATCAAACATACCAATATAAGCATAAGGTAAGTCTCAGGGAGAAAAAAAGAAATGGGTAGAAAGAATATTTGAAGAGATAATGAATGAAAACTTGCCAAATTTAATAAAAGATATGAAATCTATGGATCAGAGAAGCTCAATAAACTCCAAATAGGAAAAACTCGAAGTCATCTAGACTGAGACATAATCAAACTGTTAAAAGACAGAGACACAATCTTGAAAACAGCAAAGGCGAAGCAACTTGTCATGTACAAGGAATCCTCAATAAGACTAGCAGCCTATTTCTTATCAGAAACCACTTAGGCTGGGACCAGTAGACCTATCTAAAGTACTGAAAGAAAAACAAAAAAACTAATGAAAAGAAGTCTACATCTAGCAACACTATCTTTTAAAATGAAGAAGAATTAAGACATTCCCACCTAAACAAAAGCTAAGATAATTTATTTCTAGTAGACGTGCCCCACAAGAAATGCTAAAGGAGAGTACTTCAAGCTAAAACAAAAGGAGAGTAGAAAGTAATTCGAAGCCATATGAAGAAAAGAAGAATTCCAGTAAAGGTAACTACACAGAGAAATATAAATGCCAGCATTATTGTATTTTGACTTTGTAACTCCTCTATTTTTCCTATCTGACTTATATAAAGCACTGACAAATTTATGGTTAATGGGCACAGAATGCTTAAAAACGTAATTGGCGACAACAACATGAAGGTGGTGGAAAAGTTAGCTGCAGAGGAGCAAAATTTTTGCGGGCTATTGAAGTAAAGATGGTATCAATTCAAACAAGTGTTCTAAATTTAAGATGTTAATTGTAATCTACACAGTAACCACTAAGAAAATATGTAAAAAAATATACAGAAAAAAAATTTCAGGAGGTACTCAAAGCATATTTTTTTATTTTTTTTAATTTATTTTTTATTTTTTTTAAATGTTTATTTATTTATTTTTGACAGAGAGAGAGAGAATGGGGAAGGGGCAGAGAGAAAGAGGGAGACACAGAATCCGAAGCAGGCTCCAGGCTCTGAGCCATCAGCACAGAGCCTGATGCAGGGCTCCAACCCACGAACCGCGAGATCATGACCCGAGCTGAAGTCGGTGCTTAACTGAGCCACCCAGGTGCCCCAAAGCGTATTTTTTTTAAATAGCAAATACAAAAAAAGGGATTGGAGGAACTTAGGAACATAGAAACTATATATAGAAAACAAATAGCAAAATGGCATTAGAAAGTTCTCTATCAAAAATCACTTTAAACATACATGGATTTACAACTGTATGGTATACACATACAATAGAACACTATTTGCCAATAAAAATGGATGAAATATTGATACATGCTACAACAGAGATGAACCCTGAAAACACCGTGAACTGAAAAAAGCCACACACAAAAGACTACAATGTATTTAATCCCATTTATAATGAAATGTTCAGAATAGGCATATGTATACAGACAGAACAAGCAGAGTAGTGGCTACCAGGCTCTGGGGCAGAAGACAGAATATAGAGACTACTAAAAGGTAAATGTTTTCTCTTGGGAGTGATAAAAATGTTCAATAGCTAAGATTGTGGTGATGGCTGCACAATTCAGACTATAGGGAAAACCAATGAATGATACATTTTAAATGTGTAAATAGTTTGAATGTGAATTATATCTCAATAAAGTTGTTTTTTGTTGTTGTTTTTTTTTTTACCTTTCTATATGTGGTAAATAGACCAGCACTTTGGGCATGGACTAAATGCTAGTTAAGAATGCAGGATCTTGTGCTCAACATCACTCATCATCAGGGAAATACAAATCAAAACCATGATGAGATACCACCTCACGCCTGTCAGAATGGCTAAAATCAACAACACAAGAAACAACAGCTATTGGCAAGGATGTGGAGAAAAATGAACCCTCTTACACTGTTGGTGGGAATGCAAAATGGTACAGCCACTGTGGAAAACAGTATGGAGGTTCCTCAAAAAGTTAAAAATAGAACTACTCTACAATCCACCAGTTGTACTACATATCTACCCCAAGGCTACAAACATACAGATCCCAAGGGGCACATGCACCCCGATGTTTATGGCAGCAGTGTCAACAACAGCCAAACTATGGAAAGAGCCCAAATGTCCACTGACTGGTGAATGAATAAAAAAGATGTGGTATACATATAATGAAATATTACTCAGCCATCAAAAAGAATGAAATGTTGCCGTTTGCAACAACACTGATACAGTGTATTATGCAAAGCAAAATCAGTCAAAGACAAATCATGCAGAACTTATATGATTTCACTCATATGTGGAATTTAAGAGACAAACAGGTAAACATATAGAAGGGGGGAGAAGAGAGAGAGAAACTAACCATAAGATACTCTTAAAGATAGAGAACAGACTGAAGGTTGGTGCAGGAAGGTGGGGGGGGGGGGGCAGGGATGGGCTAGATGGGCAATGGATATTGAGGAGGAAACTTGTTATGATGAGCACTGGGTGTTCTATGTTAAGCAATGAATCACTGAATTCTACTCCTGAAAACAATATTGAACTGTATGTTAACTAAATAAAATTTTGACAAAAAAAAAAAAGAGAGAGAATGCAGAATATTGGACCCACACCTGAGCTGCCAAAACAGAACCCAGATGATTCTTTTTTTTTTTCCAATATATGAAGTTTATTGTCAAATTGGTTTCCATACAACACCCAGTGCTCATCCCAACAGGTGCCCTCCTCAATACCCATCACCCACCCTCCCCTCCCTCCCACCCCCCATCAACCCACAGTTTGTTCTCAGTTTTTAAGAGTCTTTTATGCTTTGTCTCTCTTCCACTCTAACCTTTTTTTTTTTTTTTTTTTTTTCCTTCCCCTACCCATGGGTTCCTGTTAGGTTTCTCAGGATCCACATAAGAATGAACACATATGGTATCTGTCTTTCTCTGTATGGCTTATTTCACTTAGCATATCACTCTCCAGTTCCATCCATGTTGCTACAAAGGGCCGTATTTCATTCTTTCTCATTGCCACGTAGTACTCCATTGTGTATATAAACCATAATTTCTTTATCCATTCATCAGTGGATGGACATTTAGGCTCTTTCCATAATTTGGCTATTGTTGAGAGTGCTGCTATAAACATTGGGGTACTGATGCACAGAACCCAGATGATTCTTAAATGTAATGCCCTGGGGCAACTCTCTGTCACAGTTGGAAAACTGAGACCCTAAAAATAGTTAAGTGGCTTACCTAAACTCACATAGTCAATTCATTTCATAAGACACATTTTATTCTTTGAATCACAACTGTTTGCAAGTTGAGGTCTCCCAGCAGAAAGGACAAAAACTACCTTTTTCAGTCCAAGCCCTGAAGCCTGGTACAGTGGTTCTACACACAATACTCAAACATTTACTGAATGACTAAAATGACCTCATAACACAGACTGATATCCAAAGGGAGAGATTATATTTGCCTATATTAGCTTCATTACCAAAATAAGTAAATTTAACATATCATGACATGTTTGTATTCTAGCAAATGTTTGAAAAGATCCTTTTTTGAAAAAGCACAGCAAACAATATTAGAATTGAGTTTTACCAGAAAATCAAGGCTTTCATTGAGTAAATGGAAAATTTATTCTACAACTCAGGAAGTCAGAATGCTCTAACACAGAAAGTTCTTCTAATGAAATTAGCCAACAAAGAGGAAGGTGCTTGTTAGTAGTTAACAAAATATGTGAAAGAGTATGAGCTTTACAGAAAAGGATATAACAGCTAAGTAAAGTTGCAGTCAAGGAGACTATCTCTGACTCCTTGAGTTGGTAGTCAGCCAAAGTAGATCTGTGCTCATTATCTTTGTTTTTTACTTGGGAAGGAAGAAACAGGGAGGAACGATCATAAAGACACCAATAACTACTCACTGAGTTGAACTGCTATTCTATAAGAAAGTATATGGATTCGTGAGGTTAAAAGGCTCACTATATAATGCCAACTGCCTTGTTTTAAGTTTGGACTTCTGACCATGGCCCCAGTAGACTACGACTCCTAATAGAGATATCTTTCAGAGATTTAATTGCTCTGATAATCTAGTGTCCTAAAAATGGCTAATTCTTGGCTCTCGGGCATATAAGTGGTAGTTCTCTTTAAAAAGTTTGATATATTCAGGGGTGCCTGGGTGGCTCAGTCGGTTAAGCGTCCGACTTCGGCTCCGGTCATGATCTCGCGGTTCGTGAGTTCGAGCCCCACGTCAGGCTCTGTGCTGACAGCTCAGAGCCTGGAGCCTGCTTCGGATTCTGTGTCTCCCTCTCTCTATGCCCCTCCCCTGTTCATGCTCTGTCTCTCTCTGTCTCAAAAATAAATTTAAAAAACATAAAAATAAATAAATAGATAGATAGATAGATAGATAAATAAATAAATAAATAAATAAAAAGTTTGATACATTTAGAAAATCAGCATATCAAAAACTGGGTTCGGGGTGCCTGGGTGGCTCAGTCGGTTAAGCGTCCGACTTCAACTCAGGTCACGATCTCGCGGTCCATGAGTTCGAGCCCCGCGTCGGGCTCTGTGCTGACAGCTCAGAGCCTGGAGCCTATTTCAGATTCTGTGTCTCCCTCTCTCTCTGACCCTCCCCCGTTCATGCTGTCTCTCTCTGTCTCAAAAATAAATAAACGTTAAAAAAAAAATAAAAAATTAAAAAAAAAAACAAAAAACTGGGTTCAAAAATAGAAGGCAACTGTACCCAATACCTAGATCTTGAAGACAGTTTCAAAGAATGACCTAAGCTAATCACGAGCACAAGAGCCACAAGAGAAAGTGTCAATGGACTTAATCATATAGAACTTCAAGTAAAAGAAAATCTTGCTACATTTCAGGCAACATTTTGGGCCTAGTTAGAAAGTTAAACCTGACAGAGGTAAAATATTTTCAATAGAAAAAAGAAACTCTTTTCCTCTGATTCTTAGATTGTTTTCTCTTACAAAGAACTCTTTGTTCAAATATTGATACAGACTTTACCTGAAACAGTAAGAAAAATATGCTGTGTTTCCAAAAAGGCGAAATGTACTGTTATGCAGACATGGTCTATAAGACTCCTTCATCTAAAGTCATTGTCTGACCAATCCATTGACTACCACCAATTAATGGCCAGTGGTGCCTCTTCTCAAATACTACTAAACATTAAAATAAAAACTCTCAGAAAAGTACTGAAAAACATACCCATAGTTCAATTCTCTAAGTTTTACTGGCCCAGCTCCATGAGTAACTCTAAGGCTAAGTCGACAAGGTTAGTGCCACCAACACATACTGGTTCATTCCTTGGTTATGGAAAATGACGCAGGCCAAGAAACAAAATACAGAATGCCTTAAGTTATCAATATTAATCTTCTTTCAAAAGAAAGAAATGGTAGTCTCAGACTGCTATGGACTGAATTATGTCCTGCTAAAATTCATGTTGAAGCTTTAATCTCCAATTTTGGCAATTACCTTGGGAGGTAATTAGGGCTAGATAAACTAGTCTGGATGAGGCCTTCACAATGAGATTAGTGGCTTTATAAGAAGTGGAAGAGAGAGAGCAATCACTCTCTCAACCTGTCCAGTCTATGGTATTTGATTACAGCAGCCTGACCTGACTTCAGACACAGCTTATAAACAGGTAATACTACATAAAAGTTGTACAGCAGTCAAATCTCTGAACATGCAGACCAGATGCAACTGAATGCCCAGGCAAGATTTATAGTCAAAATCTGAACCATCAAAATTTACGACAGGAACCCTAGAGTAGCAGCATGACAACACTAAAGTGGCAACCTTGGTCTTAGACCACACCCACAAGAAGAGAACTCTAGTGCAAAAGTCCAGATGTTTGCTTTTTCTAAAGTGAAATCCACGTTTTATTTTGAGAAATTAATAGTATCTCAAGGTAACTGAATTTTTGGTTTCCTTTAAATCTTAATGAAGAGCTTATTTCACATAAGAATATCAAACAAATGACCAGGTAGCCTTAAAAAACCATCCAAAGATCGCCACGGCCTAATTCAGCAAATAACACTCCAAAAAGCCAACTTAATTCCGAAAATAGCCTCAGCGGCCAGAAGAACTGACCCCAACAGCCTTATTATGTTGTAGGTTAATATGTTTAAATCCAGAAGCAACACAAAAGTTTCAAATCTTTTTAGAAAATTGTTAGAAGTGTGCTTGAGGTACCAAGGTTATAGGTAAATTGAGTAGGGCAGAAAAGTGATAAAGGATTCAGAGATGTTCAACTATATACATAAACATGGATTAACTAGAAGAAAATCAACCTAACTATAGCACTGCCAAATCAAATATGTGCTAATGAAAGTGTCTGAAAAGTTAACAGATTGGGGGAAAACATTTAACAACAAATTACTCCATAAAGCATATGCTTTCAATTGTTACATCAAACTTTAAAAATGTCAAAATCTCCCTTAAGGAACTCACAATAAGTCTTCAAAGTATATTTGCTGAGTGGATAAAATACATACTAATCCAGAACTCTTGACTAGTTTTTTTCCTACTTGCACATAAAATTCGAAATAATTCTTAGATCAATTAACCCTTATTTAAGTAAAAACCCTAAAATACTTTATCAAGTCAAATGGTGTTTTGAAGTTGCTATGTCATTATACCACTCAAAATGTTCAAACATTGGGAAACACCATCTTCTATCCCACTGAGGAGGTCTGCTTCTCAACTGGAAGAGAAGCACTCAAGTGCTTCTGGACATAAACTCCACGAATTCAAATTAGGACCCTTTGGGGAAAAGGAAAATGATTTATATCAAATGACAGGCCTACCATATCTCTAAGGAAGAATAATCCAAGGTCCTGTCATAAACTAGGTATTAAGGATAGAAGAGAGAAAGAAGAAATGAGTACAAACAGATGTAACATAAAAAGATAAACTAAGGGCAGAAATAAAGCAAAATTCACAACATTCCCTATACTTGCTATATTATCAATTATTTCCACTCACCAATTAAACCAGTATGGTATCTTCTTAAGGAAAAATTTTAAGTATTTGAAAAAAAGACCATTACTCCAGGATTAAATGAAGTCCGTTCTTACTCTAGTTCAAAAAGGTTCTTCAGGCTTTCTTACCTCTGAGAACACTCAAATTTGGGGATACTGTAAGTACTCAAAAGACTGACAGCTCTATAAGTGTTAATGAACAGCCTGTTTATTCCAAAAGTAGATGAGACTGGCATGCTAATAGGCTATAAAGGCCTCTTAAACTAGGTGCCAAACTCTATTTTCTAGCCCATCAATCTATTCTACATACTGCAGCCAGATTAAGGGCAAGATTATTTGCTGGCTGCATTATACCTTGAAAGCTAATTCCTAATCAATAAAATCTGAAGTAGAGCTTTGCATCCAAGGTCCCCTGAATCTTATTCCACCATACATTTTCTACCCTTAACATATTCTAGCCTGGTCCTACACACTGGGACATTCCCAGTGATCTGAATACTGTTGCTTCATTGTCTTCGTCATCTCTGGCCAGTACTACCCTTCAATTCTCACCACCAAAGCCATGTTGTCTGAAGCACTATCTGACTTGACTGAAATCAGAAGTAACCACTCCTTTCTCTAAATTTTCACACTCCATACTTTGTGCTTCTCTTAGTCACTTACCAGGTTCTACCTTATTTCATGGTGAGTGGTTTATGTACACAAATAATACTCCCTGATCACAAGAATTCATTACATCATCTTTGTGTCTCCCACAAGGCCTAACACACATTTCTGTAATGATCAGCTGATTCACTAATGGACACCTCAAAAGACTCTGTGGTTAAGACACATGTATTTTAAGAAAACATGTTATATATGTCATTTTTTAAACTCGAAAACCGAATGTTCTAATTAACTATATATTAATATTTTTTAGATACCAAGAGAGTGAGAGGGGGAGAGGGACATAGAGGGGGAAAGGGAGAGAGAGAGGAAGGGAGGGAGGAGGGAGGGAGACAGAGGGAAGGAGAGAATGAATCTTAAGCAGAGTTGGACCCAGGACTCAATCCCACAACACTTGGATCATAACCTGAGCCAAAATCAAGAGTCGGACACTCAACTGACTGAGCTACCCAGGTGCCCCAACTATGAATTCTTACAACTACTAATGTCTATCCTTTAATCTACATCCGAATATTTGCTCTGCTCACACACAGATCACCAAATGCTATGGTCTGAATATCTGTGTCCCTCCCAACTTTATATATTGAAATACTAACTCTCAAACATGAGGTATTAGGAGGTGTGACTTTTCAGATGTGCTAAAATGAGGGTGGAGCTCTCATGAATGGGATTAGTGTTCTTACAAAAGAGACTTCACAGAGCTCCCTCACCCCTGCTACCATGTGAGGACAGAGAGAAGGCACCAGCTATGAACCAAAAAGATGGCCCTCACCAGAATGCAACTGGGCTGGCCCGCTGATCATGGATTTCCCAGCCTCCAGAACTATGAGAAATAATTTTCTGTTGTTTATAAGTGACCCAGTCTGTAGTATTTTGTTATAGCAGCCCAAAGAAACTAAAACACCAAACTTACCTCAAACAAACGTAAGTCAGCAGGAACTCTGTCCCCAACAGAAAGGTAAACTGTATCACCTGGAACCAAGTCTCGAGCCAGCGTATGTTCCAATTTTCCTTCACGCACACTGCAATATGAAACAGAATCAGCCATGGCTGAAAAAAGAAAGCCATGCCACTTACATAAAATAATTCTAGTGGGCTTGCCTAAGGAAAAATATATTGTAGTATTACTACTTCAAAGAAGGTAAGTCAAATATAAGAAACCACAAAATAATTATCTTTCTACTCTTGGTAATGAAGATGTTCACATGACAAAAAAAAGCACTAGAAAAAGTGACCAGTTGTTGTCCAAATGTAAGATGTGAAAACTGAAGCAATCTTCTTATTCATCTGAGTCTGACTGAGCATTACTGCACCCATGACAGTGCTTAGCACACAGTCTCACACAAAAACAACTCTGTTGAATAAATCCATGTCTCAAGAATCTCAGTATTAGTATTTTAAAGTTGTAATATTACAACTTGCTACACTGAACAGAACATGAAGTTTTCATGTTAGATTAACCATTTCTACCTTATTGTCAGACACAATCGGTGCCAAAAGGTATACTATACTACTCACAATCAATTTCTAAGAGTGAAAATCCATTTTCATTTGTCTCCATGTATTTTTTTATTTCCTCTTGGATTTTTTGGTTGGCCCATTCTTTAGTAGCATGTCATGTAGCTTCCATGTATTTGTGTTCTTGCCAGATTTTTTCTTATGATTTCTAGTTTCAGACCACTGTGGTCAAAAAAGATGCATAATATGATTTCAATCTTTTTTAGTTTATTGAGGCTTGTTTTGTGGCCTAATAAGTGATCTATTCTGAAGAATGTTATCTGTGTACTTGAACAGAATCTGCAATCCACTATTTTTGGATGGAATGTTCTGAATATATCTATTAGGTCCATCTGGTCTAATGTGTCATTCAAAGCCACTGTTTCCTTACTGGTTTTCTAAAAAAAATCAATGGTCCAAAATCTTTGAGACATAGCAAAAACTGTTCTATGAGGGAAGTTTATAGCAATATAGGTCTATCTCAATAAACAAGAAAAATCTCAAATAAACCTTACACCTAAAGAAGCTGGAAAAAGAAGTACAAAGCCTAGAGCCAGCAGAAGAAATAATAAACATTAGAGCACAAATAAATTAAATGGAGACCAAAAAAACAATAGAACAGATCAATAAAACCAGGAGCCAGTTCTTTGAGAAGATCAACAAAATTGATAAAACCTTTAGCCAGATTCCTCAGGAGGACTCAAGTAAATAAAATGAGAAATGAAGTAGGAAAAGTAACAACTGACACCACAGAATTACAAAGGACTATAAGAGAATATTATGACACAATATATGCCAACAAACTGGACAACGTTGAAGAAACGGATAAACTCCTAGAAACATATAACCTTCCGAGACTGAATCAGAAACAAAGAAAATTTAAACAGACTGATTACTAACAATGAAATTGAATCAGTAATCAAAACATTCCCAACAAATAAAAGTCCAGGACCGGAGAGCTTCACAGGGGAATTCTACCAAGCATTTAAAGAAGAGTTGAATGGGCCTGCCTGGGTGGCTCTGTTGGTTAAGCGTCCAACTTCGGCTCAGGTCATGATCTCACAGTTCGTGAGTTTGAGCCCCACATCGGGCTCTGTGCTGACAGCTCAGAGCCTAGAGTGGGCTTCAGACTCTGTGTTCCTCTCTCGCTCTGCCCCTCCCTTGCTCACGCTCTGTTTCTCTCTCTCAAGAATAAACAAAACATAGAAAGAAAGAAAGAAAGAAAGAAAGAAAGAAAGAAAGAAAGAAAG
Source organism: Panthera pardus (assembly GCF_024362965.1). Taxonomy (NCBI): domain Eukaryota; kingdom Metazoa; phylum Chordata; class Mammalia; order Carnivora; family Felidae; genus Panthera; species Panthera pardus. The sequence continues at coordinate 130,697,967 of NW_026526721.1, forward strand.
AAAGAAAGAGTTAATACCTATTCTTCTCAAACAATTCCAAAAACATAGAAGAGAAAGAAAAGCTTTCAGGTTCATCCTATAAGGTCAGCATCATCCTGACACTAAAACAAGATAAAGACACTACAAAAAACAAAAACTACAGCCCAATATCTCTGATGAACACAGATGTAAGATCCTCAATAAAATATAAGCAAACCAAATCCAACAACACATTAAAAATATCCTTCGCCACAATCAAGTGGGATTTATTCCAGGGATACAAGAGTGGTTCAATGTTTTCAAATCAATCAACATGATGCATCACATTAACAAGAGAAAGGGTAAGAACCATATAATGATCTCAACAGATGCAAAATAAGTATGTAACAACCTACTCGTGACAAAAACCTCAAAAAGGAGGTTTAGAGTGAAGACACGTTAACATTAACAAAGGCCATATATGAAAAACCCACAGCTAACACCATACTCAATGGTGAAAAACTGAGACCTTTTCCTCTAAGATCAGGAACAAATCAAGGATGTCCACTCTCACCCCTTTTATTCAACATAGTACTGAAAGTTCTCACCACAGCAATCAGACAAGAAAAAGAAATAAAAGGCATCCAAATTGGTATGGAGGAAATAAAACTGTCACTATTTGCAGATGACAAGTTATTATATACAGGAAACCATACAGAGTCCACCTATAAACTACTGGAACTGGGAACACCTGGATAGTTCAGTCAGTTAAGCATCCAAATCTTGACTTTATCTTCGGTCATCATCTCATAGTTTGTGGGATCAAGCCCCACATCAGGCTCCAAGCTCACAGAACAGAGCCTGCTTGGGATTCTCTCTCTCTGCCCCTCCCCTGCTTGCATGCTCTCTCTCTCTCTTTCTCAAAACAAATAAATTAACATTGAAAAAAAAAATACTGGAACTGACAATGAATTCAGTCAAGGCACAAGATACAAAATTAATATACAGTAATCTGTTGCATTTCTATGCACTAATAAGGAAATAGCAGAAACAGAAAACAATCCCATTTACAACTGCATCAACAAGAATAAAATACCTAGCAATAATAAACTTTACCATAGAAGTGAAAGATCTACACTCTAAAAATTATAACACACTGATGAAAGAAACTGAAGCTGATACAAATGAGAAGACAGACACAGACCAATGGCACAGGATAAGAAAGCCCGGAGATAAACCCATACTTATATGGTCAATTAATCTACAACAAAAGAGGCAAGAAGATAAAATGGGGGAAAGACAGTCTCTTCAACAAACGGGTACTGGTAAAACTGGAGAGCTACATGTAAAAGAATGAAACTAGACCACTTTCTTACACCATAAACAAAAATAAACTCAAAATGGATTAAAGACCTAAATCTAAGACCTAAAACTATAAAACTCCTAGAATAAAACACAGGCAGCAATTTCTTTGACCTCTGCCATAGAAACAATTTTCTAAATGTTTCCTCAGGCAAGGGAAACAAAAGCAAAAATTAACTATTGGAACTACACCAAAATAAAAAGCTTATGCACAGCAAAGAAAACCATCAAAAAAACAAAACAGCAACCTACTGAATGGAGAAGATATTTGCAAATAATATATCGAATAAAGGATTAATATCCAAAATATATAAAGAACTTATATACCTCAACCAAAAAAACCCCACAAATAATCCAATTAAAAATGGGCAGAAGAATAAATAGACAGTTTTCCAAAGAAGGCAAACAGATGACAACAGACACATGAGAAGATGCTCAACATCACTAATCATCAGGGAAATGCAAATCAAAACCATAATAAGCAGGGTCCCTCGGTGGCTCAGTTGATTAAGCATCCAACTCTTGATTTCGGCTCAGGTCATGATCTTATGTTTCATGAGTTCAAGTCCCACACTGGGCTCCGCACTGGCAGTATGGAGCCTGCCTGGGATTTTCTCTCTCTCTCTCCATCTCTCTCTGCTCCTCCCCATTTGCACATACACCCGCTCTCGCGATCTCTCAAAATAAGTAAACTTAAAAAAGAAACACACAGTAAGGTATCACTTTACATCCATGAGAATGGCTACAATCAAAAAGACAAGAAACAATAAGCGCTGGTGAGCATGTGGAGAAGGAACCCTCACGCACTGTTGGTAGGAATGCAAACTGGTGCTGCCACTGTGGAAACCAGTATGGAGGTTCCTCAAAAAATTAAAAAATAGAAGTACCATATGATCCAGTAATTCTACTACTAGGTATTTACCCAAAGAAAATGAAAACACTAATTCAAAAAGATATATGCATGCCTGTTTATTGCAGCACTATCTGCAACAGCCAAGATACGGAAGCAACCCAAGTGTCCATCCACAGAAGAATGGATAAAGAAGATGTGGCATGTACATACACATATGTACGCACACACACGCGCTGGAATATTACTCAGCCATAAAAAAGAGTGAGATTTCACCATCTGCAACATGGATGGATCTAGAGGATGTAATGCTAAGTGAAATAAGTCTGAGAAAGACAAACACCATATGATTTCACTCATATGTGGAATTCAAGAAGCAAAACTGATGAACAAAGAAAAAAGAGACAAAAACAAAACAAAACAGACTCTTAAATACTGAGAACAAGTTGGTGACCACCAGAGGGAAGATGGGTGAGGTTAAGGGTGAAACAGATAAAGGGGATTAAGAGTACCTTACATGATGAGTACTGAGTAATGTATAAACCTGCTGAATCATTATACACTTGAAACTAATATAACACTGTATGTTAATTATACTTCAAGTGAAAAAAAAGAGGGGCACCTGGGTGTTTCAGTCGGTTAAGCATCCAACTTCGGCTCAGGTCATGATCTCACCATTCGTGGGTGTGAACGACGTGTCCAGCTCTGCACTGACAGCTCAAAGCCTGGAACCTGCTTCAGATTCTGCGACTCCCTCCCTGTCTCTCTCTCTCTCTCTCTCTCTCTCTCTCTCTCTCTGTGCTCCTCCCCAGCTTGTGTACACTCTTTCTCTCTCTCAAAAATAAACATTTCTTTTTAATTTTTTAATTAAAAAAAAAAAGGTAGAACATATCAGAAACAAGAATCATACCAATGGCATTCTGGTGGCATAAGTTTACTCAGTTCTTCAAGAGATTTTTCTGAACGATATTCCTATTTATAAAAAAAAAAATAGAACATAATATTAAGAGAAAACATTTATAAAGAAATACAAACACATATGTTCCTATGTACATGTTTCATGTTAGACTTAAGTAAATATTAATCTCATTTTTTAAAAACTCCCCCCAGTTCTTACCTTTTCCTTTACTTGCTTTTATATTCCTAACACATAAAAGCTTGTCCCCTACTAAATGTTAAATTATAGTGACCAAACAATTTTGATAATTAAATATTCCCAATTTTATATGTTAATATTCAATATAAAACCTAGGTCAGTTTACTTTTAAGAAAATGAACAATGCTCATTAGTGTGTCCAAAGAGTATATAATTTTCAGTCATTAAAAGCTAAGATCATTGAACCTCAGGATTAAGATAATTTTACTTTTAGTGTTTAATGACTAAGAAGTCAAAGACAATTAACTGCAAGCCACATCTGCTTTGAGGATTTAAACACATGCTAACTGCAGAGGTTTATGGAGTAAGTTTGCTTAGAAAGAACATCTGTTCCGTAAGAGTTAGTTGCGGCTGGCATTACTTTGACAGACACCTTTCCCATCACCCTGAATTATCCAAAAGGGAACATTCTCAGAAGCCCTTACTCTGTGATGCTCCAGCCTTCCTCTGTCCATATAATCAAAGCTGAGGGTCAGAGACATCCCTCCCCTCACCATACTATTTAGTCCACATTTCCAGGGGCAGTCTTGCTTTACCCAACATCACTGCTATTTTTGTCTCCTGTCTGCACTGAGCACACCAATCTTTTGATCTAAGTTTAAGAAGGGAGAAAGGGAGTGCTCTGAAACGACTGCAGTGCTAATACTAATCAAAACTTCACACCCATCACAAACTTTTTCAAGTAGAAAATACAAAGCTGTGTAAGAATAACTGAGGATTAAATCAGTATTCACCTAGACAAGAGGAACAAGTGTGAGTAATGTAAATCCATAAATATGGATTTATAAATTATAAGATACCCCCCAACCGTAACAAGGATATTAAGGAATTTGAAAGTTTTACCCAAAAGTTCCACAGAAGGGTAGAAAACACCACGTCTAGATCCTAGTAATAAAGGACATAGAAGCTGCCCAATCTTTACCTTCCTTTTCAGACTTCTTAGGCTTTACTCATTACAACTACAGAGATACTTCTATATCAAAATGACCATTTAACACATCACCAAAAACCTGACAGCCATCTCTAATGAACACTTAAAAGTTATATTTTAAATTTATTGTAAGGTGGCATCAATGTGTGACTATATAAAACAATCAGCTATTTTCATGGCTATGAGGGTATACAATGGGGTGAGAAATGGAGATTTGAAAAAGACAGGGAAAAAGGAGTAAATATAAAAACATAAAAGTACTCTCCTAGAAAACATAAAAACACAAATACTAAATAAGATATAGCATTAACAATTTCAGATAGAGTTTCGTAGTTTTCTGACAAAGCATTATAATAAGTTCAACTGGCAACAAATAGGATATTTTTAGAGAGAGGTTTTAACTTCTGTTTACACAATATTTTATTGGTTTCAAGGTACATTTGGGTAAAAGGCTCATATCTGTATAATGAAACTGGGATTTCATAAATGTTTTGGATTTTTTCTTGAGTTTTCCATCAAATGAACCTACCACCAAGATATTAGCAGTTTCTGCCACTGCATTCACAGTGTATATAACACACTATCTTTGTGGAAAATTCCACACTATGTTAAAATCGCAGTTTTGTGGGGTTTTTTGAGGTAGGCATTTTCTATGTGCCAACAGAACAACTTACTACAGTCTTCCTATACATAGTGATAATACCGTAGGAATCCTTCTGCAGAAAGTCACTCCATGTTTCTTAAGCGTTATTAAAGATGCAAAAGGTTCCAGTTACTGGTCAAGTGGCTGGTACCACCCATATGGCTGAATGAAGAGATGCCTTGAAGGACGACCAGCCTGGAATGACCTCTGCTAGACTAGCTCTACCTCCCCAAGGCAACTTTTATCTGTTCTAAGCAAGATGATTCCCTGGAAACAGAATCCCTGAAGGTCCACTGATGGAGCTACAAATTTGCTACAGATAATCTGATTCCAACTAACTTTTCTAAAGAGGATTACTGTAAAACTAAGAACTTACTAAATTAGAGATTGCCATAGGATGCCTGGATAATGACAGTAAATACCCAAGGAACTAACCGTACATAGGAAAATAACCACAATCACTTAAAATAGTCTGAAGATTCAAAACAACATGAACTTGAATATCATATATTACATTTTCCCTAAACTAGAATAATCCTTCTATTCTAATCCTTTAACTATGCTTTAAAACCTTTAATGAGTCTTGCCAACACTGTTCTAAAATATGAAGTTATCAGATATTAAACATAAAAGCCTACATTTTTATCTATGCCTACACTTACAATAAAAATCCTGACATCATCTCCACATTATTCATATTCATTTTTAAAAGGGGTTCTTCATCATGTTTTATTTACTATTTCAATGTCTATGCTGAATAGGAAGTTTGATCCAGATCAGAATGTTCTTTCTGTGGAGGAAATGAGGAATTTAACCCCTGGCCCAATTTTCTAATTGTAAAGAGTTTTTAAACCTGTTGCTAGATTTTATTTCTATTACTGTGCTCTTTGTTTCCATCTGTTTCAATTACCTTTAACTTCGTCAAATAAAAAGCTACACATTTTTTCATGCTACTATCTAAATCAAAGCAGTTAAGTTAGTCCCACAAATCTCCTTGGGGAGTTGACGGTTTCTGAAATCATTTCAAAAACAATAAATTGTTCTGCCCAATATTATCATCCCCCAATAACCACAGATTTTACCATAAGCCACCTTAGTTTTTTTTAAGCAATTAACTAAAATACCATTTTCATGTTGACAAAGTAGGCTGCCTACTCACCTGAACAAAGGCAACTGTAACGACGATAAGTATTGCCTAAACAAAACAAAGAAAGCACCTTTTAAATGACACATTTTAAGTTCAGAAATAACTGTTTATGGTGTTTTATTTTTCTAACTCTGTCCGCAGTCCCCAGATACCAGACTCTAAGCATGGAGATCAACTGGGGAAGAAATCACAACTTTGCCTTGGGGGAAAAGACTGATAGCTGACAGTGGCTTGCGTTCCCTAGGAAAGCTTCTCAAATTTTATCTCAAGATCCAGATACGCTCTTACAAACTGAAGGCCAGCTTTTGTTTATGTGGGTTATAATCTATTGACATTTACCATAATCAATACTTTCTCAACTGCTCAGTTTTAACTTCTCCTTATATCTAAAAAGTAATAAACCTATCACATGTTAACACATATAACATTTTTTATGAAAAAATACGCTTTTCCAAATTAAAAATTTTGTGAGAAAAGTGAAGTGTTTTCAATTTTTCTATCTTTAATGTCTGCCGTAATACAAAACTAGGGGCACGTGGGTGGCTCAGTTGGTTCAGCATCTGATTTCGGCTCAGGTCACGATCTCACGGTTGGTAAGTTCGAGCCCCGTGTAGAGCCTGGATTCTGTGTCTCCTTCTCTCTCTGCCCCTCCCCCGCTCTCACTCTATGTCTCTCTCTCTCTCAAAGATAAATAAACAACAATAATTTTTTTAAGGGTGCCTGGGTGGCTCAGTTGGTTAAGCGTCCAACTTCAGCTCAGGTCATGATCTCATGGTTCGTGGGTTTGAGTCCCGCTCTGGGCTCTGTGCTCATGGCTCAGAGCCTGGAGGCTGCTTTGGATTCTGTGTCTTCCTCTCTCTCTACCCCTCCCCCGCTCATACTCTGTCTTTCTCTGTCTCTCAAAAATAGATAAAACGTTAAATAAAAAAAATTTTTTTAATCTTAAAAAAATAATTTTTTAAAAAGGTAGACTCTCATATTTGCTTCTGCATTCAATCTATTATCATATGTTGATTAGGATGAAATATATGAAGAAAACCTAGGCTCATACAGATATTGCTGGAAAAGGAAGGAGTATTTTAAAAGCTTTTTCAGATGACTATAGATATTCCTCTTAGCTACTATACCATAATTAAACAAGTGTTAGTTACTTAGAAGTAATTTGCAATGTGGAATCTAAACTACTTCAGTGAACTTTTCATAATCTATGATAGTAAAATCTATTGATCTATTTTGCATTTTGAAAGGATCTTTTATCACTGAAAATATTGTAACATCTTGCATTGGTCATTTACAAAATATTGATTCACTTGGTTATTCAAATCTTTAAGTGACATTTCATAATAGAAAAAAATCATATTCATTGAAATCACTACTGATCTCATTAGAATAATCTTAAATATCAGGAAGCTATCTAGCACATAGTAACTCATAAAAATTCTGCAGAATTCTATCACTTGAATGCTTGAATTTTATCACTGGCAATAAATGCTGTCAGTTATTTTCTTGAAGTGACAGGTTCGTTGCACTCACTCTCCTTAAAGTATGCCAGTTATCTAAGTTTTAATAACCACAGCTTGTCAGGGTGCCTGGGTGACTCAGTCGGTTAAACGTCCAACTCGGTTTAGGCTAAGGTCATGATCTTGTGGTTTTATGAGTTCGAGTCCCGCATGGGGCTCTGCGCTAACAGTGCAGAGAGGGATTCTCTCTCTCCTCCTCCCCCACTGCCTGTCTCACTCTCAAAATAAATAAAAATAAAAACTTAAAAAATAACTATAGTTTGTCTATCATTCATTCTTTCTAATAAAAGTCTAGGTCAGCTCACCACAACTGCCCTTCTGACACAACCATTGTACTTCAACATACAGAAGTCCTTTATGCATATTTCCCATTCAATCACATAGAATATTCAAAAGGTATGTACTCAATTGTCAAGATTTAATGAAATTAATTTTTACTGCTTTATCAAAAACACTAAGAGAAACAATGAAAGAAAACGATGACTACGAGTATAGTTTGGTGCCATTATTTTAACTTGAGCCAACACTCTTAATAGTTTTACCTGCCACTGCTTTGCACCATTGATGCAAATATCCATAGCAAAAATGTTTTAGTATTATGAAAATAGTTTTGACCTTGCACGCTCCCTGAAAGGGTCTGAGAGACCCCTGGGAGTCCACAAACAAGAGTTTAAGAACTGCAGCTCTAGAGGCACCAGGGTGGCTCAGTCAGTTAAGCGCCCAACTCTTGATTTCAGCTCAGGTCATGATCTCATGGTTCATGGGATCGAGCCCTACACTGGGCTCTGTGCTGACACTGCAAAGCCTGCTTGGGATTCTCTCTCTCTCTCTCTCTCTCTCTCTCTTTCTCTCTCCCTCTCTCTCTCTGCCCCTCCCCTGCTCTCTCTCAAAATAGATAAATAAACATTAAAAAAAAAAAAAAAGAACTGCAGTTCTATATTAATTTCTACTGTGTTCTTAAGCACAAACAGGTTGGCTTTAATCAATGCTTGTACTTGTTATAAATTTTTATACTACCATAAAACAGGACAAGAAAAAAAAAGAAGAGGAAACTTTCAATGAAAGCTAAAAGAGCTTAGCCAGAAAGAATAAAATCTTACATAGTAAATATAGTGTTCATGTTAAGTAATATTTTTAATTTCATAATCATCAGGCTTTAGTTCACAATTAGTCAAAACATTCTCAATTAGAAAGTAAAATAAATTGAAATTTTAACCAGAAAATTATTATAAGATATTTCATATCTGTAAAATCAGAAGGTTGTTAAATAATTCTCATGCATGCCCATCACAGACCTTGAATATTATCTGAGATTGTTGCAACGAAAAGCAGAATTTGGATATTAACAAAAAATCCTGAAGTAACATTAAATCATTTCTCAATTCATTTTCCAAAATAAAAGCCAATCCTAATTTAAATGATTATCCAGTAGTTTAAAAATATACATATTTTTTCTTACCACAGTGATACTGACAGCATCATCAAACTGATGCATTAAAACACTGATGACTGCAGAAGCCAGAAGCAGCATAATAAGGGGATTTTTAAACTGAAAGTGAAAACAAACAGCAATTCAACAGTTTTGTATGAACGGCAGTCGTATTCCATCACAACAAAAGCTTAAAAAATAAACTACTGAGGCATGATTAGAAAATTACGGAGTCTACATCTGAATGAGATTTTATGTCTCTTCAATTAACAAAAAAAGTATTTACTTATTTAAAAGTCACCACTTGATAACAGTTCCTTTTCAGAAGAAAATTAAATATCAATACTTAAAACTAAGAATTTACCAATTCCTTATAGTACACACATATTTTTAGCATATTATTTTAATAAATATAGCTGGTTTGAATTCTACCAAGGCTAAAATAAGTGAAAAATGATTTTGAAGATAAAGATTTAAGTTAACACTGAGTAGGAACACCTAAATTATGAGACTCAAACATTCCTATACTTAGTAAATTAGCATAGATCACAATTCGGTGGTTGACCCACAATGCCACAGGAATAACCCCTTGGTCAGTTAAAAGCAGACAATTAAAATCCACTCCACGGAAGCTTAAGATTTTCCCAGTGCTGGTTTTCCTGATATCTATCTAGAAGGGCCAACAGTATCTAAAGAAACAGAACCACGTGGACCCAACCAGGCAGCATTTAAATGACCAAGCACCAGAGCCACCCTAAAAATGTCAAGAGCTTCTGGCAACAGAAAAAGCTTCTGTTGCCAGACGCTCTTCCCCTGATAAAGTGGTGCCAATCACTAATCAAAGTTGCAGAGTAACTAGGCTACAAAGAATTCATCCCACTGGAGAGCCCAAGCCCCTAGATACCACAGCTCTGAGATTACATGCCATCACCTCCCACTACCTATATGGCTCCATTCCCTGGCACAGTGGTTCCAACCCTGCTGCACATCAGAATCATGTGAAGAACTTCTACCAAATGCCCAGGTTCACACCAGGCAAATTAAATCAGAATCTCTGGGCATAGGGCCCAGACTTCAGCTTTTTTTAAGCACTCCCAAATGGCCATATTACTTTTAAAAATATTAGCATTCCTTATAATAAAACAAGCATAAAGTAGACATCTGTAAAGGCAACTACTCTTCATAGTATCACTTCCATGTTATATGTCCCTCGGTTCTTAAAGGTTTGCACATTAAAAATTATAGAAATTCCAACTTAACAACAAACCCTAACAAAAAAATGTAGGTAAAAGACCTTTGTAAAAATTATTTCCTTTTTCCAAAAAAAAAAAAAAAAAAAATCGCAAAAGTGAACAACTACACTGACAAAAATACGTGTAAATTACACAGCAGAGGCACAAATTAAAAAAAACCTCACCTGAGAAATATACTTCTTCCATAGTGGCTCATCTTCACTTATATCAAACTCATTCCAGCCATGGAAGGCTCGCCTATGACTTACTTCACATTTGTTTAGACCATTCTGAAGATCAGCCTATTAGATTTTACACATACAAGTTACTGAAAATGTTAGCAGAGGACAAAAAAGAAACACAAATGTACATATTGTACGTTCACATTTATAAGAACTTCTACAACAGTCAAAACTAATCTGTTGTAACAGAAAGCATTATCGGTGATTGCTTGGGGCCAAAAACAAAATCTACTTAGAAAGATTAACTGCTGAGGGACCTGAAGGAACTTCTAGGAGTGATGACAGTGTTCCATATCTTAATTCTGGTGGTGATTACGTTTGCCAAAATGCAAACTGTTCATTTAATATGGATACATTGTATTTCATGCAAATTACACCTTGATGAAAAAAAAATTTTATTGAAGTCAAGTAACATACAATATTATATTAGCACTTTAAAAAATTCTATAAGCAACAAGGCAAAGTTTAGTAAACAAACTTACGATTCTCTCTGGGAAAAGGGGAATAACAAAAACCAGCCGCAAAACTTAGAGAAAGTGAAATATATATACATTTTAATGAACTTCCTTTGCTTTATTCTATTTTCTAAAATTAGTTTCTTCAAAAAAACATTCAAAGGACCATAATTGCCTTTCTTGTTCTCTGAGCCTAACAAAACCCGCAGGCTGGTATTACTTTTTGCTCCTGGACTGTATAATTATTTCAAACAGATAATTTGTGGTTCCTAAATTACTGAAAATAATTATGTTCTATGAACACCACCTACATTCTTCAGTCACTGTGCTACTGTGATTTATAAGAAGTATATACGCATCTGGTCATTCAGATGACCAAAACATATTTCTCAGTTGTATCTGGTCTTCCTCCAGGGTTGCTGACTCTCAGCTCCTAAAACCCTAGGAATTTCCTGCAATGATGGCAATAAAGGTGTCTTCTGTTAGGTTAATGAAGGTCACTTTTGAACCCCACCTAAGAGCAGCAGCTGGTAGCTAAGAAGACAAACCATGTGACTAGAAAGTTAGAACTTTCAGTCCTAGAACCCCCACCACCATCCTCCCTCACCTCTGGGGAAGAGAGATAAGATGGAGGTTGAATCAGCCAAGGGTGAATGACTTAGCCAATCATGACTAAAAAATGAAGCCTCCATAAAAGCCCCAAAGGGCTGGGTTTGGGGAGCTTCCAGACTGATGAACACATGGAGACTGGGGTGAGTGACACACCTGTAGAGGGCATGGAAGTTCCAGGCTCTTTCTCCATACCAGACCTACATATGTCTTCATCTTGCTCTTGATTTCTATCCTTTATCATATCCCTTTAATAAACTGGTAAACCTAAGTGTTTCCCTGAGCTCTGTGAACCACTCTAGCAAATTAAATGAACCTAAGGAAGAACCTCTAATTTGAAGTGGGTAGGTCAGGATCATAGATAACAGCCTGGGGTCTGTGACTGACTTCTGAAGTCAGGAATGAGAGTGTTCTAGGGCTGAACTCAACCTATGGAATCTGATGTTATTTCTGGGTAGTAGATATTGTCAGAACAGAGCTGAATTCTTCAGTGTCCAAAAATTGTTTCGTGTTATGTGTGGGAGAACCTGCCCTCAACCCCCCAGCCACCATGTTGGAACTGGGTCTGTGAACCTTAGAAGAGTCACTGTCTCTCATGATTTATTATAGCTATCATTAAGGAACAAAATTACTTTCATCCCTAAAATAATCAGTTTCTCTGGCCAAAAGCTTTATAATAGAGTTTAATAATGGAGTCTTGCAACACTTAAAAATATTTAAAATATATGGTTTTAAAACAGTATAAATACAACCACCCTGGAAAAAAATGGATATCCCATGTTTTTAATGCCATCATTTAAATACATGAATTACGAAGGAAAAATTTTAAAAAACTGTATTCCTGTTACATTAGATTGTGCTTTTTAAAACTAGGAAAAGATTAAATTAAATAAGCAGTTAAGGTTTACTTGCAGTTCTTATCATATACATGGCTTTTACTTAACTTCAGAAAATATCTATTAAAAAAAATGATAAACTCCTAACTCTACTTATGCTAACAATTGATTATTTTATAATCCAACTAATCCTTACACAGCACTAATAGTTCCTGGCAATGCTAATGACCTAAAGTTGCACTGTCCAATCAGGTACTAGCTACATGCAGCCATTTAAATTTTAATGAATGAAAATTAAATAAAATTAAATTCAGTCCCTTATCTAAATATCCACACTTCCACTACTCAGTAATCATGTTTAACTATTGACTACTGTTCGAACAGTGTAGAACATAAAAGCCCATGTTTTTTATGGGCTTTACTTCATCACAGAAAATTTACTTCATCACAGAAAATTCTATTGGGCAGCAATAGAGTTATCCATAGAGTCTAAGCAACTGATTTTACTATCTACTCCCTTCCTCCCACCAAGTACTTACTTGGAGAATGCTTGCAACTTCACTGACTGGTAATTCACTTGCTTTTTTTGATGTCAATACAGGAATCATTGTCTCATTTTCAGCATTAGGAATTTTTTGAAAACGTGCAACCTAGCAAAGAAAACAAAGGCAAAATATTTGAATATACAAAAAAAATTCAAATGCAGTCTAGAATAAATGAAAATCTAAACGTTCACAGAAACTTAGTTTCCAGTTATAAAACATTTTCAGAATAATAAGTATATAGTTCTAAGAAGATAATTTTATATTAACCATGTGCTATTTTTCCAGAGAGCACATTTCAAAAATTAAGCCACCAGTGCCAGCTAGAACACAAAATCATTTTCACATTAAATAAAAAAGATGCTATTTTTACACCAATGTAATGAGTAAAAAGTAAAACAGATGTCCCGTCTCGCAGATCCTAATAATTACATGTAGTCATAATCCTCTAAACTCATTATGTTTAACAGCAAAGAATGAGAACAGCTAAGCTTTCTCCATTTTAACTACTCCTGTTAGGGTGCCCGTTTCTTAACTGTCCAGAAAAACACCTATCTACTCTACATAAGCACCAAGACAGCAAGTCAGATTTAAAAATCTATTCCCAAACTAGCAGAAAAACAAAGAAAAGAGACCAGACAAGCAGAGGATGCACAGTTTAGTGAAGGGGCTGTAAACAAGCAGAGATGGTGGTAACCAGGGTACCTACTTCATGCAGCTTCATAAGCAAGTATCTAGAGAAAAGTTTTTATTTAACACACTTCCAGAAATAAATCTCCAATCCAGACTTGTCTTGGGTCCTAAGCTGACAGATTCTTAATAGACAAAAAGTTTTGAATAAGTAGGAGAAAGTAAGACAAAAGTGAAACTTTAGTGAAGAAAACTTTTCAGTTGCTATACTTCCACTGATTAGAATACTGAAAGTGAAGTGATCATCTTACTGCCAAGACACAAGTCTTTAAGCTTTCAGATGGAATGTCTTCAACCTTGGATAATCAACATTTTTAGGATAAAAATATTCCCCCCAAATTTTTTTGACACAACACTTCTTTAAGACAACAAATGACACTGATCAAAAAAGAAAATTTTAAATTTCTATTATTTTAAGATAATAATAACAGAGTGCTGTGTGCTGTCATTATAGAATCTTTACACTTACTCCAAAAATTAGTAAATAGCTGTGGAAAAAAGTATTCACTCAGTGTAACTGAGTTCTGGAACAATCAAATACATGTTTTCTAATTTCACTTATTAAAAGGCACTGCTGAATGTTTAAGTACTTTAAAGCAAGAAGCAGAAGTATTTTTCTACTTTTCATGATAAGATATTAGTGACTAAAAATTCTGAGGAAATTGGGAGACAGATTACCTTACTTTCATACAAAACAAAGCCTTGAAATTATTTAAAGCATATTTTTACATAATTAAGAAAGCTTAAACCTTAGAGAAAAAAACTGGAAATTTCTTAAAAGTTCCAAACGTTTCAGAACCACTGAATATCCAAACCTATAAAACAAAGTGGGACAAGGGAAAGACTTAATTGAACCATCCTTAAATTAAACACTGGAAAAAAACCTACAAAAATAACCAGAATCTTCTTAAAGCAATGAGAACTATAACAGTGTGATGCGGTTATTTATCTTGTGAGATGTTAAAGCAAAATTAAGAAGGATCAAGTATATTTACATTATCTGTGATGTCAACGAGACTAGTATCTTTTATTTCTAAGATTCCTGTACCTCAGTGTCTTCATATATAAAATACGGATAATACTGCCTAAAGTTGTGTCAAGATTACATCCATTAATAAAGGACTTGACCCAATAGTAATAAGTGCTGAAATAGCTATTTTTCTCCAAAAAGTATTTAGTACTTACATATATATTCAATAGTACAATTAGCTTAATCCAGAACTAAATTACCAATCGTGGCAAATAAAAGTTAGATTTGCAATAATTTTTCTATTAAAATACACTTTTCTGTCACTGATATCTTAGAAATTGCCATCTCAAGTACCCAACATGTGGTACAAGAGCTCTTCTCATAAAATCTTTTTAAAGTAATCCTTTGGTAGTTGTTACATAAGACAGGGTCTATGTTGGAATATACTCTACATAAAATCCCTCAGGAGCATTCTGTGGGCCCAAAAGAGTTGACAAATCTCAACAGAAGAAAGTGAGTTTCACTTAATAATGAGTAAGACACTGAAGGGACATGATAATAACTCTTTAAATATATGAAGGGCTGGCTGCCATGTGAAAGAGGGAAACACCAAAACCAAAAGGTAAGTTTACAGCCAACCAACTTCTGGAGGTAGAATGAAGAGCACTGGATGTGTTCTGGCAAAGCCATGTGATAAGACAGATTTCACTGAAAGAATATAGGAAACAGGAGGCTATAGCACAAAATTCTTGGCCAAAAGCAGAAATCTCATCTATATTTATGCTTACTGGATTCTATGTCAACCTACAATTATGGATATTATTGAATTTTAATCCTATTTTCCTTTAAGCAAATGTTATATTTAGTAGTTCAAATGGATCATTACTTCTATGGCTTATAAGAATACTTTGTTTATTCACTTACTCTTTCAACACTGCATTTATTGAGAATCTGACTCTGTGGTAGGCCCTTAGTATTAACAATGAGCAAAAACATCCTGAAGGGGAGGAGAGAGGACAAAGGAGACAAATGTTATCAAAGAATACCACAAATAAATGGAAAACGGCAAATGACTGCTATTATGAAGGAGAAGTCATCCAGGGGCATGAGAGCTTACACAGAGATTGCAATCGGGACAGGGAAGTTTTCACGAGGAAGTGACGCTTATAGAACTGAAAGACAAGAAGCTGCCTAAGGGAAGGAGTGGAAGAGCAGAGGGAAAAGAATGTGCAAGTTCCCAGGAAAGGGGGGTGAGCATGGCAAAATGAAGTACTAAAGAACGAGTACTAAAAGAAGACCAGCATTTATTCATTTACTCATTCAGTCTTTAAACATCTAATCAATGGTCCTGTATGTGCCACACACTGTTGCCAATAATGGGGACACAAAACAGACCAAAAATGTAAGAACTCCAGCCTCATGAAGCTACATACCAATTGGAAGCAAAAGACTACAAATAATGAATTAAACAATAAATGCTCCAGAAGGATAAGGGAGGAGTTGCTTCATTGTATACAGGGGTGGAGGGGAGGACCTCTCTAGTAAGGTGACCTTTGGGCACAGAGACCTGAAAAAAAAAAAAAAAAAGCAAAGGAACTATTATCTCTAGCTAGAAATGTCCAGGAGGTAGATGGGTATGAGCACATACAGGAGAGGTCCAGGTTGAAGATACCAATGTGGGTAAGTCATGAGCACATAAATGGTATTAAAACTGAGAATAAACCACACTGGCACAGAAGAAAGGGAAGAGGTCTGTGGGCTGACCCTAGGGCATTATCTCAACATAGTGATCAGAGATGAGAATAACCAAGAAAAGAGACAAAGAAGAACCAAGCAGTGAGGTAAAAAGGGAACCACAAGAGAAGTCAAGTGAAACAAGTATTTCAAAGTGGGTGTTAATGGCTGGACTGAATGTCACTGAAAAGTGAAGGTGAGGACTGACAACTGACCACTGAAGTTGGCAACATAGAGATAAATAAAGAGAGTGGTTTCAGTGGAGTAGTGATGCACAAAAATCAGACAGGAGTGGGTTCAGAGAAAACAGCAGGAGAGAAGGTGAAGACAGCCAAGTATAGATAATCCTTCCCAGTTCTGCTGTAAAAAGAAGCAGCGAAATGGGATTATCGTAGCCAGAATGGAGTATAGGTTCCAAGAGTTGGGGCTTTTTTTAAAATGGGAGAAATGTTTGCATGTTTGTATTTTGATCAGAATTATCTGACAGAAGAAAAACTAGTAATGCAGAAGTGACATGGGACAACTGATAAAGTGATGCTCTAAATGAGCTCTCATTGACTAAATGAGAGGGGATGGAATCTGACATATTTGTAGGAGGACTGGTCTTAGATAAAGGAATAGACCAGTTCATCCACAGTTACAGATGAGAAGGCAGAGTAACATGGGAAGGATGCACACATGTTGGCAGCTGCAGTGGAAGGAACATATGGAAATATTCTAAGAACTATCTGGATTAAAAAAATCAGGACATATAAAGCAAAAATAGGCTATAGAAGTAGGTGGGGATCCTACAGTGCCTCATGGGTCATATTATGGAATTTCTGTCTTAATCCTAAGAGGAAAAGGAAGACTTTGCACTGTAGTCTTAAAAATAGATAAATAAATAAAATAAATAAATAATAAATAAATAAATAAAATACACAGCTGGGAGGAAAAGACACACACACACACACACACACACACACACACACACACACAGAATATAAGTGGTGAAAATACACCAGTTTGGACACTATTACATACATCTAAATAAGAGATAAACGTAGCTTGGACATGGGTGGTGGGGTGCAAGAACAGATGTAGAGGTAAAATTAACAGTACATGATGATGAACTAGATACATACATTGAAAAATTACACTAGATTCCTAGCTTGTTTACATACTAAATAGTAATGCTATTCACATGGTAAAGAATATTAGAATATTCTTTGTAACAAATGGTGCTGTGACAACTGGATATGCACACAAAAAAGTACTGTATAAAGCTGGACCCCTCCCTCACACAATATATGGAGATTAACTCAAAATGGATCAAAGACCTAAATGTGAGGGTTTGAACTATTAAACTCTTAGAATAAAACACGGGCTTAAATCTTGACCAAGGTTTCCTAGACAGGACACCAAAAGCACAAGAAACAAAAAAAGACTGAACATCATCAAAATTTAAAACTTTTGTGCTGCAAAGGACACCATCAAGAAAGTGAAAAAGACAACCCATACTATGAGAGAAAATACTTGCAAATATATTACAATTCAGTAATAAGAAGACATAACTCAACTTTAAAATGAGTAAAAGATCTGAATATATATTTCCACAAAGGAGATATACAAATGATCAATAAGCACACGAGAAGATCTTCAATCATTAGTCATGAGGAAAATACACATCAAAACCATAATGAGATACCACTTCACATCTACTAGGATGCCTAAAATCAAAAAGACAACAAGGGGCACCTGGATGACTCAGTTAGTTAGGCATCCGACTCTTGACTTCAGCTCAGGTCGTGATCTCATAGTCTGTGAGTTCAAGCCCCACATTAGGCTCCAAATTGACAGTGGGGAGCCTGCTTGGGATTTTCTCTCTCCCCCTCTCTCCCTCTCCCTCTCCCTCTGCCCCTTCCCTGCTTGTGCGACCGCACGCACGCACACACACACACACTCTCTCTCTCTTAAAACAAATAAACTTAAAAAAAGAGAGAGAGAGAGAAAGAATAACAAGGGTTGAAAAGCATAGAGAGAAACTGGAACCTTTATATCCTGCTGGTGCAACTGTTAAAAGGTGCAGGTACTATGGTAAAGTTTGGCAGCTATTATAGATATATGGATATGCAGATATAGATATATAGATATACAGATATATAGATATGTTATTATGCTATTATACACACATGGCATTTTAGCTGGCTAAATGAGGACTGTTTTCAACTTAAAACAATCTTTGAGTGATTTAATAATGCTTCGATTTTGAGAACTATAAAATACAAGCAAGATCACATAAGTTTAGTTGAAGGTAAATCATCTTAAGATGCCATGTTACTTCCTTCATGTGTTATTACAAAAGTTCATTGTCTGTGGTCCCAGGTTTCAAATATTAGGTATTATCTGTTTACCTCTTACCTGACCCTGAAGATATCCTGGGCTTAGCTATATCTTAATCTCCTCATAATAGCTTTACATTTGTTTCAAATAATGGCATTTATTAGGTCTAAACCTTGGATTATTTAACTCATGCAACCAATAAGCATTTCCTAAATAGACCACACATACAACCACAGTCCACAGTTTATACCTTGCAGAGATGAATAATTCAGCTGGACAGTCAAGTCATACCAGAACACACCTATAAGAGTTGCCATACATTAGTCAAACCATCAGAATGCAAGTAAGTAAGTCAAAAAATTCATGAAGGGAAGACTGTTACAGCCCTCAGTATTCTGGGAAAACTTCCCTGAACTAAGCCATTAAAAATGGATAGCAGGGAATGGCTAACACCTGCCAAGGAAACAGTCTAAAAAAGAGACGAACACTGGTAAATGGAAGAACAGTAGAAATCTAATTTGTATGTGACTCGCCCAATCTGGCTAGAATAAAGTAAGTGTTTTACTATGCACTTCTACTTCCATTAAATGACCCAGATCTAGCCAGATATTAAAACAAGCTATACAGTTTTTAATTGAGTGCATTTAAAAACTGCAGAAACTTACATTTTTAGGATGTATCAAATAATTCAGTTAAATACAGACCCTTATGCATCAGGACCCATCACAGACCAACCGTACCCAAATTTGCATTTTAACAAGAGTCCCAGGTGAATCACTCATATATTTTGAGTTTAAGCATGTTATAGATCAGTTCCCAAATCTGATACATATCAGAATTATATGGGGATTGCTATGGATCGAATTGCCCCCACCCCAAATACATATGTTGAAGTCCTAACCCCCAATTTGAAAGTATTTAGATATGGAGCCTTTGTGAGGTAATTAGGTCATGAAGGTGCAGCCCCTCATGATGGCATCAGTGCCCTTACAAGAGACATCAGACAGCACTGCATGTACATGTCTCCTCTCCCCTTCTCCCTCTCTTCCTTCCTCCCCAGCCTTTAGAACTGTGAGAAATAAATGTCTGTTACCTAAGACACCAAGTCTACGACATTCTGTTATAACAGCCAAAGTAGACTAAGACAAAGGGGTTTTTTGTTTGTTTTTTTTGTTTTTGTTTTTTCATTTTAATCCAAGTGTCTAGACACCATCCCTAAAGAGTGTGAATCATTAGGTCTGGGGTGGAGCAAAAACATTTATTTTTAAAAGCTCCCCAGGGGCTGCCTGGGTGGCTCAGTCAGTTAAGCTGCTGACTTCAGCTCAGGTCATGATCTCGACATTCATCAGCTTGAATCCCATGTCAGGCTCTATGCTGACAGCTCAGAGCCTGGAGCCTGCTTCGGATTCTGTGTCTCCCTCTCTCTCTGCCCCTCCCCTGCTCATGCTGTGTGTCTCTCAAAAATAAGGAAACGGAGACGGAGGAGGAGGAGGAGGAGGAGAACAACAACTACTACTAGTAAAAGGGGCATCTGGGTGGCTCAGTTGGTTAAGTGTTCAAATCTCAATTTCACCTCAGGTCATGACCTCAGTCAAAGTTTGTGAGATTGAGCCCCTGCACTGGCCTCTGCGCTGCTAAGACGACACAGAGACTGCTGAGATTTTCTCTCCCTCTCTGCCCATCCCCACTCATCCTCTCTCTCTCTTTCAAAATAAACTTTAAAAAAAAAGAAGAAGAAGAAATAGTGAATTTTCAAAAGGTGACCAAATGACTCCAAGTTTCTTTAATTGATCTTTTGGTTGAGAACAAGGCTGCTGGTACTTTTCTTCAACACTGTATATATAAGTCCACTTATATCCACATTTAACATGCTCAGCTGGATGGGGTGATAGTATAGTGCAGCAGACATCAAACCAAACATCGCCTTCTGAGCTGGAAAAACAGGATAGGTCCCAGACCCCATTCCCACTTCAGACACAACAGCTTTCCTTTTATGTATTATATGCTTTGGCTTCAGAAAAAAAAAAGAAGTTAGTATTTAAACAAAGAGCTTTACAGCTTTATTTTTTTTTTTAATTTTTTTTTTTTCAACGTTTTTTTTATTTATTTTTGGGACAGAGAGAGACAGAGCATGAACGGGGGAGGGGCAGAGAGAGAAGGAGACACAGAATCGGAAAGAGGCTCCAGGCTCCCAGCTGTCAGCCCAGAGCCTGACGCGGGGCTCGAACTCACGGACCGCGAGATCGTGACCTGGCTGAAGTCGGACGCTTAACCGACTGCGCCACCCAGGCGCCCCTGAGCTTTACAGCTTTAAAAGGGGGGAAGGGGAGACTTAAACACTCCAGGACTGTGGTTTTCAATCTTACTAGTTAGCATCAGAATCACCCGGATGACTTGTTAAATCACAGGTTACTGAGCCCTAACCTCAGAGGTCCCAAATTAGCAGGTATGAGGTGGGTCCCAGAAAATTCATTCCTAACAAGTTCTCAAGGAATGTTGATGCTGCTAGTTCAAGTCACACTTGGAGAACCACTGCTCTAGTCAAGGTCAGACCTGACTAGATCCTAATTTATAATCACAACTCTATGTCCTAATAGCTGTGTGACCCAGGACAAATTACGTAACTCTCTGCATGTTTTTCCTCAGTGGAAAACTGGGATAATACCAATTTGATTTCAACAAGGGAAAAAAAAAACTTATAGAAGTGTGTGCACAGTACCTAGTATATGATGGATATTCAATGCTGGTTCTGTTCCCCTAAGATAATTATACTAATCATATAATTATGCATTTGCCTCACCCCTGCTTCACAAGGGTATAACACGGTTTCTGTCATCTTGGTATCCTCTGCAAAGTTCTTAATATCCAACACTAAAAGTACTATTAGAAAAAAAAAAATCCTGGGATTTGTCTCAATGGACAAAAGAATAGTCCTGTTATCCTGAGATATACCCATGTCTTCTTTTTTTTTTTTTTAAGTTTATTTATTTAAGACAGAGAGAGAGACTGAGTTGGGGAGGAGCAGAGAGAGGGAGAGAGAGAATCACAAGCAGGCTTCAAGCTGTCAGTATGAAGTCAGATGCAGGGCTCAAACCCACGAACCAGGAGATCACGACCCAAGTCAAAACCAAGAGTCAGGAGATTAATCAACTGAGCCACCCAGGGGCCCCTTTATGCCTTTTAAATGACCTTTCATTCAAAGAACAAAAATATGGCAGAACTGATTAGAAAAAGAATTTAATCATCCATGAATTCATCTTCTACAAGCACTAGTCAAGTCCATGTGTTTCACCTTTGAAAGTGTTGAGTTTAAAGTTTCCAAACTCCAGGGGCACCTGGGTGGTTCAGTTGGTTAGGCATCTGACTTAGGCTCAAGTCATAATCTCGTGGTTTGTGAGTTTTGAGTTCCGCCTCAGGTTCCTCGCTGCCAATGTGGAACCTGCTTGGAATTCTTTCTCCTCCCCTCTCCTCCCCTCCCCTGCTCAAGCTCACGCTCTCTATCTCTCTAAAAATAAATTAAAAAATTTTTTAAAAAGTTTCCAATCTCCAGACGTTGAATTTTATTGGCAAATGTAGCAGCCATGCAAGCAGGAAAAGCCAACCTGTCCCTGGATGAAGCATTTCAAGGATCAGACGGCTGGTGTGCAGCAGCCCTATCAACAAAGAAATGCTGGCATGGGAAGGAAAAGGCACTGAAAACACATTCTTATAAAATATTTCATTACCAGAGGAGCAGGTTTAAGAAAACTTGAAATACAAAGTGAAAAGTGCATATTGAACTAACATATCTAGGATCACATACATAAGTAGTCAGAAACCTCCACAAATGCCTCCCCTAATATGCAAGTTCCTACTTTTTACACCAACTATATCTGACAAAGTCACCAGCTCAGTCTTATCATCTAAAAGGCAAGATGGAATATGATCATTTTCAAACTTTAGTTTTCAGAATCAGCTGGGAATGAAATGATTAGGAATACAAGTATTCTCAGGGCACACGGGTGGCTCACTAAGTGTCCAACTCTTGATTTTGGCTCAGGTCATGATCTCATGGTTTGTGAAATCGAACCCCATATCAGGCTCTGCACTGACACTGTGGAGCCGGCTTGGAATTCTCTCTCCTTCTCTTTGCCTCTCCTTCTCTATCTCAAAACAAATAAATAAAAACATTAAAAAAAATTTTTTTTAAAGTACAAGTACTCTCATCACTTTTATTCAACATAATACTGGAAGCTTGAGCTGCAGCCATCAGACAAGATAAAGAAATAAACGGCATCCAAATTGGTAGAAGAAAAACCTTCACTATCAGATGTCATACTATAGACAGAAAACCCTACAGACTCCACCAAACCACTAATAAAACTGATAAAATGAATTCAGTACAGTTGCAGGATACAAAATTAATATAAAGAAATCTGTTACTTCTATACACAAATAATGATATAGCAGAAACAAATATTAAAAAAATAATCCCATTTATAAATCCACACAAAGAATAAAATACCTAGGAATAAACTTAACCAAGGAGGTAAAATACGTATAACTCTGAAAATTATAAGACACTGATGAAAGAAATCAATGATACAAATACTAAGACATTCCATGCTCATAGATTGGAAGAACCAATATTGTTAAAATGTCCATACTACCCAAAGCAATCTACAGATTTAATGAAATCCCTATCAAAATACCAACAGCATTCTTCATAGGACTAGAACAAATAAAACTAAAATTTGTATGAAACCACAAAAGACCCCTGTCAAAGCAATCCTGAAAAGAAAAACAAAACTGGAAGTATCCAGATTTCAAGACACACTACAAAGCTGCAGTAATCAAAACTGTATGGTACTGGCACAAACAGAGATACAGAGATCAATGGAACAAAATAGGGAGTCTAGAAATAAACTCATGCTTAAATGGTCAATTAATCTACAACAAAGGAAGCAAGAAGATAAAATGGGGAAAAGATAGTTTCTTCAACAAACAGTGTTGGGAAAATTAGACAGTGGTAGGCAAAAGAATAAAAACTGGACCACTTTATTACACCATACACAAACATAAACTCAAAACGGATTAAGGACCTCTGGACCTAAAACCATAAAATTCCTAGAAGAAAACCTGGCAATAATTTCTTTGACACTGGCCACAGAAACATTTTTCTAGATATGTCTTCTCAGGCAAGGGAAACAAAAGCAATAATTAACCACTGGAACTACACCAAAATAAAAAGCTTGTGTACAGCAAAGGAAACCATCAAAAAAACAAAACAGCAACCTACTGAATGAAAGAAGATATCTGCAAATGATATACCCAAAAAGGGGTTAATATCCAAAATGTACAAAGAACTTCTACAACTCGACACCAAAATAAACCCAAGTAATCCAATTAAAATGGGCAGAGGACATGAACATACATTTTCAAAGAAGACACACAAATGGCCAACAGACACATGAAAAGATACACTAATCAACTGGGGAAATGCAAATAAAAACTACAATATCACTTTACATTCTTGGTTAAAAGCAAAAAGATAAATAACAAGTGTTGGTGAGGATATGGAGAAGAAGGAACCCTCATTCACTGCTAGGGAGAATGCAAACCAGTACAGCCACTGTGGAGAACAGTATGGAGGTTCCTCAAAAAATTAAAAGTAGGATTACCCTATGATCCAGTAATTCCACTACTAGGTATTTACCCAAAGAAAACAAAAACACTAATAATTTGAAAAGATATAAGCACCCCTATCTTTACTGCAGCATTATTTAGAACAGCCAAGATACGAAGGCAACCCAAAATGTCCATCCATAGATGAATAAATAAAGAAGATGTAGTACAGACATACAAAAGAATATTAACCATGGAAAAGAATGAGGGGCATCTGGGTAGCTCAATGGGTTAAGCATCCAACTCTTTTTTTGTAAATTTTTTTTAACATTTTATTTTTTGAGAGACAGAGCGCGAGCAGAGGAAGAGCAGAGAGGGAGACAGAGAATCCAAAGCAGGCTCCAGACTCTGAGCTGTCAGCACAGACCCTGATGTGGGGCTCAAACCCATGAACATGAGGTCATGGCCTGAGCCAAAGTCAGACACTGAACTGACTGAGCCACCCAGGTGCTCTAAGCATCCAACTTCTTGAATTCGGCTCAGGTCATAATCTCACTGTGAGATAGAACCCCGCATCAGGCTTCATGACGACAGCACGGAACCTGCTTGGGATTCTCTCTCTCTCTCTCTCTCTCTCTCTCTCTCTCTCTCTCTCTGCCTCTCTCCCAGTCATGTGTACACGTGTGCATGCTCATTCGCACTCTCTCTCTCTCTCACTCTCTCTCTCAATAAATAAATGAACTTTGGGGCACCTGGGTGGCTCAGTTGGTTGAGTGTCCAACTTTGACTCAGGTCACAATCTCACAATTCATGAGTTCAAGCCCTGCAACAAACTCTGTACTGACAGCTCGGAGCCTGGAGTCCACTTTGGATTCTGTGTCTCCCTCTCTCTCTGTCCCTCCCAGCTCATGCTCTCCCTCAAAAACAAATAAACAAATAAACAAAAACTTTTAAAAACATGAGACCTTGCCATTTGTAATAACATGGATGGGCCTAGAGGATATAATAAGTGAAATAAGCCAGACAAAGAAAGACAAATACCATATGATTTCACTCATATATGAAATTTAAGAAACAAAACGAACAAACAAAAATAGAGACAAGCAAAAAAACAACACAAAAACAAAACAAAACAAAACCCAAACTCTTAAATACAGATATTAAACTGATGGTTGCCAGGGGGGAGATGGGTAGGGAAATGGGTAAAATAGATAAAGGAGATTAAAAGTACACTTACCCTAATGACCACTGAGTACAATGTACAGAATTGTTGAATTATTATATTATACACCTAAAATATAACAGTATGTTAATTATACTTCAAAAAAGAAAAAAAAAAAAAGAAGAAGAAGAAAGAACACGGGTACTATACAGGTCTCAGCAAAAAAGCTAAAGCTGAATATGACCAGTGGTAACCAGATCTAGAGCAATGGTTCTCAACCCAGACTGCACATTTATGTGAACTGCACATTAAAACCACCTGGGGAACTTTCAAAAATTCCTACAGCTGGAACTCCAGACCAATTAAATCAGAGTCCATAGGAACGGTGTGTCCCAAAGATGTGGAGATCCCAGGAATAGGTCTTTTTTAAAAATCTCCCAAAATGACAATGTACAGGTAGTGCTCTTAACCTACCCATAAATTAAACAGGAAATACAGGAGATAGAGGAACATATTAAATTACTTCAAAAGAAGGTACTCAGCAAATTCCAGGCTGTGGGAAATTGTACAGGACAAACAACCTGCTTTTATCAATAAGTTACAAGGAAAAGAGGGGATTAAGATATTTAAGAGAAATGTTAACCAATTATTACAGTGTTTGGGCCTTATTTCAATCTTGATTCAATTAAATAAACTGTTTTGCTTTGTTTTGTTTTAATCAATCCAGGCTCACAGTTGCTTTTAACTATTGTCTCTAAGAGTCTTCTTAAATCTGGAACAATTCCTTAGTTTTTTGTCTTTCATGACCCTGACACTTTGGAAGATTAGAAGCAGGTTATTTTGTAGCATATCCCTACCCTAGAAATTACAATTTGAGATTGCCTGATTTTCCTAATTAGAGTCAGGTGACACATTTTGGGGGGAGGGGAAACACCACAGAACACTACATCCTTCTCAAAACATATCAAGAGGCATATGATGTTTGCTATTGACTGAACTGTCTCCCCAAAATTCACATGTTGAAGCTGTAACCCCCACAATGTCAGTGCATTTGGAAACAGGGCCTTTAGGAAGGTAATTAACAAGAATATAAGGGGCGCCTGGGTGGCTCAGTCGGTTGGGCATCTGACTTCAGCTCAGGTCATGATCTCGTGGTCCGTGGGTCTCAGAGCCTGGAGCCTGCTTCGGATTCTGTGTCTCCCTTTCTCTTTATTCCTTCCCCACTCACACTCTGTCTCTCTCTCAAAAATAATTTTTTTTTTTTTTTACCTAAGAAGAACATAAGGGTGGAGCCCGAATCCAGCAGGACTAGTGTCATTATAAAAGATAGAAACACCCCCAGTAAGCACACACAAAGGCCATGAGGAAACAGCAAAAAGGCAACAATCTGCATGCTGAGACCTCACCAGCCAGCACCTGATATTAGACTTCCACCCTCAATTTCTGTCTTTTAAACCACCCAGTCTGTATGGTATTCCATCATAGCAGCCTGAGCCGACTTAATACAATGTGGTTTGGTCCCATTAACGGCGATGTTATTTTCGAACATTTGGCTAAAGTGGTACTTCCAAGATTTTCCCACTATTGTGTTACTATTTTTCTCTTTGTATGTTTTCCCCTACAGGTTCCTTGTAGGTAGATATCTTGAGATTAGAAAAATATCCTGTACCTTATACTCTTTCTTGCTCAGTAGGTAACTCTTGCCTGAAACAATTATTACAATTGTAGCTACCAAATGGTGATTTTTATAATTCCATCATACTGTCTACATTTATTAAATGGAATCCTATTGTAATAAGTAAGTTTCCCTTCTTCCCATTTATGTGTGTGTTTGTATATATATTCTTTTTATATCATGGATTCCTACTTTATTCTACAGGTTGTAAAATCCATTACTATTTTGTTGCTCAAATTGTCCCAGTTTGGGCCAGTGTGGAGCCTTGAATAGGCTGCCTCTTATGTCTTTGTGACATGTTCTCGCCAATTTTAAGCACTTCCTCACTTTTTGGCACCACAAGATGTTCCGTTATCTTTGCATTTTCTCTGCCCCAGCATTGGAATTAGCCATTTCTCCAGGGAGTCTTGTTGCCTTTTACTGATGAATAGTATTCAGAAGGGTCATGGCTTCAAGGCCTTCACAACAGACTGAGTTAAGGAATGTATATGCATATAACACAAACATAACAATTTAAATATTTACCTGTAAACATGTTAAAAACATTTAGTGCATACTGAAGCTACCAATTCTTTTTTCTTATAATTTTTTAAAAAATGTTTATTTTTGAGAGAGAGAGAGAGAACGAACACAAGCTGGGGAGGGCAGAGAGAGGGAGACAGAGGACCCAAAGCAGGCTCCACACTGACAGCAGAGAGCCAGATATGGGGTTCAAACTCACAAACTCAAGATCATGACCTGAGCCAAAGTCAGTTGCTCAACCAACCAAGCCACCCAGGCACCCCCTGAAGTTACCAATTCTAATCTAACTCCATAGAGGTTCATTTCACCCTTTCCCCTTATTTGTAATTCTTTAACAGTGAAAAACCTGATTTTTGTTATCTCCATTATATATACTTGTTTGCTGTAATCTAGAATACGTAGAATAGTTTTGGAGTTCTAACCATACCCTTGTAAACAAAATTTTACTAACTAGAGTACAGTATTTGTATACAGTTCTTTTTGTCTCTAGTCTTAGGTCTGTTTACAGTTCTTTTTGTCAATAGCCTTATATATAAGTCAAAATCCTGTACTCCAAAATTACTTAGGTTAGTTCTTTACAAGCATACCCTTCAGTGGGATTGTCATTTAACTGAAATAGTTAGATTCACTTGTTTGTTTGGGATTTTCCTCCCATCTTTGTTAATTTTGAGTATATGACACATGAACTAAGTTCTAATACTCAAAGATTTTCAAAATAGATAGAATCAGATTAGTGTCAAACCCTATCCCTTCGATTCCTTCAATCTCTACCTCACCCTCTTTATGTTACCAGTCACATTACTCTAGTGTATTTTTCCTATGTTTCCTTTTGCACAAATGAGCAGCTGTGAGTCTATTTTATTTCCTCCTCTTTTCTTTAGAGTAACAATCTATAAATAATTTTTTTCTCTAAAACATATCCTGGAGATCAATCCATCAGTTCAGAGATCTTCCTTTTTTCCTTTCAGAGCTGTATAGTACCGTTATGTGGATATAACATATTTTATTCAACCACTCTATGCATGAAATTGCAAACAATGATCCATGAATAACTTTACATATGGATATTCATTGTTGACATTGCACCTTCAGGGAAAATCCCTAAAATTGAAACTGATGGGCCCAAAGGCAAATGCATATGCAGGATTCCATTGGATACTGCCAAGTCTCGGGAGGGGCGTACCCTCTCTTCAGGAATGTATGTGTCTGCTTCCTCACAGCCTAGCTAACAGGATGGATAATTATATTAATTTCTGTCAATCTGAAAACTAAAAAGTGGTATCTCAGTGTATTTAAATTTAAATTTGCATTTTTCTAATTAGAAGTCTGAAATCATTTCCTGTTTAGAGGCCATTTTATATGTTTTGGGGAGAATTATCCCTTACGTATCTTGATCATTTTTCTATCAGGTTACTATATTTTATTCTCTTAATAATGGTTTTTGATGGATAACATGTTTTAAGTTTGATGAAATCCAGTTTTTCTTTTTTTGTTGCTTTTGTTTTTGGTGTCATATTTAAAAATCCACTGCCAAGAATCCAAGGTCAGAAAGATTTATTCCTGAGGTTTTTTATAAAGAGTTAAATGGTTTTAGCTCTTATATTTAGATGGTTGATCCATTTTGAGTTAATATTTGTATATTGTGTGAAGCTGGGGCACATCATTGAATTTTGGACACAGTGATTTTCTCCTTAAAGATTCTGTATTGTTACGTTGGGCAGTTATTTTTTGAGGTTTACCTTGCATAATATTTAGTCAGTTCATCCTTAATTACTGAGTATCAGACAGTTCATGGAACTGGGCACTGCAGCTCTTAGAACATGCTGTTAATATTGAGTCTTCAAGAATGATTCAAAATACACAGGAGTAATAAGAGAAAGGACTGATACATTTTACTACCTAAAGATGAAACTTTCTTGCAAGGCCAAAAAACATACAGTCAAGATGGCTAAGGGACTAAAAGAAAGTATCTACAACATATCACATGTATTTGTATGCTGATGTTCATTACAGTGTTATTTATTCACAACAGCCAAAAGGTGGAAACCCAAGTGTCCACCCACAAATAAATGAATAAATACAATGGATTACTATTCAGCCATAAAAAGAAATAAAATTCTGATACACACAGAAAAATATGGATGAACCTTGAAAACATTTTGGTAAGTGAAATAAGCCAGAAACAAAGGGGCAAATACTGTATGATTCCACTTACATGAAATCTTTAGAAAAGGAAAATTCATTAGAGGCAGGAAGTAGATGAGTAGCAACCAGGGGTTGTAATACAGGAGGAAATGGGAAGTTATTGCTCAATGATTACAAAGTTTCTATTTGGAGTGATGAAAAAGTTTTGGAAATAGTGGTGATGCTTGCAAACACTGTGAATGCAATTACTGCCATTGAACTGTAACACTTAAAAAATTTTTTTATTTTGGTATCGCCCCTTCCAATTTAAAGAACTAGGTTGTAACATTTAAAAATTAACCAACTGAATCTAGTTTATTACTCTGGTACACATTATTAACAAATATTTCAAAATCAGGGTCACCGCTATGAATGCCACAGAGACTGATGGTAGGGCTAATTATGACTCCCTGTGGATCAAACGTTAACGCAGAATTCATATACTATGGCTACTCTGACATCTTCAGGTATCTAAAAGCCTAAAGGTGAGGGTTCATTCTTCATGCATTCCTAAATCTGAGCAAAAATGCAAAGGTAAAGGTTGTTCCCCAAAATGAAAGCCCAATCTGAAACAGTGGTTTATATCCACGTCCCAGTATTTCCTCCTCTATCTCTGTTCCTTCCACTTTAGTATTTTACATCTATCCTCTCAGTCTCAGCTTTTTTTACCCCACATATTATAACTGTCTCCCTCTTCCAAAGTAGACAGCTTCCCATACTTGTCTGCTAATTCATGCTTATCAGAATACTAAGGACTTCCTTAAAAAAAAAAAAAAAAAAAAAAGGTAAAAATAGTAAAAATATGACAGCTACAATTCCAACAGCTTTTTTACGTATTAATTAGTTCACCATACATTGAATAATGTTTTACATAGGGGCAACCGGACTTTTTTCTGAGCCATTTAGTCAATGTTTAACTCTGGCATCAATACTGGCAGCCCTATGCCACCTTCTAGCAACTTCTCCACTCTACTGGGCAGAAATCTTAGTTCTTCCCTACTTTCTTTGGCAAATATACTTCATTTCTTATCCGATTATGACAACACAGGAGTGAAGAATGGGATCACTGACCCTTTCCAAGTTTACCTGTATTTACCACATTATCTACAACTTGAAAAGAACTTCAATCTACACACTTCTTCAAGAGTAAAGTCTTTGAAGTGCCTTAAAATGTTAAGTTTGTACTCTATTCTCCAACAATGCAATAAAAAATCAATCATACACGTTCTCTTGTTTAGAATTTTTTTTTTAACGTCCAAGTAAAATAAAAGCCAAAGAGCTTCATTTTCATGTTCAGCACACAATACTCTTTAAGCAAGATTCAGAAATAGACTCTGGCATTTATTCCCAACTGTTGTCTGTTGAATACAATTGTAACCAATCTGTAATCCAAGTGAGACCACAGCTTTACATAAAATGAACAACCCAATCCAAAGGGGCTCACATTTCTAACCTGCTGTCTTAAAAAATGCCCTTCACTCATTCGTTAAGGTTTATTTTCTGTAGAATACCTTGTTTCTTCTACCGATGACCTTAGCTGCTTCTAAGGACACAATCAGGGAAATGGATTCCTCATC
Organism: Panthera pardus; assembly: GCF_024362965.1. Taxonomy (NCBI): domain Eukaryota; kingdom Metazoa; phylum Chordata; class Mammalia; order Carnivora; family Felidae; genus Panthera; species Panthera pardus. Next base: position 130,729,319 of record NW_026526721.1, read on the forward strand.
AATACATACTAACAAAAACCATGTTTACAAAAACCAGTCCTCAACATGAATAAGGATAGGCAAGAAAGCACTAGTTTGGTATATGGACAATAAAAAGGCAAAGAGAGCTGAGGGGTCAAGTTACACAGAAAGCTTAGACATCATAGACCAAGATACTTTCCCACTTTACTAATCAGGCAACCTAATCCATTGCACGGCCTGCATTGGTACCAGCTGTTTCAACTCTAAGTCAAAAGAAACTGGTATTACAAAGTAATACACAATGGTTTTGAAAAGCAAAGGGAAAAATATACAAATCTAAGCCTCGATTAACTACAACTATCACATTCTGAGCCCAACCCCCAAGGAAATCATAGCTCCTACCTCACTTCAAACACTCCGTCACACTCCATGAGTATCTCTAAAACAAATGTTACCTAATAGAAGTCCATGAGAATCCTATTAGCTATAATTAAATATTTTGCTACTTGACACAAATAAGTTTGCTTTACATATCCTAATAATGCTATCCTTCACGTCACAGGTTGACTTATCCTCTATTATTAAGATATCTAACTCATTTGTTTAGTGACAATTGGATCTGAACTGACTTAGAAAACCTTAGAGATGGCAAAAGAAGTACAAAACCACACTATCGTAAGCAGTCTATGTCGGAAAATACCACTTGGTCCTACTGCCTGAAATGCTTGCAGAACATCTCTACAGAAAAGAGGGATCGGGTCCAGACCACACACTCCCTACCTTACCATTCAGGCTTCATTCCTTCTGAGTCTTTTTGTGACATCTCCCTGTGACTTCGCATTAGCTATCCACCCCCTCCCCCACCCCAGTACTCTACTTCGCTATCACAGCTCCCCCAAACACGTCTTTTTCCCTCTGCTACGTTATCTCAATGGCTACAAGAACTAAGCGTTGCACAAACCAACACTGGCCATGTCAGGCACATACTTGGTTCTTGATAACTGTTAAAAGGATAAATGAATAACTAAGTTAACAGACTTTTTCCTTAACTGTTTCAAGTAACACTATGTCCCTAAAGAAAAACTGTACATTCTTACAATTAAGAATTAATTAATCCCAAAAAGTTCATTAAATCTCTTCTTTCCTGATTTCTACTGGGGGTGGAAAATACTCTTGTCATTCAAAGTAACTAATGAGTCAAAGGAAGATGCAATGATACAACTGCTTTCACTTAAATGTATGTGCTCTATTTGGTCTGCATTATATATAACTGCAGAGTACTTGTATGGTTCTGATACTTGCTCATGAATAATTAGCTTTCTTTCTATTGAAATATATGTTCTCATGAAGAACACAGGTGGAAGGGAAAAGGACAATCTAAAGTCGCTTTAGTCCAGCAAGCTACTTATTCCTCAGCATCTATCTGCATAACAGGTAATTTATATCACTTCATCAGTAACTCACATGCATATTTTTAATTCCTTGCTTCAATCTCCAATCCTCTTAATTTATTATCAAAGACACTAAAAAATGATACCATTAGCAATCCCTATCAAAATAACACCATCATTCTTCACAGAACAAGAACAAACAATCCTAAAATTTCTACAGAACCAGAAAAGACCCTGAATAGCCAAAGCAGTCTTGAAAAAGAAAAACAAAGCTGGAGGCATCACAATCCTGGACTTCAAGCTGCATTACAAAGCTGTAATCATCAAGACAGTACGGTACTGGCACAAAAACAGACACTCAGATCAATGCAACAGAATACAGAACCCAGGAATGCACCCACAAACATATGGCCAACTACTCTCTGACAACGCAAGAAAGAATATCCGATGGAATTAAGACATTCTCTTCAGCATATGGTGCTGGAAAACCAGACAGCGACATGCAGAAGAATGAACCTGGACCACTTTCTTACACCATATACAAAAATAAACTCTAAATGGATATTAAGACCTAAGAAGCCATCAAAATCCTAGTGGAGAAAGCAGGCAAAAACCTCTTTGACCTCGGCCACAGCAACTTCATACTCAAAACATCTCCAGAGGCAAGGTAAACAAAAGCAAAAATGAACTACTGGGACCTCATCAAAATAAATTCTTTCTGCACAATGAAGGAAACAATCAGCAAAACTAAAAGGCAACCGATGGGAGAAGATATTTGCGAATGACGTATCAGATAAAGGGTTAGTATCCAAAATCTATAAAGAACTTATCAAACCCAACACCCAAAAACAAAGAATCCAGTGAAGAAATGGGCAAAAGACATGAATAGACACTTCTCCAAAGAAGACATCCAGATGGCCAACCAACACGTGAAAAAATGCTCTACATCACTCATCATCAGGGAAATAAAAATCAAAACAACGAGGTACTACCTCACACCTGGCAGAATGGCTAACATTAACAACTCAGGCAACAACAGGTGTTGGCGAGGATGCAGAGAAAGACGATCTCTTTTGCTCTGCTGGTGGGAATGAAAACTGGTGCAGCCACTCTGGAAAACAGTATGGAGGTTCCTCAAAATATTAAAAACAGAACTGCCCTATGACCCAGCAATTGCACTACGAGGTATTTATACAAGGGATACCAGTGTGTTGTTTTGAAGGGGCACATGCACCCCCATGTTTATAGCTGTGTTATCAACAATAGCCAAAGTATGGAAAGAGCCCAAATGTCCACTGATGGATGAATGGATAAAGGTGTGGTGTATATATATACAATGGAATATTACTCAGCAATCAAAAAAAAAATGAAATCTTGCCATTTACAACTATGTGGATAGAACTAGAGGGTATTATCCTAAGCAAAATTACTCAGAGAAAGACAAATATCTTATGACTTCACTCATATGAGGACTTTAAGACACAAAACAGATGAACATAAGGGAAAGGAAGCACAAATAATATAAAAACAGGGAGGGGGACAAAAAATAAGAGACTCTTAAATATGGAGAACAAACAGAGGGTTACTAGAGGGAATGTGGGAGGGGGGATGGGCTAAATGGGTAAAGGACATTAAAGAATCTTCTCCTGAAATCACTGTTGCACTATATGCTAACTTGGATGTAAATTAAAAAATAAATTAATTTAAAAAATAATAAAAATTTTAAAAAATGATACTATTAAACCCCAAGTGGCCAAAAGTAATTTGGCATGAATAGTAATTTAAGTAAATTTTTTAAAATATTTTTTTAATATTTATTTATTTTTGAAAGAGACAGAGAGAGACAGAGTGTGAGTGGGGGAGGGGCAAAGAGAGGGGGAGGCAGAGAACCCAAAGGAGGCTCCAGGCTCTGAGCTGTCTGCACAGAGCCCAACACGGGTCTTGAACTCATGAACAGTGAGATCATGACCTGAGCTGAAGTCAGTCACTTAACTAACTGAGCCACCCAAGTGCCCCAATAAATTTTTAGTTGTAAAAATACATGGCTTTAGCCCTGAACTGTAAATAACAAAAATATCAAATTATGAAACTTTTACAGGGCATTTTCATTCAAAAAGATGAGCTATTTGTTTTCAAAAGATCTGCAAGAAATATGGTTATTTTTGACATTTTGAAACTTTGAGTTAAAATCAAGTCTAGGGACACCTGCGTAGCTCAATCGGTTTAGCATCCGACCTCAGCTCAGGTCATGATCTTATAGTTCATGAGTTCGAGTTCTACATCAGGCTCTCTGCTGTCAGCACGGAACCTGCTTTGGATCCTCGGTCTCCCTCTCTCTCTGACCCTCCCCTACTTGCACTCACTCTCTTTCAAAAATAAAAATAAAAAATAAACATTAAAACAAATTTTTTTTAAGTCTAAAGATCAGGATCCAGCATACTGGTAGTATAAGTTATCACAGTAGTAGTTTGAGGAAGCATAACAGGAAAAGAACTAGTACTAGTAAGAGGAAGAGATGAAGAGTTACACCTTTCACTTGCTAAGCACCAGTAGTGATACTGAGTACTTCTATTACTTCATGTAGTCCTTAGAAAGCTCTTTGAAAGGGGGCATTATTATTTTTCCTCTTTATAAATAAGGAAACTAAAGGTTGAAGAAGTAATTTGCCCAAGATAAAAAGAAACTAACAAAATTAGTAAGCAGTATAGCCAGGAACTAAACCAATATCTACCTTAAAAACCTTTTTTTTTTTTTTTTTTAAAGTAAGCTCTATGGGAATGTAAGCTGGTGCAGCCATTCTGGCAAACAGTATGGCGGTTCCTCAGAAAACTGAAAATAGAACTACCCTACGAACCAGCAATTGCACTACTAGGCATTTATCCAAGGGACCCAGGTGTGCTGTTGTGAAGGGACACATGCACCCCCATGTTTATAGCAGCCCTATCGACAATAGCCAAAGTATGGAAAGAGCCCAAATGTCCATCGAGGGATGAATGGATAAAGAAGATGGGGTATATATATACAATGGAGTGTTACTCGGCAATCAAAAAGAATGAAATCTTGCCATTTGCAACTACGTGGATGGAACTGGAGGGTATTATGCTAAGCGAAATGAGTCAGTCAGAGAAAGACAAAAATCATATGACTTCACTCATATGAGGACTTTAAGAGACAAAACAGATGAACATAAGGGAAGGGAAACAAAAGTAATATAAAAACAGGGAGGGGGACAAAACAGAAGAGACTCATAAATATGGAGAACAAACTGAGGGTTACTGGAGGGGTTGTGGGAGGGGGGGTGGGCTAAATGGGTAAGGGGCACTAAGGAATCTACTCCTGAAATCATTGTTGCACTATATGCTAACTAATTTGGAAGTAAATTTTTAAAAAATTAAAAATAAAATAAAATACAATAGACTCAAAAAAAAATAAAGTAAGCTCTACACCCAGGTGAGGCTTGAACTCACAACACAAAGATCAAGAGTCACATGCTCCACTGACTGAGCCAGCCAGGCACCCCCAAAGCCCTCTTTCTTAATGAATATACTATATGTAAATTAATCAGAAAACCCACAAATTCCAAAGTAAATCGACTTTAGAGGACTAATTTTACTATGGTGGAACGATTTAAAATCGAACAGCAGGGATTCTGGGAAGATAGGATGGTGGAGTAGAAAACACCAGCAATCTATCTCCCCACCTAGATAACCACTATACTGGCAAAATCTGTCTGATGTAACTATTTTAGAATGCTAGTATCTGTGGAAGGCTCACAACTTACAAAAGGCTTGGATGGTAAACTGCAATTAATTTCAGTCCATTTCAGCTCTTAGCACAACAGAAGCTACCCATCCCACACCCTTACACAAACACACACATACAGACACACATCCCTCTCCCTCACCCCCAACCTCTGGCAGCCAGCTGTGCACATATTCCTGGAGAGCTTGCACATAACTTATGGAAGCCAGGGTAAGCAAAAAGCACTTGTCCAAATATTGGGAACTCTGTACTGTGATCACTGATTATTGCTTATGATCACAGAGGTGCAAAGAGGTGGCCAGCCATTGTTGTTCCACCTCTCTACGTCATTGCAAACCCTTCTCCATCAGGCTGAAGTGACTTCCAGAGGATTTAAAGCTCCAGCAACCATTCTTTTCCCCCATTCATTTTTCTCCTTTCCCCTTTTGAGAGCCAGACACTAAAGACTAGGACATTTAAAAGCAACCATATATACAGAAGAAATTAAAAATCACTGTGAATGCCCAGGGAAATAAATGCACAGGCTCAGAAATGATATACAAAGACCTTAAGTTTATACTCCAGACTGATCACTGGCATAAAAATAGCTTACAACAACTTAAAAAACAAAGCAAAACAAAACAAACAAACAAAAAACATGTAAGAGGAGGCAGAATCTGATTTCCAGAGTTACTACATTATTAGAGTCACATGTCCAGTTTTCAACAACAACAACAACAAAAAATCACAAGACATACAAAGAAACATAAAAGTATGGCCCATTTAAAGGAAAAAAAATAAACGGAAACTGTCTCTAAAAAAGACTTGACGGACAGGGCGCTTGGTTGCTGTACTCTTAATCTTGGCTCAGGTCATAATCTCACGGTTTGTGAATTCAAGCGCCGCACAGGGCTCAGTGTGGTGTGGAGCCTACTTGGGATTTTGTCTCTCCTTCTCTCTGCCCTTCTCCCACTTAGGCGCTCTCTTTCTCTCTCCCTCTCAAAATAAATAAATAAACTTTAAAAAAGAAAGGAAGACTTGATAGTGGACCTATTAAACACTTTTTTTTTTGATGTTTATTTATTTAATTTGAGAGGGAGAGAGAGCACAAGCAGGAAAGGGCAGAGAGTGAGAGAAAGAATCCCAAGCAGGCTCCGTGCTGTGAGCAGAGAGCCTGACACGGGGCTCAATCTCACAAACCATGAGATCATGACCTGAGTTGAAATCAAGAGACCCTAAACCAACTGAGCCACTCAGGCACCCCTAAACAAAGACTTTAAAACAACGATCTTAAAGATGCTCAAAAAACTTAAGATGTGGGTAAGTCAAGAAAACAATGTATGAACAGAAAGGAGATATAAAACCTAAAAAGAAACCAGAAAGAAATTCAGGAGCTGAGAAGTACAATAACTGAAATAAAAAATTCACTAGAGGGATTCAAAGACTGATTTGAGCAGGCAGAAAAAAGAAACAGTGACCTTGAATATATGACAATGAAAATTTAGAATCTGCGAAACAGAAAGAAAAAAGATTGAAGAAAGTGAACAGGTCCCTTATCCACCCGAAGGACAGCATCAAGAGAGGGATACCATCAAGAAGACCAATATGCACATTATGTGAGTCCCAGAAGGAGAATCGAGAAAGGGACAGAGAGAGAGTATCTGAAAACATAATGGCCAAAAACTTCCCAAATATATTTGATGAAACACAAATATAAACATCCAAAAAGTTCAATGAACTCCAAGGACAATGAACCAGAGATACACCCAGCGACACTTGATATTCAAAAACCAAAGACAAAGAGAGAATCTTGAAAGCAGCAAGAAAAGCTACCCATCATATAAAAGGAACCATCAATAGGATAATCACATTTATCATCAGAAACTTTAGAGGCCAGAAAGGAGTGGAACAACATATTTAAAGTAATAAATAAACACAAACACAAACCTACCTCAACCAAAAACCCTGTATCTAACAAAAGTGAGGGAAAAATTAAGATACTTCTCAATAAACATAAGTTGAAGGAATTCATTACCACTAGAACTGCCTGCAAGAAATGCTAAACAATGACCTGCAAATTGAAATAAAATGACACTAAACAGTAACTTGAAGAAATAAAAATCTCAGTAAAGTCAAGTACATAAACATTTCCAAAAACTAGGATTATTGTAACTTTGGTTTGTAATTCCATTTTTTGTTTTCTACATGACTTAAGAGTCTAATAAATTAATTATTAGTCTAAAAACTAGTATTATTGCAACTTTGGTTTATAACTCCATATTTTGTTTCCTTCATGATTTAAGACATTAGTATATTTTTTTAATTATGTTTTTGGAGACACACTGTATAAACTGTACTTTGGGGACATCAGCAACAGAAAAGAGGGTGGAGATATAAACAAGCAAAGTTTGTGAATGCTAATAAAGAGAAATTGGTATAAATAGAAATTAGAGTGTTATAACTTTAGGTTGTTAAATGCAATCCTCACAATAACCACAAAGAAAATAACTAGAATATACACAAAAGGCAATGAGATAGGACCTCAAGTATTTCACTATTAAAAAAAAAAAAAAAAAAAAAGGAGATAAGGCAAGACATAAAGGACAAAAAAAGCCAGAGAAGACATCAAAAATAAATGGCAAAATGACAGAAGTCCCTACTTATCAGTCATCCTTAAAAAAGGAAATAAATTCTAAATTATGCTATAGTATGGATGAACTTTGAGGACATTACACTAAATGAAATAAGCTAGTCATAAATATACTGTATGACTCCACTTCTATGATGAACTTAGGCAAATTCATAGAGACAGAAAGTAGAATAGAGGCTGGGAAAACTGGAGAATGAGGAGGAAGTGTTTAACCATTACAAAGTGTCAGCTGAAGTGATGGACAAGTACTGGACATGGCCAATGGTGATGGTTGTACAACACTGTGAATTAACTTAATGACACTGAATTATATACTTAAAAGTGGTTAAAATGGCAAATTTTTATTATACATATTTTATAATTCTTAAAAAATTAGTAACATAAAATACCAAAAACCACTGAACTGTATACTTTAAAAGCAAGAATTGTATGGTCTCTGAATCCGTAGCTCAGTAAAGCTGTTTTTTTCTCAAAAAAAAAAAAAAAAAAAAAATCTAAAAGCTTCTTTTTAAACAAAAACAATCTTGGTGCAAAGAAGATTCTCTCATCCCCTCCCCCCACCCATACCCCCCAAAAATCTTGGATACTGCAAATGATTTTTGGATATTGTGAAAAGGAAAAATAGTGACCATTTAAAACCAATCTGTGTCTAAGAATTTCTCACAAAGTAGGAACACTGAGATTGTACAGTCTTCTAACACCCACAAAACATTTTATAAATTGTGTCACATGACACAAACAAAACCACATAGGCTAAACTACATACATAGGAAGGTTTCTGGCGAGGTGAACCAACAATATTAATAACTTAGTACACATGTGCCACCAGGCTCTATCCTGTTTAATATTTTATCAGAAGCTCAGACAAACACCTAAGTAGCATGCTTATTAAAGATGACATCAACTTAAAAGCTGGAGAAAAATAGCAACCTTGCTTCATAATTTAAATGAGGTTATCAGACTGAACCAACGAGTAGAGGACATATACCACTACCTTCACATTTACAGAAGCACATATATACTTTATTAGAGATACATGTAAAAACCAAAAACCAAAATACAACTACTAAAAGTACCAGATGCTAAGACTCTTAAAATAACAATTCAGAAAATTACATATATAGGGTTGACCTCAAATACCACTTAAAGAGCTATAAAATTGTTCTCAGTGTAATCTTATTGCTGAAAAGATAAACATCTTAAAATGAATTATGAGAAGCACAACTTTTAGACCAAGTGAGGAATGGCCCCAGAGTACTACACTTTGAGCTCTGTCCACTGAGATACTGTAAAATGGTTACCTTCCACACTGAACTGTAAATTCCAGAACACGGACTCAAAACAACAGTAACAAAATCAGGCTCCAATGTAGACCAGCACTTAAATATTCCTCATTTGACAAAATAAAAACCAGTACAATCCCAAATCACAATCAGAAATCATATTTCTCTTCCATACTTATAATGCATGGAAATGATACAGAAGGTTCTAAATGCTATTAAACATTTGTACCTAAGGGCTAATTCTAATCCATTTTTACTAGAGCAATACAAATTTCAAAAATGCATTTACCTCTGGAGGCCAACAGAAATCATATAAAAAATACTCAACTTGACAGAAAAAAACAATCCTCTTATTCCTAAATAGCATATGTATATGTTTTAATGTTTATTTCTGAGAGAGAGACAGAGCTTGAGCTGGGGAGGGAGGAAGGAAGACACCTTCCTCCTTCCAAGAGGAAGAGGGAGACACAGAATCCGAAGCAGGCTCCAGGCTCTGAGCTGTCGACACAGCCCAACCTGGGGCTAGAACTCATGAACCATGAGATCATGACCTGAGCCCAAGTGGGATGCCTAACCGACTAAGCCACCCAGGTGCCCCGTATATTTTTTAATTAGACTAGTCGTGTTTAATGATTTTTAAAAAATGAAATCCTGCTGTTTTTGGAGTCAAGAATAAGAAAGAGTTTAATGTAATAAGCCCATCTCTGCAGTCCAACTGCCCACAAGTAATGTTAGCTGTTTCTGTATATACTATCAGCTACTGTCTACAGGTAGGTTACAAGTATTTGTTTTTTGTTTTGTTTTTAATCACAAATAGGAATACATAACTACAATTGTTTTTTTCACTCAATACATCTTGGACTTCATCGTATTTCACCACATATATTGATCTGCCTCATTTTTTTTTACTGCAGTGTAACTGGCACACAATATCCTATCAGTTTCAGGTATATATAATGATTTGATATTTTTATACATTAAGAAATGATCCCAGGGGTACCTGGGTGGCTCAGTCAGTTAAGCGACCAACTTTGGATCAGGTCATGATCTCACAGTTCATGAGTCTGAGCCCCACATTTGGCTCTCTGCTGTCAGCGCATAGCCCACTTCAGATCCTCTCCCTCTCGCTCTGCCCCTTCCCTGCTCTCTCCCAAAAATAAACATGAGAAAAGATATGATCCCAATGGTAAGTCTAGCTATAATATGTCACAAAAGTTATTAAAATATTATTGACTGTATTCTCTATGCTGTTCACACACACACACACCCATGCACAAATCTCTTTGTATGCTTGTGCAAGTACAGGTATAAGATATATTCCTATCCGGAGGGCGCCTGGCTGGCTCAGTCAGAGGAGCATGGACTCTTGACTCTTGATCTCAGGGTCATGAGTTCAAAGTGTGTGTGGGGTGTAGAGATTACTTAAATAAATAAAACTTAAATATATATATGTATATATGTGTATATACACATATATATGTAAAATGTATATTCTCCTATCTAGTACCCAGAATATTTAAAGAGTCTTAAAACTCAACAGTAAAAACAAGTAACAAAATTACAAAATAGACAAAGGGTTTCATTAAACATTTCTCCAAAGATATGCAAGTGACCAATAAGCACATGAAAAGATGCCTGATATCATGAATCAGTAGGAAAATACAAATCAATACCAGAAAATACCATTTCATACCCCTCAGAATAGCAATGAAAGGAAGGAAGGAAGGAAGGAAGAAAATAACAAATGTTGGAAAGGAAGTGGAGAAACTAAGTGGAACTCTCATACATTGCAGGTGGTAATGAAAAATGGTACAGTCTCCATGGGGGTTCCTCAATAAATTAAATCTAGAATTACCATATAATGTAGCACTTCCACTGTAAGTATACACCCAGAAGAATTTAAACAGGATGCCTGGGTGGCTCAGTCAGTTGAGCAGCCAACTTCAGCTCAGGCCATGATCTCCCAGTTCATGGGTTCAAGCCCCATATCAGGCTTGCTGCTGTCAGCACAGAGCCTGCTTCAGTTCCTCTGTCGCTCTCTTTCTCTCTGCCCCTCCCCCGCTCACACATGCATGCTCTTTCAAAAATAAACATTAAAAAAGTAATTTTAAAAAAATAACTGAAACATATATTCACACAAAAACTTGCACATGAATGGTCACAGTATTATTCACAATAGCCAAAAAGTAGAAATAACTCAATGTCCATCAAGTGATTAATGGATAAACAAAATGTGATGTATCCACACAATGGAATATTCGACCAAAAAAAAAAAAAAAAAAAAAAATGAAATGATACATTCTTTAACACGATTGAATGTTGAAAACATGCTAAAGTGAAAGAAATCAGACAAAAAGTCACATTTTCATGATTCCATTTACACCAAGTACCAAGAATAGGCAAATCCGCAGAGACAAAAAGACAATAGCAGTTGTCAGGGGCTGGGGATACGAGAAAACACAAAGTGATTGCTAATGGGTAAGGGGTCTCTTATTGGGATGACAGGAATGTTCTGGAATTAGACTGATCCATAACTTTGTGAATATACTAAAAACCACTCAACTATATGCACTTCAAAATGGCAAATTTTATGGTATACAAATTGTATCTCAAAAATAAAAACCAATAAATGACAGGATCTGCAAAATATTTTAATTTACGCCAGACTGTAGCTAACTTTGGATCTAAAACTATGCATCCAGAACACAGATTTAGTTGGAGACTGATTTCAAACACTTCTGGGACCACAGATGGAATAAATTCCCAAGTGGAGAAGATGTAGAAATGAAAGCTGTAACTAAGGAGCCAGGTGAGTGAGCCCAAGAGAATGATCACCAGAGCACAGCTCCTTTCAACTGAACTGCTGTCAGCCAAAACAATTACAACTGTACCTAACTCTAAGCAAATCCAGTCCTTTTAAGAATAGATCTTTACTACAGAAAAATGGAGGAGGGATAGGGTCACCATTTATTTCAAAACGATTTAAGAAACTAAAATCAAACATGATGTAGGAAGATCCTAAAAAAAAATGCAAAAAGTTAATAAATACACCTCATTTCTCCTAATTTCATTACAAATGAGTAACATAACCACACAGAAACAGGGAAAACGAGAACTAACCCAAGTAACTTTGGAAAACAGATTTTGTGCACTGTACAGCTAAAGACAAATATACTCTAGTTTTTAAATGTGTCTCTCACAGGGAAATAGGTTAGTCATTCTGAAACTACGTGTGTGTGTGTGTGTGTGTGTGTGTGCATGCGCGCTACAATTGAGCAGTAAGTAAATATACTATGGATAAGAACCAAGTTTCTCACCTTTGAAGAAGGAAGTAACGGGAAAAAGCAAAGGGAAAAAAGTCTAGAGTGAATCCTGAGGTCATGGTTTTCAGTTTCTATAGATGGATAGATAAGGAAATAAAAATATATGTATGTACATACACCTACTTGCTAGCTCTATCTACAGAGAGAACCGAGAAACAATGTACCGAGTCCTGCTGACACTCAGATCTTGGTTTCTAGATACCATTCTCTACTAAAATGAAGATGCTTTCCTTGGAGAAATGACTGATTGTGTGTGTGGCTGGTATAAAGAGAAACACAGGAGATGTACCTGAAACATCTTCTGGTGCCAGAAAGTAAACTGGAAGTCACAAAATGATGGGGGCATTGTAGAAAGAACACAGGAGCAAATTTAAAAGTGTTCTCAATAACCAAAGCTGGAATGATCTGAGCAACAAAATACTAAATTTTAACCTACACTGTAAAATAAATATCCATAAATCCATGTAAATAAATAATTGGATAATAAATGGAAGAAAAGGGACAGTTCTTCCTTAGCAGAAATCCAGTTAATATGGGGCACCTGTGTGGCTCGGTTGGTTAAGCATCCAACTCTTAATCTTGGCTTAGGTTAGGATCTCACAGTTCATGAGATTGAGCCCCCCGTTGGGCTCTGCACTGAGAGTGAGGAACCTGCTTGGGATTCTCTCTCCCTCTCTCTCCCTCACCCTCTCAATCACTCACTCTCAAAAATAGATAAATGTTAAAAAAAAAAAAAAAAAGAAATCCAATTAATACAGAAGGGATGAAAAAAACAAAAGCATCATTAAGCAAACATAGTAGTAGTAATGGAGGCCAGCAAGTAACACTGATAGATGCAAAAATTGACCCATGAAACATATGATAAGATGCAAGATACCTGCAGTTCCAAAGCACCTCCTCACAAGAGGAAAGTACTAATTACAAAGAAATGATTACATTACTAAGAAAATATTACATTCATTATTAATTACAAAAGAAAAGCAGTAACCTTACAGTGGAGAAACCTGGTAGATACCACCTTAACCTTAATTATAGTCAACATGATCAGGCATAAGACATACTAATCATGAGTAAACACCAGACAAATCAAATTGAGGGCCATTCTAAAAAAATACCTGAGAAGTACTCTTTGAAAGTGTCATGATGAGAAAAAAAGACCAGAGAATTTTATAGATGGAAGACTAAAAAGATATAATAAACTAAATGCAAGGTGGAATCCAGAATTGGATCTCAGACCAGAAAAAGGATAGCTTATAAATGTGAATTTCTTGGTTTTGATCATTGCACTATGATTATATAAGATGCTAACACTAAAGGAAATTTGGAAAAGGGTTAATGAAAACTATACAAATTTTGCATTTTTGATGTAAGTCTAAAATTATTTCAGTTAAAAAGTTTAAAAGATTTTAGAAACATCTCTGAAAGTAAAGCAAATCTTTCTTCTATAATTAGAAGTTAAACAAACAACACTTTAACAACAGATAATTACACATGGGAAGAATTTGTTGGTTTTTTTTTTTTTTTTTTTTTTGACTAAAAGGTGGGCATGATACTCCATATACTGATATATTAGTTTGTAGAAATTATTCCAAGTTCTGAAACAAATTTGGTACAAAGATTGGAGAAGAGGTATAATATCATCTATGTATTTTTAAAAATCTGTCCTTTTTTTTAATGTTTATTCCTTGTGAGAGAGCACAAGTGCACACAAGTGAGCAGGGGAGAGAGAGAGGGAGAGAATCCCAAGCAGGCTCCATGCTCAGCACAGAGTCCAACATGGGGCTTGATACCATGAATTACAAGATCATGACCTGAGTAGAAATCAGAGGAGTCAGACTCAACCGACTGAGCCACCCAGGCGCCCCAACATCTGTCCATTTCGTTGTTACCTTACACTAAACATGCAGCTACAGTTTTTTAAAGCTTTTAGCTAGCAACAATTATTTTACTAGTAATATCAGAATAAAAAAAAACAATAATAAACTTGTACTAGCCAGTAATTTGACTGTGGAAACATGGTTGATTCCTTCATTCCGTCTCCTAGTTCCTCCATATGGCCAATGGCATTCTTTTCACATAGCAGTTAACTGGTAGGCTTAATTTTACAGGCTATGGCAACCAAACCCTTATGAAATCAAAGACATGACTGCAGCATCCTTCACACCCTATACTTAATGGACCTAAATGGCTACAGGTACAACAGAGAACCATGTAAGCCATTAAAAGCAAGTTGTGGTCAGATACAATTTAGTATCATCAAAAACTATCAACTTTGGGGTGCCTGGATGGCTCAGTCAGTTAAGTGTCCAACTTCAGCTCATATCACGATCTCACAGTTCAGGATTTCGAGCCCTGCATTGGACTCTGCACTACCAGTGTGGAGCCTGCTTGGGATTCTCTCTCTCTCCCTCTCTCTCTGCCCCTCTTCTACTCATTCTCTCCCCCTCCCAAAAATAAATAAATAAACTTAAAAAAAAAAAAAGCTACCAACTTTGAATCCTACAGGTTTAAGTTGAATGAAAATTTTTCTGCTGCCACAAAATGTACTCTATTATCACTTATACATTATTTTCCATTTTAAGTGGTTTTCCTCAAGTTATTTAATTTTTCTAACCAACTATTTAATGAATGTTGTTTAAATCATCTTAGTTTAATATGAGAAACAGGAAGAATGTTATTTATAAATTCCACTGCCATACAAGAAAAACTAGTAAGAGTCCAACAAATAGTTCAATAAACTCAAACACCTTTATCTATTAATCTCATATTTTTTTAAGTTTATTTATTTTGAAAGAGAGAGAGAGCACGCACACAAGCTGGGGAGGAGCAAAGAGAGGGACAGACAGAATCCCAAGCAAGCTCTGAGCCATCAGCGCAGAGCCTGATGCAAGGCTCAAACTCACAAACTGAGATCATGACCTGAGCTGAGCTGAAGAGTCAGACACTTAACCGACTGCACCACCCAGGTGCCCCAATTAATCTCATGTTATATGGGGATGTTAAAGTATAGGGACACAAAACCAATTTTTTCCTAAAAAGAAAGAGACACCAACAAAGAACTACTTAAAAATGAGAATGCTACACAACTACGTATATGTAAACATGGTGAAGCTATGGCTAGATGCATTTTCAAGGTTATGGTCCTTGTATTAGAATTGTAAATATACGTATTCTGTCGCTAGCATGAGAGAGCTAGTGGTAATGTCTTCAACTTTACAAAACAGTAAAAAGTGGGACAACTGGGTGGCTCAGTCGGTTAAGCGTCTGACTTTTGGTTTCAGCTCAGGTCATGATCTCACGGTTTCTTGAGTTTGAGCCCCATGTCAGGCTCTGCACTGGCGGCATGGAGCCTGCTTAGGATTCTCTCTCTCTTCTTCTCCCTCTGCCCCTCCCCCACTCATGCTGTGTGTGTGTGTGTGTCTCTCAAAATAAATAAATAAACTTAAAAAAAAAAAGTGAAAAGGTACTTATACAAAAAAAAGCCACCTAATGAAGACCTTAATAAATAAATCTGAGGAACAGTTCTGACTTCAGAGAGGAGTCTATTTGAAATATTATAAATAGGTAAAAAGGGAAAGGACGTTATAGACACAGGTCTGGCATTTTCCATAAGAAGTCAACTCCCAACACTTCAGCCTTGATTTCAAAGAACAGTAAAATTGCTTTCAAACAGTAAAAGGTCTTAGAGCAAGTGAAATTATGAGTTTAACCTCACTGATTAGTAGGTAAAACTTTTAATCCAAATTTCAATATTTTTACCTACTGCTAATTACAAATCATGAAGTACTCAAACGCCACAATCATAATGTGATGCAAACATGACAGAATCATTAAGATTATAAAAGCTACTATAGGTTTTCCAGGCATTCCACTCATCTCTCAGAAAAATATAAGAAGCCCTGATATTTGGGGCGCCTGGGTGGCTCAGTCGGTTAAGCGGCCGACTTCAGCTCAAGTCATGATCTCACGGTCCGTGAGTTCAAGCCCCGCATTGGGCTCTGTGCTGACAGCTCGGAGCCTGGAGCCTGTTTCAGATTCTGTGTCTCCCTCTCTCTGACCCTCCCCCGTTCGTGCTCTGTCTCTCACTGTCTCAAAAATAAATAAACGTTAAAAAAAAAATTTTTTTTTAAATAAAAAAAAAAAGAAGCCCTGATATTAGAAGTTGTTTTATAGACAAATGACAAAAATAATTTCTTCGTATCTTATTCATGAACCAAAGTAAGGAAAATTGGCATTTGCTGAGCAGCCCTTTCATGCCAGGCACTTATACACCTTGCCCTATTTAATCCTAACAAGCCTGAAGTAGAGTCACCATCACCCCTTTACAAGTGAGGAAACCAAGGCTTAGAAGAGTTAACTTCCTGGCGTCTGGTTGAAACAATTTTTCTCGACCTCAGCACCACTGACATTTGAGGCCTGATAATTCTTTGTTGGGGGGTGGAGGTAGAAGGGACTATCTTGTATACAGTAGGATGTTTACCAGCATCCCTGGCCTCTACCCACTGGATGCCAGTAGCACCCCCCTAGTTGTAATCAAAATATCTCTAGACATGGCCAAATGTCCCTGGAGGGCAAAATCACCCCCAAATGAGAACCACTAAGTTAAACTGAAGAAGCCAGCACTTTCATTCAATGGACAACGGCCACATGCCAAATTCTATTCAAGATGAATTAGGGACAACTGAAGGTCTTTGCCCTCAAGAGCTCACTTTGAGCCCTGGTCTTCGAGCCCAACTGGTGTTCAATACTCTGCTTGGCCTGTCCCCAACTCAGCTAACTCCTCCAAGTGGTACCTCCCTCCACTCACCCATTTAGGCTGGCTTAACAGCCTGGACTCATGTGACTCAACCTTCTTCTTTATTTCCTGTATCTAGTTACTACCCAAGTTGTGCTGGGTTTTCCTAAGAGTAAAATGTCTCTTTCATCCATCCCCACTCTCCATTTCCATCCTTCTAATATAGACACAAGCCCATCTCCCCTCTATTTTCCTACCAACAGATCAGAAGGAACCAATCTCTCTTGGTCCCTCAAACGAATGAAGGATATACATCAAGTTCATAACTGAACTACCTCTAAGGGTAGGGGGCTGGCAGACCTCAAACAGCGGTGGGCAAAGACCACACCCTCTTTTTCTGGAGTGGGAACAGAAACTGGAATTTCCCATCTGATCATGGACACTTTCACAGTCAGATGTCAACTCTCAGTAAATAGCAAACCCTGACAAGCATTAAGAAAAGAACATAGCAGAGATTGTTTTGCATGCCATTAAAAAGTGGTTTGCGTGCTATTTCTGGCACTTGTGCCATGAATGGCTTTTGCCGGTTCTTAGGGAATGTACAATTGACATTCAGCAAAGAGGAGGGAGGTGATTCCCAGAGAAAGTTTGATCCAACTAGCCTTTCTGCCTCTCCCAATATATAAACTCCGATGAAGGTGGGTAAAGCAAACATTCCACTATGAAAAGTCTAGATGGTCAAACAATATCTGGTGAAATAACTGCAAAGGCACATAAAGATATATTCACAACATACATGAATATACAGCAACAAGAGGCTTATTTATACTGCATTTGATTTAAGATGAGAGGAAATCCAAGACCTGTTCTAAAGTTTATCTCTCCCTTAAGCAGGGAACAGAATTTTATTGCATTAATGATCATTAGGAAATGCTTTATGTTTTTTAACTTTAAGATCCCAAAATCAAGATAACTTTAAATCCAGTATCTGAAATTCACAACCTAGTCAAAAGTTTTAATTTATACTTCACAGTTTTTAAAAAGCAATATTCAAGAAAATTAGGATGGCTGACATCCTGAATATTTCTCTTCCATTATTATTTGAGTTTGCCTATAAAGTGGCAAATATATTTAGTGTGAGGATCCTACTGCAATTCCAACTTTGTCAGGTTGTTCATTTTAAGTAAATAAATAAGTGTCAATAATTTCTACAAGGATGTCTCAATGTCTCAGAGTTTCCAGAAAGAATAAAGACACATCATGCATGTCCTCTTGGGGGGCACCAGTTTAAGACAGCACCTTTATGAAAGGATCAATGCCTTAATTAAGCAATTATAATTAACAGGTAATATTAAATAATTCCAATTCACACATTCCCTATTACCTGAAGCAGAAAGAAAAAGCAGGGATTGAACTTGAATTATATGCCCAGTTACAGCCATCTTAATGTGATGCTTTTGACCTACACTATTACTTTCTATTACTTTCTTTCTGTCTATAACCTATGATATGATATCCTTAAAACATTTCACTCAAATTTCTTCTAAATGTATCCAATAAGCTTAGCCTAAATCAATCTAATTCAACACAATTTGAGTAATTTCCTTGTAATTCTAAGATGTACGCCTTTGTCAACAGTAACTCAAAAGCCTGAAGATGGAAGACATAATTAGCAAATGCATATAAATACCAGCCATAAAAATTCAAAAGGAAATGCAATGTGAATTTAGCCTCCCATTTCTTTTCAGAGAAATCCTTTCCTGTACAACAGGATGGCATTAATCTAGAGCTCCCCCAATCAGTTTTTACTTTACTACCTTTTACCAACACTTGTCCATATGAAAATCATAAAGATAACCTTGTCACAAGTGACTCCTGAAATCACTATAAAAAGAATGTGTCTTTTAACAAAGTAAATATGGGCGGACCTTTTGAACTGACCCTTAAGAGTTAAGATGCTACAAGTAACAACACTGTAATTTAAAATTCACACCAGCTAACTTTACCATCAAGCTATAGTATTCTTTCCAGCTTTAGAACAAAATACAACCTTGTTAAACATATTATGGTTAACCAAGATCTCAAAAGAAAATCAACCTTGAGCCTCAAGGGGTATATTCCTAGGAGACTATTTTGATTGATACTGCTGCAGTTAACAGTTCAATTCCGCTGACATTAAATGAATGATAAAAACATTAAAACAAATCAAGTATTTAGAATTCAACTGTCAGAAAGCTACTGCTTACGAATAATCTGTGTAGCATCCTTTCTCTGGGTTAAATTACTACATTTTATAAGATGCTGTTATATAAATAAATCTCTTTCAGTTTCGACTCTTTTCTAGAAATATTAAGAATATTACTTTATTGACAAAAGTGCAAACAAAATTATGTTTTCCACACCTAAAGGTATAAAATATTTTTATAACCTGGCTTCCTATTTCTAGTTACAGGAAGGCAATTAAGGTGGTTTCCCGTCTGTTTTACTGGCAGTTCCTCCAACTATCCTTATCCTAACATACAATCTTTTCTTGAGGCATTCTTAGATGATTAACAATTTGACCAAAAACTATTTTTAAAGTAACGAGTAAATAAACATACTATCATTTTCAAATGCTATCCAAAGAGATCAAAGGAATTTATTCTAGACCTATACCAGCCCTGCCTATAGCTATAAACATGTCTGAAATCTTGAAGATTATTACATTTCTATCCACTAGTCAAAGAAATATTTAAGGCTCTATCAGTTTCCTGTACATTAAGTTTATATTTTTCTATGAAAAAGACCAAATTTATTCAAAAGAAAAAATCCATTAGTGGGAAAAAGAAACTATTTGCAAAATTCTCCAGCTAGAAATATCTTTTCTAATAAGCCATTCTTTTAAACACAAATAATTAATTTTTTTTTAAATCAGGAAAAGAGCCATTTACCTGTACATCTCAAACTCCTAGGTGGTATCTGTTTAAATTCAAAATAAACATGCAAAGAGTTTCAAACATGCAAAAGGAGTTCTACAAATAGATGTCTAGGACCAATCTCTGAAACTCCAGGAAATTAACACTTCAAGTACCTCCAGTGACTGGCAGGAAATATTCAGGAAGCATCCTGGAAGCTAAGGCTCAAAACCGGTTAAGCTTTGCTGATACAATTTAAATGAGACATGGGATAAAGGTCCAGAAGAATTGAAACTGAAGTGCCAAAGAAAATTTACCACCATTGTCGAAAGGAACCACAAGGATGAAGTCATTCCCCCAACAACCATTGTAGACAATGCACACTACCTAAGAACCTCCATGCTAGTGGCCTCTGGGAGCCACCATCAATTCTTCCCTATACATTCCTAGAGATGTAATTTATCTACATACCAACTAGAGGAGTCAATCACTCATGCATGCTAACCATATGTCAACCATCATTCTGGGCACTTCACCTACCAGGCTTCATTTATTCCTCACATCAAACCTCCAAGACGGCATGCCCTATCCCATTTACAGATGGGAAAACTCAGAAGCATAGTAACTCATCAGATTTTTTTTTAGAAGAGGAAAATGTTACCAATCAGGATTCAAATCCAAACCTGTCTCCTTCCACACTGGCCCCTGGTTTCTTGCTGGAGCCCCAACTTTCTCTACAGAATTAAAGCTATAACACTGTAGAAAATCCTGTACTTAACTCACCCATCCCCTAACTAATAATGGCAACTTCACAGAGCCACTACTACTCTTCCTCTCAACATTCAACTCTTATGACAACATTAATGCCAGATGGCATACTAGCGGACAAACACTGGGTTAGGCTATTTATAACAATTATTTATTGAGCACTTATGATATGTCAGATATTGTTCTAAATGTTTATAACCTCATATGGTAGGTTTTATCAATACCCTTATTTTATAGATGAAGAAACTGAAGTACAAAAAGCTTTAATAATTTGCACAAGGCCAAATTATGCTAAGTGGGGATTTGGCATTCAAGTCAGTTTGCCAAGCTCCGCAGTGCATGCTCTTAAATACCTTCTTCTCTCCCTAGAGGTTTCTGATTTTACCATCTTAACTATGTAAGCTAAGTATCATCAGTTCTAATTTATAGATGAGGAAACAGAGGCTAAAAAAGGTGAAATACAGTTGACCACTGAACCCAGGTTTGAACCGCATGTGTCCACTTACATGTAGATTTTATACAGTAATGTGAATGTATTTTCTCTTCCTTTTAATTCTCTTAACATTCTTGTTTCTCTAGCTTACTTTCTTGTAAGAATACAGTATATACTGTGTTAATCAACCTTATTATCAGTATGACTTCCAGCCAACAATAAGCTGTTAGTAGTTAAGTTCTGGGGGAGTCAAAAGTTATAGTACATTTTTAACTGGGGGGGGGATGGCACCCTTAAACAGCACTTTGTTCAAGGGTCAACTGTAATCTGCTTAAAGTCACACAACTTTTGCGGGTTAAGGCATGATTTGAATCCACTTTTTTTTCACACTCCCAAGATGTTACTACACCATGTCAAGGGAAGATACTAACCATAAAAAAGGGAAGCAATGATATTCTATGTATTTCAAAATAGCCCACTGAAAACTCTAGATTTATACAAATTCTCCTTAAAGATGTTTAACTATGAAAAAAATTTTTATGGTAATGAGAAACTGCCAAAAATGGCCTCTTGATTATTATGAGGCAAAAAAAAAAAAAAAAAAAAAAACCCTTTAAGTTTTTAAGAACTGTATAATCTTTTATTATGAAGCCACATAATACACTCAGTCAGACACAAGCATGCACCATGCTCCCATCTCACAACCACTCCCTCACGTCAATAGACAATATGAGAGTCATCTTTATTAGTCATGCTCCTTTTCCTAAGAGATGAAGAAACAAAAGCAACATCTAAGAATACACCTACTTTAGGCTACTCTCTTAAATCTGTTAACATTCTGAAAGCAGAAGTTCAAGATACAGATGTTATTTAAAATACAACTACCAAGAAACAGGTACATGAATGAATGCATTTAATATTCTTTGTCTCTTGTGAAGAAAGGATTTGCCTTTCTGAAATCTGTAAACCAAAAAACAAAGAAGAGAAAGCCTCAGAAAAGTGATTCGTCCATACCACCAGACAAAAACATTACTGCTTTCAAATGCTGCTTCTAAAGACCCAATTAGACAGTATAACTCCTCTGCAGTTAGGTACTTTGGTATTTCAGAAAATGTCTTCCACCAGTTATCCATCCAGAGTAAAACTGAGCAATATAATCGTGACTCTCTTATTTCCCACATATCCCAGGGGTCTCAGGCAGCAAAACAGATTATGCGTATAAGAAACATCTATTCTAAACTACCGGTCCTACTTACGACAATCAAGCTTACATTCTCAAAAAACGAAAAAACAAGTGAGGAAGCAACCAGTAAGCTCCACTGCACCTCCTTTGTACCAGATACAGATTTTAAAAACCAAAGGATACAAGAGGACACACTGTAATCTATAAGTATCTTTTATAGCATCTTGCAGACAGGGGGAGGGAAAAAAAGGCTAACGCACACAAGACCATCCAGAGAATAAGTGTGGTTGTTTCAGAAGGAAAAAAACAATATCCAGAGCTGTTCGATGCTTTTGAAAAACAACCAGTGCGTGCAATGAAAAGGATTAAATATTTTAATGAGGCCAAAGGAATCAAGTAACATGTGAATGATAATTTAGTGGTCCAAAGTGTAGTGGACAGATTCTACCATCAACCTCCTTCCTAAATGATGCTTTGAAATAGGGAGGAACTTCAAGAAAGGAAATCACCTCGTAACATTCCATTAAATTCAGAGTTGTGTCTGTGTGTGTGTGTGTGTGTGTGTGTGTGTGTGAGAGCTGAAAAACAAATCTGCGTTAATAAAAAACTGTTTTCGTTCTTACAAGCGAATCCAGTCACAGACCATTATCAAGTCTTGATATGCAAATACAGAGATGCAGTCCATCCCTTCCCTCTCCATTTCCACTTCCCTTCCAGTGATTCCTTTCAAATAGCTATTTAAACAAGCACAGATGCTATCTGAAATGAAAACTTCCCTTCCATTCCCTAAGCTAAAGACAGTAGCTTTCTCAGGAAAGCAGAATAAAGCTCAGTCAGCCCACAGCACCTCGAATCCCGAAATGCCCTGTTCCAAAATAAAAGCGAGTATCCTAAGAAAGTAATTCCTTGTAGACTTCACAAAGGAAAAATAAAACAAAATCTGGAAAATAAAAAGGTGCAAACAGGCAACTAAAAGCAAACCACCACACCCTCAACTCCGCGGTGCAACCCGTCTGCCAGGGGCCTTTACCTTCATTTTCCATCGAAACTGCACTTGGGTTGATGGCTACAAAGTCTTTAGTGTCAGCCGTGGCCACACTGGGAATAGAGAGCAGAAGGGGACAAGGAAGAGAAGCCCCCGGAATCCCAGGCTGTCACCCCCTCTCCCGGCCACACGTCCCACGGCTGCTCCCACCACCCCTAGCAGCAGCATCTGCAAGAGAAACCAGGAGAAGCGGCGCTGACGACAGAGAGGGCGAGGAGGGGGACCCCCGCCCCGCCACCACCTCAGGAGCCCCCAGATCGCGCGCCCACCCCCTCGATCGCCCGCAACGCCCCCAGCTCACGCCGGCGGGGCGGCGCCCTAGAGACACTCCCAAGCCGGGGTATCCCCAGATGCCCCTTCCCTTAGGACCTGGAAGTTTCTGGAAATGGGAAGCAATAGGTAATACTGGTGCCCTCCCAAAGCCCCAGACTCCCTTCCTCCGGGCTGCGGGGACTCACCCGCGGGGCTCGCGGGAGCGCCCCGCGCGCCTGGGGCGAAGAGGAGTGGCTCGCCGAGCGGCGGCGCCAGGCGGGAGCCTACTCCCGGCGTGAGGAAGGAGCGAACGGGAGGGCGGTCGGGGAGGGGAAAGGAGAGGAGGTGAGGGGACCCGTCACGGTCGGCCCGGCCGGCTCGGCGCGGCCGCGCTGGTCTGCTCCCGCCTCCGCCTCCTGCGCTCGGCCCCTCCCCGCCGCCCCCCGCCCCAGCACGCCCCGCACTCCCGGGCCCGCCGTGGACCGAGCTTTGTCGCTACTACTTCCGCTGCGAGAGGAGGGCGCGCACGCGTACTGGCACGCACAGGCGCAGACGGCGGAAATGAAGCGAAGGCCGAGCGGTCCGCCCCGAAAGGGTTCTGGTTGGGTGCGGAGCGCTACCGGAGGAGGGCGTGCGGGGCCGGTGGCCCGCCCTGGCCCTACCTGCCTTGTGGAGATTCCTCGCTGACCCCCGGGAACGGTGCCCGCCCGTTTCTACGCACCCACTGGGCGCGAGGGTCGGAGACCCGCCCGCTCCCCAGCCCCGGCCACACATTCTCAAGAGGCAGCCGTGGGGTCGGGCCAAGCGGGCAGGCTCGAGCATGCTCCCCGTCCCGGAGGTATTTGAGCTCCCTCAACAAAGGCGACTTAGGAAGCCCCTCCCGTCGGGGTGGCCGTCACAATCTCGGCAGACGACGCGAGGACCTCCGAGGGAAGGGGCGAACGCAGAGAGACTCTGGTGTTCTCACTGGTACTTCCCACCCTCGCTTGCAGACCCCTGCACGGCCTCTTTGCTCTGGCTGCGGGAGGAGGTCATCGCCGGGCGACTTCCCAAAGTTCTGTCCCGATAAGGGATCTGCTTCGGTGCCTGTATGTAATGAGAGGCAAGGATCAGCCCCAGAGCTCAAGGGAGGGCTCAGCCTTTTTTACTCATTTCAAGTGTGTGGAACTCGAAAGATTGGAACAACTAGAAATTGAGCGTCCAGAGATAGAAGCCGAAGAACGGGCGTTGCCTTCGGCCACTGGCTGTGTTTTTTTGCCAGCATCTAATCCAGATCCCCCAATAAGTGATTTTTATAGATGGTTGATGTTACTAAACCTTAGTAAACCAGGCACAGGAAACTAAACTGAAGCCCTCTCGCACCCAAATCCACTAGAGGGCAGGGCTACACCTGCTGAGTTCGACCGCATCCTCCACAAAGAACTGTCTAGAGACCGCAGAAGAAAAGTCCTCCCTTGTGTGCTAGAGATATTTCTCTCCATCAACACGTATTCTCTTTAAAAACTTGCCCCTTATCTCAGGTCCTGTGACACTTCCCAGTATGTTCTCTGACCACATGTTCAACGTCAAAATAAGCAAATGGACCGGGTTGCCTGTCTTCCCTGATTAATCCCAAGTAAGTGAAACTAGTCTAGGATCAAAAGTCCTGGACAGTTTTCTAGATTTACTTTTCAATTAAGAAACATTGAAATTTTATTCAACGAAGTCACTTTTAAATTCCAAAACAAACCATAAAAATTAGGATGAACCAGTTTCTAGTCTCAGAGTTACTATCTATGACACACCTTTGGCTTACATGGTTAGTGAATTTTGTCTACCCGGTGGTGTTATATAAGTCTCATTTGTGCAACGATGAATGTGCTATCTCTTGCTCAATGTTGTAAACGATTTGTAATGATTATTAGTTACTATACTTATTGGACCTTGACAGCACAGCATACTACCAAAAACATTAGCATCTAAAGTAGAAACTGTAAAAGTAGACATTATTTAATATGAACATATGATCTTACAAAGAGGGTAATTTCACAGTACAGAATTTGATATTGGGTTTCTTTAGTTAGCTCAGACATTTTATCTGAGGTAACTTCAGAATTATCTGTTGTGTACTCCAATACCCCAGCATTAACACTAAATTCATAATTAACTCCCCAAAGGATGTATCACCCCATGCCTTACACCCAAAGTAGCTGACACGGAAATTTTACTTTTTGGTTGCCTAAATTGTGAAGGCCATTGTTCCTATTGCTAAGGTAAAAAAGAAACTGGATAAAACCGGCTTTGTCCAGAAGAAGTGTTATATATTGCATTCTAATTCCACCGTTAGTCATCTCACAAATTCCTGGGCTTGAGAGCAGCAAAAAGCCTTAAAGGATAGCTGGTTCAACCACTCAGCAGATCTTTCAACCTCATCAACACATCTTCACAGTGATGTTCTGTTCTGTGTCTGAACACCTCTTCCACCAAACTAGCCAACATCAGTAGCACCAACTTTGACTTCCTATGTATATGAAAGACAGCATGTATTAACACTATTCAAGCCAGAGCAGTGGGGAATGCTTTAGCCATGAGCCTCGGAAACCTCTTCCTTTTCCCAGCGTTTATTCCTATGACCAGCTAACCTGCCATGAGACTTTTGTGTAGCAATCTCTACCTCCTCATCTTGGGGGAAGGGGACTAAACTATAGGTACACTGCACAATATACATACATAGAATGATATTTTAGATACAGATGTAGGCATAATAACTATCCTTCTATCCCTCAAAAGATTGTTGTGAGGATCTGATAAAGTGAAGGTAGGTTGTAAATTATAGGCATTATAAAAATATAAGATTATTATACAGAGAAACAAGCAAAAGCATTGACTCTTAGCTAGAATGAGATTAATGGCAATGAAATGTATTATGTTCAAGTTCCCTCTTATTTCTTCTTTGTGAATCAATGCTCTAAAAATCTACTCCTGTTCTGAATATTTAACCTACGAAATTAATTATGTATCTGATGCAAAAAGTGTTCACATATGAGCAATAAAGGAGAATTTGTCAGGCATCTCTGCTTGGGGGAAATGTTACAAATAGGGAAGATTGAGGAAGGAACAGTCATGGTGTTCTAATTTTATTTATACTATGCCTTATTGCACAAAGGATGTGAGCATCTTGTTTTCAGTATGAAATTTGATAGCTGGCATTTTTATAAACCTGGATAATAATGGAATATGTGGCCTTTGGGGATGTAAAAATTAACCTGGAAAAGGTTATTTCAAAATACTTCCTCAGTGTTTTATTTTAAAGGCTATTTTAACCTTGTTTTAAGTACCAAAGGTTAATAGTTAAGGAATTGTATCCAGGGGCTAGAAAAGAAGTTGTCATTTTTTTTCAAGGTAGATATTTTAAAAGCATCTAAAGACATGACACTTTATTTTTATAAGCTAACCCACTCAACGGAAGAGCCGAAATATTTTTCTTCCTATGGGAAAAGGACATGCTAAGGGTCAAACTTGGGGAAGTACAGCCTTTTACTATAAGCAGTGTCAGGCAGAATAAGTGTCTAACAAACACCTGCCAGAATTGCTATCCATCTGCTTGGTTCTGTGTCTTAGCAGTGCTGGAAGAGTAAAAATTAGAAGCAAGAATAAAAATGAGCTACCTGTGTTTTGGCTTTATTAGCACAGAGATAGGCAAGTACTTTACAAATATTTTATTAGCCCACAAAATTGCATAGCTTCCACCCTTGCTAGCATTCTAAACATGAAATCCTTGCTGAAACTGAGCGGAAGAAACTAGAGAATTTAAAGTGTACTTTTAATTTTTAAAGTTTATGTGTGACTCAGTTTCCCCATTCAACACGTTCTGAGCCTATGGTGATATTTGGGATCTTTGGTATTTACTACTAATCTTCTGGATTGGAGGGGAGGGGTGGGGGGGGGGCAGAGGTAAAGATAGAAAGGGAAGGAAAAAGAGCAAAGTGAGTTGGAGTCCCATATCCAGAGGTTGACTCTGGACTTCACTATTTCCACACAAAACAGACACACAATATACCAAGATTTATCTTGAGGTAAAAATGTACCCACTTAAAAGATACTCTGTCTATGGGGCGCCTAGGTGGCTCAGTCGGTTGAGCATCCGACTTCGGCTCAAGGTCATGATCTCCCAGTCTGTGGGTTCGAGCCCCGCGTCAGGCTCTGTGCTGACAGCTTGCTCAGAGCCTGGAGACTGCTTCTGATTCTGTCTCCCTCTCTCTCTGCCCCTCCCCCGCTCATGCTCCGTCTCTCTCTCTCTCTCTCTCTCTCTCTCTCTCTGTCAAAAATAAACATTAAAAAAAAATTTTTTTTTAAGATATTCTGTCTAGTTTCCAAACCAGCCTAATTCATCTCTGTGCCAAAAACTATTTTGTCTGTAGTAAAGACCATAATAAAGACCTATTGAATAAATAGGTAATCTGGAAAATGGTCATCATAAATACATATTTGTTGCTGAATGAATAAACATAATTCCACCTTTAAAAAAAAAAAAAAATCCCATCTTTGACTTTGCTACTTGCTACCTATGATCAAACTAAAGCATGAGCTTCTACTTTCCTGTAAAGCAAAGAAGAATTCAGGGATTTTCCAACGTTTAAAAGTAAACTTAAATCTTCAAACCACAAAGAGGTTAGCTAGGACAACTTGGTCTGAACAAGAAGTCCTAATCATTGTAAGAAGTATTAAAACCTGAGCAGTGCTCAGAGAAGATGGAATTTCACACCCAGATTTTGAACCCAGGTAACCATGGGTTTAATTGAAATTAAAAGATAGCAATGTTGAGATGGCTGCTTCCATGCACAAAGGAAATGTCAGCTGAGCTTGTGCTTTGGATTTTGATGGCATGTGTATCAATGCCTGACAGAGTCAAAGCGTTATAATTTCCTGCACAGTCTTCAGTTATTACCTTAGGATCAAAACACAGAATTTTAATTCTTAGACAAGACAGCTTAAAGACTAGGTTTAAGCAACAGGCCTTAGAATAGCCAACTACATTAAATTGGCACTGGCCAGCATCTTCTACTAAGTTTGAAAGTTTTGCAGGTGGGTTGGTTGTCATAAATTAATTGAAACTATCAAACAGATTCTATATTTTATCTGCTGGCCCCCTGCTGTGTCTGCAGTAATAGCCTAGGCCTCCTCCCTCCATTTATATGCTTCCTCAATTTCTCATCAAAAACATTTTTCAGGGGCGCCTGGGTGGCGCAGTCGGTTAAGCGTCCGACTTCAGCCAGGTCACGATCTCGCGGTCCGTGAGTTCGAGCCCCGCGTCAGGCTCTGGGCTGTCCGTGAGTTCGAGCCCCGCATCAGGCTCTGGGCCGATGGCTCGGAGCCTGGAGCCTGTTTCCGATTCTGTGTCTCCCTCTCTCTCTGCCCCTCCCCCATTCATGCTCTGTCTCTCTCTGTCCCAAAAATAAATTAAAAACGTTGAAAAAAAAATTAAAAAAAAAAAACAAAAAACATTTTTCATCTCTCTTTACTGTGTTGCACACTGAGGTCTGAGAGAGCCTTAGGAAAGGTTGCATTTCCTCAAACTGCCAAAATGGTACATTTTGCACTTAGAAATTTTCTAGCCCACCATTTTCCAGAAGTCAAATATTTTTTTGCAAAGCTTGCATCTTTGCCTGAACTTGTCCCAAGTCCTTCCAGGCCCCCTGCAGAAATCATCTCTCTCCACTGTGCTTCCTGATGTGAGAACAAATGAGAAAAAAGGCACAAAAAATGCCATTATGGTAATAAATTAGAGAGGGTGATCAGTGCAGAAATTGCCTAAGGTTTTATGAGGATTCTAAAGTTTAGCCCTGGACAGTCAGGCAAACAGACCATATTCATATTGAGCATACTACACAAAATAAGGAAGCCACACCAAAAGGTTTATTATGAAATAGCTAACAGAGAAAGGAGAATTGCAACTTGATAAGATGGTTTGCAAGACTGATGATAGAGAAGGAGAATTACAAATTGGCAGGAAGGAGTTTTTGCAACACAAGCAAACTGTTAAATCTTGAGGTTAGAAAATTCATCACTACAAATAACAATCAGATGGAAAATTAGATTAGCAGGGCTGCCTGGATAGCTCATTGGTTAGGCGTTCTGCTCTTGCTTTCAGCTCACGTAATGACCTCCCAGTTTGTGGGTTTGAGCCCTGCGGCAGGCTGCAAGCACTGAGTGCAAAGCCTGCTTGGGATTCTCTCCCCCACTCGCTTGCTCTCTCAAAAATAAATGAAACTTTAGGGGCGCCTGGGTGGCGCAGTCGGTTAAGTGTCCGACTTCAGCCAGGTCACGATCTCGCGGTCTGTGAGTTCGAGCCCCGCGTCAGGCTCTGGGCTGATGGCTCGGAGCCTGGAGCCTGTTTCCGATTCTGTGTCTCCCTCTCTCTCTGCCCCTCCCCCGTTCATGCTCTGTCTCTCTCTGTCCCAAAAATAAATAAAAAACGTTGAAAAAAAAAAAATTAAAAAAAAAAAAAAATAAATGAAACTTTAAAAAATATATATTGAAAATTAGATTAGCAGCACATTATATACCTTCAGGCAACTTTGCTTTCTTGGTTATAAAAGGCAATGTTCACGTAACCTATTTCACAAGATACTAGAAATAACCTAATATTGCCAAATATTCTATATTTGGGGAATTAAGAAAATGGGGATTCTGGAAAGAAAGGGGAATAAAGCTTTCTACAGGACAGGAACAAATAAGCCGAAGTACAAACGTGGGGCTTGAACTGGCTCAACCAATCCCTGGTTCAAACAGTTGAATGCAAAACGATTTTCTAAGAAACTGCTACCTCAACCATAGGACTATTGATATTCTAAGTGAGCACTGTCCCTCTGTAGAATATTGAACAGGAAGCTGACAAACTAGAAATGGCATCAGGCCTTATGAGGAGAGCAAAAGGAACTCTCTGTTATATTCCAAATGATAAAGGACATCTTGTAATGAATGTTACCAGTGATCCTCAATCATCCATTCCCCTCCAGGATCTTTAGTCTAAATTAGTGTTTCTCAATGTGTGGCCCCCACTACCAGGAGCAGCAGCATCACTTGGGAACTCATTAGCAATGCAGATTCTCAGTTCCCACTCAGACCTACTGAGTCAGAAATTCTGGGTGGTTGGATTTAGCAATCTGTGATTTAACAAGCCCTCCCCATAATTCTGAATGCTTGGAAGTGCTGCAGCCACCTTATTACCCATCTTTCCCCTCTTCTTCAGAAAAGCCACCACCACAGATGACAAAGCAGTGATCTGAGGAAGCCAAGTCTTTTAATACATAATTATGCTAACAAATCAACCAATCCTGCAGCCTGTCCTACCACAGGACTTCCTTTAATATGAGATAGTAAATTATATTTTCTGTTACTTGCAGCTAGAAGCATCCTAATTGACAGAGTTCTAAATGAGAAAAAAACAGTTTACTTTAGATAAACAGGTTAATGTATTGGTTGATGCTTTGGCTGCTCCTACACAAGTTAAAAGAATTCAAAGTACTATGTCATATGAAATGATAAAATATTAAATAAAGTACTTAATATTAAAGGCAATGTTAATCAGTGGGAAGTTACAGAACAAGATGTAAGTCAGAAAAAACTGAACAAGGGAGTGTTACCGGTTTGTTTTTTAATTTTTTAATGTTTATTATTTATTTTTGAGAGAGACAGCACGAGCAGGGGAGGAGCAGAGAGAGAGGGAGACACAGAATCAGAAGCAGGATCCAGGCTCTGAGCTGTCAGCACAGAGCCCGATGCAGGACTCAAACCCACGAACTGCCAGATCTTTACCTGAGCCAAATTCAGACGCTCAACGGAATGAGCCACCCAAGCACCCCTCTGTTTTTTTAAATTAAAGGTTTTCCGCATTAGCATATTAGTAAAAAATTGGCTATTAATTTCAAAAACTCCTTTAACAAATTTTACTTATTACTAATCAGGAGTATTTTTAAATTATGTAACTGCACATAACTCTTTAAAACTAGTTAGATTTTAGAATTTTTAGGGGTGCCTGGATGGTTCAGTCAGTTAAACCCCGGACTCCTGATTTCAGCTCAGGTTATAATCTCACGGTTTGTGAGCTCGAGCCCTGCATTGGGCTCTGCACTGACAGTGTGGAGCCTGCTTGGGATTCTCTCTCTCTCTCTCTCTCTCTCTCTCTCTCTCTCCCTCCCTCCCTCCCTCTCTCTGCTCCTCCCCCACTTGTGCTCTCTTTCTCTCAAAGTAAATAAACTTAAAAACAAAAAAAATTTTATTATACAGTTATGTGCCCTAACATCAGGCTTTTTCTTGTTTAATTTTTTTTTCTTGTTTAATTATTCAGCTAATGACTACTTAGTGATAGATTCTACTGCGAAATTGCTAAAATAAAATTAAGTTTACACCTTCCTGAAGTATGCCGGTCATTTTTTTCCAAACAAACTTGACAAAAATATTTATTATTTTGAAGTTTGCACATCAACTTGTTTTTATTTTCTGACTTAGAGCAGTTAAAAAGCTATAATGTTAAGAAAAATATCTTAAGGGGCGCCTGGGTGGCTCAGTTGGTTGAGCATCCATCTTTGGCTCAGGTCACGATCTCACAGCTCGTGAGTTTGAGCCCTGCGTCGGGCTCTGTGCTGACAGCTCGGAGCCTGGAGCCTGCTTCTGCTTCTGTGTCTCCCTGTCTCTCTGCCCCTAACCCACTCGCATTCTGCCTCTGTCTCTCTCAAAAATAAATAAACATTAAAAAAAAAATTTTTTTTAAAGAAAAAAAATCTTAATATATTCTTCCCTGGTTTAAATGATTAAATTGTTCATTTTAACCCTCAAAAAGCACTTTGAAAGGTAAAGATTGCATATTTGATTAAAGAATTTGTATTACTTTTAGGGAAATGAGAATCAATTTTCAGTGAACAGCCAACAAAACTACACATTTGTTTAGGGCTTTTCAGTTGGCCTAACAGTTCCATGTACGTAATTAAATTTAATCCTCACAACCATGTGAGGTAAGCAGACTAGATCTTGTTAATTGCTTTTCATAGCTGACAAGGCTGGGACTCACACAGGTGAAGGAAGCTCTTTGCACAAGAATTTCTCACTCCTCAATGTCAAAGTCAGGAGTCAAATATCCGTCTTGGCTTCAATTTCCTTAATGCTTCTTCAGTGACCCATGAGAGAATATTTAAGAAGCTGCCCTGTTTATTGAATTACCTTTTACAATTTATCATTTGTTTTGTTAAATTCTTGCATCTTTCAGCTCAATGGGGCACCCTGCAACTCTGATGGCCATTAATTCCCGAACCTAAGATATCTGCCCCATAGCTCGTTTGATGACATTCAAGAATACATTAATTAATAAGGGCTTTATTCTACAACATCATTGGTCATTGTCTACATCCATTCACTTGTTTAACCTTCGGACACTGGGGAAATCATGCCAAGCAGAAGCTATTCTAGAATCCCTTGGGTTTATCTTCTCAGAGTTGAAATTACTGCTAAAATGAAAGTATAATCCTAAGAGTAAATAATTACAGACAGGCATTTTAGAGAGATTATTCAATAGGTAATTGAGACATGTTCATTAACATGCCTTATTGAAAAATCAGCAGAATACATATAAAGCACATGTTCTGAGGATCTAAAAGCCACTGAAAGGTATAGGAATACTTATCTTTCTGAGTGGTAAATTTTTCTTTCTTCCGAGCTTATAATTATATTTACATATTAACCAGACTGTGGGCAAGGAAAAATTAAAAGATTTTGTTTTTAATATTAAAACTTCATAATGGCTTTAGATAGTATGGAGGATATACAACTATTATATTCCATAATTTAAATTAACAATTAAAAATCTCAGTTGCAACGTCATTTTAGTGACTAAACAGCTACAAAAGAAGGAATTAAAAAGATAAAGAGATTTTAGATTATTCTTATGATGAGGGACAGAAGCAGAAAAATGTTCACCTTTAGCCCAGAAGGCTGATCTACAGCCTGCATAGTTCTGATAAGGATCAAATACATACTGGTTGCTACATTCTTAAAGGGTCTTATGACTGCCTGTACATCTCACCAATAGTTAATTAATATCCAGCTGAATGATAAACATCAGAGACATTCTGTGAAAGTAGCTGCACGAGTAGAAATTCAAAGAAAACATTTATGATCTAATACTGCCTGTACATCTCCTCATACTTGAGCATTAGGCATGTAACCACCAACTTCATACAGCAAAGGTGCAGCTCTGTCTGCCATGCATGGCTCTTATCTCTGTGCTACTTAAATAAACTTAATAAGTTGCACCATGTCTCAAGAATTCTTTCTTGACTGTCTGGCTCAGGGATCCCACAACACTTATAGCAAGACACTGTTTAATGACTTCTTGCATTATGGAAAATTATATGATGCTACTAGGCATGGGCAGCCTAAGTTAAGAATCTGTGAAGCTTTGGGGTGCCTGAGTGGCATTTAACCATCCACCTCTCGATCTCTGCTCAGGTCATAATCTCACAGTTCGTGAGTTAGAGCCCCACACTGGGTTCTGCACTGATGGCATGGAACCTGCTTGGGATTCTGTCTCTCCTTCTCTCTGCCCCTCCCCTGCTTGTGCATGCTCTCTCTCTCCCTCCACCTCTACCTCTCTCTCTCTCTCTCTCAAAATAAATAAACTTAAAAAAAATTTTTTTAAGAATCTATGAAACTTTAAATCATCATAAGTATCCCCCAGACTTTGGAAATGACTCTCCATCTTCCAAATGGTATACATGCTTGAGAAGGTACAACCCCTGTCAGCACTGGTTTTGAAAATATGCATCACCAAATGATCTTCATCAGTGGTTCTCAAACTGTGGTCCCTACCACATGGGAACTTTGTACAAGTGTAAATTCTGTGGCCCCACCTCAAACTACTGAATTAGCAACTCTGGGAGTAGCACACGCATACTATAATTTAACTGTTCCTTCATATGATACCAGTGCTAAAATTTGAGCACCGGTTTACAGGAAACTTAAAACTTTCATCTGAAAATATTTTGATCATGCCAGTAGTCCTCAATTCTAAAAAAAAAAATAGCATGAGAGAATATATCTGTTTATCAGTATTTTAAACTTCCTCCAGCATTTCTAAAAGAATGACTTAAATTCTTTTTTTTTTTTTTAACATTTATTTATTTTTGAGACAGGGAGAGACAGCACGAATGGGGGAGGGTCAGAGAGAGAGGGAGACACAGAATCAGAAACAGGCTCCAGGCTCTGAGCTGTCAGCACAGAGCCTGATGCGGGGCTCGAACTCACAGACCGCGAGATCATGACCTGAGCTGAAGTTGGATGCTTAACCGACTGAGCCACCCAAGCGCCCCAAGAATGACTTAAATTCTTAAAAGAATTTTAACTCCTAAAATTATAGGGCTTTGAACTTCTTTGAGTAGATACCTGTTGGCCTAAAACGAGTTATTTTAAATGACCAGGAGAAAGGGCATTAAGACCATAAAGAGATCATATTTTTCCCCTCTTAAATAACCCTGAGCATCAAATCATCATAGCCACAGTTTGGCATGGAGGAAAACAAAAATTAGAGGGACACTGCATGGGCAATGGAGCATTAGTTGTGCTCCAGCCATAAGCCAGTCCTTGTTTTCTTACTTCAAGTCAGAACCTTTGGAACAATGCTTCTTTGACCAGGTGTATCAAGTTTTAGCAGCCCAGTTAGATGAATGAAGTGGGGGAAATCTTCATAAGTGGAAAATGCCATTCTATTGAAGCAGTTTATTCCTTAGAGAAATAGTTTGATCCTTTAAAAATAAAAAAAGCTATATAACATTTCAGAGGATATACACTTTTTTTTCTGAAGTACATTATACAGAAACTATGTGTTGGGGACAGAGCAAAACAATTGTTTTAAAGACTAATGAAATAGGGTTTTACCTGATTCAATCAATGTAAGCAATTTGATTACAAACTATGCACTCATATATAAGACCAAAATACTACTGTGATAAGCTTTATTTATTTTGATATGTACTTATAGGTCATAGTCTAGTTTAGTGGCAAAAACTATAATAGAGTTAATGGTATAGGACACAATTTTAAGGACTGCCAACATTTAAGGACAGTTATTTGTATAATGAAGGAAGAAGAGGAAGATGAGTCAGGAGTTTCTAGCAAGAGGAAGATGTACATGAGAAAACTGGGCATTTGAATACATCACCAAGGAGCAAAATTAAGCAAAGAAATCCAACATAAAGGTGATTTTATCCAGAGACAAGTTACAGTAACTATATTATAATTGCAAATAACAGATGAGTTTGCAATAGCTTGATTACATCTTAATGAATTCTTAAAGACTTTCTTTCATGCTATAATCTTTCTGCTCCGTAGTCTTTAACAACAATAAGATGCTTTTTCTCTATGTGTGTTAACTGGCCTGCTTGGAAGGATAGTAAACAGTGTGTTTAATACCAATTACACCAATATGGGAGTTTTGAGATCTGTTGTATTTGCAAATTATTCCATAACAAATAACAAATATAAATGGGGTTGTGTGGGTGGGTGAACCTTTGAGTTTTAGCAGTATCAGAACATCCCCATCTTCATAGTGCTACTTACTACAGAGTAAAACACACTGAAAGAACATCCTCTCATTCCATGGAGTTGGGAGCTGCTCAGAGTAAGACCACACACAACATTACTTTTAAAGCCACCCTGTGGCATTGACTCTTGTCATGTGTGGTATAAATGTCATTTTTTGTGTCATACTTTCCTCCAGAGCTAATTTTCTTGGAAACCAAGGAAACTTAAGTTTCAGAGCCCTTCACTTACAGAGGCCCCTTTAAAGGCCCTTAAAGAGATTCTAGCAAAGTTTTGATGGTCTTACGGCTTGGTAACATTTGCAAAGGATGTTTTTACGGCGGTTGATTTTAGAGTTACTCTTTTGGCCGACTTTTCCTCTGTCACAATTCTCCTATCAGGTAGCATTGGAGTGCCCTAGGGCAAAATTTTGGATCTGGCTTAAAGGAAGTTGAGATGGAGATACGTTTAGGTTTCATTTGGATTTGGATTTCATTTATACAAATGTGGGTTGTGCACATATCTGTGTATGGTTAAGTTATTGCTGGCTGTGCTGGTAGAGAAAGGACATCCAAGAATATTTCTACTTCCTGCTATTCTAAATCACAAGGCCTGAAAACCTTATTATAAATGCATCCACTGGTGCCCAGCACCTGAAGTATGTGGGTGGAGAAAGAGATCCAGAAGCTAGTTTATGGAGCTTTTTTATACTCTAATAAAAAACAAATATTAAATATGTTAAAGGAGTGTCTGGATTATTTGTTATTATCTCTTTAGAGACAATTAGAAAATCATTGTCATGTAAACTGGTCATTAAAGAATCTATAGTCCAAATGTATGAACAAAATATCTTAGGATGCATTAATTAGTTAATACACATATTTTTCCAGATTTTGTGATCTCAAATTTGTCACCCAAATTTGTTGTGATTTCTTATTCTATTCTAATAGTCACTATGTCTCTAATTTAATAGTTACAATTTTGTATTCTTTTTCTTAAAAGAAGTTCCCCCAAATTGAGTAATTTTTAAACCTCTGTTAAAAAAGGGACAGCAGGGGGCGCCTGGGTGGCTCAGTCGGTTAAGCATCCGACTTCGGCTCAGGTCATGAGCCCCGCGTCGAGCTCTGTGCTGACAGCTTAGAGCCTGGAGCCTGTTTCAAATTCTGTGTCTCCCTCTCTCTCTGACCCTCCCCCGTTCATGCTCTGTCTCTCTCTGTCTCAAAAATAAATAAACGTTAAAAAAAAAATTTTTTTAAAGGGACAGCAGGCCCAAAGTGGAGTCATTTATACTAAGTCTCGTGTCACCAAACTGAGACCTAATACCCAATTTAATTACAGTTTTAGCATCTCCCAGGAATGAGATCTTAAATTGGTCAATTTGGAATCACCTGGTTAGCACTAGTGGGGTAATCTGCCTGATAGACCCCTGCTGTCCCCTGACGGAAGATGACCTTGCCACAACCAATCTGCTTTTTTTTAGTACAACTTCCTTACCCTTTTCCCTTCTTCCTGTAGAAGTGTTTTATTTTATACAACTTCTCAGATCTAGTTGGGATGCTGCCCAATTCACAAATTGTTAAATAAAGCCAATAAGGTCTTTAAAATGTACTCAGATGAATTTTGTTTTTTAACAGATTTGTTGGCAGCAGGGGGATCCAAAGGAAATTTCTGGTGGATTCTGGGATGAGAAACACAGGCACTAGTATCTATGAACCCTTTGAACTCTCGGTCTTTCTCACCATTTCTGAAGGCTGTGGATAAATTCCTCTTGGTTCTGAGCTCTGCTGCCTTTGTATTGAGCTCAGGATCTAATTGGCTTTCTAGTCCACATGAAAGGGTCAGTTTAGACAGACAGAAGGCTCTAAAAGAATGACAGGCCTTAGCCCTTGGTTTAGTCCATAATTCTCAGTCTAGGACTTAGCAGGTCAGTTTGATCTGGTAGAAGTTTCTTCCTGGAACCTGAGTCATTAGCCCTTGGTTTGTCCACAGTTCCTCATTTGGTTGGAATCCTAGTCCCCAGTTCCCATTTGATGGGGTATGCTGGTTCAGTCCTTTCCCCAGTCCCCCAGTTCCATGTTGGAAATTGCCGGTGGTACCCATAAGGCCTTTCATTGGTCAGTCCGCAGTAACATCTCTTTGGTTACTTCTGGTGTGTTATTGTGCATATGCTTGTTTGTATTGTTTTGTGTAGGTAGAGGCTATTGCTAATGATAATCTCACAAGCCAAAAGCCATAAAGTTTTATGCATGAGTCAAGCACTTAAAAATTTCTGTGCAACAAGGTACACTGTAAAACACCACACATACCCCAACCTGGAGTCACATCCCTTTTAGGTATAAATTTGGCTCCCAAAGACCCAAGGTGTAGCTAAAGAAATAAGATCCTTAAGTTCCAAAGAACTGAGTGTGCCACCTTCTAGGACACCTGCTTATTTTATGTCTGAGAACTATGGTCCCAGAAACTGTAGATATCTACAAAAATGGGAAAATCTTACTAAAAACAACCAAGAGTTACAATGGCCATTACAGGGACTGTACCAACTAGACAATATTGTTCATTTAAAGTGTACTTGAAAGCAAAGGTTACTAAATCAAACAAACAGAATTGGATACCTATTTTCACTGGCATGCAGAAGCCTTCAAAAGGCTGCAAAATTCCAAAGTAGCTTCATGGAAAGATTTGTTGCAAAAGGCTGATGGAAAACTAAAGACATAAGAGATACTCAAAACAAAAGATTATAAGAATGACGTAACTCCTACCACTCCCCTCTATTCTGTATTTGAGCACTCTTTCTAGTAATCCTCTATCTGAATTATCGTTCCACTCTGAAGAGACTACAAGACTGTTAAACAAAAATCCAACAAGGTAGTGGCCCTACAGATGCCCCCATATCTACCTTGGAAGGAGGGTTCCCATATGGACTCTTGCAGGGTTGACAGGACTCTGAAGGATTTTCTGGTAAACTGCTACATTATTCCCCTAAACAGCCAAGAGAAACTAAAATTAAAATTAATTGAAATCTTTACTAAATTCTGATAAATACTAGAGCCTACATATGGGATCCTGGAAAAGTTGGCAGAAGCCAGCAAAGGGTGAGAATTCATACCAGAGTCAGCTCTCCCAAACCTCTGTCTATAATGCCTGGTGGAAGGAAGAAAATAAAATTTCATGCTGTCCCTTCCTCTCCAAACCCAGACTCATTGGTATTAATCTCTTCTCTCCCAGTGACAGCCATTACCTTCTTATTTGTCTTGTTTTGTGTCCTGAGAACTTGGTTTGGTAACTGTCAGATTGAGGACTCCAAAATATAGCCAGTTGTACCCCATTTATGATTAGATATAGCTGGACAGAAATGTGAGTTAAACTCCGTTTGCATCTAGGGTCCTACCAAACTGCTGCCAGCCCTCAGAGAAATTACCTAAGTCTTTCTTTCTCTTGGCTGCTTTGGGAGTGGCTCTGGATCTTGGGACGTTAATATCTTGTGTACCCTCTTTGGGGATGCCTCTTGCATCCAAGGGGCTATTCAATACTGTCAGGAATATTCACTGTTTGTCCCAGCTGAAAACTGAGAAGATACCTGAAAGGATTTTTTTTCAAAGTTGCTCTGTGGTCAGAAATTGGCCAAATTGGAAGCTGATATTAAGGGCCTGATATAAGTTTTAAAATGCTCTTCTGAACTAAATGTACCCACAGGGAAATAAACGTCCTGAAATCTTTGTGAAAGGATTTACCAAAGCATTCCAAAGACAGTTCTAAATCCAGAACATAAGAATCTTTTTGATTTCCATCTTAGTTAAAGATCTCCTTGATATAAAGGGGCAAACCGAGGATAATGTAGTTGGATGAATGGTTTAGCCCCTTGATATGTAGGCTAAAGCCTAGTTCTTTGAGGAATTAAAACCAACTGTCCTTATCTTAGAAAATTTTGGGGGCACCTGGGTGGCTCAGTCGGTTAAGCGTCCAACTCCAATCAGGTCATGATCTCATGGTTCCTGGGTTCCAGCCCTGCATCAGGCTCTGTGCTGACAGCTGAGTCTGGAGCCTACTTCAGATCCTGTGTCTCCCTCTCTCTCTGCTCCTCCCATGCTCGAACTCTGTCTCTCTCTCTCTCTCTCTCTCTCTCAAAAATAAATAAACATTGGGGAAAAAAAATTTTTTTAAAAAGAAAAGAAAATTTGGCAAACCCAGAAATAGAGCTCTAGAAACAATTC
The DNA here is from genome assembly GCF_024362965.1 of Panthera pardus. Lineage (NCBI taxonomy): Eukaryota > Metazoa > Chordata > Mammalia > Carnivora > Felidae > Panthera > Panthera pardus. The sequence goes on from NW_026526721.1 coordinate 130,769,738, forward strand.
AAAGTGCACCTATCCTTTTTGCCAGTCCCCAGATTTCCCCCATTCGTTTCCAAAGGCTTGTAAATATTGTAAAAATTCTGGCCTTATGAAACAGAAGTTCTTCTTGGAAGAACTTATATTCTTTCCCTGTGCTTTAAGATGTAAATGTCCTACCTGGTCTCTTCCAGGAACTTATATCTAGGCCATCTCTTTGAAATGCAAACTTCAGGGAAATAATTCTCATCAGAAGGGAAAAAGAGGGTAAGGCTGTTTGGAACTTGATGAATAAAAAAATCTTGTCTTTTCCGCAAATATTAGTAAAAAAACAAAACAAAACTGTAGGTATGTGAACAGATGAACATAACTTATTCCATCTGCCAGCAATGTACTTTCAATCCAACTTCATTTATAACTAATGAGTTTTGAGGGCACCTGGCTAGCTCAGTTCATAGAACATGTTACTTTTGATCTCAAGCCACACGTTGGGTCTAGAGCTTACTTTAAAAAATAAAATATATTTTTTAAATAATCGCTGAGTTCTGTATTATTTAGCTATAATTTTGTAACCAAAGCCGTAAGTTCTCTGTCTGTATCCATCTGTACGTTTATGTGTGTGTATACATAAATTGTGTTGTAGATGTGTGTATTTTCCTACATCTGGGTGATATTGCCAAAATTAATTTGTAAAACAACTCTATTTAATTGGCTTAAAGAAAATCAAGCACTTATATGAATGAAATATTCCTAAAATTCTCAGCAATTTAATGGGACCTTAACCTAAATGATTTTCAAAATTGCATGATCAAAGATTAATCTTTAATAATAAAAACTAGTTTAAGTTTGTAAGTTTAATTGAAGCAGGCATGTCTTTAGTCATTAGCCTTAAATATAATACTTTTATTCTACCTAGGTTTATTAAATGTCAAATAAGTTCATGTTATCTCTTACAAAATTTGTCAGAAAAACAAAAAAGCTTGAGATGCTTATTTTGTCTAATGTCTCATGAAGTTTTCTTAAGTAGTTTAGACATAATTGCTAAGAACAACTGAATTAAATAGATGTAAATGGGATAAGAGTTTTTTGGTGAAATGTTCAGCAATAATTATGTTTTATGGTATGTTTGTCTAGAAAACAGTTTCCAAACCATTTTGGTTACTTGAAACTTTAAAAGTTTTGCTGAGCTAAGTTAAGTGATGAATTAGGTTAAATCCATTGACTATCTAGACCATTTCCAAATACAATAAAATAGTGATGTGTTAATTACCAAACATAGTTTACCTACTTTTGGCTTCTTAGTACAAAGGAACTAAAGATTTTTGGGTTTTTTTAGTAGACATATCTTGCAACCCACTGGAAAATTTACTATGAGGAAGCATGTATTTCTAGACATTATGAAATGTGTTCATATATTTACCCATAAAAAGAATGCTGGCATAACAGATTGTTCACAATTGTTTACTTCTTGATTTTCACTAGAAATTCAAATTTTAAGGGGTAAAAATGTTACTGTATGTAACTGAAGCTACTAGAAATAATAAGGGAAACAATTTTGTGGAAGAAAGGTAGGATGTGTGTTTTGGCTGAGAAATCATCAGGTATAGATATGTGTTTTTCTTAGGGAGAAAATAAATAAGTGAATTTGTCCTGGTTGTTTCAGAATGGAAGAGAGGAAAAGAGAGAGTTTTACCTTGTGTAGTCAGTTGGCTAAAATTGTTTCTTAAAAAAGTTTTTTCTTAAAAGTTTTTTTTTTTCTTAAAATAAGCTTTGATATCAATAATGTACATATGCTTGACTAAAATTAAAACTTAATTTCCTATCCTGCTGAAAGGATAAAGTTTTCCTGGCCCATTGGTCTGCTCTTGATAATAAGAGATTGTTGAAAGGTGTTGTTTTTTTGTTTGTTTGTTTGTTTATTTGTTTTACTTTTTAAGTAATCTGCCTTGAAAACAAAGATTCTGTGTTTTACAAAATGGTTTCCTGTGTTGCTTGTTGTCTTTGTCAGGTCATGATTACTTAAGAAAGGAAGTCTTATCTATTAAAAGAACTAAAGTTTTGTTTTGTTTATAACAATTTAACTTGCTGTATCTACCTGCAAAAAATCTTTAATTAGCACTCTGATGAAACGGATAACTAAGTATGTTTCACAGTGACCTATGATCCTATTTGACCAGTGTTTTTAAATCTTTTGATATTTTTGACAAACTTCCCCAAAATCAAATTCTAAATGAAGATTTTTTTGCATTGGAAGTAACCTTGGGGTTTTGTAGAGTCCCTGGAAAGTTGCAAATGATTTTTTCTGTCTCCTTGTAAAAAGAGAGAAGTTAAACTAATTAGGTTTATATGATTTGTTAAATTACATGGGAAACATTATCAAATGAGAAGTGATGCTAAATCTTTTTAGCTATATTTTTATGGATGTATGTTATTAATTTAAGTGTTCTGGAAATTATATGATATTCCTAGAAATCTGATACTTGTATAATGTTATCAGTCATAATTCTAGTTCATATCTTAAAATGTTGTATGTCACAGACATTTCTTTAAATTTTTTTAATGTTTATTTATTTTCGAAAGAGAGACAGAGTGCAAGTGGGGGAGGGCCAGCAAGAGGGGGAGAAACCTAATCTGAAGCAGGCTCCAGGCTCTGAGCTGTTAGCAGAGAACCCGGTGCGGGGCTCAAAGTCAGGAACCACAAGATCATGACCTGAGCTGAAGTCAGACACTTAACCAACTGAGACACCCAGGTATCCCAGAAATAACCAAATTTCTTTGCCAATTGCATTATAATGAGCTGTCACCAGGTCTTTAACCATGGCCATTTTAAAGTCTTTTATCATTTACAGTTATTGTTTACTCTGAGGCTTTTGCAATAATGCTCCATCTTCAAGGAAATTCATAGAAAGGATTTTGACAATTACATGTGTCCAATAACCTTAAGATTATGAGAGTGACTGGGTAAGAATTTGAAGAACTAATGGAAAAACTGGATTCAAGCAGAACAACTATTAACTACACAGGACTGAATGAACATAATTTTTTCATGACTTTTTCTTTGTAACAATGCTGGTTCCTTAATCTTGCTCTCCTACCACCCCCCACCACCACCACCCCCTTGCCCCAGTTTTAAAGAAACCTTTTCTCTTAAGTGAACTATGACTTCAAGCAATTTGATAAAGTATACCTTGGTAAACAAAGATAAGATTACTTTTCCTCCCTACCCAATCCCTCCAGAATTCAGAAACTCTTGAGTATTCTTTTCATGGTAATACAGTTAGTTACTTGCATAAGTTCAATAAGAATCTGTTCTCCTTGTAACAAAACACCATTAGAAACACTGGTTATATTGCCAAGGCTTTGACTGGAGTGTCATGTTTGAAGAGACACGCATAGACTCAGATATGACCAGACAGCTTTAAAGACCTAAGGTTGACTTTATGGAGCCAATAAAGCCCCTTGGAAAAAGTGACCCGGTCTGGTACCTTGCTTACAGGAGTCCCAGCAGCTTTACTAGACGAGTAGGGAAGGTCACTTCCTGGCAGGTCCAGGAACCTCAGGATATTTGGGAGACCTTGAGAAGAGAGAAATTCACCCAAGCTGTAGACATTGATAGTAAAATCTGATGGAGAGGCCTTGGTTTGGCTTCTTTGCCTCAAGAGATTTTAAGAGTTTAATCTGAGATCCCTTATGTAAAGTTCCAGCAGAAAAGGCTTAAAAACAGCTTATATGATCAATTGCTATTCTTCTTGCATTTATGTAGATAATCAGGCCAAGTTTACTGCAAACAAATTAGTCTTACTATGGTCATTTTTGTAAAAAATGAGGGTGACTGCAGAGAGAAAAATTATGTTTGCACCTCTGTAGGTATTACATTCTAATCCTGGTAATTGTCTTTAAGGTTTTGTTATATACCTACAAACTGGACTGGATCCTGAATTTTTCTGGCTTTCCTTAAATAACAAGCTATGACTCTCCAAACTGACTTTTTGAATTTTCTCCCATTTTTCTGAATTGGAATCACTTGAAACAAAGACTGCCCTCAAATCTCCTTGGAAGGGGCTATATTAGGTCTTCCTTTCTATCCAGATGGCAGTCAAACTTCAGAGACTTGAACTTTGGGACGACATCTCTGAATTAAAGTGTCCCTTCAGGGGCACCTGGGTGGTGCAGTCAGTTAAGCATCTGACTGGCTCAGGTCATGATCTTGAGGTTCATGAGTTTGAGCCCTAAGTCAGGCTCTGTGCTGACAGCTCAGACCCTGGAGCCTGCTTCGGATTCTGTGTCTCCCTCTCTCTCTGCCCCTCCTCCCCCCTCTCTCTCTTGTCTCTCTCTCTCTCAAAAATAAGTAAACATTTAAAAAAATTAAAATGAAATGAAATAAAAAGTGTCCATTCAGACTCTAGGAACACCACTCCAGCTGGAGACTTCAAAATAAAAATGACCAGGAAAAGGGGAGCCTGGGTGGCCCAGTCAGTTAAGCGTCCGACTTCAGCTCAGGTCATAATCTCACGGTTCAGGTTCATGAGTTCCAGCCCTGCTTCAGGATCTGGGCTGACAGCTCAGAGTCTGGAGCCTGCTTCCAATTCTGTGTGTGTCTCTCTCTCCGCCCCTCCCCCGCTCATGCTTTGCCTCTCTCTCTCTCAAAAATAAATAAATATTAAAAAAATTAAATTAAAGGGGCGCCTGGGTGGCTCAGTCGGTTGAACGTCCGACTTCATCTCTTGTCATGATCTCACAGTCCGTGAGATCAAGCCCCGCGTCAGGCTCTGTGCTGACAGCTCGGAGCCTGGAGCCTGCTTTGGATTCTGTGTCTCCCTGTCTCCCTCTTGCTCTTCCCCTAACCCACTCGTGCTCTGTCTCTCTCTGTCTCAAAAATAAATTAAAAAAAAGAAAAGAAAAAACATTAAAAAAAAATAAGTTAAAAAAAAAAAAATGACCAGGAAGAGACGTAGCTGACATCAAGGTAGATTGCTTCCTCACAAAACATGGGATCAAGAGGATCAAGAATGTTCCTTTCCATTCCTCTTTCCCTCTCCGACCGTCCTTTTCCTCATTCTTGCACCATGAAGGTCTTTGTGATTCTTTTGTCTCCTCTGTGTTCTGGTTTTGAAAGGTAATGCCATTGTTCCCATATCTCAGGTCACTGCAAAGGAGGTGGATAATCCAAGCTACAAACGACTATTGGATTTGTCATGATGTTGGTGATCCTGTAGTTTTGCCCATTACAAACTTTTCTCTGATTTCCAATGCCTCAGTTTCTCTGGAACAAACTCAGTCCTCTGTCATGTCAGACTCCCCAACCCTCAGGGTCCCTTTCCCTGTCTCTGATTAACAATCCCAAACCTGGGAACCTTGCATCCAGGCTCTGTATAAAGAAAGGGGTAACCAGAATAAAATCACCTGTGTAGTCTATAGACCCTGGCCTCTATGGCTGTCACTTTTCCAGTCCTGAGCCACAGACTAACCTGGAAATTACCAGAAGGCATCCATGATTCAAAATTAGCTTCCACTGGTAGATCACTGTTCTCTTGGCTGGGAGTAAGTGCAAATGAGGCTATGGTCAAGAACCTCTCCTTAACTCTTGGGGATATTGTAGAACTCTTGGGGATATTGTAGATATTGTTGCTAAAGCAATAGCTGTCCCACAAAAATCCTTAGACTCTCTGACCAAGGTTGTTCTTGATAATAGAATAGCCTTTGATTATCTTTCAGCTGAGCCAGGAGGTGTCTGTAGCAAATACCACCTGCTGCTCTCAGATTAACACTTCTGAGGAAGATGAAAAGGCTACATAAGATCACTGAATAAGCCACTTGGCTTAAAAAAGGGACTCCTTCTGGGGTTGCCTGGCTGGCTCAGTTGGTTAAGCGGCTGACTTCAGCTCAGGTCATGATCTCACGGTTTGTGAGTTTGAGCTTGGAGCCTGCTTTGGATTCTGTCTGCCTCTCATTCTGCCCCTCCCCTGCTCTCTCTCTCTCTCAAAAATAAACATTTTAAAAAACTAAAAAAAAAAAAAAAAAAAAAAAAGAAAGAAAGAAAGAAAGAGACTCCTTGAATGGAATCTTTCTTTAACTTAAGTGATTTTGATTGGTTTGAGTCTTGGGGGACCATGGCTCCAAAGCACACTCCAGATATTGGGAATTATCCTGCTTATAACAATCATAGTAGCCTTGCTGGTGTGCTATATTGTCTCAAAACCTTTAAATGCCTGTTCCCAGCCACTAGCCAACAAGCAAATGATCTCCCTAAGACTTGAACATCAGAAAAGGAACAAAGAGAATTACCAACTTAAACAATGTGAACCTGAGGTCATGACCAGTGAATACTACAGAGATCCAGCAGAAAGATGTCACAATGTGTAAACACCACACAGAAGACTGGCAAAAGTTTCGAGAACTTCAGAACATTGGCTAGCAGTGGCACCAATGCCTTAAATTTGGATCACATCTCTCAGGCAGAAAATCTTATCAAAAGGGGGGAATTGTTAAAAAAGACACAACAGGCCCCAAATGGAGTCACTTATGCTAAGCCCATATCACCGAGCTGAGACTTAATACCCAACTTAATTGCACTTTCAGCATCTCCCAGGAATGGAATCATAAATCAGTCACCCTGGAATCATTACCACTAGTGAGGTAATCTGTCTGATAGAGCCCTGCTGTCCCCTGAAGGAAGATGACCTAGCCATAACCAATCCACTTAAAAAATATATATATATTTATTTTTGAGAGAGACAGAGCATGAGCAAAGAAGGGGCAGAGAGAGAGAGGGAGACACAGAATCCAGAGCAGGCTCCAGACTCCAAGCTGTCAGCACAGAGTCCGACATGGGGCTCGAACTCACAAACTGTGAGACCATGACCTGAGCTGAAGTCAGCCGCTTAACCAACTGAGCCAGCCAGGCGCCCCATAATCCACCTTTGACTAGCTTGTGTTCCTGTTCCTCTCCCTTCTGCCTGTAACAGTCTTTCGTTTTGTACAACTCCACAGAGCTTTTACCTGCTGGGTGGGATACTGCCCAATTCATGAACTGGCAGTTCTGTGAGGTAGTTAAAATTTACTCAGCTGACTTTTGTTTTTTAATACCTCTCAAAAATGTGGATTTCAACCTAACAGGATTTAAGGTATTTTCCCTGCAGAGTAGTTACAATGGTTTTATTTTTAAAGAAAGAGTGAGGGGAATTGGGGGAGAAGGGGACACTATCTGTGGGAAGTAGCTCATTATGAGATAGTGAATCAGGATTTGGAGTCAGACAGACAGCAAACCTGGAGCTAAAACCTTCTGCCATAGCTTATGAGTATGTTCCAGCGATCCCACTTCTTTAAACCTCAGTTGTCTCATCCATAAAGTGGGGATAATACCACCAATTTTGTAAAGTTATTATGAAGACTAAATGGCAATGTCTGTAAAGAAACTTGCCAAGTTCCTGACACATGGAAGCCATTTAATAAAAATGTAAAGTTCCTTATTCTTGAAGGCATGATCCAAGATGTATGCCTTTTTTTTTTTTTTTAAGTTTATTTATTTTTGAGAGAGACAGAGAGAGAAAGCATAAGCAGGGGAGGGGCAGAGACAGGGGGGACAGAGGCTCTGAAGAGGCCTCTGTGCTGACAGCAGAGACCCCGCCATGGGGCTTGAACCCACGAACTGTGAGATCCCGACCTGAGCCAAAGTTGGCTGCTTAACTGACTGAGCCACCCAGGTGCCCCAAGTTGTATATCTTGAAATAGCCTTACTAATATGCTGCCTTTAGGATGAGCAGGGACAAAATAATTCCAGCGTTTTTTCCTGCTCCCTTCACAGCAAATTATGAGCAGTACAACATACGTGGGAAGTTCATTTCTTTTTCTGTTAAAGCATGGAACTGTCGGATGAGGTGAGAAAATACGTCATCTTCCATTCTGAATAAAAGTTAGCAAATAAAGTTGCAGGCAAACTGAGAAGTGGAATAGGGTAGCAAGTTTAGGAATGTGCATAAGAAGCTACATTGTAGTTCATAAAAATGGGTTTTACATTTGAGTTAATGGCCTTATTTCAAAGATAAAGGTTTTGGTGTTTATCTGTCTACTGGCTCCTGTGTTTCAAAGGCATCTGTACAGTAGATTAGGAAAGTTTAAGAGCAGATAACAGGATTAGAAATAGCTCAAAAGTCAACTCAGCATCCAGGTATCTCCCAGACATGTCTAACACTTCACAAAAGTAATAGATGACCTATGATGATGTGGACAAGAAGGATGGAACCCCTTCAGAAGGGACCATAATAAGCATGAACTTGTCAGCATTAAATGTAGGAAAAGGGAGTGGAAGGTAAAAGAGGCTTGATATTAAGGAAAAGAAAAAAAAAAGCCGTGATTAAAATATAACAAAATACCTAAAATTTCTCATTGTCCCTGTTCATCAATGACAGCATAAGTATACTTAGTTATTTATCCTTATACTAGAGGGTGTTTTAAAACCCATAAAACTATGGGTACAAGTAGTTCAGCGGTCAATCAGGCTCAGAAAAGCTGGTCACTGGTGTATAAGCGTTTCACCAGAAGTGTTTTCTGGAGGTAGCTACACTTCCCTTCCTTGACAGAGGAGTACATGCTACCTGAATCTCCAGAGATATTTGATTCTGTCTTCTTTGGCCTTAAATTCCAGAGGGACATGCTCTGAGGAGTATTTTCCACTAACCAAATAAAACAAACAAATTCTAACTATGTACCGGTATCTGGTCTTTGTTCCTTGGGTATCTGAATTGTCCACCTCTCTATTGCTCATTGCACTAGAGTCCTTGACTGGAAGGGGTCTAATAAGTCACCTAATCTTCTCTTTCATGATGGAGAAGCCATTACTACAACATCTCCCAAGGAGATACCCTGCCCTCTACAAATGGTAGCCCATTCCTTTCCCTCTCGTTTTTAGAAAATTCATCCTTATGATTGTATCACAACCTTTCCCTGAAATTTTTCCCATTAGTTATGGTTATTTCCTCTGGAATGTCTCAAGTGCACCTCCATTTTTCTCTACACATTAGCCTTATAGGTCTTGTGAAACACACAAAAATAAACAAATACATATAGAAAACAATCATATCTTAAATTTCTTCCTCTCAAAAGTTAACATCTAGGATCCTTTCAAGCACTTCTGTCTCAGGATAGCACTTATTATCCTCCTAATCCCTTCCCCACTGATGTCCAGGAACCCCATCCCATGAACCAATTCCACAAACCTATATTCAGTGCCTTCCATCCAACAGGCACTTTGCTAGTCATCCAGAAAATACTGGGTATCAAACAGTCTTCCTAATACATCCAAAATTGGGGCTCCTGGGTGGCTAAGCTGGTTGAGCAACTGACTCTTTGGCTCAGGTCGTGATCTCACGGTTCATGGGATCGAACCCCACATCAGGCTTTGTGCAGACAGCGTGGAGTCTGCTTGGGATTCTCTCTCTCCCTCTCTCTCTCTCTGCCCCTCCCCTGTGCACGCTCTCTCTCTCTCTCTCTCTCTCAAATAATAAATACATTTTACAAAATACATGCAAAATTACTACTGGGATAAGTACAACAAAGGAGAGTTACACATGCCTCCAAGGTAGGAAAAATAAGAAAAGCCTTCCCTAAGGGCCTTAAGATTGAATTAAGTTCTGAAGGAAGAGTAGATATTAACTAAGGGAGGATAGTGAGGGGACAATTAGAACAAAGACCCTGGCTGGCAAGTGGCAGGGGAACAGGAAGAAATAGAAGAGGGGCACTGTAGCTGGGGTGCAGAGAGCAAAAGGAGGCAAGGTATGTGTACAGCAGGAGAGAGGATCAAGGCCAGACCACGCAAGGCCTTCCATGTTGAGCAACTTTGTCTTTATTGTACAAATGAGTAGAAGCCAATGAAAGAACATAAGCATGGGTCTGGGGAGTTTCCTGTCAGGTTTGTGTCTCCTGTAGTGTGAAGAACTGATTGGACGGGCCAGCAGTGGATAGAGGAAGACCAACGAGAAAGCTACTACAGTATTTCAGACAAGAGGTGATGAGGGCCTCTGGGCTAAGGTGCTGAGAGAGAGAAGATGACAGATTGATTGAAGGAATATTTAGGGATAGAATTGAAAGGATTTGGCAATACATTAGATATTGACTAAGGGAGCGGAAAATGCCCAAGAGGACTCTTAGGTCTCTGCCTGCATGGGTAGTGATGGTGCCATTCTCTCAGATAGAGAAGACTGGGTTGGGGGAGAGGAAGCACAAGAGCGTGAGTGCTGACTAGGAAGTCATTCATCTTCATGCAAGCTACAGTTACAATTCTCAGGCATCTTACAGGTTATGGAGTGCCACAGACTGGGGGTTTGTGTCCCCTCACCTAACATTCACATGCTGAATCCCTACCCTCCGATGTGGTGATGGTACTCGGAAGGGGCCTTTGGGAGGTGATTAGGTCATGAGGATGGAGCCTTCATGAATGGGATTCCTGCCTTTAAAAATGAGACTCTGCAGGGGCGCCTGGGTGGCTCAGTCGGTTGAGCGTCTGACTTCGGCTCAGGTCACGATCTCGCGGTTGGTGAGTTCAAGCCCCACGTTGGGCTCTGTGCTGACAGCTCAGAGCCTGGAGCCTGCTTCAGGTTCTTTGTCTCCCTCTCTCTCTGCCCCTCCCCTGCTCATGCTCTCTCTCTCTCTCTCTCTCTCAAAAATAAACATTAAAAAATTAAAAAAAAAAAATGAGACCCTGCAGAGTTAGTTCCCTTGTCTCTCTCTGCCATGTAGGGATACATCTGAGAAGTCAACAAGCAGTCTGCAACCAGGAAGTGGGGTCTCACCACACATCGAATCCACCAGCCCCTCTATCTTGGAATTTCAGCCTCCAAAACGGTGAGAAAAAAATGTCTGTGTTTTATAAACCACCCAGTCTGATATTTTGTTATAGCAGTCTGAATGAACAAAGACATGGAGAAAACCACTGGAGGCTTTTTTGGGTAAATAAATAGCTCTTTTCTTTTTTCTGTGTAATTTCTCCCTTCAGATAGAGGACACTGTTATTGTTACCATGACAAAACAATTCAGCTTTTTTTTTTTTTTTTTTTAATGTTTATTTATTTATTTTGAGAGAGAGAGAGAAAGAGAGCAAGTGCAGGAGGGGCAGAGATAGACGGAAAGAGAGAATCCCAAGCAGGCTCCACACTGCTGGCACAGAGCCCAATGTGGGGCTTGAACCCACAAACCGTGAGGTCATGACCTGAGCTGAAATCAAGGGTTGGATGCTTAACCAATTGAGCCACCCAGGTGCCCCAAAACAGTTCAACTTCAAATGTCATATTTAATAGTCAGAAATATTAAGGTTCAGCTTCATATTATTATAGCCATTTAACTGCCAATGTTACCTGTATATAATCACACAAATTCCTCCACAAAAGTAGAGTGTAATCTCTGTCCTCTATCTTACATTTTACCCAGATAATCTTTTCCTCTTGGTTCTGGAGGATTAAAGCTTTTTTCCTACTCAAGCCCAAGGACAAGGGGCAAATGCATTTAATTTCCCCCCTGAGATGTCATTTGTACTATCAATAGTATTTAATGACTTTTTTAAAGAGGCTTTAAAAAATGGGTGACTTTTTTATACTCTCAAAATATAACCAACTCGTGGCGCCTGGATGGCTCAGTTGGTTAAGTGTCCAACTTCGGCTCAGATCATGATCTCACGTCTCGTGGGTTCGAGCCCCACATCAGGCTCTGGTGCTGACAGTTCAGAGCCTGGAACCTGCTTCAGATTCTCTCTCTCTCTCTCTCTCTCTCTCTCTCTCTCTCTCTCTCTCCCCCCCCTTCCCCCACTCACACTCTGTCTCTCTCTCTCTCTCCCTCAAAAATAAAAAAATAAACATTAAAAATTTTTTAAAAATATAACTAACTCACTTTAAGGAGCTAAAACCTCTTAACGTTCTTAAACCAAGCTGTGGTGAAACTTATATCATTTCACCTACGGCCTGCATCAGCCACTCAAAACCCTTATGTGACTTTTCAAATCTTAACATAGATTTTTGAGAGAGTATGAGGGGGGTCCTTAATTTTTGTATTGTTATTCAGAGCAGGTATAAGAGCCAAAATGAAGAACAAAGTTTTTAATGTTCAAATTAAATCCAAATATTTATTTAAAAACCCAACTTTGAGGTTAACATTCATTAAGGAGCCCAGCAAGAAATAAAAACCCAGTGACCCTGTTTGAACTAGAAACGTTTTCTTAAGCCATTGAAGAGAAACTTTAGAACAACCTCCAAAAACTTTTTTGGTTCTAATCCTTAATTAAAATACAGCTACAGTACATGCCCCCTGGTCCTCAAAGACCACTTTCCTCATTTTAAGCAGATTAATCAGAGCAGATCTTGAGCCAGATATACCCACTGTGACTGCACTGTGTGGTTTTTGCCTCATATTATAAACATTTGAATCAGCTCTTTCTACTCATTGAGACTGGAAGCATAATAGAGGGGCCATGTAGGTCATTTTTACATTTTGATCACTTATAAATATGTTCCACATACTATACGTGAGAAAGGTTGCTAAATAATCGAAGGGATTAAGGAATCCTGTAAAACACGATGACCAAGCAGAGCTCTGTCAGCTCTGCATTCAGTCTCGTCCAGGTCAATATCTGATGTCTGTATTTATATGAGGATATCAATAATAGCATGATTATATTTTCAGATAAGAATATAGAAGGATGGTAAAAAAATTGGGTGGATTAATTTTGTTGGAAGATGATATTATACTGGTTCAAGGGTCTAATTCCAATAAATACATATGTAATGTCAATATAATATCATATATATATATATATATATATACACTATACACACACACACACACACACACACACACGTACACATTATATACAATATGGTTTTTATACATGTCTCTGGCCCCAAAGACTGATCTCCTTATTTTAAGCAGATACACTGTTAAATAAGACATGTCAGGTCAGCGCATAGATGATATTTCTTATTTGGAAAGAAATCTTTCCTTTTTTTTTTAAATTTTTTTAACGTTTATTTATTTTTGAGACAGAGAGAGACAGAGCATGAACGGGGGAGGGTCAGAGAGAGAGAGAGGGAGCCACAGAATCTGAAACAGGCTCCAGGTTCTGAGCTGTCAGCACAGAGCCCGATGCAGGGCTTGAACTCACGAATCGCGAGATCATGACCTGAGCCAAAGTTGGACGCTTAACCGACTGACCCACCCAGGTGCTCCTGGAAAGAAATCTTTCTATTGAAGAGAGCAAAGCGCCATCAGCACAGATCATCACAAAATCTTGGCTATTAATTAACCATCCTGTATTTTCCGACCCCTCATCTGTGGAACACATAGAAGAAGAAATTCAAGTTGGCAAGGCTGCTGCAGGGCAGTATAAATTGATGAACAAAAGCTCAAACTAGTAGACCCTTCTTTGTCTTAGTCTTTCATCAGGGGGGTTTATTTATTATTGACAAATTGACCTTCAGGCATTACCTGCCCTACGGACTCAGCCTATAGAATCCTTATCTCTTTGCTTGGTAGTCATATTGTCCTTTTTCTACATCTCTGCTAAGACTCACAACACACACTGGAAAGAGCACTGAACTGGGAGACAAACAGGCCAAATTCTAATCCCAGCACTGATTCAAATGAGCTGTGCGACCTTGGGCAAACTTCTTAACCTCTAGTTCCACATTCATAAAATAAATTGCATAGTTTTCCCTAGGTCTCACCACTCTTTGTTTACTAAAAATAACTGTATTTTCACCATCTCTTGCCTCACCTGCATAATAGCATCCTTAGCCTCTGTATTCCCCAACCTCCATGTTTACTCATTCAGTTATATGAATTTATCACCTACTATGTACTTTACTTATGTTTGGCACTGGGGCTAAGATGGCCAGTGAAAACAGTCATGTTGCCTGCACTGGGGTGAAAAAGATTTTTACTTAATGAAGAAAATTCTGACTGCTATAAGGAACTTGTAGGGTAACAAGAGTGAATGTAGGGACACAAATTCAAGTGCTATTGCAATGGTCCAAGCTAGAGAAGAGGATGTAGCAGGGTCGCTAGGTGAAGATGTAGGATTCAGTAACTATTTTAGAAGTAGAATTGACTAGTCTTATTAAGAAGATTGCAAAGGAGGAGGAGGTGAGGGAGAGAAAGGGAGGTATCAAGGTGACTCACATGTTTCTGGTTTGAGCTTTTGTGCTGATTGATGGACCTTGGGAGTGACAGGTTTGAGGACAGAGCTTGTGAGTTCTCTCCTTCAGTCTGCAACATCCACATTCATTCAGATAGAGATGTCAAATTGGCAATTGTGTATACAAGACTGAAGTGCACTGGGGATAAATATTTGGGAGTTGTCAGCAAATAGGTGGTGTTTGAAGCCATGGGAATGGAGGAGCTCACCAATGGAGAGAGAGTAGACTGTCCCATATAAGCTCACAAACTCTCTTCTCTTACCATTTGGTGCTGGCATCCGTGAATAACGTCTCTATCAGTGGTGCTAACCTTTAAGGGCAGCATTCCCTGGGGGTTCATAGGGCCCTCAATCCTCTGTAGGATTCACTGGGCTAAAGCCAAGTCTACAGTCTACCCAGAAGTGAAGCAAATTCTCCCTTCCTCATTCAGTGTCCCACTTGGTCACCTGAATCACGTAGCAGGCTGCTGGGTCTCTAGTACTCAAGAGATCATTGCCTGTAAGCCCTGTTCATTTCTCACAAACTCAGACATCTACATCTGAGCCAGACCCTGGCCGGTCCCATGAAACCAAATACCCTCATGAATGTGCTCAGCCCACCTGCCCAAACTCATCTGAGAGCTCACTTAGGCTCAGACTGTGTCCCTGCAATGACCACCACCACCACCACCACACCATTTGAAGAATACTGTTCAAAAATGTTTCATTGTCTAATTTTCCCAACCTTCTGCATGCTCATCTAATTAATGACCTTAATCTCCTACTTAGGGACTTGGCTTTGTGAAATGCCAGCTATAATAGAGTTCAGGAATGCAAAGGATGGGATACTTGTTCTCAGTTTGGTAAATAACCTGCCCACCCACTGATTGGTCCAGCACTGTAGGAATAATAACAAAAACTACCAAACAAACAAACCCTTAGGTCAAACCTTCATGTTTGTATGACACTGAGTGCAAAGTCCTGAGGAGAAGCTTTAAACAAGAAAGCATCTGTGGACAAGGCAAGATCCCCATGACCGGGATCTATGGGGACCCTCCAGACCCCATCAAGACATGGGTAGAGGCAAGAAAGGAGGTGTGCTCCACAGGCAACTGCCTGTGTCGTGAGTCACCCCTACACCAGCCTGTGTCAGGCTCCAAGGTAGGTCTGAGAGAACAAAGAACAGGAAATCGCCCAGTGTCATATGTGTATGGGTGATGTATATACACATGTAAGCAATGGCTTACTACATACAATATAGTAAGGGACCTTATTAGACACAGACAGAATATCTTAGAAAAGGATGGGCTGTGCTTCCCTCTTCCCAGCAGAGTTGGAGAAAGGTTTTTTACGGAGCCATTTAACCTGAGTCTTGAAGGGTATATAGGCGATCTCCAGGTGGGCAAGTTGTAAGTTAAGAACAGAATTCTAGGTTACAGAGAGGAGTGTATTGGAAGGCACAGAAGTGAAGAAACAGATGGTGCGCCTGAGACAATATTCTCCCATGTGTGTGAACACAACATGGATGGGACGCAATGGTGCTAGATGGCATAAGAGAAGATTTTAGGTAGCCTGCAGACACTACATTAAATGTAGGTTTCAGGCTCAGAGGTTTCAAAGGTAACAGTATCTGGCTAGAACTTAGCATTATTCTGTTTTTATTCTATTTATTTTTCTCTTACGTATATGGTAAATGGCAGTGGTTTTCCACTTACGGTAGTTATATAAAATTTTCTTTCTAAACAAACAAGTTAAAAAGTAAGTAATTTGCTTGGCAACCGTGGTGCTGTGTGGTTCAAGATTCTGCCTGGGACAGGTGTCATGGCCTGTGCTTGCTCATCCCTGGCACAGCCACTGCACACATCCACTGGTTCACTAACAAGGGCCAGGAAAAAAGGGTTGCCTGTTATTCACATGAGTGGAGTTTTATGGAAAGAGATAGGTGCGTCTCTGGAGTTATGTGTTACTATGTGTCAAAGTGTTTGGAGAATATCAACTAAGGAAGCCTTTTCCTGATGGATGAAAAATAACTCGGGGGGCGCCTGGGTGGCTCAGTCGGTTAAACGTCCGACTTCGGCTCAGGTCATGATCTCGCGGTCCGTGAGTTCGAGCCCCGCGTCGGGCTCTGTGCTGACAGCTCAGAGCCTGGAGCCTGTTTCAAATTCTGTGTCTCCCTCTCTCTGACCCTCCCCCATTCATGCTCTGTCTCTCTCTGTCTCAAAAATAAATAAACATTAAAAAAAATTAAAAAAAAAAGAAAAATAACTCGGTTATGCTCACCTACCCGTTCTAGAAGGTTATGCAGTATATTAATGTAGTGCATAATAAAAACAACAAAAAAGTTAAAAAAAAAAAGTAAGTGATTTAAATACAAATTTAGAAAAATATTAAGAAGTTAATCACACCAGGGGCTCCTGGGTGGCTCAGTCAGTTAAACATCCAACTTTGGCTCAGGTCATGAACTCACAGTTGGTGGGTTCGAGCCCTATGTCAGGCTCTATGCTGACAGCTCAAAGCCTGGAGCCTGCTTCAGATTCTGTGGCTCCCTCTCTCTCTCTGCCCCTCCCCTGGTCATGCTCTGTCTCTCTGTCTCAAAAACAAATAAACATTAAAAAAAATTTTTTTTTGAAAAGAAATTAATCACACCAAACTTAGGGTAAGAATTATGACATGAACATCTGAAGCGTTAGAAATACTCTCTAGGAGAAAGGTTAGCAGTTTGCTATGTTGCTATCACTGTGTTGGTATAGATCATTCGGAGATCAAGCATGGTAATATGGGTCATTTTTTTTTCTTTTTTAAGTAGATTCTACTACCAACGTAGGGTTGGAACTCATGACCTCCAGGTGAAGAGTTGCATACTCTACCGACTGAGCCAGCCAGCCACCCCCAAATGGGTCAAGTTTAAAGCTAGGCAAACAGGAATTCCAATCTCCCTTCAATACTTTTTGGCTGGGTGGCCTTGGACAAGGATTCAGGTCTTTGTCTCTCTTCCCTCACCTTTATAATGAGAGTCTGTATTACAGGACTGTAAGCATTAGAGAGACAACAAATATGAGGTCCTAAAATTATAAACGTTATTAATCTTCTTTATAACTTTCCAACAAGCTTTTCAAGGTTAGCCATCATTGGCTCTGACCTAATTTCTCTAATTCTGTGAGACTGTCTGTCTGCAGAGCTATTAATTGGTTTCCGAAAAGAAATGAATGTATTATTTGTTTTTATTTCTCCATCAATTTGTATAGAAAGTTAAAAACTCAGCACAATGTTCCCAGTCGTTCTCAGGTCATCCCCAATGGTTGTCAGCTGGGGAGAGGACCACCCACCCAGTGCAAGTCCAAGAATCCACGATACATTCTCATGTTCTTTGGAATGCATTTGGTAACAATTTTTAAGCAAACAAAACGATAAACTGCACAATCACTATAGACATATCTCTGAAAACTTATAGCACTGAGAAAAGGGGGAAAAATCACTTAATCCACATTCCGCAGTTCCAACCCTACCCTTTCAGCCACTCCCCGCTCTCCACTGTAAAGAGGCCTGAGGAGGCCTGCAGAGATGGACTTAGTGAGTGTGGCAGACAACATCTCACAGCACCACCACCGGGGTCTCTGGCTTTCCTCTTCAAAAGCAAGCAAGTGCTGAGACTGGAAAGAGATTCTTTCGTAATCAGGACACCTTGCCTGAGTAGGAGCTAAATTGGACCAGCCCAGCCCCCTTCTTCAGCACAATCTGAAGTTCCAGCTCTTGTAAAATCATTAAAGCACAGCACAAAAGCAGTTTCCTCTGGAACAGTAGTAATGATTTTCATCTTCCAAATTAAGCATGGACTTTTTGGGAAACCTATCATTAGAGGATTTTCTGTCTGCTGACCTTTGCTTTCACTTCCTGGAAGTATTTCATGAAGTAGGTCACCTCATTCAGATACAGAACACCATGGTTATCTCCCATATAGTTTGCAATATGAGTTACAAGCATGATGTGCAAGCAGTTTATGATTCTTTGGGTCTTCTATGTGGCTGTACATTTGTCCTTCACCATGGTCATATTTTTTTCTAAATGAGCCACTAGATTTCAATAGATCAGATACAGCTATTTCTTCTTACAGTTTGGTACAAGTCAGAAACGCAGTTTTTAGAAATGCCTTTTCATAGATGATTGTAAGGGATAGAATGAAACAAATCTCAACATAATAGAATGAATGCATGATGTTAAACAAGAAGTGATCCAATATTTTAACCAATTTGTTAATGTTTATACTCCCACATGCTAGAGTCTACTACTAAAAACCCTAACTTTTGATTGGCTAAAAAGACTGAAAACTGCAGTGCTGTATACCCTTGCCCTCCACGGAAAAAAAGTGTCTAGTTACTTCTGAATGATTGTCATCGCTCATTAGTGATCTATTTGAAGCTATTATATTTACAGTGCACACAATGTTTTTTGTTTTGCAAATCCTGGTGATACTAACATAGCCATAAATACATGGCCATACAGACAAGAAGACAAGTGTATTTCTAGGGCCTAATACTTTTATTTGTCAAGATATGGATAGTTTAAAATTTATATTTGAGGGCCTGGAAAATTATCAAGGAGACTACAGTTTAACTCTAACTGGGTAGTTTGGTCTAGCTATTCAGAAGAAGGAGAAGCACATAGTTTTATTACAGAGCTTGAGCTTAATGTCAGGATCCAAATGTTCCAAGTTCAAATAAATCTTCACAAGCCTGCTTGCTTCTCGGATTGCTAAATCCGAATAGCCGCAAGCAGGAGCCTATAAACATATAAACTAGCAGAAACAAAATCACGAAGGCACATAGTAAAAAGCAACACCCAAAAGCAAACATCCGTTAACCTTAAAGATAATATAAACAAGATGATACCTGTTCTTCAGCTTTTTGGTTTCTCAGCATCGATAAATATTTCCTAATTGCATGGAGAGGATATTTTTTGAAGTAAGAGAATCTAGACTGAGGCAACAGATTATCCATGGTGAGGAAAGTAAGAAGGTTCTCGTCTGCCCCACCCTGTCAGCAACCATATGAAGTCTAGAAGCTTCACAATTCCTCAGATGCCTAAAGATTTGCTTGTAGCTCAGTCACTTTCCTGCAAACAAAGCAAATGTTCTTCTCCTTGCTGCTTCCTCTTTTGGGTGGGTTCCTGGTGAAACCAGACAGCCAAGTCTGAGTACCGACCATCTAAAAGCATCCAGAAATACAATGCCCAAAGGGCAGCAGGAGCCAGGAGGAATGTAGGGGCTGGTCCACAGAATGCAAATTGCTTAGTGGTAGTGATGCGATCGCCCTATTTCTAGCAACAGCGTTCTGTTGCAAGCTATGTTAATATTAGCTAGCTGGTGACTTTCCACACCCACAGACTCTCGTGAGGCTTAATCTTAATTCTTCTGACAGCTTTTCTGGCTCTTAAAGAGGACATGACATGTGGTTTTTTCTGTTTCCTTCTAGATTTTTTATCAGCATGAGCACACATAGGGACATCCCTTGGCTGCGTCTCAGCTCAAAAGTGTTGATTCATTCAGTCTCAAGAAGCTTTGTTTTAGGGGACTTCTAAAAAAAATTAACAATTTACTTCACTCTTCACTGTTATCGAGGAGTTCAGTGGCAGCACTTAAAAGGTTTGGTTTACGCTGTCATGCATTATGCAACACGCCCGGTAACCAGATACTTTACGTTAATTGAACAATAGCTGGGAACAGATTCTGTTCTGAGTTAAAAGGCTTCTCTCCTTGAATCCTTATCTCAAATCCACAGGCCAAATCCAGGAACATTAAATTTCCCCAGGCTTTATTCCGAATGTAAGGGAGAAAAAATGTTATACATTTACTTTCTAAGTATTTTAAAAAAGGATTCATGCTTTAAAAAGAGAACAGGGTAAGAGGACTGTGGTCTTAGAGGACATGAAATCATGAAATTTGAAACTTCAATATTTTCTTAATAGTCTATAGAAGCCACGGGGTTTCTGAACAAAGTTTCCAAGTAGGCCTTACTGTTTTATTATCCTTGTTAACACTGTAGTAGCTGGTTCGTCGGGTGGAAACATTTGGCCACCTGGGTGAGGGGCTGTTGTGTAGAGTCTAGGCCAGACATCAACCCAAAATCATAAGGCCTCGAGATTTGCTTTCAAGTGGAAAGAGAAAGAACTTGTCTCTTCCCCTTCAGAGACTGCACTGTTGGGGAGGAAGGGTAAGCAGAGCTGGGGACCCACGTTGCCTCCCTAGCTGTCCCCCTGGACATCCGCCCTGACACTCCTGGCTGGGCCACTTGCCTTCAGGGAACACACTTTATGGGCCTAATGTGGGTCGTGCTGCCACAGCCCAGACCATCTGTCAAGCTGGCCTTGGGCCCACTCACAAGGTGATCTTCCAGTCTCACCAGGGCCAGGCTGGCAATTCCAAGAAGTCGTTTATATAATGCTACTGGGGCTGGCTCCCAGGAGGAGGAGGCCCTGCCCTCCTGTCCGCTCTTTAGGTGCACACTGGCTGGCTCTTGAGTCTCCTCTGTATGCTGGAGACAGCCAGTGGACTCTAATGAGGGCCAGAGCCAAGCCCTGTGCTGTGAACCACCAGAATGCTAAGGGCAGTGTTGTGCACTCCCAGGCAGCTCACAGCCCAGAAAAACAAGAAGCGTGGAAACCTAGACACCCTGGCCCTGGAAAGAGGGGAGGCCCCTGGAGGCTTTGGGAGGAGGAAAGGTGTCATTTATACACACCCTCGAGGAACCCACAAGCTGCCCTCTTCCCTTCCTTTTTTAAAATATCTAAACCTTCAGAGATGCCTCTTCTTATGGAAACAAGCTGGCAGTCTGCCAAACACCCACAGCACGGCTGTGATCAAAGCCTTTTCCCAACGGATGAACACAAAGCAGACTTCATTTCAAATGGTTGTTTCATGCTCACCTTCTCCTGGTTTGAGGAGGTCAGTGAAAAGAGATGGGGAAGGGCTGGGTCTGGGGAGAGAAAAGAAAACCCAGACAGAAAACTGTCCTGGCTAGATTTAGCATAAAAAGAGAAGCCGGTGGAACAAACACAACTAAAATCCCCTTAGGCGTTTAGTCGACAACAAAAAGCAAATCGTATCTAACATTTATTGGGCCTTTCAGCCAGACACTGTGCTAAATTCTTTTCGTGCATTATCTCATGTAACCCTACAGCACCCTATGGGGAAACTGAGGCTCAGAGAGGGTAAACAACTTGCCAAGGTCACACAGCGACAAAGCAGGGGAGAAGGGACTCCAACCAGGTAGGCTGACACACCAGAATCCCCAGAGGTTCCGTTCCCAGTCAGTACACTGCACAGTCTCTTAGCCCACATCCCGAAATGGATTCCTAAGAACCTCTTTACAGATGAATCTAACAAAGGAAAGGCATGGGGTTGCATTGTTAAAGAGAAAGACAAACTTAGACTGTTAAGAATTTGCAGACTAAGATATTAGACTAGAGATCAAGTGCATTTTCGTGCAAAATCATATAACTTCCTATCCTGGATTCTGCATAAATAAGGCTAATACTCATTATTTATCACATAAAAGTTCCTTTCTGAAATGATTCTGGTGATCTTGAAAAGAAGTTGTACTATGGATTCAGATTTTCTGCTTCACAAACTTTGAAAACTACCATATTCTCAGTTTCTGTTTGAAATAGATTGCAATGGTTAATTCCACTCCATATTTATTACAAACATAATGGGAAAGAGTCACGGTCCCGTTGTATTCACAGTATGGACATCTCTGCCATCTCAGCCTGGAGGAGTGATGGTTTGATTGCCACTGTGACTCAGTTGCCTCGGTAAATGGCAATGGACCAGAGATTGGGTGGCTACAGTATATACCTGCAAAGACCGAAATAGCCCGGTGGAGCCACCCAGTGGTAAGGGGTTTATTCCACCGCCCTGCAAAATAGCACAATAAGGAGTGGGGTGATTACCTGTTATTTGAACAGTTCATTCCCACCCCTTGTCCTAGCACAATAACCAACAAGGGCGCCTGGGTGGCTCAGTCAGTTGAGCGTCCAACTTCAGCTCAGGTCATGATCTCACAGTTCATAGGTTGGAGCCCTGCGTCGGGGCTCTGTGCTGACAGCTCAGGGCTTGGAGCCTGCTTGGGTTTCTGTGTCTCCCTCTCTCTGCCCCTCCCCTGCTCACGCTCTGTTTGTCTCTCTCAAAAATAAATAAACGTTAAAAAAAAAGAACAGTAACCAACACAAAGCACAAACCCAGGAAAGCACTAGATCCAGGCCTCAATCCACTGTGAAAGTGATGCGTCTTTGGAGTGGTGGGGGTCCGGAGCTGACGGCCAAGAAAGAATTCTTGAGACATCCTTGGTGCAAAAAAAGTGATTTTATTCAAGCACAGGGGCAGGACCGGTGGGCAGAAAGAGCTGCACGGGGGGTTGTGCAGAGTGACTGGCTATATACTATGGAGCTGGGGGAAGTAAAGGCAAAGGACCTTCCAGAAGGACTTTGATATGCTAAGAAGGACTCCTAAGATACCTGAGGCCTTGCTATTGTCAAGCTAAGGTTGTTTTTCCTTTAGTAAGGTATTAACATTGGGATGGTAGGGGTTTTTGGAGAAATGTTAGACTGTATTTGCCTCAAGTATTTGTCAAGGGCTGCAGGTTATGAGGAAATTTAATTTTATCCACCATTTCCTTCTTGTCTTTGTTCCCCACATCACAGTGGAGGGGAGGGTGATATTGGGGCTCCAGGAAACTGAGTCTATAGGTTTCTGGAGATTAGGCTGTTGATAAGATTGCCTTTTTCTTATAATTTACTGAGATATTTGTAAACTGATGGAGACTCTTATCCTGCAGGACTGTGATCTCTATCAGTTAACCATTTGTTTTCTGTCCTTTCCTTTGTTCTTGGGCATCCAGGAGTGCCTGTGGAATGTCACACATATCCCACCTAGGGGTGGGGGCGGGGTGCTAGCTTGTGCTTGGCCCTCAGCTTGCCTTATGCTCCCTCATCAAAAGGATATTCATGTGTCATCTGGTTTCTAAGAATTACCAGCTTTTTCACAAATCGCTTAAAAATATGGGTATCCCCATTTCTTTGCTCAAAGAGCATCATACAGAGGCAAAGCTAAAGCCAAAAAAAAAAAAAAATAGTGACAAAGGTATGAAGAAAGCTATTTTACAGTTTACTCCTTTCCAAATGTTGGAGAAGATGGGATGAAAATGTGGGTTTGCCAGGCCATCTAGTACTGTGCACTGCACACAGCAGGTGTTTCATTCATATGCGCCGGTACCTATTTATTAAAGGGGAAAGACAAAGAGAGGAGAATGGGATCCGTTTAACATCGCAAGTGTTAAATTCAGGATGAGAAACAGGAAATGAAAACAGAAAGTTTGTCTCCAGGATGCCTTTGAGTGGACAGCGTTTCCAAATTGCATCGGGACAAAAACTAAAACCCTACTAATCCCTTCTCTTTCTCCTTCCAATCAGTGCTGAGAGTTTCTATCAGGAAAATGACTCCATGCTCTGGGAATTAATCCAGCCCAGATGTAAAATGAAGGGCAAGCAGTGAGAATGATGGAGAAGCAGTTAGCCCAGAAAACAGAAACCATTTTTTATCGTGAATTCCTCTGAGAAATCATTCTCATCCCACTAGGTCTGTGGATATTGGCTCCATTTCTTGCTCCCCCAAGGACAGTTCTAAATGGAATCAGGAGAGGGAAAGGGAGGCATTTACCATTGCTTCTCAGGACTAGTATATGCAGCACCAACATTCCACCTTTTGCATGATGAGATCTTTTGTGCTACTTGATCTGACATTTTCTTGGTGCTCCCACCGTGTAGGGAGTAATTATCTCATACCTGCATATGGTGCATTTTACTTTCCCCAAATTCACATTCAACCACCCTGCCCCCGCCACACCATGCTCCTATTACAACCACAATTCAATCACTCTGGTGTTTCTATAATTTTTTAAAGTTTATTTAAAGAGAGAGAGAGAGAGCACACACTCATGATTTGGGGAGGAGCAGAGAGAGAGAATCCCAAGCAGAGCTGGATATGGACTTGAACTCACAAACCATGAGAGAGCAAACCTTCTGCTTTTGGCTTCAGGTATTGATTTCTCAAATTTCACAACAACTCTGCATCCCTGGGACACTTGCTCTCCACTTAGGAAGAAAACATTTTTCTGCATAGTTTAAAATAGACTTGAACAGGGGCGCCTGGGTGGCTCAGTCAGTTAAGCGTCTGGTCTTTGGCTCTGGTCATGATCTCATGGTTGGTGAATTCGAGCCCTATGTTGGGCTATGTGCTGACAGCTCAGAGTCTGGAACCTGCTTCAGATTCTGTGTCTCCCTCTCTCTCTCCACTTATGCTCCACTTATGCTCTCTCTCTCTCTCTCTCTCTCAAAAATAAATAAACATTAAAAAAATTTTAAATAAACTTGAACATGCATCAGAATCAACTGGAAGGCTTGTTAAAGCACAGATTGCTGGCCCCCACCTTCACAGTTTCTGATTCAGTAGGTCTGGGGCGAAGAGTGAGATTTCACATTTGTATCAGCTTCCCCCACAATGCTGATGCCGATGACCCCTGGACCATTGGTTTAGGTGCTGTCAGGCAGGAGATGTGGCTGTGGAGAGATTTGTCAGGTGGAGTTTGAAGGATAGATACCCTGTTTGCTGGAGCACTTTGAGAGCTCCCATCAGATTTGCATTTTAAAATGCACTTCCCTGGCAGTGGTGGGTTTTCTCCAAGCTCATCTCTTTTTTTGTAGCCACTCTTCCGAGAGTCAGCTCTTGCAGTTATCAAGCTTCAAGTGAACCTCTCACCAAGGTCTGTCTTCTCAGTGATATCTTGACTTGATATCATATTGCTCTCAAACTCTCACTCTTGACTTGATATCATATCGCCTCTTATCAAGCTGAGGCAGCACTATCAGTAATCTTAGCTCGGGAGACAGCCCTTTCTTTAAGCTCAGGGCCAGAAACCATAGCCAGCTGTACACAACACTACCTCCCTCTGTCTTCTGCACTAACACCTTGTTCCATTCCAGTTGGGGAAGGAGGAATCTTGGACTTGGAACAGGCAGCCCCCTCATGCCAAGAATTTCCAAAATCACGGTTTTCCACAAACCCATCCCCAGGCATAATTTACTCGTCTTTGTCTTCAATGCTACTGTAGTCTGGGCAGGATCCACTGCTAACTCTGTCTCCTCTCATCGAGTCTTGAGTTTACTGCAAAATGGTCCTTTAATAGAAACATAAGATGTCCCCAGGAAGCTTACCATTTCTGGTGGATTCAGAGACACCTTCTCCTAAGGACCCATGTCTGGAGCTGTGTCACCTTCTCCTCATGACCCTGACTTCCTTCCACCTTCCCCTTAGCAGCCATGCTTTGCTCTTTTTAGGAGGAGTAACACCTAGAAAGAGAAGACAGAGGTATTTCCTCTTAAGAGCAGTGGTTCAACCCTGAGGGAACTTTCAGATTGGTGGTTGTGCTTCCTATAATTCTCTATGAAAACTAAAAATATGGTTTCAGCAATAAGGAAAATAAATACATTAATTTGAGTAAAGGAGCTTTGGCTAACTAGGCGAATGGAAGTGGGGGTGAGTGGGCAGGTTGGTATGTTCCCTTGTAATGCTTGATGGTTTGAAAAGTAAGGATGTAATTGAAAGCAGATGTCTGGCTGCTGCGCCAGGCCTACCCTTGGCACAGGGATGGCCCTTGGAATAAACAGGCAATCCAACTTCCCTTTCCCATTTTTCTGACTCTGTTGCGTGGATGGAAGTTCAGTGGCCAGAGAACATGGAGTCTAAAATAATTCTTAAATGCTTGTCTTGAGTTCTAGTGGAAAGGCCCAGGTCAGAGGTGTTTATGTGGGTAACTCACTCAGTTTTCACTGCCACCTCCTGTGAAAAACCACCATTGGGGATGAGAGTAGGGGAGTCTGATAGGAGTAGCAGCTCATGTTAGCTAAAAGAAAGATAATGTGCATGCAATTTGGAGTAGACAGACTGTTCATCACAGTGATGTTTATAGTCATGTTCTTAAACTCCATTATCCTTGAATTTTTATTAACTACCAAAGATAATTATCTGGGGGGCCTGGGTGGCTCAGTCAGTTGAGGGTCAACTTCGGCTCAGGTCACGATCTCATGGCTAGTGGGTTCAAGCTCCATGTGGGGCTATCTGCTGACAGCTCAGGGCCTGGAACCAGCTTCGGATTCTGTGTCTCCCTCTCTCTCTGCCCCTCCCCCACTTGCTCACATGCTCACTCTCTCTTTAAAAAATAAATAAACATTAAAAAAATTTTTTAGAACAGGTAATTATCCAACATGGAAATGATATGTCTTCCCTTGGTTGGATCACTAAAGACCATGAATATTGGTGCAACCCAGACTATATATAGGTACAATAACCTGAGTAATCATTACCAGAATGCCAGTTTGTCTTTATTGTTAAATCTTAGGTACCAGGGTGTCTCTCTTGGTGTCTCAGTCAGCTGAGCATCCAACTCTTGATTTTGGCTCAGGCCATGATCTCGCGCTTCCGTGAGATCGAGCCCTGAGTTGGGCTCTGCGTTGACAGCACAGAGCTTACCTGGGATTCTCTCTCCCTCTCTCTGACTGTCCCTCCCCCACTTGCCCTCTCTCTCTCAAAATAAATAAATACACTTAAGAAAAAATCTCAAGGGGGGCGCCTGGGTGGCTCAGTCGTTTAAGCATCCAATTCTTGATTTCCGGCTCAGGTCATGATCTCCCTGTTCGTGGGATCGAGCCCTGCGTTGGGCTCTGTACTGGCAGCATGGAGCCTGCTTAGTATTCTGTCTCTCTCTGTCTCCGCTCTTCCTCCCACATGCACGCACATGTTCTCTCTCTTGAAAATAAATATTTTTTTAAAAATCTTAGATATCAAAGTCAGAGGCATATGGGATCACTTATTTATTTATTTATTTTCACATGACTGGTTACATGTTCTTTTGAGGTTCGCGGCTCCTGTGGTCCACAGACCAGCAGTATTAGCATCACCAGAATCTCAGGCCATACCCTGGATCTCCTAAATCATAATCTGCATTTTGAAAAGATCCCTAGATGATTCATATGCACATGTAAGTTTGAGACCCACTGGCTAGGAATGAATACAGGGCTCCTACACACTCCTATTGTACCCCCCCCCCCACACACACATACACACATAACTTGACCCTACCACTAATTCTACAAGAGTGACCGTTTCCTGTCTATAACCCCTTCCTCACTGACCTCCTTCAGGGTGTTGACAGTGTCTTGTCCATTGTTACATTAGTGTCTCACAGTCACTCAATAGATCTTTGTTTAATGAATGAATGACTGATGATACATGTAGTGTAGCATCTGGGTATGAACTGCCTTGAGCTTTTCCAGATCTTGTTGGCCCCTGGATCCAGATTAGTTATACTAACAGTAACAGCCCAAATTTCACTGGTTCATGTCTTTTTTTTTTTTTTAATGTTTATTTCTGAGAGAGAGAGCAGGGGAGGGGCAGAGAGAGAGAGAGGGAGACACAGAATCTGAAGCAGGCTGTGACAGAATCTGTCAGCACAGATGCAGGGCTTGAACTCACCTACTGTGAGATCATGACCTGAGCTGAAGTCAGACTCTCAACTGACTGAGCCACCCAGGCGCCCCTGGTTCACGTCTTAATGTAGGGCCTTCTTCTGCTATAACCTGCCACCCGAGTATTTCAGGGAGTTTTCAGATGTGCCTCTCACATAGTCTTAAGCAAATCCTGGCCAGCAGCCATGGTGCTCCCTTCCTTGTTCCTGTTCTGGGCCCCCACCTGTCGCTGCTGTCACCACCTGGTGTGTCAATGTATTCCCACAGTGCAGCCTTGAGGTTCCTGAGATCCAAAGCATCCTCCAGGCCCTCTCCTCATTTAACCCACTACTCTTTGTCCCTCCACAATGCAGTCATGAAGTGTCCTCCACATGCTCTATTCAGACATTCTTGGGAGGCTCTTCAGTAGCAACTCCCAGGATCCCCTTTCAATCCTCCCCTGTCTATCTGTCTTCAGCATAACTCAGAGCCCTTCCTGTGGGTTCCTCATCTCACCAACTGCCCTTCTGGGCAAGATCCCTTTCACAATGTCCCTGGGCCATTAGAATAAAATACCTTTGACCTGCCACCAAAGGAGAACAACATTTTTTTTTACTAGATACAGTGCTCAACCTTGTTGCCATGGACCCCTTCTCCATTTCTCAGGTTAGTCCTATCAACTGCTCCAAGTCCTTCCATAAAATAAGGGACAAACACTGATCCTTTCTCCTGCGAGGGGTGTGGGACGATTAGCATTATATGGATATCTCCAAAGAAATACTTCTCATGAAATTGTTTCCTGGTTTTTCCACTTGCTTGATTTTTTTTTTTTTTTCAGTTGATAAAGATTCTTTCCTTGACCAAACTTGAGTCAGCTTCTCTGAGTTTTGTCTGAATAGGTCCCAACTTTGCCTCCTTAGTCCAGTTTTAGCAGTAATCCTGTTGGGTTAGTTTAGTGTAACCCCACTGCCGGCCACCCCACCGCCTTGATATCTAATCGCCCTGGCCTGCCTTCAGCAAGAATCCCCTAGCATGCAAATGGCCTACTTAAGGGGCGCCTGGGTGGCTCAGTAGGTTATGCATCTGACTGCAGCTCAGGTCATGATCTTACAGTTTGGTTTGTGAGTTTGAGCCCCGCGTCGGGCTCTGGGCTGACAGCTCAGAGCCTGGAGCCTGCTTCAGATGCTGTGTCTCCCTCTCTCTCGCTGCCTCTCCCCTGCTCACACTCTGTCTCTCTCTCTCTTAAAAATAAACATTAAATTTTTTTAAATAAAAACATAAATAAGTGGCCTACTTACAATTCCAACTCATTTCTATTTGACTCCAAGTCACAAACTCTTAACTGTTATATAGTACTACGTCCATCACTATTTTGTATCCCTGTCAATCTCCAAGCAGGTTGCCTCGTGCACAATAGTTACCTAGTATATATGCTTATGAAACGAATAAGCTGAAAGACACATCCATCAACTTTTATATTGTAATCCTTTCTATTTAAAGCTGTGTGACTAGTGAGCTATTTTAGGTCAGGATTAATTGTAGTTAAAGTAACAGATATGTGGTTTGGGTCCTCTCTCTCCCCATGACACATAGAGCCTGTGCTTCCAAATAATGCCAGTCACTTCTTCCTTCCTGTATGCTCCTGGTCTTTAACATAATTCCTGGGCTCAAACCAAGCGCCATTATAGCTGTTTACTTGATGCTGCCGTTTCACAGTGTGCCAAGCCAGTGCCATAAAATATTTTCATTTGAAGATCAAAAATAAAAACACCTTTTGTGAAAGAAATTAGCGCAGAGACAATCAACAAATGCTAATTCTCCATCACTGGAGAATTTATGCACTGGTTTACCTATGAGCACTATACTATATAACAGTGTATATTATTTGTTTGGCTGTCGTAACAAAACACCAGTCTGGATGCCTGAAACAACAAACATTTATTTTCTCATGCTTCTGGAGCCTGGGAAGCCCAAGACCAAGGTCCAACAAAGTTTGTTTCCAGAAAGGACTCTCTTACTGGCTTGTAGACAGGCACCTCTCGTTATGTCCTCACATGGTCTTTCTTGGTGGGTATGGACAAAGACAGAAAGAGAGAGAGAGAGAGAGATTGAGGGTGTTCTAGCGTCTCTCTTTAAAAGGCACTAATCTTATTGGATTAAGGTCCTGCCTTTATTGCCTCATTGAACTTTAATGATTTCTTTAGAGGCCCTGTCTTGAGGTTAGGGCTTCAACACAAGTTTGGTGCAGGACACAAACATTCAGCCCATACCAAGGGTCAAATTGTCTTAGGGTGAAAACGGAGGGTTAAGGCCCATGAGGATCGTAGCACATTGTTGTGCTCAGTAAGTATGACTAGAACAATACTTGTTTATACCTAAATTGTTTTATCTTTCTTCTATGTGAGGATCCATGTCTCCATAAAATTTTGAACAATATTGCCTACTTAGAATTTATTTATAAACGCTTGAGTTTCCTGGATGAATGATCTCTATATTATTTAATGATGTAAAAAATTTCATCAAAGTGAAGTCAGTCTCCATTACTTTCTAGTTTCAGCGTTAAAATGTAATTCTCATCCTAATTTACAATTGCTTTATTTAAAATCGGTTTTTTGGAGTTATTTCCTTGAACTATCCCAAACAATTTCTTCCCTTCCTTAATATTAGTGTTCAGACACTTACATATAACTCTATCTCCCCAGAGGCCTTTGTTTGCAGTTATAAAATCTTTATTGCTACAGAATTCCTTCCAGCTTCTTATGATCGCTCTTGCTCCAAGGTCCTGTCTAGATCTGGCATGCTATGATTTCAAGATGCTCCATGATGAAAGCAATGTTTTAAACTCTAGGCTTGTCAAGCTTAAAAAAGAATATAGGGTCGAAGAGGTGGGGAGAGCAACAGAAATGCTGTTATTGCTGTTGTTCCACAGAATTGTAAAAGTGGCTCAAAGTGACAGCATGGGTTGATTC
This sequence comes from Panthera pardus, assembly GCF_024362965.1. NCBI lineage: Eukaryota > Metazoa > Chordata > Mammalia > Carnivora > Felidae > Panthera > Panthera pardus. The sequence continues at coordinate 130,800,386 of NW_026526721.1, forward strand.
TCCTTTCTTCATGGAGTGGTAAATCTGTCAACAAGTTATTTTCCAAGAGCTTGTCAAGGGTTTCTCCTTCCCAAGATTTTTCTCTCAAGCGTGTTTGATGGCTTTCTCCCAGGCATATCTTATGTAAAACAGATTCCCCACCCCCCTTAACAGCAGGTGCCCAATTCTCAACTTCCATCTGCATTGTATTTTACACGTTTGTCCTTTTTAGGAGTTTACCTCTTGTGTTTTTCAAAGAGGCAGGCTTGTAACAGGTGCCTTCTTCACTTGGCAGGGGAACAGTGCCAGAGTTGCTAAGTTTCCTCCCGTGTGTGGCCGGGTTTCTTGCTATCGGTGGAGGCAGGTGTAATGCTGAGACCACCATTTGGAATGTAGTATGCATCAGACACGTCTGAATGAAGAATTTCATTTCGCTGATTTTAAACATGGAAGAGCTAAAGTGCCCATTTAAAAATAATTTTATCGGGCAACAGCTTTTTGATAGTGTCCGAGCTTAGGCTCTTCTCCATTCTGAAATGCAGCGTTCACCTTGTCTCCAGAAGAGATATCACTTCTGACAGGAATCATGTTCTGCTTTCCCTTCTGAAAGAGCAAGCAGCTCCATGACATCACCAAGCGAGACTTAACACAGCCTTTCCTCGGAACCACAATTCCCCATCAGAGGCACAAGAAGAGAGTGATAAAGTACACCCTTTCCCCACCAGGCAGAGTGTACCAGTTACTGCATACTTGTCTCTCAGCTCCAAGCACATCATTCTATCCTCAGTGATGCTGGGATTCTATAAACCACGTTGCCATTTGCCAGCTGTTCTCCATTAGGCTCTGCCAATGGAGGGCAACTGCAAGTTTGAAGGAGTAGGAAGGGACTTACTCCTCTCTGTTTCCGTTTTGCTTTCTGCTCTTGAGAGTCTCACCAGCAACACTTCTTCATCCTGGCGGCAGCCCTTTGGCAACAGGAGTCCCATCTCTGTAATAATGTTTTTCCAACATTCTCAGAATCTGCCTCATTGACCCTCTCAGAGGTCCAGCACAGTCAGCCAGTGCCTTCTCCTCAGGTCCAGAGACAAGACTACCAACTAGCTAGTGCCCCTCTCTTCAGGGGTCCTAGCCTCTTTCTTGACTTTGAGCTATGAATGTCTGGTGGACCCAGATTCTAGGCATTCACAAGCATCGGATTGAAATTCAGGTCATTTTATTGAATATTAAATGTAAGGCTGTCACAAGAAGGCTGGAGGGCTTGGGGACATTCAAATTATGTGTTAGGGACTCCCAAGCCGGTATCTGTGTGCCAGACATCTTTCCCAGGGTAAATGGAGAGCCCATATGCAACTCAAACTTGGAATGTTTAAAATTAAATCATTGTCTTCCCCCGTGGCTCAATGAATTCTAACACCACCTACCAGTTGCCAGCAAGAACGAATTTTTAGGTTCACAGCCTCCCAGTACTATCAATTTTACTTCCTAAATGTATCCAACTTTACATCTCTACTTCACAACCTTAGTTCAGGGCCATTGGCTTACTGCAATGAAGTTGCTTCTCAACTCTTTCCCTTCTAATCTAATCACCCTAGAGTGTGTATGGCTTTTAAAAGTTCTAAAGAGATAATAAAAACTTGTACCTCTCTCAACACAGTCCTAGATCTGTCCAGTGACTTGGAAAGACTCGGAAGTCCAGTGCCTTCTATCACTCCAAATCATTTAAAATTTTTCTTTTTATCACTGTTAAGGACAATTTGATGATGTGCCGTGGTGTTGTTTACTTCATGTTTCTTGTGCTTATTGTTCATTGAGCTTTGATCTGTGGATATATAGTTTTCATAGTTTGGAAATTCTTTGTCCATTACTCTCTCAAATGCTTCTTCTCCCTCTCACTTTCAGAGACTCCAATAACATATATATTAGGCCACTCAAAGTAGCCTCACAGTGCATTGATTCGCTTTTTCTGTTTTGTTTTTTCTCCCTGTGTTAGTTTGTATACCTTCTATTGCTATGTCCTCAATTCACTAACCTTGTCTTTTGCCATGTCTAATCTGTCACTGATTTTTATCCAGTATATTTTTCATCTCAGTTATTATAGTTTTTGTCTCTAGAAGTCCTACTTTGGATCTTTTATTATATTTTTATATTTTCCATGTCTCTACTTAACATTTTGAACATATGGAATACAGTTGTAATTGACCATTTTAATGTGCTCATCTTCTAACATCTATGTCAGTTCTGAGTTAGTGTCAGTTAATTGATTATTCTCCTCATGAGTCATATTTCTCTACTTCTTTGTCTGGTAATCTTTGTTTGAATGCCAGACATTGTAAAATTTACCTTGTTAGATGCTGGATATTTTTTTGTTCCCATAATTATTCTTGAGCTTTATTCTGGAATATTAAGTTAGTTGGATACAGTTTGATCTTTTTTGGATCTTGCTTTTGTGATTTATTAGGTGGGCAGATAGCCATTTTCAACAACAGCTAGCTATTTCCTGCTACTGAAGTAAGATCTTCCTGAGTTTTCTACCCTTGCACTAAGAGTTATGAGTTTTTCTGTCTGACTTGTGAGCATATACTACTCCTGGCCCTGTGTGAACATCAGTTAGTATTTTCTAATCCTCTTAGATGTTTTTCCCCAGCCTCAGGTATTTTGCTGATCATTCATGGGCAGATCAGTACTTGGCTGAATGGTCAAAGAAGACCTCAAAGATTTCTTGGGCCTATCTAGGGTCTATACCAGCTCACAGAGCATTTGTGAAAACACAGATCAAATATTTTCATATATAAAAAGGCCTCTAACTTAGTGTCTGACACATAATTGGGGCTCAATAAATATTTTTGATCTTGGTTTAGATCTCTAGATATCTTTAGTGGGCATTTCTCATTCTTTTCACTACCCAGTGTCTGTAGTTTATTCTCATGAAACAAAGCTTGTTTCCCAACACAGAAACTGAAAAATTCCAGACTCATTTTTTCTAGCATCCTTGCTGCTAAAATGAAAGCTTATGACCTAGTCCTAGTCCACGACCATGACCAATATCCAGCCTTTTTGTATGCTTTAAAGAAGCAAGTCCAGGGAAGAAGCAGAACCCACACTCAGTTAACTCTAGGGATAGGAAGCAGCAGCAGCAGTAAGAGCAGTTACATCCATTCTTTAGAGGTAACATTCCTAGTGACCATAGTAACAGTGGTCTAGCATATGGCCATCTGGTACCTAGCAGCATAACAGTAGGGTTTTCACTGTTCCTCTTCTGTGGTGAGGTTTTGGGCTTTTTTAAGTTGTGTAATGTGCCAGCCTGATTGTGTAGTTTTTCTAGAGATACTGCATGCCATCCAATATTCTTTAATGTTTATGTTATTAAAGTATAATATACATGTGTATGAATAAAAGTATGTGTATGTTTATATGTCACATAAGTGATAATTTTTCATAAACTGAACTTTAATGAACTGAAAGTTTATAACTGGTACCCAGATCAAGAAACAGAATATTATAGGGGTGCCTGGGTGGCTTAGTCGGTTAAACATCCAACTTCAGCTCAGGTCATGATCTCACAGTCAATGAGTTCAAGCCCCGTGTCAGGCTCTGTGCTGACAGCTCAGAGCCTGGAGCCTGCTTTGGATTCTGTGTCTCCCTCTCTCTCTGCTGCTCCCCTGCTCATGCTCTGTCTCTCTCTCAAAAATAATTAAAAACATTTAAAAAAATTTTTTAATTAAAAAAAGAAACAGAATATTACCAACATCCTAGAAGTTTCCTTATTCCCCCTCCAATTCACTAACCTCTGCCATCCAAGGTAACCATAATCATGACTCCTCACATCTTATATTAGTTGTGCCTATTTTTTCTTTTTCTTTTTTTTTTACTTGATATAAATCAAATCTTCTCACATATTCTCTTGTCCATGTCCAACATTGTGTTTGTGAGATTCATCCCAAGTGTTTTTTATAGTTGTAGCTTGATCTTATTGGAATAGTAAAACATAGCATTTTATAAATACACTACAATGTGTCTATCCGTTTGTATCAGGTGTCCCCAAGACCACCTTTAGGTTCAGGGATTTGCTAGAAAGACTCACAGAACTCAGAAAAGCTGTTATACCTACATTTGAGGTTTATTACAGTTGAAGGATATAGAATCAGCAAGGGGAAAAGGTGTATAGGGCTGAGTCCAGAGGAAACCAGGCACAAGCTTCTAGTTGTCCTCTCCCAGTGGAGTCACATGAACAGCCCTTGTTCCACAAGTATGTGTGACAACATGTACAAAGTGTTGCCAATCAGGGAAGCTCATCCAAGCTTTGGTGTCTAGGGTGTGTTGTTGTTGTTGCTGTTGTTTGAGGCCAGTCATGAAGGCATGCCGTGTCCGCAGTGTCCGTATTGCTGACCTTACCTCCTGAGTATCTACTCCCCATGTAGGTCAAACTGATGTATTATTGCTTAAAGTCTCAGGCATACAAAAATAGGCATTCACATAAATCACATTGTTAGCTTAAACTAATTGGCATAGCCTACACTTTAAGCATACAAAGACACTCATTTCAGGCAGCTTGTTGCAAAAACTCAGAGATTTTTCAGCAGCCAAGCCAAAGGCTAGTCCTGAAGACTTTGGGAATGTGCAACAGTTCAGTTAAACTTTTCTGTATACTATTACAGTGTCAATGGGCATTTAGGCAGTTTATATTTTTAATATGAACAGTGCTGCTTATGAGCATCTTTTTACATGTTTTTGGTGAAGATTTGGGTGCATTGCTATTGGGTGGTGACTTAGGAGTGGGGTTGATAGGTCATAGGATATGCATTTGTTCAGCTTTTATAGACACTGCCAAATCATTTTCCAAAGTGACTATACAAATTTATACTCCCATTATCAACTTACAGAAATTTTCAAGATCATTTTAGAAAAACAACAGTTTTATTGCGGTACAAGTGACATACAATAAAATGCATATTCAAGTGTACAATTTGATAAATGTTGACATATGTGTATACCCATAAAACCACCATCACAAAAGGTAGTGAACCTGTTATTCTCCCCTAAAAGTTTCCTAATATTCTCATAATGAATTTGTTTTCTCTTCAAGTCAACCAGGGTACACTTCTGTTGTTTACATCTGAGACTTTCTAGCTGATATAATCCCACTTGAGTTGCCTTGTATTTGCACCCAGCTTGGTGTTTTGCATTTCTTTTCTCTTCTATCGATTCTTGTTGAGCATCTATGATGTATGCTAAGAATGTAGACTCTGTTCTTTGCCTATCTTAGTCAATTTGGCTGGACTCCAGGTCCCCTGTTTGCAGCTTTGTCCTCAAAACTCCTAGAAATTCCACACATCTTTTTATGTCCTGTTCTCTACACATTCTTCTTCTTGGACAACCTTATAGCCCCTGGTCCCAGTCCTTCCTGGTTGGCCCAGAACCAAACTTTCCTCGACCAACTCCAACAGAGGATTGCCCAGATGGTAAGAGAAAGGGCCCCTCCCTCAGCTCTTCCTTAAGTTGCCTAGACCAGTGTTATGGGTTGAATTCTGTCCCCCACAAAAAGATATGTTGAAATACTAACTTCTGATGCCTCAGTGTGTGACTTTTTTTGGAGATAGGGTCTTTACAGAGGTAATCAAATTAAAGCATGATCTTTTTTTTTTTTTAAGTTTATTTTTGAGAGAGAGAGGGCGTGAATGGGGGAGGAGAAGAGAGAGAGGGAGACACAGAATCTGAAGCAGGCTCCAGGCTCTGAGCTGTCAGCACCGAGCTCAATGCGGGGCTCGAACCCACAAACCATGCATGAGATCATAAGCTGAGCCAAAGCCGGACACTTAACCAACTGAGCCACCCAGATGCCCCTAAAACCTGATCCTTAAGGGTTGTCTCTAATCTAATGAAATGAGCATTCTTTTTTTTTGGGGGGGGGGGCTTGAGTGAGTGAGGGACAGAGGGGGGGGGCGGGGGAGAGGGAGAGAGAAGCAGGGCTCACCTGAAGCGGGGCTCAAGCTCACCTGAAGCAGGGCACAAGCTCACATGAGCATTCTTATGAAAAGGAGAAGTTTGGACACAAAGACAAAGATAGAGGGGAGATGCTGCAAAGAGGCACAGGGAAGGTAGCCATATCCAAGCCAGGGAGAGAGGCCGGGAACAAACCCCACGCACATCACCTTCAAGAAGGACCAATCCTTCTGACACCTTGATTGTGGACTTCTAGCCTCCAGAACATGAGACAATAAATTTCTATCGTTAAGCCCCTCAGTTACAGCAGCCCTTGTAAATTCACACAAACAGGTGGGATGTGTCTGCTTTTCCTAATCATTTGCAGACTATGAGGTGTGCAACAGAGGATGGGAGGGTAGTGGCTAGTGGCTGCCCTTTTGGAAACACTGTTAATAAAAGTTGAGCATGGGAAGAGAAGAACATGGGAGGAGCATGCTAACTCCAGATTATTTGACTTTGGCCGTTCATGAGACCCCGAAGGAGGCCTGGCTAAACTCCCTGTTCTTTTCTTTCTGTTTTCTCAAACTGATAAACGTGAATCAGTTTTCAGCAGCCATCTGTGGGAGCACATGGACTCCTTCACTTAGTAGCTATTAAGATCTGTTCCACAGTCTGAGGGGGCGATTTGGGAATGTTTTTCTCCCAGGTCCTTTTCATGGGAACTTTTCCAAAATCGGAAGATTAATAAAAATTTGGTGAAGGCAGTACAGCATGCCTTGAAAACCCCCTGAAATCTTCTCATCACCTTTAATCAGGTCATCTGACAAGTTACCTTCAAAGAAATGGACTTCAAGCTGAGTCCTTTACGAGGACTGGATTTTGCTTTATTTGTAAAATGTTGTGAAGTTCCAGAACTCCTATTTGCCTTAATGGTCAAACTCTTGATTAAGGAGGGAAAAGCAGGCAGAAAGAGAATGACATAAATAGAAAATACAATGAAAATGTTAAATGTATGCAGAACAGTTGACTTATTACCCTTCCAGTTGAACCTGGCAAGAAAGAATATAATAAATGGGTCCCTTGGGGAACTCCTTTTTCATTTCAAGTGCTTCCTTTGGCTCTTTTTGCCCTTCCGTCTCCACGCCCTTTTTTGGTCTTTAGGTCTGGATTTGAATCTATTTCAGCAAAACTGCAGAAAAGATCCACTTGGTTGAGTCTTGGGCGTCAGAGTCTGAATACTGTTGGAAGCAACTACAGTTAGCTCCCCTCAAGACTTTGTTCTGGTGTTGTTAACGAGTGCCTTGGGTTGCTAGAGATCAAAGATCCCCCTCTGCATCTCTGGCTCAATTCCCCTTGCTTTCACAGACTAATGCACTGCTCTGTCCACAGTGATTGCTTTTAAAATTGAGATAAAATTCACACAACATCGAATTCATCATTTTAATGTTCTTAAAGCATACATTTCAGTGTTTTTCAGCATGTTCACAATGTTGTGCAACCATCAGCGCTATCTAATTCCAGAACATTTCCATCACCGCAGAAAGAAACCTTGCACCCGTTATCTACCACCTTTTGATTCCTCTATCCCCTGTAGGCCCTGACAACCACGAATCTACTTTCTGTGTCTGTGGATTTGCCCATTCCAGATATTTCATATCATATAATACACGGACACTAGGTCTGGATTCATTCACTTAGCACATTTTCAAGGTTCATCTGTGTTATAGCATGTTTTCTATTCCTTTATATGGCTGAATATTATTTCATTATATGGATACATCTCATTTCATTCATCCATTCATCCACTGATAGACTTTTCATCCTTTTCCCATTTTGCATAATACTGCCATGAATATTCATATACAGGATTTTATGTAGATGTATATTTTCAGTTCTTTTGGATATGTATCCAAAAGTGAAATTGGTGGATCATATGGTAACTTTATGTTTAACTTTTTGAGGAATTGCCAACTATTTCCCAGAGTCTTTTTTTCAAGGAGAATAGGATAAGATCGATTTTAGACACACTGTTGTTGAGGGGCAGCTGAACTGCCAAAGAAAGAACCCACCATGAAGTTGAAGGTAAAAGGGTAGTGCCCAGGTGAGATAAGGTTGAATATTTCAATTTAGGCATTATCCATATGCAGTGGTTGTTAAAGCTTCCGGGGAGAGGAAGTCTCTGAGGGTGATAACAGGTGAAAAACAGGGAATACAAGGAGACATTCATCAGCTAAGCACTGTCTAGGATTGTTCTTTATGTATAGTGTCAATTTAATCATCATAACACAATTAAGTGGATGATGTCATTAGCCCCATCTTACAGGTGGGGCAACTGAGGCTCACTGAAGTTAAGCATGTGGACTGGTTTGCAAAGTTTGTATATAGCAGAACCAGGATTTAAGTACTGGTAAAGACCATAGAAACAACCTGAAAAAAATTTAAGGGATTAGAGGTAGATTTTATTGTATCGTATTGTGTTGTATTGTATTGTATTGTACCGTACTCTATTGTATTTTAAGTTTATTTTAGAGAGAGAAAGCATCAGCAGGGGAGGGGCAGAGAGAGAGAGGGAGAGAGAGAGAATCCCAAGCAGGCTCTGCACTGCCAGTGCACAGCCCGAAACGGGCCTCGAACCCATGAATCATGAGATCATACCTCAGCCAAAGCAGGACGCTTAGCAAACTAAGCCACCCAGGCGCCCCAAGGTAGATTTTAAAAGAGAGAGTACTGGGGCACCTGGGTGGCTCAGTTGGTTAAGCATCCGACTCTTGGTTTCGGCTCAGGTCCTGATTTCATGGTTTGTGATTTCAAGCCCCCGAATCAGGCTCCTCACTAACAGTGAGAAGCCTGCTTGGGATTCTTTCTCTCCTTCTCTCTCTGCTCCTCCCCCTCCCCACTCACCCTCACATGCATTCTCTTACTCTCAAAATAAATAAACATTAAAAAAAAAAAAAGAGTAAGTGCATTAAGTGCAACAGGATGGGATAAGTGATATACAGTGTTCCAGAATAAAAGTGAAATTTTTTTGCTCTTTATTTTAGAAGGTTGTCAATTATGCCAACTGTTACAAAGGTGTCATGTAAACACAAATGTATGTGTATTATAATATCTGATTATCTCATATCTGACCCATTACATGCCTCAGAATGTTTCCTATTCAGATTCTATATCCTGGGATATATGCTGCTGCTCTATGTGCGTTTCCCTCTGCAAACACCCAGGACACCGAGTCTCTATTACATTGACAATAAGTGCGTTTCAGAAGGAGTAAGAAAACCCATTATTTACAGAGAAAACAGCTTCACAAAAACCAGAATTTCAAAGCAAAATGAGATTTTTCTCACATTAAGCCATGAAGTAAAAGTTTGAGTGCATAAGACTAAATAACTCTTAGTGCTAGAAGGAAAAAGAATTATATCGCAGCTTTGAAATAAAACCATATATTATGGGTAATGAGGCAGTACTCTCACCTTTCCTCAGTATTTTATGTCTTTAGCTTTTTTCCCCCTTCTTCAGACAGTGATGGGTGGACCTGAGATTAAAGTGCCATTATTTCAGGGCACTGAAGCACAACCACATAATGGTGACATCCCGAAATCCCAGGCACTTGCAGCCGGTCAAGCTTTTTCATTAACAATCTTGATACTGTTGGGCGAGAGTCTTTCCCTACTTCAGATTGTTGGTTTGCTTGGCACTTGGGGAGGTTTTCAAGGATAAGACAAGGTTGGAGCTGGCTCTGTGTAAAGCAGCCGTGAAGCTCTTATACAGAGAATTTCCAAGAAAAGATGAGAAAAAATGTTTTTTGGAGAAAAATACGGTAAAAATAAAGTAAGTTGATGCCATAATAGATGACTTTGTTCTATTTAGTTGTTTAATTCTTTTGTTTTCTACTCAGAGAAAATTAGAGTTTCGTTTTTATAGAAAAGTTTCTGCTGCACATGCACTTTCAAGTACAGAGAGTAGGGAAGCCTCTTTGGTCCTTCTCTGTGGTGATCTTGTGTCTGCTGAGGTGCCCTCCCAAGAATTGCTTGGCTGCTGCTTCTATAGCGTTTGCAGGTACCGATGCCTGAGAAGGTGGATCCTTTCCAAGTTAGACTGTGGAAATACAGGCCACAACATATAGGAGAGCATTGCAGGAGAACAGTCATTGCTGCTGGGGTCCATGGCCATCAGGTGTCCTTACTTAACTCCTGAGAGGAATACACATTCTTTCAGAAGATCTTAATATTTAGTAATTGAGTTTTTACTGTGCAGACAGACTCTAAGGTGGCCCTCCACGATTTAAGTCTCCTTAGCTAAGGACGTTCACAACCTTGTATAATCTTCTTCCTTTGAGTGAAAATGAGACCTCTGATTGGCTTCTAACCAATAGGATATGGTAAAGGCCATGAGATGCCACGGTCATGATTCCATTATGTTATATAAGCCTTTGTCTTACTAGCAGATGTGCTCTAGAGACTGTTCTTGTTGACTTGATCAAATAAATGGCCACTTGGGAAGCACATGTGGCAAGGATCTACAGGCAGCCTCTATTAGTTGAGTGTGGCCTTCAGTCAATAACCAGCAGCAAGCCCTCTGCCTTAGCGGCCACAAGTAAGTAAATTCTGTCAACTTCCACTGGAAGTGGATTCTTCCCCAGTCGAGCTTCTAGATGAGACTGCAGCCTCACCTAACACCTTCAGTGCAGCTTGTGAGATCCTGAGCAGGGGACCTTAGTTAAGCTGTACATAGACTCCTGACCCAGAGAAACTGAGGTAAGAAACATATGTTGTTTTAATCCGCTGAGTCCACGGTGATTTGTTTTGCAACAATGGAAAACCAACACATTCACATATTTATTATATCTTCTGATCCGTAAGCTTAATTGTAAGCTTAGTAAACAATTGTATTCTTAGATAACAACACTTAAAGAATGGTTGACTGCTTTGAGTGAGCTCTGTAGAGTTTCAGGAGGTATAAGCGGTCTCTGTCAAAGTGGTTTCTTCCCCTACAATTTCTTAATGGTTATGAAAAAGCTGACATAATGGGACCTTGTCCTGTTTTGAACATGAAAGGGATATTTGTATCAAACTGTGAACCCAAAGGGAGTGCTGTAGGGAAAGGGAACAAATTCATTTGAGCCTTCCAGTTGTGGCCATTTCCAAACATTAATTGCACTTGTGTTGATTACTGCTTGTTGATTATTCAAATTCCTTCTAATTGGTTATCTATAGATGGACTCCGCCTCTTACACAAAAGGAATTTGGAAAAGGTAACAAGGCCTAGAATCAAGTTTGGGTAAGCAGCACATCCTACAAAAAGCAGAGTATATGACCTTGGGTAGTAGAGACAATCAGGTTAATATGGAAATTCTCAGAGGGATTTGTGTTCACTCTTCATCTATTTTCCAGTTATCTTTTTCCTAGGGTTGTCTGTTTTCCTTATCACTGGCACTTTTTGTTCTGTGATCTATTTGATCTCTTCCTTGAGGTTTCACTAGAGCTTTAACGCTGACATTTGATATTTTGAACATTTTGCATCTCTTCAAATTTTTAAATATTTGACTAAGTAAAGAATTCTTCAGAATTATCAGGTATATGCAACTCTTTGAGTAATTTCTGAGTAACTGCACATTTGGATTAGTAGAGCATTCTTATAAACACTGCAGTAACTTCAAAATGGAAGACACATCTTGACTTTAATATCACACGTAGAAAGTTCAGAACTCAGTTTTAAAAGATTAAGTAAAGAAATGCTCGGGAACCCATTCATTTCACATCTGTCACTTGCTAATGCCTACAGTTACTAATGACCTACTGTGGTTTTCATTGCATTTGCATGCCTGTGCATGCATTGTCCAGATTGATTATGTGAAGCCACTCCAGCTACACTTTAGGAGAAATCATGCCTAGCATTTCAGATAGAGAAATGACCAGCTTAGGGAGAGAATCAACTGTGCTTTCAAGATCACCATGAATAAGTAGTCTTTTAAAAAAATATTCACTGCCTGTCACCATAGATGAGCTGATGTGACTTGGGCCACCTGGACCATATCCCTTACCACAAAATCTTTTTAGCATTCAAGAAGATTCAAGACGGGCTATTTGTTCTCTGCTCCATAAGAAGGGAGTAAAAAGGCCTCAGCTGTGACATTCAGGAAAGAAAACCATGGTATCATCAGCAGGAAAAAATAACCTGTAGTCAGCCCACCATGTGTTAGCCACTGGAACTGCTGCCCCTATAGCTCGTTCATCTAGTCCAGAATCTTTTTTGTAGTTGATCACAATGATGCCATTCAGCACTAAATTGACAAAGAAATACATGTTAGCCAGAATTTCCTGTATTAACCAGATAATCTCTGCTGCCCAAATTCTTGTACTTTTCCTTCTGCAGGATGATGGGACATCAAAAACCTTTAGGATTGCTCCCCCAAATTTGTTTCCAAGCTTTTTCCTTCTTAAGTCCTTTTTAGGTGAGAAGTAGAGTCTGTCTATTGTTTGGTTGCATTTTATTTCCACAACCAGTCAATTCCTTACCTCTTCTCCACTTCTGTTCTTAACTCTCCTTCAGCTTAAAAGATTTTTCTTGTTGGTGGGAATGCAAGCTGGTAAAGCCACTCTGGAAAACAGTATGGAGGGTCCTCAAAAAACTAAAAATAGAACTACCCTATGACCCAGCAACTGCACTACTAGGCATTTATCCAAGGGATACAGGTGTGCTGTTTCAAAGGGACACATGCACCCCCATGTTTATAGCAGCACTATCAACAATAGCAAAAGTATGGAAAGAGCCCAAATGTCCATCAAGGGATGAATGGATAAAGAAGATGTGGTATATATATATAATAGAGTATTACTCACCAATCAAAAAGAATGAAATCTTGCCATTTGCAACTACGTGCATGGGAACTGGAGGCTATTATGCTGAGTGAAATTAGTCAGAGAAAGACAAATATCATATGACTTCACTCATATGAGGACTTTAAGAGACAAAACAGATGAACATAAGGGAAGGGAAACAAAAATAATATAAAAACAGGGAGGGGGACAAAACAAAAGAGACTCATAAATATGGAGAACAAACTGAGGGTTGCTGGAGGGGTTGTGGGAGGGGGGATGGGCTAAGTGGGTAAGGAGTACTAAGGAATCTACTCCTGAAATCATTGCTTCACTATATACTAACTAATTTGGATGTAAATTTAAAAAAATAAAAAATAAAGTTAAATTATAAAAAAAAACAAAAATAAAAATAAAAGATTTTTGTCTCCTCTGGATACACAGTCACCTTTGCCCTTCCATATTAGAATGATTCCCTAGCTGGCTCCTTTCACTAGAGAGAACTTTGACCATAGGGCATATAGTGACTAATGCTTCATCTTCCTACCTGTACAGTCAGGTGATAGCCAATTCCTTCCCTTTCCCAACAAAGAAGGAAACGAGATTAGAGCTCAGCACTTGGGCTATTATTTCATAAAGAGTTCAGTGCTTCAGCACAATTGCCTGATCTTTATCATCACAATTCAATTTTCAGGATGCAGTGGAGAGAAAAAATATGTTCAAGTTATCTTTCTCTTTGTACAAGAACATCCAACAAGGGCCCCCTCCTCCCAATTCCCAGGAGAGAACAGCAGCCACTACAACTACTGAATGCCATCAGAAATATCAAGATGAGTCCCTTCAGTTTTGAGACTTGACAGCTTTGTGTTTTTTCAGTCACAGGGAGTTGACCTGACTTTTCTTCTTCTGATAGCTTTGCGCACAGCCCTGCAGAATAGCTTTTGCTTTGATTACCCAGTGAGTTACAGCCTTTCTCATTTGCTTCTCATATCTCGTTTTTCCAGAGTATAGGGAGCTCTCCTCTAACCCTGTTGCCTCAAAGCAATTTTCTTTACCATCTTACTGAAGTCCAAGGCCCATCGTCTTTATGTACTTTTGATTCTCCTGAACAATGCTTGTTTTCTTCTTTCCTTCCTTCCTTCCTTCCTTCCTTCCTTCCTTCCGCTCTTTCTCTCTCTGTCTGTCTGTCTCTCTCTTTCTTTCTTTTCTTCTGGCATCAGTATTTTCATCACCAGGTAGATTTCATATAATCACATAGAACTCTAATGCTGATTCTTTCACAGAGAAAAAAAGAGTGCTTTCTCCATCTCACATTTGCCTGGCTGGGCATTTTCAATTATTTTTGTGGATTACAGAGCTTTGTGGGGAGAGTTATCTTAAAATTCCTGATATGTTTGAAAAATAGTATGCCAACACTTAGATATAGAGAGATATGTTAAAGTTTCTCCCAGAAGCAAAGCTGAGAAAAAGATTGAGTGCACATAGTTTATTTGGGATAGTGGGCAATGTTGGCAGAAGAGTGTGTGTGTTTGTGTCCAGTAGGGAAGAAAAGGCAGGATATAAGGGGTACGGTATTAAGGCAGCTATCATAGTATGCAACTGAGGTTCAATCCTGTGGGAAAGTTGTGAAAGATGGTGTAAAATGCATACTTCACTGTGATCTTACTCAAGGGGCAAGGGAGCCGGGGTATTTACACATTCAAACCTGCCAAGTTATTGATTAAGCGATGCCCCTAATGCGTTACAAATTACCCAGGCACTTTGAGCCTGTCTTGCATGCAGGCAAAATGGGTTCCAGCAGCCCAAGGGCAGCCTTCTGACAAAGTTGTAGGCTCCAGCTGTTGGAGAGCAGACTGGTACACACAGAAGTGAGGAGATATGCAGGGAGCATTGGTGTATCCATTGTAGGGGACCAAAGGCCAGAGCTCGGAGGGCTTTGTTCATCCCATCACCTTGCTGATAATCAAGCAATCTGAAAGTCACAGTGGTGGTAGACTATGTTGTGATTCAAAAGTGCTCCAAAAACAAGAGGCTCCCATAAGCAGGTAATCAGTACAGTAGATATTTGCCATTTTTCTGGCCTCTCACCTCCCTCCCCCTGACCACCCAGCCTGATCTTTCCTACTTGGAGGGTTCTACATCATTAAGTGACTTGGTAAAATGATCTCACTCCAGAGCCCCAAAGGGCCAAATAAAATCTTCTTTCCTTGCCTCCTTGCAGCCAACGTCTAGGTAGGTAGGTGATCTGGTCTTACCCATTCAAAGATTCCTGCCTGGGACTTTCTCTGGTCAGTCTGGGCTGCTATAACAAAGAACCATAGACTAGGTAGCTTAGAAACAACAGATTTTTATTTCTCTGGAGGTTGAAAATCCAAAATCTAGGTGCCAGCATGCTTGAGTTCCAGTGAGAACTCTCTTCTGGGTTGCAGACTACCGTCCCTCTCATTGTATCCTCACATGGTGGGAAATGGGTGAGAGAGCTCTTAGGGTGCCTTTTATAAGGGCAGCAATCCCATGAGGCTCCACCTTCATGATCCAATCACCCACCAAAGACCTCATCTCCCAATACCATTATATTGGAAGTTAAAATTTTAGTATATGCATTTGGGGAAAGGGGACATAAACATTCAGTTCATTACAGACTTCTAATCCTCAGGGAGTAAAACAAAAATGCAGAAACTGTGGAGAATTGTTCTTGATGGTGCCGTTGGGATGCAGGAACAGAGGAGTCAGTGGTAGCAGCCTAACAGCAGTGGTACAAACAGAACCTGGATCCTCACCTCTCCTGCAGCCTGCACCGCCCCCACCCCGCCCCAATTTGAGCATGTGCCTCCAAGAAATTAATTTTCTGTTTCACTTCACAAGTGTTGGTTTCTATTGTCTGCAATTAAGAAAACTGGTCTTTAGAGAATGACAGAAGTTTAAATGCAGGCAATGTCCTGCTTTGTATAGAGAGCTTTTCTATGATCTGGAGAGGAGCTGAGAGAAATAAAGGCAATAGATGATAAGTGTTCAACCTTCAACAAGATCACGATCTAATTGGACAGATAAGAGTAAGGTCATGTGGAAAACGTGAAATATACACACTAATCTTGTTTCCGTGTGTTATCTTTTACTCAGTTATCTTTTATGTACTTGGGATCATTTATCCTCAGTAACTCTGTATGGGAGGCACAATTCCCTAGGTTTAAAAGAGGAAGAACCTGAGGCATGGAGGAGCTAAGTAATATTCCTATAATGCTACTCTTGGGACATGGACAAAATCGAGACTAAGATGCCATTGTGTCCTCTCTGTCATGTGCCTTTCCCTTTAGAGTTCTGTTTAGGAATAAATCGTTGTAAACGGGCAAAGGTCTAGAGCAGGGGCTGGCAAACTATGGCTTACATCCAGCCAGCCAATTCTTTTGTAAATAATGCTTTATTGGAACATAGCCACACCCATTTGCTCATGTATTATCTAAGGCTGCTTTTGAGCTACTGTCAGCAACGTTGAGTAGTTGCAACACATACCACGTGGCCTGCCAGCCTAAAATATTTACTATCTTGCTCTTTGTAGAGAAAATTTGCCAACCCCTGGGCTAGGGCATAGTTACAAACAATTAGTTTCACTGAATTAAGCTTCTGAGAGTCCTCTACCTGGTGTCATTTGTTCTGTACTACTCTACAGACGTTAACGAGTATACAATGAACTGAAATCTAGTTACAAAGCATCATGTTAATATTAATATTAACAACAACAACTGTCATTAGTGAGGACTCCCTGTGTTTAGGCTCTGTGATGAAAGCTTTTACTAACCTACTTCTACTAGACTGATTCCAAGTTCAAAGAGGTTAAGTAAATGGTTCAAGAGCAAAGGAGTGGCACGACTTCATTTATCCCACACGTCTGTCTCCAGAGTCTGGGCTCTTAACCACCATGCTTTGCTGCACTGCCCTTTATCCATCATGAAGAATGAAAGCCAGGAAAAAGAAGGACCCCTCACAAACTTGACACGAATGGGATGGTGGATGTCAGATTGCCCAGAGCAAGTAAGTTTGTGATGGGCACTTTACCTCCCAAGTTGTCAAGGTAATTATCGGTGTCATTTTCTGTTTTCTCAATGAAACGTGTTGACAAACCACTCAGGGTAGCATTACTGTAGATACCTAACAAAGAAGAAATAGTAGCCAAAGCTTCTGGTCCTATTAACATTTGATTTTCAAGAGTTTCTGAATTTTGATATTTTCTGATTTTTTTTTTTTTTTTTTTTTTTTTTTGAGAGAGAAAGGGAAAAAAAAGAGCATGAGCTGGGGAGGGGCAGAGGGAGAGAGAATGAGAAGGAGAATCTTAAGCAGGCTCCATGCTCAGGAAAGAGCTTGATGTGGGGCTTGATCCCACCACCCTGAGATCACAGCCTGAACTGAAATCAAGAGTTGGGTGCTCAACTGACTGAACCACCCAACCACCCCAGTATTACTGGTATTTTGAGGTTTTATTTTATTTATTTTTGAGAGAGAGAGAGAAAGAGAGGGAATGCGAGTGGGGGAGGGGCAGAGAGAGACACAGAGAGAGAGAAAGGAGAAAAGAGAGAGCACCCCTCTGATATTTTGAATGACCAACCACCCAAGCCTTTACAACTTGAATAGTAAGATGGAGAGTATACCTGCTCTTCCCACACTAGCCCAGCAAAGGAGTGGCTCGTGAGTCCTCTTAAAGGGGGTTTAAAATAAGTCTGCCTTGTCTTGGAATAACATTAATTCAGTGTCCAACTTTGTTGGGAGCTTCCAGGTGGTTTATGGAGTGATGCTAAGATCCTACCTCATTTCCTTGGTGTTAGCTCTCACCTGCTTCCTGGAGGTAGGTTACTCATGCTCCACCAGAAAGCTCAACCTTACTGACCCCAGGTCATCCAAGGATGCAAAAGGCTGAAAGCCCCACTGCAAAGCACATGCACTGGAGCTTGGCATCAGTTGCCCTCAGATTTTGGAATCCTGGGTCTGAACACAGAATTCCAATGTTAGTCTTCCAGCCCAACTTGTGGTCACTAGCCTGGGAACTCTCAAGGGCAGGGAGAACTTCTCATTCCTCTCGGCCTTGTTTGTGCCTAGCCTATTGCTGGGGACAGAGTATATGACCAGAAAAAGATTTAATAGACCACTGTATCAGCCTCAGGAGGAGCTGAATCAGAAGGACAACTGATAGTGTTTCCCTTTATTTATACATAAATTCCTCTGGGCCCACATGGGCTAGGGCTCAGGATGGACTTCAGCTCCTGAAATCCAGCCAGTGCTGTGGGATTCATTATCCTGTTCTGGTCTGGCCACAGCTCACATAACTGCCTGTCAATGGATTTTTGAGCATCACTCATTTAGAATTCTGATTCAGTGTCTTACCTACCCATTAGGACTCAACTCTTTCCCCTTGGATCTTCAGTGCTGACCATTGTCTGTTGGATGTGTGGGCCACCATGCTTTGCCCTTTGCTGCACTTCTCTGGTTGGTCCCAGGAGTAAGGCCATTTCATTTATTTATTTATTTATTTATTTATATTGTTAAGGAATCTCTATGCCCAACATGGGGTTAAAACTCAGGACTCCAACATTAAGAGTTACATGTTCTATCGATTGAACCAGCCAGGTGCTCCAAGGCTATTTCCTCTAAATGCCTGCCCAGCCATATGGTGTGTCTGATAGGGCCATGTACCCAGAAAAATAACAAGATTACTAATAATATAATAAAACAACTACTCTTTTAGTAAGAGCTGCTATTTCATTTATAAGTAAGTATTATCATCCTCATTTTAAAGATGAGGAAACTGAGACTTAGAGAAAGAAAACAAACTTGTTCTAGATTATTCTATTAACTTTCTATTCCTGTGTAGCAAATTACCACAAACTTAGTGCCTGAAAATAATACACATTAATTATCTCAAAGTTCCTGTGGGAAGAGTCTGGGCAGGGTCTCACAAGGCTGCAATCAAGCTGTCAGATGGGCTATATTCTTGTCTAGATGCTTGACAGAGAAGAATCCACTTCCAAGCTCATTCACATTGTTGGCAAATTTCATTTCTTTGTAGCTGTGTGACTGAGGGCCCCGGCTTCTTACTGGCTGTCAGTTTAAGGCCACCCTTACTCAAGGCCACCGCTAGTTCTCTGACACATGGTCTGCTTTATAAACAATTCATACGGTTGTTTGTTTTTTAAGGATAGAAGAATAATCTCTCACCCCAGTGTGCTAAGATGGGGTCTTTTTTAAAAATTAATTAATTATTTATTTTTTTAATGTTTATTTTTATTTTTGACAGAGAGAGAGACAGATCATGAGCGGGGTAGGGGCAGAGAGAGAGGGAGACACAGAATCTGAAGCAGGCTCTGGGCTCTGAGCTGTCAGCACAGAGCCCGACGTGGGGCTCGAACTCACAGACTGCGAGATCATGACCTGAGCCGAAGTCGGACGCTCAACCAACTGAGCCACCCAGGTGCCCCAAGATGGGGTCTTATATAAGGTAACATAATCATGGGCGTGACATTACCTCTCTTTTGCTGTGTAATGTGACATAATTGCAACAGTGACATCGCATCCCATTTGCCATATTTAATAGGTTAGAAGTAAGTCCTAGATTTCACCTGCCCTCGAGGAGAGAGGATTATACGAGGGTGTGATTCATTGGTGGTCCCCTCAGGGTGTGTCTGCCACAGTCCCATAGCTGCTAAGTGGCAGATGAGGGGTCAGAGCTGTGCCACACTGCCTCCCTGGAGCCCCATGTTCCTTATTTTCTCATCTGACCCTGTTGCAGATGAAATTGTCCTGTCCTGCGAGTCTGAAGTTGTGAAGATTGGAGACACCTTTGACATTGTTCTCAAGGTCATGTCCACCATTTGTTGTTGTTGTTGTTAAATCTTTTAGTTTTTCAATATAAACCATCTTGGAGAGGGTTTGCAATAGGCCTGCTTGTTTTGGAATGTCATTTACGTAGCATTCAGTCCTGTTGGGAGGTTGAGGGTAGTTTATGACAGTATGTAGTTTATGAGGGTAGTTTATGACTAGTGGAGCCCTTGGAACAAACCTGGGCAGGTATACTACATAAACTCACTACTATGTTCATGGGGCTGGGTTCTATTTCTCCCAAGGACTGCTTCTGTAAACACGCAAAGACTTCACAAATATCCAAAGAAGAAGAAAAAGACCTACTGCTTTTTTCAATTTAAATCAATTCAGAAATATTCATATCTGGATGGAATTTAAATTCCTTTCTCAGTGACATGCAAAGGAGATATGAGAGCCGCAGCCTCCCTGAAGAGAATTGTCAATGCGTTAGACACTTTTCTCTCACAGTGTCCCATCACCCTTTTATTTCTGGGGAGGCAGACCCTGTCACCCATTGCACACGACAGCCTTATCATAGAGGCTGCCGTATATCCGTGGGTGAGCCTGATTTCTTGGCCCTCCTCTATTTTAACTTTCCCAACAGTGATACAGCGGAGATCTGATGTGGTGAGCGGACTCCACAGAGAGTTTTGTGTGCTGTTTATTAGTTTGTGAGGAAAGACAACTCTGCAGAAACATAAAGCGTATTCTATTCCAGTGTCTGAGATAGATTCTAAGTTCATTCAAACTCATAAAAAAAAAAAAAAGCTCAAAAAGGCAATAGCAACACAAGCTGGTCTTGATAGAAAATCAGGATCGCATACAATTTTTAAATATGCTAGTACATTGTTCAGTGCTTCCATCAATCATAGCAGAATAATGTCACAGTAAAGAAAGAGCACAGGGAAAAGCAAGGAGTTCAGCAGAACTGAATTTATGCAAGTGGTATAGAAACAGATACCCGCAGTGCATGCAAAGCTCAAGTCTTAAAACACATTGTGTATATAAGAGAAGACAAGATATCTACATTTTGCCACCTAAACTGTAAAAAATACATATCATTGACAAAAATGTATTGCCTTTTGAATTGCTTTTGAATTGGGGGAAATATTTAAACAAGTTAAGCCAAGGAAGTAAATGACAAAATAATATACAGTATCTTACAAAACTAGAAACTTCCATAAAGAAGGGGGATTGGAGACTACTTCATGGAAAGTTGCCATTATAATGACCTTATGCCATTCCTTTATGACACGGGCCACAGTCAGAAATTGTAGGAGTTCTTTTGGAGAGTGGCTCCTAATTCCTACAAAGTTTTCTGAGCTTACTGGAGTCAGGATAGGGCTTGATGGCTCAGAGAGAGAAAGGGAGAGAGAAAGAGAGAGTGGGCAGACGGAGGAAGGATGCAGATGTGGAGAAATTTAGGCCCACTATGGCTGGGCACCAGATGAAGGCTATTTGGAGGTGGAATCACCCTGTAACCTCACCCCATTGCTCCCCTGACCTGACACTAGAGAAAAGCTGAAAGTCAGAAGGAAAAAAGGTGAAATTGATAATTACTTGATTCCCTCAGGCTAACTTATGATACAATAGAAAATTAGGTTGAAGCAATGAAATTTAAATGTCTCATGTAAGTCTAGAGGAAGGAGATCCTAGAGCTGGGTCAGCATCTTAACATGAGTTAGCACTGAATTCTCTTGGCGTTCTTCTCCAGCTGCAAGATGGCGGCTGCTGTTCCAGCCATCACCTCCTCATGGGGTGCAGGGTGGAGGTGAGGGGGAAGGGATGCACAGAAGACAGTGAAAGAGGTGAGTCTCACATGATGGTGAGAAGAGCTGAAACACACAGAAGAACTGGAAATAGAATATCCTTTTTCAAATGGAGAGATTTAAAGAGGGCGAGAGGAAGGGAGGAGAGAAAGGGGGAGTAGTATACAAATTCTGGTGAAATGCTCTGATCTGTCCTTGATAGACCATTGTTTGGAGGAAGCAAAAGAAAAACCAATCACATGCAATTTCCTTCCAATTCAAAAATCTGGATTTATAAAAACTTGGAAATGGGCCAGCCTGAGACCAGAATGAGCTGACAGGATTGCAGTTAAGGCGTGTCATCAGAGCAATGAGTAAAAGCTACACAATGGCTCAATTCAAATGCTTTAAAAGTAAAAGGGATTTCACTCCCATTATCTAGGCTTTCAGTAGAACCAAAAATTTCAATTCACAAAGGCTCACAGTTTAATTCCACTCTGTGGTGCTTGTCAGAGTTTCCCTTCCCTGACATTTCTTTTCTTCTTCCTTGTTAGAGCAATACCATACTTTTCAGCCTGTTTTTTTTGTGTGTGTGTTTTGGGGGGGGGGGGGGGGGGTTAGGGGGGGTGGGAGGGTTTTTTTGTTTTTTTTTTTAATTCTCTTTTTAGGTCTCAACTTTCTTTCCTCTCTAGTTCGGTGTTGATGCTGCCTCACTTTTCACGGAAACAAATTGTTTCGGTGTGAGTACAAATTTAGACCAATTCCCAGGAACCTTGTTTGTTGTCAGGAAAAGAATCCTGGCAGGCAGCTGTGGCTTTTAAAAAACTCTCCACGTGTTTGCGTATCAGAAC
Organism: Panthera pardus; assembly: GCF_024362965.1. NCBI lineage: Eukaryota > Metazoa > Chordata > Mammalia > Carnivora > Felidae > Panthera > Panthera pardus. Next base: position 130,822,547 of record NW_026526721.1, read on the forward strand.
TGACAGGCACAGGTGACAGCAGATGAGCTTTTAGAGACGTAGTATAGTGTGACGAATAAGAGCACAGACTCTGGACCCAGACTGTCAGGGTTTAACCCCCAACCCTAACACCTATCCCTTGGGTGATGTTGGAAGCTATGAAATTACAATGCCTCAGTTTTCTCATCTGTAAATAGGAGTGACGTTAATGGATACCTCATAATGTTATTGTGACAATTGAATGAGTTCACATCTCTAGAATCCAACTACTTACCATCTCCATTACTACCTATCAAGGTGTTGAGCCACCATCATCTGTTTATGGATTTCAGCCTCCTAACTAGTCTCCCCATCTCTACCCTTGTCCTACCACACCAAGGTCTATTTCCCAACACAGCAGATAGACTTATCATTGTCTGATGTAAGTCAAATGTAATGTTACGCTTTCGCTCTCTATCCTGCAAGAGCTGCCCGTGTCCCTTACCAAAAAGACAGTCTCCACAGTGGCCTAAAAGACCCTACATGAGCTGGTCTCTCATTACCTCTCTGACCTCACTTCCTATGAGTCTTCCCTTCCCTTACTCTGTTCCAGCCACACCGGTCTCCTCTAGTTCCTTGCACATACCAGCTGCTCTCCTGCCTTATTGGTTTGCTTTGGCTGTTCCCTCTGCCAGAATGTTCTTCTTTCAGATATCTTCATGGCGCGGTCCATTACCTTTTTCTCAATAGCTTTATTCAGGTAAAATTTGCATACCATAAAATTCACCTGTTTTAAATACACACTTCAATGGTTTAAAGTATATTTACAGAGTGGTGTGACCGTCACCCCAATCCATTTTAGAACATTTTCATCACCTCAAAAAGGAATCCTGTGGACTTTAGCTATCATTCTATTTCCCCATCCATCCCATCTTAACACAACCTTTAATCCACTCTGCGTGTCTGTATATTTGCCTACTTTGACACATCATGTAAGTAGAATCATGCAATATGTGGCCTTTTGTGATTGGTTTCTTTCACCTTGCATGTTTTCAAGGTTCATCTATATTGTAGCATGTAAGAATACTTTATCCCTCTTTATTGCTGAATGCTATTCCATCATGTGGATAGAGCACATTTTATTGACTAGTTAGTTCGTGGACACTTTGACTGTTATGGCTAATGCTATTAGGAACCCCATGCACAGGTCTATGTGTGGACATATGTTTTTAATTGTCTTTGGTATATACCTAGGAAAGGAATTACGAGGTCATATGGTAATTCTATATTGAACCATTTGAGAAACTGCCCAGTTGTTCCCCAGAGTGGCTGCATCATTTTACATTCCTACCAGCAGTGTATGGGGGTTCCAATTTCTTATCTCCAACACTAATTGTTATTTGATTCTAGCCATCCTAGTGGGTATGAAGTAGTATCTCATTGTGGTTTTGAATTTCATTTCCTGAATGACCAGTGGTATTAAACATCTTTTCATGCACTTCTTGGCCATTTATATTCCTTCTTTGGAGAAATCCCTGTTCCAGTCCTTTCTTGATTTTTAATTGTGTGATTTTTTTCTTGTTATTGAATTGTAAAAGTTGTTTACATATCATGGATACAAGTCTCTAATCAGATATATGGTTCTCAGAGATACATAATTTGCAAGTATTTTCTTCCAATCTATGCACTGAGTTTATTGTTTACTGTGTCCCTTTGCTAAAACATAACCTCCACAAAGCCAGGTTTCTGTTTTGTCCCATGATGTATCCCCAGTACCTAGAACAGTGTATGGAACATAGCCATTGTTCAAAACATATTTTTTGGATGAATATATTAATGCGTTTTCAAATAGCAATTGTTTATGAGTTGTTGTTTTCCTACATGGAGAAAGCAATTCGAACTGTAGTGCTGAAATCATCCTGTGAGTCAGATGTAGAGGCCCTTGCCGAACAGGCTCCTAAGCTGTTTGAGTACTTTTTTCATATACTTTTAAGAGCTTTGTTTTTCATCGTTTATAAAATAAAGAAAATAAGATCCCAGTATTTACTTCATAGGTGCCATGACAATGGAGTGAAATAATGTATGTGACATGTGATTCAAACTTGACAGAAGTCTATTTCTCCCTCATGTAATAGTCTGGTACAATCAGGTCTCTTCTGTTCCATGAGGTAGGCTCAGGCATCGTGTTTCTTCCATCTTGTTCTTCCTCTACCTCTTAAAGTGTTGCCCTTTATATTATGAAGCTATTGCTGCATAACAAACTACTCCAAAACTTAATGACTCAACACAATATTTATTTATTTATTTATTTATTTATTTATTTATTTATTCAGTCAGTCAGTCAGTCAGTCACTGATTTATTATTTATTTATGCTCTTGGTTCTTAAGGTCTGCAGTTTAGTTTGTGCTCAGGTGGATGGTTCTTCTACTGGTCTCATTTGGGATCACTCACATAGATATAGTCATCTGGTGGCTTGACTGAGGCTGGATAGTTTAAGATAGCCTACTCGTGGGGCGCCTGGGTGGCGCAGTCAGTTAAGCGTCCGACTTCAGCCAGGTCACGATCTCGCGGTCCGTGAGTTCGAGCCCCGCGTCAGGCTCTGGGCTGATGGCTCGGAGCCTGGAGCCTGTTTCCGATTCTGTGTCTCCCTCTCTCTCTGCCCCTCCCCCGTTCATGCTCTGTCTCTCTCTGTCCCAAAAATAAATAAAAAATGTTGAAAAAAAAATTAAAAAAAAAAAAAAAAAAAAAAGATAGCCTACTCATGTGCCGGCTGTTAACTGGGCATCTCTCTCCATGTGGTCTCTCACTGTCCAGGAGGCTAACTCAGACATCTTTACATGACAGTCACAGTGTTCCAAGAAAGAAAAAGTAGACATTGCATGGCACTTTTAGCAGAGTTCTAGACTTAGAACGCTGCTGTTATTGTCACTTTCCCCATTCTATTTGCTAGAGAAACTAGAAGGGTGGAGAAAGAGACTTCACCTTTTGGTGGAAGGAATGGCAAGGTCACATTGCAGAGAGACATATGTATATAGATGGGATGAATTTGTGGCTATTGCAGTCTACCACATTTCCTCCCCTGTTTGATTGAAGCTATCCCTTGAGTATCATATTTGTATCTCAATAGCTCACATGTAATTGCCAGAAGTGAGTCCTGTGGCTACCTTAAGTCGCCCTAGACCTACTGAATCAGGAACCCTAGGGGTGGGGGTTAGCAATGTGTATTTTAACATCAGGTGATTCAGTTGCACCCCAGTTTGAGAACCATGCTCGGTTGCATACTGTGGTGCTGGGCCCGAGTCCCTTCATTAGGGCCAATGCAGCAATTCTCAAGCTGCAGGAAATCTTCACTGTTGACATAGCTGTGTTCCTCACTGGGAATTGCCCTCACCTTCAGGTACCTGCCTTGCCCAAAGTTATACCCTCCACCAGCACATAGTCCATGGCCAATGACTAGTTGATATAAGGATATAGAAGCGCAACCTCTTATCCCATATTGGGACAATTCTTTTTTTTTTTTTTTAATGTTTATTTATTTTTGAGAGAGAGAGTGAGGTTCAGAGAGAGAGAGAAACAGGGTATAAAGCGAGCTCCTCACTGACAGCAGAGAGCCTGACGCAGGGCTCGAACCGACAAACTGTGAGATCATGACCTGGTCCGAAGTCAGATGCTCAACTGACTGAGCCACCCAGGCACCTCCCACATTGGGACAATTCTAAAGAGCTTTCTCAGCTCGGAGCTCTCTGTGGATCAGCTGAAGCCTCAGTTGTGACCACATTGCAAGTCAGCTTCTTTCTTTGTCCAGTCCTACTCTCTTTACTGCCTTATAGATCTAGCTCTGAAGAGCACCTCCAATATAGCTTTTACACACAACCATCCATCTCAGAGCCTATTCCCAGGGAACTAATCCAAGACATATTTAAAATAACATATGCACAAGGATTTATAACAGTAGAAAATCAGAAACAAATGCCCACAGTAGAGGACTGCAGTCTGTGAAGAGAATTATCAGTGGACATGGAAAGATCTCTGAAAAAATAATGATGATAAAAAAGTGTATAGCACTTGCTATGTACTGGGCACTGTTCTAAGGTCTTTATGCATACGTGCTGTTACTGTGCTTAGGTGAAGAAGAGTAGAGAACAAATCAAGGAAGAATCTCCCAGGTATATGAAATAGCATATCTGAAGGTCCAGGGGCAAGAGAGGACTTGAAATATTTAAAAAATTAAATGTATATATTTTATACGTGATGATAAAATGTTATATATTATGTCATATGTAATGGTTTATATGTATAATTTGTAATATATATTATAATAGAATTATATAGTACTAGTGGAGAAAAGACCAGAGATAAGACCAGAGAGTTAAGATGGAACTGGGATGAGGATGTAGCCTGACTGGAGCCCAGAGGCCACTTAAGAGGTTGTTACTTTGGTCCCAGTAATAATAGTAATAATAGTATATTAGTATAATAGTATAATAGTATAATGTAATATATTAATATAATATAATAAGATAATATAATAGTGTAATAATAGTATAATAGTAATAATAGATATGGGGAACAAATTCATGAGATAAAGTTAATCCAGTTCAGTAACTTGGATCAGATGGAGGAGGAGGAAGAGAGGCAGATTTGGGTTTTTTGTATGTTAGCACTGGGATACTGTCAGGAATTGGGTTTGATTATATTAAACTGGGGATCCCTAATAGACATCCAAGTGAAGATGTCAAGTAGACAGTTGGGTATGAATTTTGAATTCAGTCTGAACTGGAGATTGAGTTGACAGTGTTTACATGTTATTTAAAGGCATGAGATTAGATGAGCTCATTTAGGAAATTAGTGTTGGTCGAGAAGGCTTCCCTTCTGATCAGCCTGAGGACTGACAGATCAGTCCTACATATATACATACATATATATATATATATATATATATTATATGTATATTAATTAACAAATACAAATGAATAGATGAAACTCTGTGAGACACCTATCTTTAAGGGGAAGGTGGAAGAGAAGGAACATAGCAAAAGTGATGAAATAGGAGCATGGAGAAAATGAGAATAGCAGGAGAGAAGTAACCTGGAAATCCAGAAAGGCAAATGTTTAAAGGTGCCCAATGGCTGCAGAGAATTGTAAACTGGGCCCTTGGGCTTGCCACTTAGGAGGTCATGAGTGACCTCAACAACAGCAGTTTTGGGCAGTAGAGCCCAGATTGTGATGGATTGAATAGTGGAAGTGGGGAAGGAAGGTACCAAATGAGGAAGGAAGGAGGGTGGAAGGGAGAGGAAAAAGGAAAACTGAGTAGGGTGTGTGTGACAAGAAGTCATTTAGAAAGAGATATATAGTATTCAATGACAAATTCCCCGTCTAAAATAATGACTACTAAGATCATAACTATATGACTTTGAACAAGTTATTTAACCTCTACTTCATCTAGTGGTTGTATTGCATACTTTAATATATTATGAAATACCCATAAGAATGACCCATAATAGTGTCTAAGCACACAAAAATGGAAATTCTTAAAATAAAATAGAAGCTATCATTATTCTTTTTAGCATTAAGTAACTATCATGAAACGCCACACTCTCATAAGACAGGAAGTAAGCCTGAACATGAAATAGCATTTTAAAAAAAATTTCATTAGTACCAAAAACACATAGACAAATTAAATAAAGATTAGACAAGAGCCACAGGGGTGAGAATTCATGTCCTTATTACTTGTTATTTGTCATCCTAATTACTATCAATATTGTTTAACAGGTAGCCTGATCTCTTAGGAATCAGGGTGACTGAATTTCTGACTGAAAGTGAAATAAAAGTTCACCCCTGAGAGGTGTTATTTCTTTCGGCTCCAAAGAACCACCTGGTGCTATGAAAACAGTTAATTGGATTTTTCCATCTCCCTCAAAAAAGCTTCTAAAAGAGCTCATTTTCTTTTCATACAGGAACATTTTATTCACAAAAATCTTGTTTTAGTATCATGTAGCCAAGTCTATAAGAAGAGTTTGGTACTCCTTCTATTGGATCCCCGTGCGCCATTTTGACCAAATCAATACAAATGATTATTGAATGACTTTTGTTTGTTGGGTGGGAGGGGAAATGTTTTCAAGAAAGTCAATACAGGGCATCTGGATAGCTCAGTCAGTTAAGCAATGGGCTTGGGTCATGATCTCGTGGTTCATGGGATTGAGTCCCACGTCAGACTCTGGGCTGTCAGCTTGGACCTTGGGGTTCTCTCTCTCTTTTTCTTTCTGCCCCCTTGCCCTCCCCACCCCTCCCCGCTTCCTCACCTTCATGTGTGTTGCACATGCACGTGTGCACATGCATTCTCTCTCCTCAAAATAGATAAATAAACATTTTAAGAAAAGTCAATACACATTTTTTTTTGCCTCAAAAGTAATAAATGTTAAGGGAATTTATGGTTCTGTGTATTACAGACCTACTCAGAAAAATCAGTTATAAGACCTATATCTTAAAAAAAAAAAAAGACCTGTATCTAAAGGTATAAATTTACTTTTTCTTAACTGTAAATTTTGTGTAATATAAATACAGATTAAGAATTTTTAATAAGGAGTGCCTGGGTGGCTCAATTGGTAGAGCAGCTGATTCTTGATTTTAGCTCAGGCTCAGGTCATAGTCCCAAGGTCATGGGATTAAAACCCGAGTTGGGCTCCGTGCTGAGCATAGAGCCTGCTTGGGATTCTCTCTCTCTGCCGCTGCCCTTCTCCCCCATTCATGTGCTCTCTCTATCTCTCTAAAATAAAAAAATTTAAAAAGTTAAAAAAAAGAATTTTTAATGAAAATTTAGCATCTGAATTGAGACGTGTTGTAAGTATAAAACATACAGCATTTTGAAGACTTGTTATGAAAAGAATATGTAATATCTCAATAATATTTCATATTCATTACATGTTGAAATGATAATCTTTTGGATATGTGGGGCTAAATAAAAAATATTTTTAAAATTAATTTCACCCATTTATTTTTAATTTTTGTTAAGGTGGCTGCTGGAAATGTTTTAATTACATATGTAGCCTAGAGTATCTATATATACATATATATGTGTATATATATACACATATAGATATATATACGTATATATGTGTGTGTGTATATATATATATATATATATATATATATATATATACACACACACACACAGACACATTCCAAGCTTCATTAAAATCTATCAAAACTACTGAAGAGTATATAAAAACAGGCTGCCTATTATTTTATTTCAAGATAGTGGACTTTAAAGTTATTGTGCTAATCTTTTACTAATAGCTAATTTTTTATTAGTATTGGAGAGCAAGAATTCTTGTTTGCTCAAAGGTCCTTTTAGCTGGATTAAGAATCAAATTGACACCACATCGATTAACAGGAGAAAATCCAATTTAATAGGCTTACACATAGGGAATCCACATAGACATGGAAATTCCAAAAACAGGCGAAATGAGGTATACATGTCATTCTAAACTAAGAAGAAGGGGTAGGGGTCTGGGATTTCAGAGGAAAGGAATGTGGTACCTTCCAATTAGATAGGGGCTGGTGGCAAGGACAATGAAAGAATTCACCTAACGTAGAACAAAGGAGATAGAAGTTTATTGAATACACCACAAGGGAGCATCAGGCAGGACAGTAAAGGAGAGAATGTCTGCTAAGAGGCAGTTTGAGGGGCTGTAAGTATAGGCTGGGTGGAGTGAGGAAGGATGGGAATATATGGAATTTTCCCTTTTTTGGTAACTGTGCCTGTTTGTAAGGAGCCCATTTGTTAGCTAGGGCTTATGGCCATTTCAAGGTGTGTCCCTTAATGAAACTGTTTGCATTCAGCTTAGTCACTGTTGGCCCTTTTGCCTTATAAAAGTTTCCATTCCTCGAGCCTGTTGCCTAAATGTGACCTCTAACAAGGAATGAACTTTATAGAGTGATAAGATGTTTGGTAATTAGATGTTTGCCCTACCATACAAGGGGGTTATTCAGATAAAATTTATCTCTGCCAATAACCCTTATTCTGGGAAAGACTCTCAATTTAGAGTCCTCTATGTAGTTAAGGGAGAGGCAAAAATCTCTCTTGAGCCCACAGGGTCTCAAATGCTTTGGCTCAAAATAATCCACATGCCAAAGTGACACATTCTGTGGGGATCCTGAGGGATCCTACTGAAGGGTTAGTAGTGACTGAATCAGGCACACTTAAAAATAATTGTAGTGAAATATTTGGAAATTTGCCTGAGAAAATATCAAAGTACAGAGAACGTTTTATTTAAGGTGCAATTCATGGCAGCTTCATTAGTAATCAGGAAAAATTGAATATACAACAATAAAAGGTGGTTAAGTCTTAGAAATTATATTAATATCATGAAATTATTAAAAATACTTGTGATGCTCATAGCAATAGGTAAAATGTTTATCACCCAGTGTTAAATGTATAATGCAGTGTACAAAATTTGTATTTGTATTAAAATTAGGACAAAATTTAAATTATATATATAGGGAGAGAGACATGAATTAGAGAGGAACCTGAAAAAAGAAAAATAATTGATTTGTTAATCTAGTGGAAATGTTTTTGTGCCTCCTTAACAAAATGGGGACATTGTTTTGTATAATTATTATATAATAAACATTATGATTGTTATATTACAAACATATAATTCATTATAATGTTTGTGTAATAAATAGGTACAAAGTAAATCAGAAAAATATGTTAGAGTGAGTGGAAACATGTAAACATTTCTTTTAGCAATTGAAAATATTTCCATTAAATCACAATATTTGGATTAAATTAATTGGGTATTGCCATGTAATTCAGGATAAAGCTTCCTTTTCTTCTAAAACTGTATCAAGGTTGGGGCGCCTGGATGGCTCAGTTGGTTGAGCATCCGACTTTGGCTCAGGTCATGAACTTGCGGTCTGTTGAGTTCGAGCCTCGCATCGGGCTCTGTGCTGACAGCTCAGAGCCTGGAGCCTGCTTCCGATTCTGTGTCTCCCTCTCTCTGCCCCTCTCCCACTCATGTTCTGTCTCTCTCTCCCTGTCAAAAATAAACTTTTAAAAAAAATCATAAAACTGAATCAAGGCTAAGTGTTCTTCTCAAGGTCACATGACCCAAGCAGATCCTATTGACTATATATCCTGTTGGTGGTTTTAGAAAAAAAAGAGATCACAAAGGTGTTTGGAAATTTAATGCTTTGATTGTCAGAAGGAAGACTGGGTTGAGACTGTCAGTGACATTTGCAAATGTGTGAAAGGCAGTATTCCACCCAGAGAGAGAGGAAAAAGAATATCACCGTGAAGATAATTTTGTGCTAATATAGGGTGACAGCACCATGATGCTTCCTTCTCTTTTCCTGACCAGATTTTTCATTTTTCTTGTTCCAGTTCATTCTGACAATGATGTGCAGCCTAATTACTTTTTTTGGCATGGCTTTAATTGAGGCCCTTTATCCCTTAAACTCAACATTACATAATTGTTTGCATTTTTTTAACTTTTAACCCCTTCCAATAAGTGCTTAGTCAGTGAATTTCTACTGATTTTGAAAGCAAAAGTTGTTCATTTTCCTATATTTTGAAATTTAAAGCAACCTTGTCTAAAATCAGTTAATCGACAAGACTTGAAGTAGAGTTATAAAAATGTTATTAGCATATGCAAATCATTAATCATTTCTATATTATAATCCATTTGACCCACATCACTTCATAAACTTGGCTTTAGAGGAGAATTAAGTGATTGGGGGGGCACAATCTGAATACTGAAGAAGGATAGTTTGTTTTAATATATTAACCTTGAAATGATTCCCAAGTGACAGGCTTACAGGTGCTGATATTTATTCTTTCCTTAAATTAACATAATGTGCAGGAATCATTTTTATGCACCAATTATACTCGGATTACTCGAGCTAGACTATTAGTATTTTAGAGGCAGTTTGGCTTGTTGAAAATAAAGCAGGCCTTGGAATCCGAGAATCCTGGGTTCTAATCCAATCTCTGCTATGTCATGCTTGGGGGCAATTTACTTAACCTCTCTGAATTTCAGTTTTCTCATCTTTAAAATATGGGTAATATCACACATCTTATTACATTATTGTAAGCATTAAATTCGCTAAAGAATGAAGAACACAAAGTCTACTGGTGCATGATAGGTTCTCAATGAACGGTAGCTACAGTGAGCACTGGGCTCCACTGAGATTGTTACTCCACTTTAACAAGACATTCTGAAACGCTGAAGAGCACCCAGAGAAGAGAAATAAAAATCTTAAAGGAGAAAAATAGGTAATTCTCAGGCAAGTTTTAAGAAATAAAAGGAATTCAAACTATTTGAAATGGGTGTATGACAGTTGCAGGCATTATCTAATAGCTCTCTTCAAATACATGAAGGCGTGTGATGAGAGGAAAAGAAGGGGTTCGTGTCTTTCCAGCTCCATCCTGAATAAAAGAAAAATAAATTAGCTTAAATTGCAACAAGTAATTGAAGCTCAACAAAATGACTACCATTTTAACTGTGAAATGTTAGAGAACCATTTCTAGGAGAGATTTCAGAATTTCTGGGGTGGAGATGGGTGATTGCCTACACAGTGTCCATACCTACCCCTTTCTTTTTTAATTTTTTAAATGTTTATTTGTTTTGAGAGAGAGAGAGAGCACAAGTGAGAGGAGGGGCAGAGAGAGAGAGAGAGAGAGAGAGAGAGAGAGGAAAGAGAATCCCAAGCAGGCTCCACACTGTCAGCAAAGAGCCCAACACAGGGCTCGAATTCACAAACCATGAGATCATGACCTGAGCAGAAATCAAGAGTCAGACGCTCAACCGAGCCACCCAGGCACCCCTACCCCTTTCTTAACAGTACCCAGATTCTCCTTTGCTTATGTATTCATCCTTCATGCAGCCCAAGAGTTTGGGGAAGGGAAGCTCCCTCTTCCCCTAGTTCTAGTGGAGGGTTTGTGGTTGTCTTAGGTTAATGAACACATCCATTACCCAAGTGGTCATGATAGTTACGATGCTCAATCAGAATAAATTTCAAGACTCTGGCTTGTGTTGCTGGGAAGTAAGTTCTCTTTTTGTTTTTATTTTATCTTAAACAAATGTTTTTTAACATTTTATTTTATTTTTTGAGAGACAGAGAGAGACAGAGCGTGAGCAGGGGAGGGGCAGAGAGAGAGGGAGACACAGAATCCAAAGCAGGCTCCAGGCTCTGAGCTGTCAGCACAGAGCCCAATGTGGGGCTTGAACCCATGGATGCGAGATCATGACCTGAGCCGAAGTTGGATGGTCAACCAACTTAGCCACCCAGGCACCCCAAATTCTGTTTTTATTTATTTATTTATTAAAAAAATTTTTTTTAATATTTATTTCTTTTTGAGAGAGACAGAGACAGAATGCAAGTGGGTTAGGGGCAGAGAGAGAGGGAGACACAGAATCGGAAGCAGGCTCCAGGCTCTGAGCTGTCAGCACAGATCCTGACGTGGGGCTTGAACTCACCAGCCGTGAGATCATGACCTGAACCGAAGTCGGACGCCCAACCGACTGAGCCACCCAGGTGCCTCCCAAGTTCTCTTTTTAAAGAAGGGCATTGTGATGTTCAGATGTGAAGCCTGATACTGTGGTAACCATTTCAGGATTATGAGAGAAGCCAGCCTAAAGGAGAAAGAATGGAGAGACACCAGAAGAAATTAGGACTTTGATGATATTGCAGAGCTGATCAATCAAACCAACGGTTGTCCACCTGACCTTTGGACTGGTCATGTACATGAGCCCAAATCCTTCCGTTGTTTAAGTGGTTTTCTCTAATTGCAACAGAGGATGTCCTAATGAGACACACATCTATTCTGAAGTTTTATCTCATTTCAAGTATGTTTGTGTTTCTTCTCCCTACAAATGGATTACAAACATTCTCAGAAGTAGCATTTTTGAGTTCTGTTTATTTTGGATCTCCTTCAACACCTAATATCATGACCTTTGTGCAATAGACCCTCTAGAAATGTTTGTTTACTGAGGATCGTGGCTGACTGCCCCATCTTCAAATCATATTGTGTCGTATAAGTCTCAGCAGGGACACAGATTGGTTTCGAGGTTATTTTCAAATCTTTTTCCCACGCTGGGCTATCACTGCCATTATCTTTCAGACTGGGAAAACGGTTTCAGTGAACAAATTTACTACCTTTTATTTAGCTCTCTGCCACTCCAGTGTTAGCCAGAACCTAGACTGGCTGGGAAAAAAATTAAAGCTTTTTGGGGAGTTCTACTAAAACCATCACAGCAGTTATAGCTCATTTTAAGGATGTGCTAAATATCTATAGAAATAAAACTTGCAACTCCCAGAACTCTTGGAAAATTAATATTTTAATTCAACTTTATGCATGGCTTGCTATTGCAGTATTGCATATAACAGAAAAACTGAACCATTAACTAATTCTCTTTCAAATAGCTTGTGATGTTAGCATTTGAAATATGTCTATGGTATGAAAAATTATGTGTGGTAAAAACATGATTAGCATAGTCCATCACATGGCCATGGACTTCAAAATCAGTGCTGGGTGAATATCAAATTCTGATCCTATGTATGATCCTACAATGTCCTGCTATTCCTAGATGTTTGAGCATCCCTGTGATTGTTCTGTTCCTTCCAACCAGTCTTCTGAACAAACTAAAGCCATGGGAAGACTTCCTTTTTGTCCTCCCAAATGAAAGAAAGCTCATGACCAAAAGCTTTTGTAATTAATTCATGCACATACGTAATAATAATCTAGCTCTTTTCATTTCTCTGAATTTACTTTGGCATAACAAAAGCCATCTCCATCCTTTCCCACTGAAAAAGACAAATACAATTGAAATCACATTTCCATTTTTTCTCTGACTGGGAGGCACATATAATTCTAGGTGGAGGTTGAAGGACTCAGAACAGATTATAGAAAATATCCTGGTTTGTTAGACTCATGGCATTAATAGAATTGAAGTTCTTTGTTTTTGCACAGAATAAATAAAGAGCAAGGGCTGACAAAGTGTAAGCTTATTGCCAAGTTCCTGACCTTTTAAAGACTCTCAAAGACTCGGAATGTGTTCTCAACCTAGTGAAGTTTCAAGGCCACAGAGAAAAATGAAACTATCAAATCTGACTGATTTTTTTGTCAGAATGTCCGTAATCCCTTTCTGATGGCATCCAACAGCCTTTGGTAAGATACTATACCAATTCTGTTCTTAAGCATTTTTCCAAGCATCCCATTTGTAATGGCTTGCCTGTTTTCCTGGCCACGTAGCCCCTCCCCCTATACCATTTGCAGCCTCCACCCTAAAGAACTGTTGACAGTTACATCATGTTTACCATATATGAGCCACTCTTCTAGCCACTTTGCATATATTAGCTCAATTCTCCTAATAACTCTATGAAGTACATAGTATTATTAGACCCAATTCACAGATGGGGAAACTGATGCACTAGGTCATACAGCTAGCAAGTAGCAGAACCAGGATTTGAACCGACACTGACTAGCTCTGGGGGTCTATACTTTTAACCACTGTGCTCCACAGTCTCAAAGCTGACCTCAGGGTTTGAGATCAAACTGACCAGCAAATAGGAAAAAATTATAGGGCCACATTAGTAACCTGTCAGGCCTGTAGCTCAGACTTGATCTGTGTGGCTCGGACCTCAGTTTCCGACACCTCTCATTTCTCCCAAGCCATAGTCCCTGCCCAGTATGGCTAATCCTTTGGAACTAACATTTTGGGTGGAATCCCTAAAACCTGAGAGCTGCCTGATCCTAGCTTGCTAAGCACTCTTTGCTTCCTTATCGGCTTCTGCCTGTTGCCCATCACAGACCTCTCTGTGCCTGGCGTGGCCCAATCTTGGTCCAGTTTGTTAGCTCTTTGCCCTTTCCAGCACTGGCAGGACAGCTCTCTGGACTTCTTTCATGCCTCTGTTGGCACTGTCTTGACATCTCACCGGCATTGTTTATGGCCTTTGTCACCCTCAGAACTCGCCTGCCAGCCTCAGTTCTGACCCTTCCTGCTCTTTCCCACTTCTCTTCATGAGAGGGTCTTTGTCCTCACCCCTCCCCAAACTTTCCTCTCTCCATTTTTCCACCTTTTTTATGAACCACACCGTTTTATGTCTTCTCTCCATTTTGCTTATTCTCCCAACTCTTCACAATATCAACTTCTTTGGTTTCTCCTGTAAACATCCAGTTTTCTCTTTGTATATTCGCTTCTAATTCTCTGTCTCAATTTTCACATGCTCTTCTCCTATTACTCTCTGATTCTAAGAAGTCTTTTACCAACTTTCTATAGGCTGGAAAAAAATCATATTTTAGAATTGTGTTTGTCTGACTTAAATCTCAGAGCTTCAGTTTCCTCATCTGTGAAATAGGGATAATAATACTACCTTACAGAGATATTGTAGGAGTTGCATAAGATCATGGAAAGCACTTGGAAGGCTATGTTACACTAAATAAAGGCCAGGCATTGTTAATACAAAGAACACGATGGAGTCTTTAAAATATGGAAAGAGTAAGTAGTTTCTACTCTGCATCATAAAGCAGCCCAAGAATTAGCCACTTTGTTCCTGTTCTCTAATCTTTATAGCGGGTATTGATATACAGAGCAGAAAGAACCAAATGCATTAGGAAACCTAAGAGCCTATAATAGCCATAGGCTATAATAGCCATACAGGTCTCTGGAGTCTCTCAACATCTTTGTGAAATTCTTCAGCACCTCTGTTGAGTCCCTGCTTTCTTCACCAGAAGGAATAAAACTTTTTCTTAGACTAAGCCAGAGATGGCAGTTTACTGGCTAAGTTTGCTTCTCTGATATACTTTGACAGAACAATAACCTTTCTTAAAAGTTGCGTATAAATTCATTTAGATCCTATTATAAGTTGGGTTCTCCCAGAAGCAGTGTCTGATGCAAGGATTTGGGTGCAAGTAATTAGTTAAGAAAGTGCTTTCTGACAGAAACTGATAAAGGGGTCAGGAAGCAAAATAAGGCAGGGGAAGAAGCCAAACAAGGATATGATTTCAGGTGACATGCCGGACAGCCTGATTCCACTGGGAACACTACAGCATAATTGATACTTCAGAGTTTATCTTTCCTAGAGGTAAAAGAAATGGGTTTTTATAACCTTTACCCCATTGGCCATGTATGACCAGGAAGAGGGGAGGCCATAATCTCTAGGCACTTGTCTTTATCAGGGATTAACTCCAGGGCCCAAGAACAAACCTCCAAAGGTCACAGGGGTGAAACACTAGCAGCAAGGCACATAGGGGCTGGGAGCTGGGCACACAGAGCTAGTAAATGTGATCTGAGGGCTCCAGATGGGGTACATGGTCTCCAGTTTGCCAAAGTCCAACCACTCCCAATACTTGTCCTTGGCTAGCTGCAGCATCAGGGGTTCTATAATTGAGGGGCCTGAGTATGGCACTGTAGTTGGAAGCAGGTGCTGGGGGCAGGGGCCCTGACTTGAGGCTATGCTTACTTAGTCCTTTGTACAAGATGGAAAACCTGAAGTCCATATCTGAGAATGTAGAATGTAATGAAGGGGAGTTGATAGTAAAGTCCTCCCTTCCCAAGTCCCCCCTCCTCCCCCTTGTCTTCAACATCATATTCAGCCACTTCATTTCTTTGGCCTGGCCTCCAAAGATGTTTCAGCTTGGTAACTATATACCTTGTGTGATGAAAGATTAATGGGATCAGAATGTCAGATTTGAAAAGACTTAGAGATTTTTTTTTTATTAAAAAATTTTAAAAACCTTTTTTAATGCTTACTTATTTGTGTGAGAGAGAGAGATAGGGCACAAATGGGGGAGGAGCAGAGAGAGAGGGAGACACAGAATCCGAAGCAGGCTCCAGGCTCTGAGATTTCAGCACAGAGCCCGACGCAGGGCTTGAACTCACGGACTATGAGGTCATGGTCTGAGCCAAAGTCAGACGTTCAACCAACTGAGCCACCAGGCACCCCTAAAAAAATTTTTTTTAAGTTTATTTATTTATTTTGAGAGAGAGAGAACAAGTGGGGTAGGGGCAGAGAGAGAGGGGAGAGAGAGAATCCCAAGCAGGCTCCGCACTGTCAGCACAGAGCCTGATGTGGGGTCTCAAACTCATGAACCATGAAATCATGACCTGGGCTGAAATCAAGAGTCAGATGCTTAACCAACTGAGCCACCCAAGCAGCCCAAGACTTAGAATTTTAGATACATCCCGTAACTTTATGGTTTGTGAAAGGCAGTTCTACAAAGTTGTGACTCTTTTTTTTTTTTTTAAACATGAGCTATTCATGGGCTTTGTGTTAGATGATTTTGTCCAACTGTAGGCTAATGTAAGTGATCTGAGCATGTTTAAGGTAGGCGAGACTAAACTCTGACACTTGGTAGGTTAGATGTATTAAATGCATTTTCAACTTACATTTCAACTTTTGATGGGTTTATCAGGAAGAAGTTGTAACTCTTACTATATGGGACAGACTATGGGAGCTAGTCATGGGACAGACTATGGGAGCCCCTACGTCTCCTGTGTTCTGTGGGATTGCTTCATCTAGAGATCAGCTTTATCCAGCACTTCTACACATGTGTCACTGGGCTGACTCCACGGGGAAACCGAGTTGGATGAACTTATTAAATCGTAGAGTGCAATGTAAATGTTGAAGTGTGGTTATGACCTCAAGAAATGTCTTGCCCTACTGAAACTGTTAAGTTTTGAGGGGCAGCAGCTACAGATTATTGCACAGAAAATGGAGGGCATTAAACCAATTCTCTCTATGATGCCTTTCTAATATTGCCTAAATGTATTTTATATCCTTAATGTTTCCCACAAATTCACCCATAAAGGTCTACTTGATTTTAGTCCACTAGAGCTGATGACTGAGGTAGTTTAGGAAATTGGCTTATACTTTGCATTTAAAAAACATGAATGAATCCGTAATTGTAACCTTCTGAACTGTTCCAAGCATTAGCTTATTGAGGATACATCCCTAGAAACATAGAAATGCCAGTTCAATAAGATAATGCCCAAACTAACATTTAGCCCTGTGCTTGGCGTACAGAAAGCAGCCAATAAAGTTTTTAAGAAACAGAGAAAATTATATAAAGCACTGCAGGCTTTTGAATTAGATTGGAATAATATCTTGAGATGCCTTTCATTTTAATTTTTTCCAAAACCTACAAGGGAGGCAGGAAACTTGACCCGTCTACTAATTGAGATAGTTCTCAAGAGGAGATCCAGGGAATTTGGGCTGACTGGTGATGAATTAGACAAAAGACTGGTGATGAATTAGAACACACATCTGTGGGTTGAAATATGGGAGTCCAGGTTGACCGATGGGCTGAAGCTGAAGATGGGGCAGACACGCTGGGAACCTGGGAAGGCATCACAGAGGGTCAGAGAAAGGGAGGCTGAGTAGAGAGTGGAGCTTGAGACTCAGCACTCTCGATTTTGTAGCATGGTGGACCTGTACTCCTCTGGAGAAGAAGGTAAAAGCAACAGGCCCCGGCCTGAAGAATTGAGGATCACACATTTTGAACACCTGGAAGTCAAATGCTGCCTGCAAAACCCAAGGTTGTTCTGGGCGGCTAAGAACTAGTCTGGCATAACAAGCTGTCTCATTTGTCTGTCTTCATGACTGACATCTGATGGAGTCATTTGATTCTCATCAAGCTCCATGACAAATGATGGTGGGTATGAGTTATTTGGCTCTTAAACAATGTAAGTGCAACCCAGGCGGTCTCCCTCCCTTCCCCTTTCAGAAGGCAGTATCCTCTTAGCTACAGGGACAAGCAGAAAATTCCATATTACCAGAGTTCCCCCAGCATCTTAGGTGTTTCATTCTGTTCTGTTAGATACCCTCCTCCTTCTGTGTGTAGTGCTGGTGTTTCTAAGGTTCAGTGCACATGATAGGCTGAGCTGCCATGAGGATGGGTGGTTAAAGCCTCCCTTTTTTGCCCCATGGATTATTCAGTTATCCTAAGACTGTCATATCAAGGCAAACAGGTAGAGTCAAATTTCATTTATGAAACAGGCAACTTCTCCACCTTTTTTTGTTTTTTGAACATTTATTCATTTTTGAGAGACAGAGAGAGAGTGCAAGTGGGAGAGGGGCAGAGAGAGAGGGAGACACCGAATCTAAAACAGGCTCCGGGCTCTGATAGGTCAACACAGAGCCCGATGCAGGGCTCGAACTCACGAACCATGAGATCATGACCTGAGCTGAAGTCGGACACTTAACCGACAGAGCCACCCAGGTACCTCAGCACAGGTTTCTAAGGAAGGGAAATAAAAAGTCAATTTCTCTTTCCCCTGGACGAGGGGAAGAAGTGGCTGCCCTTTTGCAATTCCCTGTATGAGGCACAGACAGACCACTTCCTTTTGTTAATTATACCAAGTACAAACATACTGCCCAAACACAGACATTCTCTTTCTAGGCTGGGAAAAAAATAACCAAAACCCATTCGGAGGAGTAAAAGATTTTTTCAATTAGCATAGAGTCTTGTCCAGCCCTTGGAGTCAATGGGCCCCATTGATTGTGTAGAAGTGTATTTGATTTCTCTTCTGCTCTGTTCTCATACCTACCGGCATAATAGAAAAGCTGTATTATTAGTCTTCAATGACTATTTTTTTTTTTATAACATATGGATTAGATTAAACTCTTCTGGTTTAGCAGTAGGGAGCTATTTTAACTCTTCCTTGCATCTACAACACCCTATATGCAAAAAATGTTCCATAAACGTTGCTTATGGCGATAACAAATAAGGGAGACTGACTTGGGTCTTTTTCTATAATCATGCTTCTCCTTTTGCCACTGCCAGTCTCTTTCTGGAGAGAATTGCAAAATAGATCAAGATGTCTTAAGTCATCTTTGCTCTCTGTCTTTGCTGCCTCCCAGCATCAGTGGCAGTGGGGTCTCCTGGTGGTCCTATTGCTTCCAGTAAAACCTGTTCTTGTTGTCTGAAATAAAATTAATAAGCACTTAAAGAGTTACCCTTCCAAGGCTTGTACTTAGAACAGAGATTACCAACTAAAATTCCCACTGGAGTAGATGGATGACTTAAACGAGGAGAGGGGGTAGATAGCTCCTTCTCAGCTCCAGTCACATACTGTGACGAGGAAGGGAATGCTGACCTAGTATTGCCAGTTATTTCAATATTTAAAGACAAATTTTTAAAGGCTTTATTTATTTTTAAGAGAGAGAGACAGAGCATGTGCAGGGGAGGGGCAGCGAGAGAGGGAGACACAGAATCTGAGGCAGGCTCCAGACTCTGAGCTGTCGGGACGCAGCCCGATGCGGGGCTTGAACTCACTGACCACAAGATCATGACCTGAGCCAAAGTCAGATGCTTAACCGACTGAGTCACCCAGGCACTCCAGGGTTTTTGTGTTTGTTTGTTTGTTTGTTTGTTTGTTTTGAGAGAGACAGAGAGAGAGAGACAGAGAGAGAGAGAGAGAGAGAGAGAGAGAGAGAGAGAGAGAATCCCAAGGAGGCTCCACACTCAGTACAGAGCCCGATGAAGTGCTCAATCCCACAACCCTGGGATCATGACCTGAGGCGAAATCATGAGTTAGATGCTTAACCGACTGAGCCACCCAGGTGTTCTCTTAATTTTTCAAGAAAAGCTGGAAAGCTTGATTTTATGTAAAATCTTCAAATTTTTTAAGTGAGGTATATAACATGATACCATTTAGGTAAATTAGAACACAAGGACACATTGTGTGGTATGTGAATTATATCTCCAAAAAACCACTTTAAAAATCACACACACACACACACACACACACACACACACACACGAATACAAGCACACAAGCCCACTCCTAGCTACCTATCTAACAAAAATGGATGGATACTTCCATAAAAAAATCCAGTATAAGAAAGTTCAAAGCAGCTTTATTTGTAAAAGCCAAAAATGAGAGATAAGCCAAATGCCCCTTGTTGAATGATGGTTCCATAAATTATTGCCAAATCAACTATTGATAAGACAAAACTGAGTTAAAAAAAAAAAAGGCAAAACTGAGTCAAGAACTACCCTCACAAAATCTTTGTAGTGCTTCATGGTGGGAAGGGCAAACAAAGGCAAGATAGTTACTGACATTTCGAAGTCAGCTTTGAGGGGAGTCTTTCAACATAAGGAAGTGGATCTTGGTTAAAACTAGGTAAGGGTAATGATGCAATAGTTTAGGACTGATAGACCCAGCAAGGCAAAGCAAAGGGTTTAAAGCGACGAAAAGTATAAATTATTGTTTGATGAGTTTCTTTCAGGAAGTTGCTGGAATGAGTAAAAAAGTGGTTTGCAATTTTTATCTTCCTGGACAAGAGTTTACTGAAGCAGTAAAATCATACTGATGATGCCAATGGAATAGTAAAGTCACATTAACGTAGACAGTAAGCTGTATGAATGTAAATGGTTTGGGTTCTCACCTTCCATAAGAGAATGAATACCTTGTGGTAGATTTATAAAATGAATACCACTCAGCAATAGAAAATGAATAAACTACTCCTACATGGATGAATTTTACAGGCATAATGGTGAGTGAAAGAAGGCAGATGATGAAGAGCATATACTATATGACATGTCCAAGAACATGTAAAATATTCAAAAACAGGCAAAACTAATCTATAGCAATAGAAACTGAATAGTGGCACCTCTGAGGGGGGAGGGGCAGGTGATAGCTGTATTGCCTGCTAATATTGCCTGAGAAGGGGCACAAGGGGACCTTAACAGAGTGTTGGAAATATTCTATGTCTGGGTGGTAATTACATGGAGATTCACTGAGCTTTATACCTAAGATTAAGAGACTTTATGCACTTTAAAATATATATCTGACCTCAATTAAAAAACATGAATGCATTCAAAGAAAAAGATATGTATTATACACATTAAAACAGTTTTCTTGGGTTGGGGTGGGGAAAGAATGGGAGGTATAAGGATAAAAGGAAATTATGAATGTAAACAAACAAGAGAGAGACCTGGCAAGAATCAAAGATGCCAACACATCAGGAACTGCAATTATGTAATGACTCACTCAACTTTCTCCTCTTGATATCCCAAATTATGTATATTTAAAAGATTTTTTCTTGGGGCGCCTGGGTGGTTCAGTCGTTTAAGCCGCCGACTTTGGCTCAGGTCATGATCTCGCGGTCCGTGAGTTCAAGCCCCGCGTCGGGCTCTGTGCTGACAGCTCAGAGCCTGGAGCCTGTTTCAGATTCTGTGTCTCCCTCTCTCTGACCCTCCCCCGTTCATGCTCTGTCTCTCTCTGTCTCAAAAATAAATAAACATTGAAAAAAAAATTTTTTTTAAAGATTTTTTCTTGAGAGAGCGAAAGAGATAGAGTGCAAGTGGGGTAGGGGCAGAGAGAGAGAGGGAGACAGAGAACCCCAAGTAAGCTCTGTGCTGCCAGTGCAGAGCCCAACGCGGGGCTTGGTATCATGAAGTGCAAGATTATGACCTGAGAAGAGATCAAGAGTTGGATGCGCAACTGACTGAGCCACCCAGGAGCCCCCAAAGTTAATTTTTTTAAAAAGATAAAATCAACTATAAAATGTACATGTGTCAAATATTTTGTTTAAGTCGTTAATAAGGTAACCAGTAAGATGTTACAACCAGTTCAAGAGACAGTTTATTAAGAGCAGAAACTTACAGGGCATAAAGAATTTTGAAATGAATTTTCCAAATAGGTGCAAACTGGATCCACCAAGTGGACCTATCTATTCATCTATGCAACAACCAATTGCATTTCACTGGACACAATTAAATTGTATTTATCTGGACAAGAATAATTTATATTATCAGTTTTCTAAAACTAACATAATTTTTAAAATAAATAAATAAATAAAACAGGGGCACCTGGGTGGATCAGTCAGTTAAGCTTCTGACTCTTGATCTCGGCTTAGGTCTTGATCTCACAATTCATGAGATGAAGCCCCGCACTGGGCTCTGCATTGGCCATGCAAAGCCTGCTTGGGACTCCCTCTCTCCCTCTCTTTCTGCCCCTGAAACACATTCTCTCTCTCTCTCTCTCAAAATAAATAAAGAAACTTAAGAAAAAAGTTAACCAAAATTAAAAAAAAAAAAAAAAGACCAAAGGTAGTGAAAGGAAGAGTTTACTTGGATGGGTGATCTAGAGAGGATACCACCAGTGAGCCTTTTATACCCTTTCTTAATATATATGTATATATACATACATATGTTCATAAAAAGCATGTTATATATATTTTTTACATACAAATACAACACCAGGAGTTCTGAGTACACATGTATACAGGCCTGTTTTAGCCCTTGAACCTTAAGTTTTCAAATGCTGTTTTAAAAGGTTAAATGGGGGCGCCTGGGTGGCTCAGTCGGTTGAGCGCCTACTTCAGCTCAGGTCACGATCTCACAGTCTGTGAGTTCGAGCCCCGCATTGGGCTCTGGGCTGATGGCTCAGAGCCTGGAGCCTGCTTCCGGTTTTGTGTCTCCCTCTCTCTCTGCCCCTCCCCATTCATGCTCTGTCTCTCTGTCTCAAAAAATAAAATAAAAACGTTAAAAAAAAAAATTAAAAATAAATAAATAAATAAAAGGTTAAATGTTTGAGTTTCCTAAAACAGCAAAATCATACTGATGATGCCAGTGGAATAGTAAAGTCACGTTAATGTAGAGAGTAAGCTGTATGAATGTAAATGGTTTGGGTTCTCACCTTCCGTAAGAGAATGACCCTGAAGGGGTCCCTAAAGGTCAGGGACCCCTAAGGGTCATCTGTTTCAAAAATGCCTCGAGTTATAAGAATGACACCGTCTTGCAGATTCTTGGCCACCAGTCAGCAAAAGGGGTACATTTTAAGAGGCAGCCCTGTCTTCCAGCTGTCCAGAAATCACCCCCTACTTCCCAGCCACCTTTCTTCCTGCTGGTGTGGCTGGTCCTGATTCTAAAATCTAGGTGGTTTTTTGTTTGTTTGTTTGTTTGTTTGTTTAATTTTTTAAGTCTATTTACTTTTTGAGAGAGAGAGCAGCAGAGCACGAGCGGGGTAGGCACAGAGAGAGAGAGACACAGAATCTGAGACAGTCTCCAAGCTCTGAGCTGTCAGCACAGAGGCCGACAAGGAGCTCCAACTCACAAACCCATGAGATCGTGATCTGCGCCGAAGTCGTATGCTTAACCGATTTAGCCACCCAGGCACTCCTAAAATCTAGTTTCATTGTGTGTTTTTATTTTTGGTTTTTTAATTTTTTTTAAGTTTATGTATTTATTTTTTTAGTAATCTCTACACCCAACAGGGGCTCCATCCCATGACCCCAAGATCAAGAGTCACATGCTCTTCCAACTGAGCCAGCCAGGTGCCCTTCGTTGCATATTTTTTAAAAAATCTTACATAAGAGATGCTAATCTAGATTTCTGATGGAATATCAAGATGTCTTTTTCATGGTCATTTGTCTTGTTAGGTTTCTTTCTCAGGCAGTGGGAGAAGATGCAGTCCAATTCTTGATCATGAGCCAGGAGGAAAGGCAGAGAGCTCTCAATTTCACAAAAGGAACAAAGCTTCATTTATAGCATGCCACTGCACATGATAGAATTTCATGAGTCAGTCGATAAGGATAATTAAACAGTGTAGGTCAAGGACTAGATACAACCATTCAACTTCCTTAAAATCCATTAGGCAAAAGCTTGAGGAATATTATTTAAAAGCTGCAATATTTAATCATTGGTGCATTTCTTAAAGTGCCTTATTGCTGCTAAACAATGTTGAGAAAGTAATAAAAGCCCAAACCCTCAGCAATATTACTATATTTTGAAATTAATTTTTTGATAAAGGAATAATCTTTTCTTTTCTCCCTCTGTCTGAATTCCTTACTCTTGGCCTTCCTTCCTGTGCTTTACTCTCCTTGGACTGGTGTCTCTCCCCTTCAAAATCCTTTTTCCAGGAAGCATGCCAATTTTTCCCCTCATCTTTTATCACTCAAGTTTTTCAGCCCTTTAAAAAAAATTTTAAGTAATTTTTTGTTAAGTTTATTTATTTATTTACTTAGAGAGAGAGTGCAAGTATGAGTGGGGGAGGGGTAGAGTGAGAGAGAGAGAGAGACAGAGAGAGAGAGAGAGAGAGAGAGAGAGAGAGAGAGAGAGAGAGAGAATCCCAAGCAGGCTCTGCCCCATCAGCACAGAGTCTGATGCAGGGCTCGAACTCACTAAACGTGAGATCATGACCTGAGCCGAAACCAAGAGTTGGATGCTTAACCGACTGAGTCACCCAGGCGCCCCTCAGCACTTTTTTCAACGTTTATTTTATTTTTTTTTAATTTTTGGGACAGAGAGAGACAGAGCATGAACGGGGGAGGGACAGAGAGAGAGGGAGACACAGAATCGGAAACAGGCTCCAGGCTCCGAGCCATCAGCCCAGAACCCGACGCGGGGCTCGAACTCACGGACCGTGAGATCGTGACCCGGCTGAAGTCGGACACTTAACCGACTGCGCCACCCAGGCGCCCCCCCTCAGCACTTTTAATACATAGTTTCTTGTAGCACATTTTAAAATATCAACTTTATTGAACTGTAATTCACATATAAAATGTACCCGTATTGAACCCAAGTTTGCTGGGTTTTGACAAATGTCTATACTGCTATCGCCATCACCACAATCAAGATCGAGAATATTTCCATCACCTCAAAAAGTTCCCTCATACTCTTTGCAGTTAATTTCCCCACTCCACCTCCACTTTTGTCCCCAGTATACTATTGATATGACTGTAAACTAGCTTTGCCTATTCCAAAGTTTCATATCAATGGAATCATACAGTATGTTCTGTTTGGGGTCTACCTTATTGGGCTTTGTAGAATGTTCTTGAGATTTATGTGTTATTGTGTGTATCAGTTTTTCTTCTTTTGATTGCTGTGTTGTATTCCATTGTACAGATATACCACAGTTAGTTGATCCATTTTCTTGCAGTTGGAAATTTGGGCTGTTTCCAGCGTTTTGCTACTATAAGTAAAGCTTATATGAACAGTTGTGTACAGGTTTTGTGTGGACATGTATTTTCATTTCTTTTTGGTATATACACATACATATACATGCACATACACACAAATATATGTGATTATATGATAAAATGTATATTTAACTTTATAAGAAAACTGCTCAGTTATTTTTTGTAGCGGTTATACCATTTTATATTCCTACCAGCTGGTATGAGATTTTTCAATTCTTCCACATTCTCACCAACACTTGATATTGTCAGATTTAAAAAAAATTTATTACATAGCATTTTATTTTTTTATTAAAAAAATTTTTTAGTGTTTATTTATTTTGAAAGAGAGAGGAAGAGACAGACAGAGCACAAGTGGGAGAGGGGCAAAGAGAGGGAGACAGAATACAAAGCAGGCTCCAGGCTCTGAGCTGTCAGCACAGAGCCCAATGTAGGTTAGAACTCACAAACTGTAAGATCATGACCTGAGCCAAAGTTGGATGCTAACTGACTGAGCCCCCCAGGGGCCCCATATAGCATTTTATTTTTTAAAAAACTTTCTTCTCATAGAAAACATTTTCACATTAAAGATTCCTAGAGTGTGAAAATAACAATTTTTTACTTACAGTTTTATATTTGTAGGCAGATTATTTTAGGACAAGTAAAATAACAGCATTTTAAGATTAAATCTCAGTTTAGAATCTGTAATATTTTGATCCATCTCTAAAGGGGCCTCTAAAGTACCTGCATGGAACTTCTCTATACTCAAGCTCTCCAGGCTCTTCTTTCCAGGATTTAGAAATTAGTAATGTGAAATATCAGTATTTCCTCATTTTAAGGTTTTCTGAGGACATGTAACCATCTGTAACTGGTATCGACTGCAGAGAGAGAGAAGTTTTTAAAAATTAAACACTGGGGCGCCTGGGTGGCTCAGTTGGTTAAGCACCTGACTTCCATTCAGGTCATGATCTCATGGTTTGTGAGTTCTAGCCCCACGATGGGCTCTGTGCTGACAGCTCAGAGTCTGGAGCCTGCTTCAGATTCTGTGTCTTGCTCTCTCTCTGCCCCTCCCCTGCTCACCCTCTGTCTTTCTCTCAAAAAATAAAAAATAAAAATAAAAATAAACATAAAAAAAATAAACACTGACTGATTTTCTGCAAAGTCTTTACTTATGAGTTAACAATCTTTCCCTTTCTCTGTCATTCCCAGGACAAATAAAGAAGTTTGATCATTTATTGTAGCAATAAAGCTGAATTCCCTTCAAGAGTTTGATTAGCTAAAAGGCAAAAAGCTCATATATGATGTTTAGTTATCCTGTGAGTCTTGTGAGAAGCTGGGAGACAACCCCATAAGCTCACCAGAATAAGGAACCCGGTCTCCAAATTTCTTGGATACAATTCCTCTCGAACCTTTTCCCCAAAGACTAAATTCTAAAAATAACCAGGTGATTAGGAGAAGAGGTTTGTCTCACCATTGGACTTACCTGCTATTGCCTCTTTATCGTGAGTTGAATGGTGTGACAGAGCAGAGGCAAAGAGGTGTACAATCAGTTCTCAAGGTGTTGAGTCAAAAAGGTCAGAGCTTCCACGGTGTGGCAACAGCTTTGCAGATGCCCACATCATGACAGTTGAAATAACAAAGCCCAGCAAAGGTGAAAGCCGAGAGGGCCCAAACACCTGCCTTGGCAGCTTTTTGCAAAGCATCTCCTCGACCATAGTAACCACTTGTCCAAGGCCCCAGTGACTATGGAGACTGAGGGCTGCAGCCAGGGGTAGTCCATCACAGAACCAGGATTCAAATAAGCAGCTGGAATTAGGCCCAGGAGCAAAACACTGCCAACCCTCTCACCAGTCCAGGGGAGAGATGCAGCCTTGGAACCCCAACGGCGGTTGGGTTGAATGTGCTGTGTTCTACACCATCCTGGGGCAGGTCAGTCCTGGAGAAATGCTGAGACACGAGCCAAGTCTGACCACTGGAATTCGTAGCAACAGAGCTCAGCCTCCTCGGGCACTGCCCAGGACACGCAGCCTCCAGAGACTCCCCATCTCTCTCCTGAAGGCTCAAGGTCACCCCCAGATTTAAAAATTTTTGTTGCTTTAGTGGATGTGTAGAGATATCAGATTGTAGTCTTAATTTACATTTGTCTGCATGCCAATGGTAGCACATCTTCATATGCATATATCTTCTTTTGTGAAGCCCCTGGCACTGTTTTGATTTGCAGCCTGGGGCCTTTTTTTCTGTTTCTCAAACACTACTAACTTGTTCCTCCTCACTATCCTTGACTTGCTTTGCGTTTGCTCTGAAGTTCTTCCAGATTGTCTCAGACTGACTCCTTTTCATCAGTGAGATCTCATCTCAAATAACACCTCAGAGAAGCCTTCATTTTTCATCACCTTACTCTCTATGGTTGTCTTTAGAAGACTTTTATAACTGCCTGCAATTATCTTATTTCTGTATTTGTTTATTTTCTTTTGTTTCAGAAGTTTTAAAAAAGTTTATTTTGAGAGAGAGAGAGTGAGAGAAAACAAGTAAGGGAAGGGCTGAGAGAGAGGGAGACAGAGGATCCCAAGCAGGCTCCACCCTCAGCACAGAGTTGATGCGGGACTTGAACCCACGAACCGTGAGATCATGACCTGAGCCAAAATCCAGAGTCTGACGCTTAACAGACTTAGCCACCCAGGTACCCCTATATTTGTTTACTTTCTTATCATTTGCCTATCTCCACTGGGATGTAAACTCCACAAGAGTGGGTCTTTGTCTGGTTTGTGGTCAAGGAGGAAAATGAAACTATATAATCAAAGACTGGATACAACCATATGACCTCCTGAAAATCCATTAGTCGAAAGCCTGGGAAGCATTATTTAAAAGCTGCAGTATTAGATTGTTAGTGCATTTTTAAAAGTGCTTTATTGCTGCCGTTAAGAACAGTACATGGGCCAGTGTAAGTGCTCAATAGGTATTTGCTCAACAAATGGCAGTGCAGAGTTCACAAAGTGCTCTCATAAGAGACTCACTTCAATCGTCCATTTATTCCATTCACATTTGCTGAAAACTATGGAAATATGCCAACCATTATGAGGATATAAAGAGGAATAATTATTCCTCCTCTCAAGTTGCTTGTGATATTTTTTTAAAAAATGAGTTCTTATTGCAATATTAATATATGTTAATGATAGAAAGTTAAATAGTACAGAAGAGAAAGTCACTGCTTCTTCTCAGAGATAACCATTATTAGTAGTTTCCTTTGTATCCATCTAGAATGTAGACAATTATACACATGTACACATACATGTACACATATACAGACACACACACACACATCCCCCAAAATGGCATCTTAAGAAAGCATAGGGGCTTTTTTTTCCCAAAAATTTTAATGTTTATTTATTTTTGAGAGAGGGAGAGAGAGTGAGCGGGGGAGGAGCAGAAAGAGAGAGGGAGACACAGGATCCGAAGCAGGCTCCGGGTTCTAAGCTATCAGCACAGAACCTGAATCAGGGCTTGAACCCACGACTGTGAGATCATGACCTGAGCTGAAGTCGGATGCTTAACTGACTGAGCCACCCAGGTACCCCAGAAAACATGGTTTTTAAGTTGTTCATGATGTTATGGTGGAAACTAGGGTTGCCAGACTTAGTAAATAAAAATATAGGGAGCTCAGTTACATTTGAATTTCAGACAAACAACAAATAAAAATTTTTAGCATAAGTATGTCCCAAATATTGCATGGGATATACTTCTACTAAAATGTTTTTGGTTGCTTAGCTGAAATTCAAATTTAACTGGTTACCCTGTGTTTTACCTGACAATCCTGAGTGGAGACAGATGTTCCAAATGATCAGTTACAATATGGTGCTATATTTTCAGTAACAGAAGTCAAGACACAGGTTGAGGGACCACCGAGGAGAGACTGACTAACTCTGCCAGGCAAAAACAGCAAAAGCAGACAGTTGCACTGGGACCCAATATATGGACAGGAGCCTGATAGATGGAATTAGAGAAAAAGGTCAGGAAAGAGCATATGCAAATGAAAGCTGTGGAGAGATTGGGCAGATTTGGAAAATAGTATGACATTTAATGTCAGAGAGGTTTTAGGGCCCAAGAAATTCGTGGGGATAAAATAGCTGGAATAGGAAGAAGGTAAAGGGCAAATGGGATCAGATTATGATAGATTCTATACACAGGTCAAGAGGGGAGCTATTATTCTGTGGATGAGCATTTGCCAGACTCTTCTTACCTCAGCCTTTAAAAAAAGAAGTTGTGGAACCCCTTTCATAGAAATATGTAATCTTTCAAATCCTTTTTGAATTTATTTTTAAATCATTTTTATGGTATATTGTAATTGAGCGAACTGAAGCAAAATTATATAGCTATTGTATTATGAAGTTTATTTTATTTTATTTTATTTTTTTTTTTTTTCAACATTTTTTATTTATTTTTGGGACAGAGAGAGACAGAGCATGAACGGGGGAGGGGCAGAGAGAGAGGGAGACACAGAATTGGAAACAGGCTCCAGGCTCCGAGCCATCAGCCCAGAGCCTGACGCGGGGCTCGAACTCACGGACCGCGAGATCGTGACCTGGCTGAAGTCGGACGCTTAACCGACTGCGCCACCCAGGCGCCCCTATGAAGTTTATTTTAAATACGCTCCTGAATGTCAGTAATATATGGAGACAAATCTTTAGTATTCCCCAATTAACAATGAATGCATGCTGCTTAATTTACTTTTAATTCTGTAATAAGTTTGATTTGTCAACTAATAAATTAGGATGTGACATATTATACAGTTTGGCTTTGAGGCCAAGTATATACGAAAGTGTGGAAGTGAAATTTAATTTTGTTTTATGGCATCAGAAACCGTTTATATTCTTTTCACGACCTGATGTGTGGAATTCTTGCACTTTTGCAGCTTTGAGAACAGATTTGTTTTTGTCTTTTAATGTTTTGTTTCTTTTTTTTTTTTTTAAGTTAATTTATTTTGCGAGAGAAAGAGAGAGGAGAGGTGAGGCAGAGAGAGAGAGGGAGTAAGAGAATCCCAAGCAGGCTCTGCACTGCCAGTGTGGAGCCCTACTGCAGGGCTTGAACCCACAAACCATGAGGTCATGACCTGAGCAAACCAAGGGCTGGCTGCTTAACCAGTTGAGCCACCCAGGTGCCCCTAACATTTTGTTTCTTAATGACAGGATAGGAGACAAGGTTTCAGACTTTTCTTGGTAAATAACACATGGCTTGGTATGCACGGGATTTTCATCCAGCAAAGTAAATTACATTCCAGTCAAAGGGAAAAGAATTGCCACTATATTCCCTCTTTTTAACACTGTTTTTGTAATTACTTGATGCACCTTCAAAGCTTTTGATAAGAATCATGCAATTTACAGATCTATTGATGTACATGAGGCAAATTGGTATTATTATAGTTTTTTCTTCCCATTATCTTGTTATATTGCAATATTTATGTTCTACAGGCTTTCTGTCTTTAACCAGTGGTTATACAGGTTAGTGAATTATAAGGCTAATGTCCTTAAAACCACCATTCATGTCAGAAGACAGAGATTTTCCTCCACATGTTCTGTCCCAGTCTCAACTCATCCTTCCCTCGTGACAAAGCACTATCTTAACTTTATGATATTTACTTCCTTATTTTTCCTTACAGTTTTATAATCCAAGTGTGCTAGACTTGAGACTGAATTCTATAGTTTTGCCTGGTTTTTTTTTGTTTGTTTGTTTTAAAGTTTGCTTTTTGAGTCTTTTAATTTACAGGTTTCCTCTTCATATCTCTTGTTTTTCTCTTTGCAATTGTTTGTTCTAGAAACATGAGAATTACTCCTGTAGCTTCCCACAGTTAGATTTGTGGATTATATTCCCCTTTTAACATGTGCCTCGGTCCTCTTATTCCTATAAATTGGTATTTGGATCTTGAGGCTTAGTGAGATTCAGACTTAATTGTTTTAGCAAGATCATTTCACAGTTGGTGATATATTCTTCATTAGGACGCACATAATGTTTGATTGTCTCTCTTTTGTACCCTGAGCCACTATACATGCTTAATGTTCAGATGATTTAGTTATTTAGGGGTTGCAAAAAGTAATATTCTTCTTCTCACTTTTCTTCTTCATTTATTAGTTGGAAATCATTTATAAAGAGAAACTTTGCCTCAACTATTATTTGATTATGTAGTATAAAGTTCATATAGGAAAGGCAGGTTAAAGAATTCTTTCCTTTAACTTCCTGATTTTCTAAATGAATAACATCTTCAAGGTGACCAACTAGCTCTGTGTGTGTGTGTGTGTGTGTGTGCAAGTGTGCACGTATGTGTGTGATACTGAACTCATGAATTTAAACATTATTGATGTGTTCAGACCTCCCATAGATATTATCCTTATTCATCCTAAAATCATCTCGTCTTTAAGACAACTCTTCAAGTTGGCTTCCAAGTCCTCAAAAGATACATTTTTGAAGTCTGTTAACAAGAAGAATTTGGGTGGAAGAAAAGACCACAAAGAAAATAGGAATTTTGCACCAAAAAGATTTGGTTTGGCTGGCTTAAGGAATTTTGTTTTTTAGTCTGTGCATACCATATTTCACTGGAAATTGAATTTTCTTTAATATTGTGAGTCTCATGCCAGTGTGGGTGGCAAGATTTACCAAAGACAAGCACTATTAGAATGTGAGTCATAGAAACTCTACCTGACTGAAGAGAAATAAGAGGTTGTCTGACAGGTCCAAACTATCTTTCTTGCTGGGAAATAACCATGACTGGCCTTGAAGAGGAACCACCCTCTCCTGTAGGTGATGCATAGCTGAGCTTTGGCAATAATTTACAGTCTCTGGAGCATTGGTGCTGTCTGATATGTCCTCAAGCCTCTTTGCCGTTAATTGCAGCTTCTCTTACTAGACTCTATGTTTAACCCCTTTGAAACTGTTTAGTATAGGGAAGTGTTTGCTTTCTCAGTGAAATATTTTAAACACACAGAAAAACAAAAAGGGTAACATTACAAACATCTGAACAAGATGTTTGTTTAGATCTGAACAATCTAAAATTCACAAGTTTTAGGGGCACCTGTGTGGCTCAGTCGGTTAAACGTCCAACTTCAGCTCAGGTCATGATCTCACGGTCTGTGGGTTCGAGCCCTGCAGTGGGTTCTGTACCAACAGCTGAGCCTGGAGCCTGCTTCGGATTCTGTGTCTCCCTCTCTCTTTCTGCCCCTCTCTTGCTTATGCTCTTTCTCTCTCTCTCAAAAATAAACAAACATTAAAAAATAAAATAAACTCTGCCCCAATTTAAAAAAAATAAAGTAAAATTCACAAATTGTATTATTTTGTCATACTCGCTTTAGACCATTTTTAAAAAGAAAGAAATATTAAGCATATGGTTCTCTTTGTTCTCTATACTAGTCCTGTTTACCTCTCTCATTGTAGAAGCAGTTGCTTCCAATGTTGACATATCCTTTATTCGAATGTTGACATATCCTTCCTGTGCATATTTTTATGCTTATGCTTTAGATGTACATATCTATGAAAAATATTTAGAATTGTATGTTTTCAAAGTTTATATAAATGTTATAATACTGCATGGCATCTCATCCACTATCTTGCTTTTCTCACTGAACATTTTGCTTTTGTAATCTATCTATATTGACATATCAAGTTTATTGACTTCACTGGTACATAGTAGTCCATCATTTGAATATACATGAATGTATTTATGTATTCTCTTATTAGTGTACACTTACGTATCTCATTTTTTCCTATTGCAACACAGTAGAATCCTTGAATATGCGTGTGGGAGAGTTTCTCTAAGGATATATGTGGAAGCAGAATTCCTGGGCACAGTGTATCATAAATCTTCAACTTCACTAGATATTACCAAATTACTCTCTGATGTGGTTATATTAATTTATATGCTCACAAGCAGGGGTTGCAAGTTCCTATTTCCCCCATAGTGAGTGTGATGAGACTTAAATTTTTGTCAATCTGATGGATATGAAGTGGTATCTCATTGACATTCTAATTCTTTATTTGCCTGATTACTAATTAAGTTGAATATCTTCATATATTTATTGGTCATTCTTTGTTTTTTCTTCTTCTTCTGTGAGTTGTAGGGCAGTGCTATTGAAAATGTTAGAGGGTCGGAGTGTGTGGGTGGCTTAGTAGGTTAAATGTCTGACTTCAGCTCAGGTCACGATCTCATGGTTCTTGGGTTTGAATCCTGCGTTGAGCTCTGTGCTGACAGCTCAGAGTCTGGAGCCTGCTTTGGATTCCGTGTCTCCCTCTCTCTCTGCCCCTCTCCTGTTCGTACTCTGTCTCTCTCTTTCTCTCTCAAAAACAAATAAACATTAATAAAAATATGAATGCATGCCATAGCAAAAATCAAACTTGAAAGGTCACCACAGAATTTCAGAATAGGGCAAACCTTAAATAAATTTAAAAAAATGTCAGAGGGTAATGACTGTAATGGGGATAGTCAGGGACTGGCAGTCCTCACTATCCTTCTCCCCAATTTATATCTTTACCTTAAATCCATGTGACTTCCCATTCTCCTGTACATTTCTTGTGTCAGGTATCCAAGAGAATAATATAAGGCATATCAACTAAAGAAGAAAAATAGAAAACAAACTCAAGGATAGCCATAAAAAGTTCTCTGTTCCCTAACAGAGACACTGAAATCTGCTTGGGCTTACGCATTTAGCTTTTAGGCTTTGACTTCACACTCCATAACTTTGCTTTTCAGGGTCTCCACTTCTCTCTTTCCAGTCTCCGAAGGTACATCTTCATTGTCTGGTGTTTTGCGTAGATGAACAGATTATTCTTGGAGGTGGCCTATATTGTGAGTAAGAACAACACTGGGGCTCTGGAATCAGATACTAATTTGGTTGCTGTTTCTGTCACTTAGTAGCTTTATCAACTTGAAAAAGTTTCTTAACCATCCTAGACTTAGTTTCTTCAAGATAACAATAGTCCCTACTTCATGGTGTTGTAATAATGATTTATGGAGTTAATATATATAAGTACTGAGAACAATTGGGCACAGTAAGTCCTCAATGTCAGTTATAACAAATCATCCTAAAAAACCACATAAATAAAAATATGCTATTTAAATTCAATATTCTTATCTTGAGTGAAGAACTTTGAAAGTCCATATGACATTCCTGTAAGTGGATGTGATGTTTTCCGTGAATAATAGACATAGCAGTAACTTTAGGGTGATTTAAGTGAAAATGATTCAAATGCTAACAGAATTTCAACTTGGTGCTGAGGAAGAGATGACTAAATTATGAAAACTTTCATTCATTCATTCATTCATTCATTCATCAAGCATATATTATGACTTACAACATGCCATGAATGAATGTTCTGCGCAAGACGATGGAGAAATAAAAGGGTTAAATGATGCTTAGTATCTGCCATTAAGAAACATTAAGAAGTTGATAGGGGAAAAAGCTGCATAAGCAAATTAATTAATTCAAGAAATTTTACAACAAGGATACGGTAGGAGCATAAAGGAAAGAGTTGCCAATTCTACATGAACATGTTGGTAAAACTTCCATAGAGAATAGGTAATGAGGAGGGAGACCTCTCCAGTGCCTTTCAACTTCCAATGGGTAGTTGCTGTTGGGTTGAGCCAGCAGGGAGCTCTGGGGTTAAAGGTGGTATTGGAAGAAGAAGCCTGGGAACATAGTCAAGGTAGGAGGGTGCTTGAACCAGGTAGTCTGTGGCTTCATTGTCAGGCCAGAGATGCCAGGTAGTCATTAGGAGGATCCAAAGTCATGGTCAGGATTGTGAAACCTGGTTCAAGGCACAGCCAAGGCCTATCAGGCAATGACAGTGGAGTTGGAGGTACACCCCAAAGAAATAAGAGGGTGTTGTCCAAGATCTAGCTGGTGATTTAGGCTCATTCAATCAACGAGCCTCTTTGACTATACTGAGTGCAGGCCTTGGGATAGTATAAAGTTTTGTCTGCCAAGGTGAACAGATGTCACCTAATTTGCCATCTCATAAGTCTGGTTTCCTGGTTATTTTTCCTTTTTATTCTAGTTCATGTGGGTGATCTCATCCTTAGCATAATTTTTGCTAATATGCCTAAAATTTAAAAATCTTGCTTAAGAAGAGTCTCATTTCCATTCAGCCATATTCAGACAGTAAAATACATGAGTTCCCTGTATTATGTGAAATGTATCCTGTGGAAATTGTGTTTAGTGGTTTTGGTGTAAAATTGCATCATCCTATTTAAGGGCTTAATGAGGGATTCGGGGGAAGGTGACCAAACAGTGATGATACAATGTGGAGGGTGGCCCAAAAGGAGAGTTGCTTGATATCTGAGCTACTGGATTAATGGACCTGATTTAAATGCTAGCATAATGTCCAGTAGTGACATCTATCACCTAATGCATGCCTGGTGGAGCAGTGGCCCATTTGGAAAATAACCTGCATCGTATGCCTTGCCTTCTTACTTGTGCTATTAATTTGCTTTCCATGGATCAATGACTGTAAAGTGTGATAAGAATTTTGGCCAGATCAAGAATGAGTTATCAGTATCTATAGAAATGGCCTGCTTTCTGGCAGAGCAGTAATACTCGTGTAACTTTGTTGAAGTTCACAACTGGGGAGAGATCATTGAACCCAGGCACGAACTTCGGAAGTCTTTGAAAGCTTCTCATAGAGTTACCTTCTACTTCATGATTTGAGGCTAAATTCAGAGGTCGTCCTCTGAAAAATTAGAAACCTCCCAAACCAGCTCATTTAAAATAATATTACTAAATAAAACCTGCAGACAGATTTCTTATCATTAATTCAAAGAACACCTGTCTGTCTCCCTTTATATCTTCTTAATAAATTACTTTTACCCCCTAGACAAAGACATCCTCTGTCACTCTGCCAAGGCCTTACCTACACACTGGATCCACATTAATAGAAGAACACAGATGGATGCTAATTGCTGCCGTAAGAAAACTTAGCCTTCCTGGATATGAGGAAATTAGCTTCTTTGCAGTGTGGGTCTTTCCTGGAATCCATAGTCCGAGATGGCACAAAATTACTCTGAATCTAAGGTATTGAACTGTGCAGGAAGAACCTTGCTCACACACTAAGAATAGTCCTAAAATTCTATATTCTCAACTTCCTACCCTAGTGGAAAAGCTTAGGACTGAAGACAGAAGCCAGCTCAGCTTTTTTAAGTCTGTATGACCTGAAGAAGAAGCTGTGTGTGTGTGTGTGTGGTGGGAGACAATGGAAGGTCATGGTGTGGTACTTAATTTGTTTGAATAACAATCCAAAGCAAAGAGGAAGGTCTACATAAATGTCATGAGCAGGTATGTGAGAGGGTATTACGGGCAAATCTTGAGATATGTCATTGCCAGTTATGTGCTTTCCTTTGTCCTGTAGCAATGCACAGGCAAATCAGACACATTTAAAGGGACGGTGTGGGATGTGTTTCCTTTTATTTTCTCTGTTCTGTTCGTTTGGCTTTATGTGTCCAGTTATAATCTGTTTCCAAAGTGAGAAGTAGAATTTTATAATTGTTCTTTCATCCACTCTCTTCCTAGTGAATCAAGCATTGATTGAATCAAGATTTGATGTCCTTGGAAGCCCATGACATCTTCTCAATCTTGGTTCACTGAGGCTCGGCACTGGGGTATGAAGCAGAGGATAGGAGCATGGTGGCCAGCACGTGGTGAAGGCACATGGAAGAGGAGTGTTGGAATACAAGCGATGGGGCAGACTCTGTTATTCAAGTGTTCATAGCAGAGGTCCTCTGCTCTTTAGCAGGGTGGGGGTTTTAGCAACGATGGAGGCTACCACTTTGAGTTTCTCTCTGCCTGTTGACATGTTCTTTGAAGTGTAGATATTTTATCTGAGTACAGACTGGCTCCTAATTGTTATGGTAAGGTAGAGGTTGCTGAGAAATTTTTGTTTAATGTTTATTTATTTGTGAGAGACAGAAAGTGGAGAAGGGACGAGACAGGGGGACAGAGGATCTGAAGCAGGCTCCATTCTGACAGCAGAGAGTCTGATGTAGGGCTCAAACTCATGAACTGTGAGATTATGACCTGAGCTGAAGTCAGATGCTTAACCAACTGATCAACCCAGGTGCCTCCAGGGTTGCTGGGAATTGTATTGAACTATTATGGTAACTAGATTAGCCTTAATCTGTTAGGAGTGCTATCTCAGCAGCTATAGAAGTGGAGAATCTCTGAACCCAAATTTTGTGCTCTATTGGATAAATGGTCTAGGAAAGGCAGGGAAGGAAGTTGGAAGGTTTTTTTTTTGAGGTCTTTAAGTAGCATTCTACAAAATAAAAATATAAAGAAGCTAGTAGAGTCAGAAGCTACGAGGATTGGCTCTTCTATGGAGAGACATGATTTCCTTGATGATCAAAGAGGCAGTAGCTGGTACATATGTTGGAGGGGGACAGTGGTGGAGAGGGAATACACTTTTTTTTTTTTTTAGAATAATCACAAGTAGGATAATGTTTTTGTCTGGGGGAGGGGAGAAGTCTGAAATAAAGTCATAAAGTCCATTGCCAGAATATCCCCTTTTAGGTTTAGAGTTGGAAAAGAATGTATTAGATCTTCACATCACCTTGACCTATTCCTAACTCTTAAAGTCTCTGATGATTATGGTTAGAGGTTTTTAAAAATAATTTTATTCATTTATTTTTAAAGTAATATATGTGCCCAGTATGGGGCTCAAACCTATAATGCCAAGATCAAAAGTCACAAGTTCCACTGACTGAACCAACAGGTGTCCCAATGGTTAAGGTTTTTTTGTTTTTTTGTTTTTGAATTTTCATTTATTTTTTAAATATCATTTATTGTCAAATTGGCTTACATATAACACCCAGTGCTGATCCCAACAAGTGCCCTCCTCAATGCCCATCACCCATTTTCCCTCCCCCTCCCCCCCCACCATCCATTGTCAGTTTGTTCTCTGTGAGAGACTCTTAAGAGTCTCTTGTGGTTTGCCTCCCTCCCTCTCTGTTTGTGATTATATTTCACCTTCCCCTCCCCCATGGTCTTCTGTTAAGTTTCTCAAGACCCACATATGAGTGAAAATATATGATATCTGTCCTTCCCTGACTGACTTATTTCACTCAGCATAGTACCTTCCAGTTCCATCCACGTTGCTGCAAATGGCAGGATTTCATTCTTTCTCATTGCCAAGTAGTATTCCATTGTATATATAAACCACAGCTTCTTTATCCATTCATCAGTTGATGGACATTTAGGCTCTTTCCATAATTTGGCTATTGTTGAAAGCGCTGCTATAAATATTGGGATACATGTGTCCCAGTGAATCAGCAGTCCTGTATCCCTTGGGTAAATTCCTAGTAGTGCTATTGCTGAGTCGTAGGGTAGTTCTATTTTTAATTTTTTGAGGACCCTCCACACTGTTTCTGGTTAAGATTTTAAATGGAGTCATCTAGGGTGGTTTGTGGATGAGAGTTTTTCAGGTTGTGAAACAGAGCCCATCATCCTAGAGACCAGAGGCTTTTGAATCCTTGACCCCCGGGCCTCTTTAGCAGAGTTCTGGGACTCTAATAAGACCTACAGCATCTTCTTGGTCAGCTGAAAACTGGGGCTGGATAGCTAAAGAGTTCTTGCACCAACTATGTCCCAAAGCCTGGTGGTCTCCCATTGTCATCCATTTTAGATTGAGTTTAATGCCTTTGGGGGCCATAGCTAAGCAGGGAGAAGAGAAGACAGGGATTCCACCTCAGGCTGTTAAGAACTTATTTCTTGGTCTGAGCGCACAGTGGGCCTATTGCCATTAGCCAAAGTTTACTCAGATCAAGGAATTTTGTGATACCAGGATTGGTGAAGAGATGAGGCTATCATCTATGTCCTGTGGTTCTCAAGCCTAGAGAATCATCAGAATCACCTGATGGAGCTTTTAAAATTTACAGAACTTGGAGCCTCTAGAACTTGTTTTACAAAAACAAAAAAATTAACCTTCCTGACATGGTTCTTTCTTTTTTTTTTTAATGTTTATTTATTTATTTATTAATTTTTTTGAGAGAGAGAGAAGGAGAGAGCGAGTTCAAGTGAGCGAGCATGAGTGGGGGAGGGGCAGAGAGAGAGGGAGACACAGACTCCAAAACAGGCTCCAGGCTCTGAGCTGTCAGCACAGAACTTGACATGGGGCTTGAACCCATGAATTGGGAGATCATGACCTGAGCTGAAGTCAGATGGTTAACCAACTGAGCCACCCAGGCACCCCCTGACATGGTTCTTATTATCAGCCAGGTTTAGGAAACACTATATAAAATAACTTTCAGATCCAGAATGTTGAAGAGAGTCCTGTAATTTAGCAAATTAATGTTCTTGTAAAACTGATGAAGATTGCTGGGGCCCTGAAGATCCAGGGCCCCAGAAGGGTGACATCAGAGGGTAATTAAGTTGAAGCTATTGTCATATTTTATACACATTGAGTTTCACATTCATCTCGATACTTATGGAGGCCCTTGTTTTCTGAAGTAACACCTAGTGATGAGAACTTCCCTTGGGATCCATCAGAGCACCTTTGTGACTGGCAGGTGGGTGGGAGGACAACTCCTGGGCTTCCTTCTCTGATGATATTTCCGAGTAGTCATCATGACCTGATGTTCTAAGAGTCTTTCCTGGTTTAGATATGAAGGTGTGTACCTGCCATCTTTTTATTATTTTTTTTAAGAGAGACAGAGACAGTTCAAGTAGGGGAGGGGCAGAGAGAGGGAAAGAGAGAGAATCCCAAGCAGGCTCTGCACTGTCAGCTCAGAACTGGACATGGGGCTTGAACCCACTAACCAGGGAGATCACGACCTGAACTGAAACCAAGACTCAGAAGCCTAACTGACTGAGCCACCCAGATGCCCCCCCCCCGCCATCTTTAATTTCATAAGGATGTATTCTCATTTATACCTGAGGTTAAAGATTTTTTTTAATGCTTATTTATCTCAGAAAGAAAGAGAGAGAGAGAGAGAGATTGCAAGCAGG
The DNA here is from genome assembly GCF_024362965.1 of Panthera pardus. NCBI lineage: Eukaryota > Metazoa > Chordata > Mammalia > Carnivora > Felidae > Panthera > Panthera pardus. The sequence goes on from NW_026526721.1 coordinate 130,862,384, forward strand.
GAAGGGCAGAGAGAGAGGGAGACACAACTCTGAGATGTCAGCACAGACCCCATTGTGGGGCTTGAACTCATGGACTGTGAGATCATGACCTGAGCTGCAGTCAGACACTCAAGTGACTGAGCCACCCAGGTGCCCCTATACCTGAGGTTAGAATACAATAAGGTATAGGAAATCCCTAAGTAATTTTCTTCCCCTTAATTAATAGACCAGGTAGGATCAAATAGGGAGGGAGATGAAAAAAGTATACAATGATCAAGGCAGAAGGAGTAATGGTGATGGTAGAGATGATGGTCAGCTTGGTTCATTGGTGATGGTCATGGTGTAGGAATGGTGGTTATAATTCAGGCAAACGCCTGAGATAGTAGCTATTGCCAGGGGCTGGCTTTTTTGATCTTTTTCTCATGATAAGTAGTGAGTCAGCTACTTTTAAAAGGCTAAGAACAGAGTGAACAATATAAATCAAAGTTTTATAAATTAAATATTTCCAGTTTGACTCACACTATCATTTCAGTGGCATTAAATCTTTATTTCTGAATGACCTTTCCTTGTCAGTGATGGAATATTTTAGCCTTAAGTCACTCTGCCCTGTTTGCCTCTGTAACATACAGTTACTTTGCAAAGGAACACCTAAATGATTACTGGAACTCATTTAAAGAGTCATTTTGTTATGAGTAATTGGCACATGTGACAATTTACTAAATATTTCTATTTTTCATCAGATAAAATTTTTTAGACTGAGAGTTCTAAGAGAAATACTATACCATGCCTGAGGCGACATAGCTCATTAAGAATAAATTTAAGACATTTAAGTTTAATATTTTAAAATATTAAAAGATAAATTATATATTTCATTTTTCCCTCAGGATATTGACAGATTATTCAGTTAGGAAATGAAAATTAATAGCAAAAATGTGATAATAACATTCAAGATATTAAAATGACAGAAATAACATTTTGTAGCAACATGAAAGTTTTTCTCTTTGAAATTTAAAAATGCTGAAGATAGGGTACCAGAAAAAACCAGAATGCTTATGAAAGAGAATAGTTTCATGTAAAGCCGATTAAAATGTACATTCTACTACATACTCTCCAATAAAAAACCCTAGAAACAGCTTAATCCAATAACTTAAATTATTCTAATTTTCCTATGCTTGTTTTTAGTATTCTTTTTTTGTCATTATCATCATCATCCTGTTATTTTTTTGTTGAGCAACTATATGTTTGGCACTACACTGGACATTTTATATAGATGATTCCTCTTAATGCTCACAAGAGCCTGTGTGATGTCTGTAATTGTCTCACTTTTACAGATGTAGAAACTGAGGCTTAGAGGTTTTTAAACAATTGATTCAAGGGCACAGAGCCAGTAAGTGATGGAGATAGGGATGAAGCCGAGATCTGATTAAGATCAAGATTAAATTCTTAACTACTATGAGATTCTTGTGCACAAACATACATTTTTTTTTTAACAGAGTATCTGAATTCTATTTTGTTTTCACTTAACAGTATCACAAACATTTTTCACGTTCGCTACACAATCTTAATCATCCTAACAACCTGTGAACATTGGCCAGGATCCTCCACTGGGATGCACTGCCCTCTAGTGGAATTCTGTTCATAAAGCTCTTTTCACCCTTTCCCCAGCCCCCAGGATGAAAAGAGGTTTTCTACTGCATCAGTCTCTATAGTTACTATTTTATTTTAATTAGAATAAAATATTAAAAAGTCTTTTTTCCTGTCTTCTTTAATATGATTATTTCCAATGGGCAGGGGGTGGGAAAATCAAGAGAACCTCAGAGAAGCTCAGACATGCACTGTAAGGAATGAGATAAGGATTCATTGTTCTTGGCATTGAAATCAACATGGCTTCTCTGTTCCCTGAAGTAACAGGATATTTCAAGCATCTTCCTTCAAATTACATTAACGGCTTGAGGACATGTCCTTCAGTGTTAGGACTAGCACTGAAAGACAAAGTAGACTCTCTTAGGATCCATACCAAACTTGAAAATACATTTACATCATAGGGAATTAAAACAGATCAGAATGTGTTATCCTCTGAGCTGGCATTAATTTTTCAGTGTTACATATTTCTCTAATGAATATCTTTCACTTTAATACTGTTAAAAATCATCATAGTATTAAAATGCATAATTGTGTGGCTTTGGTTAGGAAAGACTTGGGTTAATATTGTATTGTTTCGGAGAAAACAACAGGAATAGTTTTTTTGATTTTTTCAAGTGAATTAGGCCATTATTTCTGCTATTGTTCATAAAAAAAAAAAAGAAAAAAAAATCCCTGAGCAAAATTGCTGATGCTATCTCCTGGAAAAGGGCTGACTGGTGAGTTATAATTGTTTTGTGTGCAGCCAGTGGGGCATACTGTGGAGAGGAGGGGGAAACCTGCCCGTTTTATCTTTATTCGAGAGCTGCCTCTTTAAAATTAGATGCCTTTTTACGCTTAGTGAATGACCAATAGGAAAAAGGAAGAACAGCAAGGACAGGCTTATATAGCATGTATGGTACTTAATAAAAGATAAGAGTTGTTCAAGGGTCCTTAAGGAAATTACATCTCTTCATGCCCTATATTAAAATTGTTGATTTCCTCTGAGCTTAGATTTCAGGAGGAGGGAGAGGATGGTGAGAACCAGACAAAAACATTTTTTAAGACAAATGGGCTAACAAGTAGTTCACAAATAACGTACTCATACAAAGGGTAACAAGCCTATGACAAAAATGCCCTTTAGGTGTAGAGGTATAAGGTAGGTAAAAATAATGGAATATATATTTAATAGACTCATTTCATTCCCTGAGAGTTTTTTCTTTCTGTCCAGTTTTCTTGAGGTATATTTGACATGTAACATTGTATGAGTTTAAGGTGTTGACTTGATGCATATTCTAAATGATTAGCTCCACAGTGTTAGCTAACACCTTCATAATCTTGTATAATTGCCATTTCTTTTTATGGTGAAACATTTTATAGCTACTCTCTTAACAACTGCCTAGCACACAATACAGTAATGTTAACTATAGTCACCTTACTATATGTTAGATCCCCAAAACTTACTCATCTTATCACCAGAAGTGTATACCCTTTGACCAACACCTGCCTATTTCCCCTATCACCCAGCCCCTGGTAACTACTACATGAGTTTGGCTTTTTTAGTGATATCATACAGTATTTGTCTTTCTCTGTTTTATTTCACTTAGCATAATGCCTTTGAGATCTATCTGTGTTGTCATAAATGCCAGGATTTCTTTCTTTCTCATGGCTGAATGACATTCCATTGTGTGTACATACCACATTTCTTTATACATTCATTTGCTAATGGATATTTAGGCTGTTTCCCAATCTTGGCTATGATGAATATATTGTGATGAATATGGGAGTGCAGATAGCTCTTTGAGATCTTGATTTCATTACCCAGAAGTGGGATTGCTGGATCACCTGGTAGTTTTTTGTTTTTTTTTTTTGTCCAAACTCCAGACAGTTTCCCATAGTGGCTTTACCATGACCAATTTACATTCCCACAAGCAGTGAACAAGGATTTCCTTTTCTACACGCCCTCACCAACACTTGTTGTCTCTTGTCTTTTTTACCATAGCCATTTTAATAGGTATCACGTGATAACTCCTTCAAGTTTTGATTTGTATTTCCCTGATGATTAGTGATGTTGAGCACCTTTTCATGTGTCTGTTGATCATCTGCATGTCTTTGGAAAAATCTGTATTCATTTCCTCTGACCATTTTGTAATTGGATTGTTTGTTTTTGCTATTTAATTGTGTGGGTTCTTTATAATATAATTTTGGATATTTACCCCTTATCAGATATATGATTTGTAAATATTTTCTTCCATTCTTAAGTTGCCTTTTCATTTTGTTAGATTTTGTTTTGCTCTGCAGTAGCTTTTTGAAAAAAAGTATTTTTTTAACGTTTATTTATTTTTGAGACAGAGAGAGACAGAGCATGAACAGGGGAGGGGCAGAGAGAGAGGGAGACACAGAATCTGAAACAGGCTCCAGGCTCTGAGCTGTCAGCACAGAGCCTGACGCGGGGCTCGAACTCACGGACCGTGAGATCATGACCTGAGCCGAAGTCAGACGCTTAACCGACCAAGCCACCCAGGCGCCCCTGCAGTAGCTTTTTGTTTGATGTAGTCTCACTTATTCCTTTTTGCTTTTGTTGCCTATGCTTTTGGTGTCATATCCAAAAAACCACTTCTAAGATCAATGCCAAAGAGCTTTTCCCCTATATTTTCTTTTAGGAGTTATCTGGTTTTAGGTCAAATTGAAGTCTTTAATCCATTTTGAGTTAATTTTTGTGAGTGGTGTAAGATAGACGTCCAATTTCATTCTACATGAGTTTATCCAATTTTTCCATTATCATTTATTGAAGAAACAATCCTTTCCCTACAGTGTTTTCTTGGCTCCTTTGTCAAATATTAGTTAACCATATATGCAAGGGTTAGTTTCTTGGTTCTCTGTTCTGCTCCATTGGTATGTGTCCATTTAAAAATTTTTGTTTAAGTTTATATATTTATTTTGAGAGAGACAGAGAGAGGGAGCAGAGGAAGGGCAGAGAGAGAGGGAGAGAGAGAATCTCAAGCAGGCTCCGCACTGTCAGCGTGGAACCCAACGTGGGGCTCAAACTCACAAACTGTAAGATCATGACCTGAGGCGAAACCAAGAGTCAGATGCTTAACTGACTGAGCCACCCAGGGGCCCCAGGATGTGTCCATTTTATGCCAGTACCATAGTAATTTTATTACTGTGGCTTTAGAGTATAGTTTGAAATCAGGAAGTTTATGCCTCCAGCTTTGTTCTTCTTTCTCAGAATTGCTTTGGCTATTTGGGGTCTTTTGTGGTTCCATACAAATTTGAGGATTGGCTTGTCTATTTCTATGAAAAATTGTCATTAGACTTTTGATAGGGATTACATTGAATCTATAGATGGCTTTGGGTAGTGTGGACATTTTAACAATATAAATTCTTTTGTTCCACAAACAGGGGTTCTTTCTATTTATTCATGTCCGCTGAGAGTTGATGTTCATTCAGTATATCCTATTTGGAATCAAGGTTTGATTAAGTAACGACCTTTGCTATTTGTAGATCATAAATAACACATAATATCAAATATCAAAGTAAATGTTTCAGTTGGAAGACTTTCAGGATTTTGATGTTTTCTATAGGTCCCTCTACTTTCTGTCTTATTATTTTAAATACATATAGAGTGCTAATACTCTAAGACAGGATTCCTCAACCTGTTTTGAGGCTAATTGTGTGTGTGTGTGTGTGTGTGTGTGTGTGTGTGTGTGTGTTCTGTACATTGTAGGATGTTTAGCAGCATCCCGGGCCTCTAACAACTAGATGTCAGTAGCAACCCTGCCCCTCCCCCCATCTTGTTAAGACAATAAAAAATATCTTTGGACATTGTCAATATCTTCAAAACACTTGTGGCATGGCTGTTTATTAATGAGGTGGGATAACAGTATATATAGTATGGCAGTATAATATAGTATGGTATGTTTTCCAAAGATCCTATCCCCATGTCGTATATATGCTTCACCACACTTGCTCTTCTTGTAAGGTGACCTTGGTATGCCTTCATCGAGAGGTCTATTGATTTTTTTCTCTTGAAACTGGGTGGAACTTTGTGACTACCTTACCCAATATGAGGTGGCGGATGTGACATTGTGTCACTGAGGCTAGATTATAGAAGGCAACACAACTTCCCCTTGGCTCTCTCTCACTGGGGGCCTGAACTTGGAGCCTATCTACTATGTTGTGAGGTCAGCCAGGTCACTTGGAGAGGCTGTGTGTGGCTATTGCAGCAGACAACTCCAGCTAGACCTCCACCACAGCCGGGACCAACCTCCAGACACGGGAGTTACAGAGCCTTCAAATGAGTTCAACTGCCAGCCTTTATGTCTCCGTCTGAGACCTCAGACATCGTAGAGATAAGCTCTCCCTGTTTGAATTCCAGGTCCACAGAAACCATGAGAGATAGTAAATTCTTTTTATTTTAAACCACTATGTCTTGAGATAATTTCTTATACAGCAATAGATAATTAAAACATGTAGCTAAACAGCTTCTTCACTATAGAGAACGAACTGGTTATGAGAGGGGAAGTGGGTGGGGAGATGGGTAAAATAGGTGAAGGGGATTAAGAGTACACTTATCATGATGAGAACTGAATAATAGTATATAGAATTGTTGAGTCACTATCTTGTATACCTGAAACTAATATATATAATGCTGTGTGTTAACTATATTGGAATTAAAATTAAAAACTTAAAACATGTAGGTTAAATCAGTTCCCTAATGTGCATTATATACATATATAAGCAATTAAGAGGGTATAATATTACTTGATTAGGATTAGGATTAGCCCCTAATAGTGATGTTATACTGTCTCTCCCTTCAACGCACAGGCATTCCAATTCCTAAAAGAAATAAGTCTCAATCTTCCTGAATTCCATTAAAAACAAAACATTCAAAACAAACATACCTATACTGTAACTACCAGATTCTTCTCTATACCACCATCTTGATCACTAGTCCACAGAAACATCACGATGTTGATTCATGATATGGCAAGCACTGTCAAACTGAATCAATTAACATTTTAGGGGAATTTATATTCCTACAAGCAAACCATATTCAGCTGTTAGAAACACATGAACTAAAGGCCATGAGTTTAGTTTTATTTTTTAAGCCACATGGGCATACTTGCCTGCTACAAACAAGAGACTGTAAAGGTCACACTGTAATATGAAAGTCATCTTCAGTATAATTGCAAACTCAACACTGGTGTCCCCTGGAATTAAGTGACTTTAAAATTCTAGAGTAAAATAAATTCGTTAACTTTTTACAGGATTCTATCAGTTAAAAAAGATTTTTGGTTATAAGTAATAGAAAATCCAGCCAACAGTGGCTTAAACAAATGTTTATTTTTCTCATGCAATCAGAAATTTGAAGACTGGGACCACTGACATTGGTTCAGAGGCTTGACCACTATTAGGGCCAACATTATTGGGATTATCTTTGCCTTTCTCTCATGCCTCTTCATCATGGTAATATTATAGATACTATAGCTCTGAAGATCTCATATGTCATCAATGTTGGAAGGTCAGAGGGGAAAAGGTGGTGCCAGCAGATTTCTCCTTGTATCTTGTTGGACAAAAAAAATCCCATGGCCATTCCTAGTGCAAGGGAGACTGGGAAGACAAATATACAGCTTTCACAACCTCTGTGCAAGAGGCAGGCAACGGAGAAGTTTGTTGGAGGAGTCTGAAGTGTCTGAAATGACTTCAGAAATGATCATTTATCTTGGTCAAATATTCATAAAAACATTGACCAATACAATGTATAGATATATAAGGTCTTCTATATACTCATAAGCTCATCCATCTTATTATACATATACATACGTATGGATGTATACATCCATATACATTATACATCTCAGGTTTCCAAACTGGGTGAAATTTTCATTGGTTAATCAATATATATAGTACGAGCCCATTTTTGTGAAAAATAAATATGAACAACTAGAAATTAAAAACAATGAGGAAGAATAGCTACACACTAAAGTATTACCAGACTTATACATCTGTCCCTTTTTTATGTTTTCTCACATATCTATAATAAAACATATTAACTGTAAGACAAAAGAGTAATACATATAGAAAATTAGCATTTAAAATTTTAACTTTAAAAAATATAAACCAATGAGAGAGAATTTCTTTTAACATTGGTATATTGTCTTTCAAATGGATAGACCCACGCATTTGAATGCGTAAAAATCCTATACATGTTGGCATTATCTCATTTAGTACCATTATATCTCATTATCTCAGTCATGTTGTAATGGTGCTACAGGAACTCTTCATTTCTCATGTATTTATTATCTAATGCCCAAAGTTACAATGCTGAGCATAAGAACAACGATCATAAAAAAAACTCATTAATGAACAGACCACCAATAAACTTACTACCTGGTCAAATATTGTTGTGTACTCAAAAACTAGCACATGTTCTTGTTTAACACATCAGTATCTTTGTGTTTCTCATCTACTACTTTTGACTTACTGAGAATGTGATCTTAGGTAAGTTATTTACCTCTGTCTCCATTTTATCTTCTGAAAAATGGGGATGTAATGGCATCTACTTTATGGAATTAATTGGCAGTTTAAATGAATTAATATCTGGCATGTTTTAAGCCCTATATAAGTGGGAGCTTTTATTATTTTTTTCAAGATTTTATTTAAATTCCAGTTAGTTAACATACAGTGTAATATTAGTTTCAGGGGCAGAATTTAGTGATTCATCACTTACATATAGCACCCAGTGCTTATCACAACATATGCTGTCCTTAATGCCCCTCACCCATTTAACCCATTCCCCTTCCAACCTCCCCTCCAGTAACCCTCAGTTTGTTCTCTGTGGTTAAGAGTCTGTTTCCTGGTTCACCTCTCTCTCTCTTTTTTCTCTCCTGTGTTCATCTGTTTTGTTTTTTAAATTCCACATATGGGTGAAATCATACGGTATTTGTCTTTCTCTAACTGATATATATATATATATATATATATATATATATATACACACACACACACATATGTATATATATGTATGTATATACACCACATCTTCCTTATCCATTCATCAATTAATGGACATTTGGGCTCTTTCTATAATTTGGCTATTGTTGATAAGGCTGCTATAAACATCTGGATGCATGTATACTTTGAATCAGTATTTTTGTATACTTTGGATAAATACCTAGTAATGCAATTTCTGGATCATAAGGTAGTTCTATTTTTAATTTTTTGAGGAAACTCCATACTGTTTTCCAGAGTGGCTACACCAGTTTGTACTCCCACCAACAGTGTAAGAGGGTTCCCCTTTCTCCACATCCTCGCCAACATCTGTAGTTTCCTGTGTTGTTAATTTTAGCCATTCTGACTGGTGTAAGATAGTATCTCATAGTAGTTTTGATTTGTGTTTCCCTGATGATGAGTGATGTTGAGCATCTTTTCTTGTGTCTGTTAGTCATCTGTATGTCTTCTTTGGAAAAATGTCTGTTCATGTCTTTTGCCCACTTTTTAACTGGATTATTTGGTATTTGGGTGTTGAGTTTTATAAATTCTTTATAGATTTTGGAAACTAATCCTTTATCAGGTATGTCATTTGCAAATATCTTCTCCTATTCTGAAGGTTGCCTTTTAGTTTTGTTTCCCTTGCCTCTAGAGATGTGCCTAGTAAGAAGTTGCTGTGGCCGAGGTCAAAAAGGTTGCTGCCTGTGTTTTCCTCTAGGATTTTTATGGTTTCCTGTTTCACATTTAGGTTTTTCATCCATTTTGAGCTTATTTTTGTGTATGGTGTAAGAAAGTGGTCCAGTTTTGTTCTTTTGCATGTTGCTGTCCAGTTTTCCCATCACCAATTGTTGAAGAGACTGTCTTTTTTTGATTGGATATTCTTTCCTACTTTGTCGAGGATTAGTTGACCATACAGTTGTGGGTCCATTTCTGAGTTTTCTATTTTGTTCCATTGATCTATGTGTCTGTTTTTGTGCCAGTACCATACTGTCTTGATCACTACAGCTTTGTTATGTAACTTGAAATCTGGAATTATGATGTCTCCAGCTTTGTTTTTCTTTTTCAAGATTTCTTTAGCTATTTGGGGTCTTTTGTGGTTCCATACAAATTTTAGGTTTGTTTGTTCCAGCTCTGTGAAAAATATTGGTGATATTGTGATAGGGATTGCATTAAATGTGTGGATTGCTTTGGGTAATATAGACATTTTAACAATATTTTTTCTTCTAATCCATGAGCATGGAATGGTTTTCCATTTATTTGTATCATCTTCAATATATTTTATCAGTTTTCTACACTTTTCAGAATACAGATATTTTACCTCTTTGGTTAGGTTTATTCCTAGATATCTTATGGTGTTTAGTACAATTGTAAATGGGATTGATTCCTTGATTTCTCTTTCTGCTGCTTCCATTAGTAGTGTGTAGAAATGCAACAGATTTCTGTGCACTGATTTTGTATCCTGCAACTTTACTGAATTTGTGTATCAGTTCTAGCAATTTTTTGGTGGAGTCTTTAGCATTTTCTACATGAAGTTTTCCAGTACTATGTTAAATAACAGTGGTGAGAGTGGACATCCCTGTCTTGTTCCTTACCGTAGGGGAAAGCTCTCAATTCTTCCCCATTGAGTATGATATTAGCTACCAATCTTTCATATATGGCCTTTGTGATGTTAGGGTATGGTATATTCCCTCTGTCCCTACGTTGTTGAGGGGTTTTATCTTGAATTGATGTTGTACTTTGTCAAATGCTTTTTCTCTCTCTTCTTCTTCTGGGACTCCTATGATATGAATGTTACTATATTTGATGGGGTCTCTGAGTTCCCTAAGTCTACTCTTGTGATCCATGATTTTCCTTTCTCTCTTTTGTTCAGCTTCATTATTTTCTATAACCATCTTTAACATCACTTATTCATTCCTCTGTTTCTTCCATCCTTGTGGTCATTACATCCAGCTGGTTTTGAATCTCATTTATTGCATTTTTCATTTCTGCCTGATTGTTTTTTAGATTGTTATCTTTGCAATAGAGTTTTCCTGATGTCTTCCATAGTTTTCTCAAGCCTAGTGAGTATCCTTATGATTGTTGCCTTAAGTTTTCTATCAGGTATATTACTTATATCTGTTCTGATTAGATCTATGGCTGTGACCTTTTCTTGTTCTTTCTTTTGGGGTGAATAACTGCATCTTGGCATTTTGTCTAGGTCTCTGTCTTCTCTGTGTTAAAAAAGCCTGTTATATTTCTTGTTCCTGAGAGTAATTGCTTTATGAAGAAGAAGTCATATGATGTCCAGGGCCTGGTGCTTCAGGGAATGTCTTGGCATATGCTGTGTGGACTCTACCGCTATGCTTTGGCTGCTCTATCCCTCAGGTCAGTCATTTGCAGAGGTTCTCCTTGCCTGTAGTGGGCAGTATTTGGACCTTGGCCAGAGTATGGCACATTTTAATGAGGTGTGCTCCAGTGCTTGTTAAATGAGATCTCATGCTTCTTCCAGTAGAACTGAAGCCTTGCAGAACTCTATGGTTGGTAGATGTGGTGCATGCAGAGGTTTCTGCTGGTCTTCTGGGGACAGGGTCCACTGTGTTGGCCCTTAGGCACACTTGTAGGAAAAAAGCAGTAACAGCAGGGTGCAAGAGGGCAGGACTTGGTGTAAGCAGGCTGGGCAGCCAGTGTTGGCACTGTTCTATTTACTGAAGTTGGTTTATGCTGAAGGACACAGGAAGGAAATGGCCCCAGCCAGCTTCTTTGTCCCTGGAGAGGGACTCAGTGCTTGCTGCTCTCAGGGAAGCACCCCAGAAGAGCAAATAATTTCCCCTCATGTATCCCAGGCATTTTTCAGATCTCTGTCTTATGTTGTCTCTGGGTTGCTTGCCTGCCTTCTCTCTAGGAGCAGTGCAGAACCCTCTGGACTCTCTCCCAGGCAAGCCTGCTGACTTTTAAAACTCCAACCTTTAGGGACCTGGTGTGGCAGGGACCGGTGCTGGTCCTCTGGGAAAGGGTCTGTCCATGCTGGGACTGTTGCAGGTTTGATCGAGTAAGGGAGCTGTGCCAGAACACAGGCACATGGGATTCGGAGCAAAGCAGGCTAAACAGCCAGTGTCTGGGTTAGCCACTCTCAACAGGTGTGTCCGGGCCTATGTTGAGGGCTGGGGGAGGGAAATGGCAGCTTGGCTCTTTTGACCCTGGAGAGGTGTCTCTGCGAATGCCACCTCTCTCAGATGTGCTCCAAGAAGAGTGAACAATTTCCTCCTCGTATTCCTTAGGTGATCCTCTCAGATCTTGCTGTCAGCCCTAGGGTTGCTTGCTTGCCTTCTCTCCAGGAGCAGGGCAGCACCTTCTGGGCTCTATCCCAGCCAAGCCCACAGACCCCTAAAATCCCAGTCTTGAATCCCCATGGGTTACAAAAACTCATGAAAATCAGTCCCTTTCATTTTCCCAGCCTGCCTTTGGGGAAATGTTCTCCTTGTGCCTTGCCCTGGGTGCCTCTCTCTCTCTTTCTTTCTCTCCCCTCCCCCTTGCCTTTCTCTGCAACCAGGGCTTCCTCCCCTCTGCAACATCCGTGATTCTTTTCTCCCTCAAACCACATCTCCATACTTCCTGCCTTCCTTGATGTGATCTCTTCTCTCCCTTTGGTTATGCAGTTTGTTCTGTCAGTCCTCAGGTTGATTTCTTGTGTATTTAGAATGATTTGATATTTATCTAGCTGTGTTTAAAGGAGAGACAAGCCTAGGCTCCTCCTACTATGATGCCATCTTAGCTCCCCCCCAACTTAGCAAGTTATTACTATAAGCTCAAGTATAAAAGTCAAAAGGATACTGGATATATGAGCTCAGGGGCCAGGTAAGGGTTTGAGAGAAAAAAAAAATAGCATTATCAGCATATTGATATTTAAATACACAGAACTAGAAAAAGTCACCTAAGAGGGAAGTTAGATGGAGATCAAGTATCTAGAAAAACAGAAGATGCTCTAAGCATACTATTGAATGGGGCCCAACCAGTAGGCACCATATTTGCTGAACCATTTACTCAACACTAGGAAAATTCTATTCATGGTGCCTACTTAACTTGATAACTGGTGTCTTTTCTACAAAGACTCAAAGAAAGAAATCTCACCTTGAAGTTGGTCTAGGGAAAATGTGTGGGTTTTTTTCCTATATTAATTAGTCTGTTTTCCTTTACCAGACAATGAGAACTATGTGAACCACAAATTTCCTTTTTGGGATTTGTTGTCGTAATTTCAAAGCTAAATAGAAAACTCATCTGAAGTTAAAGTACTATTTCTTTGCTCCTTTTAATTACCCTTTATTGTTTCCCTTTTCATCATCTGACTTAAACTTGTAAAGTCAGTTTAAATCCTTTGTGGGAGAGAATTGGTACAGGAGTAGAAGTGGGAAAAAAGTGGCAAAGTAGAGGAACGGCACTCTAGATGGATTCTGTTTGCCCACATCCATCATCTCTCACTGTCCTTCTCAGGCCCCTGCAATGGCCTCTTTGCTTCTAACCTGTCAAACTTCTCCCCACCAGGAAGCCTTCACATTTACTCTTTCCTTTGCTTAGAAGATTCTTTCCCCTACTCTTTTTGTAACCAAAACTTGCTCATCTTTCAAGTCCCAGATTAAATGCCAACAGTTCAGGAAGCTCCTCCCTGAATGCACCCCTCCCCCCCATTACATCATCTCACACACCCTGTACTTTATCTTATAGGACTTATTATCATTAAAATGATTTGATTTTCAGGACAACTATCATCTTCTTTTAAAAACTTGGTTTAGGGGTGCCTGGGTGGCTCAGTTGGTTAAGCATTCGACTTTGGCTCAGGTCATGATCTCATGGTCTGTGAGTTGGAGCCCCGTGTAGGGCTCTGTGCTTCAGTTCAGAGCCTGGAGCCTGCTTCACAGTCTGTGTCTTCCTCTCTCTCTCTGCCCCTCCCCCATTCACTCTCTGTCTCTCTCAAAAAATGAATAAACGTTAAAAAAAAAAAACCAACTTGGTTTAGCCTTTGCATTCCCATTTTTTCAAGAATAAAGTTTCACCTAACATTACACATTTGAAGGTAACTGGGGGCTAGCTCTCTCTCTGTCTACTAATCCCTTATGTAATTATGAAACAGCTATAGGTCAGGCAGCTTAGGTGTTTTTAAATAAGATACAGGGAAGTGATAGCAGAATGAAATAATTACCAATTTTAATAACATTTTCTGCCATTTCTTTCACTCTGAAATATTCAATCCATATTTAAATTTCCCCAAATATGCATGAAATATCTTCATAGCTTTTTTAATCCTGGGTCAGGTTGAGGTTTGTACATTGCATTTGAGTCTTATGTCTCTTTGAATCTTTTACTCTAGAAAAGTCTCTCCATGTTTTTCATAGTATTGACTTTTTGAAGAATCCAGGCTGATGTTCCATTTTCTGGGTTTGTCAGATTGTTTCCTGATGGTATTGCTTAAATTATTCCTCTATCTCTTTTACTTTTTATAAGCTGAAGTTCAGTCCAGAGAAAGGCTATCAAATAAAAATGTAGCATGAGCCACTTATAGAATTTAAAGTCATCTGGTAGCTACACTTTAAAAAGTAAAGAAAAAACCAGATTAGTTTTAAGAAGATATTTATTTAAACCAATATATCGGAAATATTATTTTAATATATAGTCAATATTAAAAGATATCAATGATACTTTTTTCAATTTTTTTTGTGCTAAGTTCTTTAAATCCTGTGTGTTTTTTTTACACACTTACAGCGCATCTCAATTTGGAGTAGCCACACTTCAAGTGCTCAATAGTCAGATATGGCTAGTGCCTATCATATTGGACAGTGAGGTCTAGAGGCTTGATTAGATTCAAGTTAAACATTCTTGGTAAGAATGCTTCCTGGGTGATACTGTGTACTGTCCATTGCATTATATCAGGAGCCTTGCAATACTACTTGCAATACCTACTCTTAGCAATATTAAGTTTGATCACTTCGATAAAGGGTTCACTGCCAGAATTTCCCACTAAATGAATGAAAAGATTCATTCTCCACGCTTCCTGACCTAGAAAGTAATCTGTAGCTATTCCTTGGACACCATGAGTCTATCTTGTTGCCCCAACCCTTTCTGCCTGATGCATGTAGAATCCATTGATAGTCTTTGTGGCAATCAATTATTATATTGCAGTTACACAGTGATAATTTCCTATGATTCCCTTTACCTCTGTTAGCTGGCAATTTCTACAAAAAAAGAAAATGTTTACTATTACATTAGGAATTCTCTTTTACTCCTTTTCCTTAGGATGCAAGGATTACAGGGAATCCACATGGATACCTCACAGGATTGGAAGTGCACTGGTGAGGTGAGTAGCCCAGAAGAGGTAAGGAATGATAGAGATTTGGAAGATGAATGTATTGGTTAAGGTAAGACTAACAACTGTAGCAAATGATGTCAACATTTCACTGACTTAACACATAGGAGTTTACGTTTGCTTATATAAAAGTCCTGTTTGGGTATTCCTATTTAACAGGTGGTCTTTCTCCAGGTTGTGATTCAGGAACATAGGCTCCTACCATCTTGTGGCTCTGGCCTTACCTAAGGCCTTGAAGTTCCCTGCATCTAGGCTGAAGCAAAGAGAGAGCAGAGAAGGTCATTCACCTCTTAACTGCCTTGACCTGGAAGTGAAATACATAATTTCCCCTTATACTTCCTAGTAGAGAGCTAGTCATTTGGCCCCCCTCATATGCAAGGGGTGGGGTGTTCCTATACAGATACTTTTCTGTGACATCTATTTTCTGTAGAAGGGAGTTAGCCATTGCTGCCACAATGCATCTGAGAGGCTGTTGACCAGAGGATAGAAGAGTGTTTACTGGCTCTTTACTCTTTATACTCCACCAGTGGCAAGCAAATTTTATTTTTTTATTTATCCTCAAAAGGACTAGGTGAGATTTCTTTAAAAACAAACAAACAAACAAACAAAACCAAAAAACCTCCTGGGCAGCCATGATTGCTACTTAAAAACAGAAAGAACAAAAAAAGAAAAAAAAAAGAAAGAAATAAAAGGAAAGAAAACCATAGAAGTTCTTATACAAGGCATTGAAAAATAGTTCATGAATTATTTCACAAAACGTACTGGTGGGGAAAAATAGATGTGGGGAAAATGCATGATTGATCTAAACTGAGACAGATTTATCTCATTTCTATACCATGGGTTCTCTGTTGAAGAGATGTTTAAAGCACCTACATACATGGAATTCAACCTCTGAGATATAAACATAATCCTAAAATATTATCTGCTAAACAACTGTGTGTGTGTAGCAATTCTTATATATTCCTAGTCCTAGAACTCATGATTTTGGCCCTAATGGTCACAAACCTTATAAGGCCATATCCACTGATTCAAATATCTATTGAATGTCTACTGTGTGTCAGAAACTGTTCTAGTTGTTGAAGATACCTTGGTGAATAAGAATTACACAATCACTAACCTCATGGGGTTTATGGTGCAGTGGGAAAACAGCCATTAAACAAATAGTTCCTGTCTCTCAAAAATCAAATGATTTCAATGGTAATAAGTGCTGTGAAGAAAAAAGTTCATTGTCCATGAGATTATGTAATGGTGGTTGTGGGAAGACTTCAAGAAAGACCTTCCAGAAGTATTGGCACTTAATCTGAGACTGGAAAGAAGAGCAAGTTTTGCTATATAAAGAGTGGGGGAAAGGGTGTTCCAAACAGAGGAAAGAGTAAATGTGAAGGCCAAGTGGTAGAGGGAAGCTTGACAGGTTAGGAACAAAGGGAGGCCACTGTGGGGGACTAAGAGGGGCAGTGAGTGATGCCAGTTATGGTGGGGGGGGGTGTGGTTAGGGGTCAGATCATGCAGGGTCTTGCTGGCCAAGCTAAAGATTTTTAGCTTTAGCCTAAAATCAGGAGGCAGAACCTGGAAGTATAATCCTTATGATTATAGTTGTATTTTAAAAAAACATTAGTAGTAGACATGTTAGACATTAAAACATTTTACAATGATTAAAACAATGTAGACGACTCGAATGGCAACTCAATGTATAGAAGAGAAAGTCCAAGCAGAAGATCCACCCAAATATATAAAGGAAATTTGTATGTGGTAAATATGACATTTCAAATGAGTTTGGGGGAAATGGATTGCTTATTGACATTTTTGGATACTTTCTTGAGTATCCTTCTTGAGAAAAAATTAAGCTGGACCCGTACCTCAGAAATTTCAGGACACAGAATGAAGTTACAAAAGATCCAGAAGAAATCATGAGAAAAGTACAAAAAATAATATTGTAGGTGGGGAATGCCTTTTCTGAGTAGGTTTCAAAATCTACACTTCAAAAAAAAAAAAAAAATCTACACGTTGCAACAATGATGGCTTGGACTAAGTCCTGGAGAGATGGCAGTGGATGACTTTAAGGCATGTTTTGGAGGCTGAATCATTAGGGGCAGAAGATTATTGAATGGTGGTGGTGGGGATTGATGAAAGAGAGAGAGAGTAGAAAGATATCAAGGATGACTTAATGACTTCTAAATTGGAAGTTTGAGGAATCCAGTGGGTGGCATTCTTGCCTCCTGAGATGGGAAATAAGGGAGGAGGGGATTTTAAAAGGATGACAAAAAAAATTCAGCTTTGGGTTAAAATATTTTGTGCTAGAATGTTTTGTGTTAAAATATTTCAAAGGACAACACCAAGAAAGTGAAAAGACAACACAGAGAAGAACTATTTGCAAATCTGATAAGGGACTTGTATCCAGAGGATATAAAGAACTCTTAAAACTCAATAATAAAAAGACAACCCAATGAAAAATTGGGCAAAATATTTGGAGAGATATTTCTCTAAAGAAGATATATGAGTGGCCAATAAGCACACGAAAAGATGATTAACATCATTAGTCATTAGGAAAATGCAAATAAAAACCACAGTGAGATACTTCACACCCATTAGGATGGCATTAATCCAAAAGAAACAGTGACAATATGGAGAAAATCAAACCCTCACATATTGCTGGTAGGAATGTAAAATGGTGCAGCAACTTTAGGGTGCCTGGGTGGCTCAGTCCGTTAAGTATTAGACTTTAGCTCAGGTTATGATCTCACAGTTCATGGGTTCGAGCCCAGGGTCCGGCTCTGTGCTAACAGCTCGGAGCCTGGAGCCTGCTTCGGATTCTGTGTCCCCCCCCCCCCCCCATCCCCCCCATCCCCCACTCCCTGCCCCACTTCTGTTCATGCGCGCTCTCTCTTTATCAAAAATAAATAAACATTTAAAAAATGGTGCAGAAACTTTGGAAAACAGTTTGACAGTTTATCAATATGTTAAACATAGAGTTACCATATGATTTTATAATTCCATTCCTAGGTGCTTACCCTAGAGGAAATAACACATGACCTCACAAAGCCTTCTACAGGAATGTTCATAGAAGCGTTATTTATAATAACCAAAAAGTAGATAGAACCCAGGTGTTCATCAATCAATGAAAGGATAAACAAAATGTGGAATATATATACAACAGAATATTTGGCAATAAAAAGAAATTAAATGCTGATACAAACTACAGCAGAGATAATCCTCAAAAACATGTGAAGTGAAAAAAGTCAGTCGGGAAGACTACATATTGTATACCACGTATATGAAATATCCAGAATAGGTAAGTCTATAGAAATAGAAAGTGGATTAGTGATTGCTTAGTGCTGGGAGGGGTAGGAGAAAGGGAGATAATGGGAGTGACTGCTTATAACTACTGAATTTCTTTTTGGGGGTAATGTGAGTGTTCTAAAATTAAATTATAGAGATAATTGAACAACTCTGTAAATATATAAAAAGCCACTGAGTTGTGTATTTTAAACAGGTGTACTTTATCGTATGCAAATTATATCTCAAGTAAAGCTCTTAAAAATTCAGCTGGGGGATATATTAACCTTCCTAAATAAACCTGTGAATTCTCTTAAAGAACTCTGTTCCGGGGATGTCAGAAGCCACAGAGTTCAGGGAACGATAGGTAGAAGACCAGGGTGGAGAATAAATTGACAGCACGTTTTATTTTCTTCCTCCAGGCGTCAGAGTGAAGCCACGCCCCTTCCTCGTTTCCTAGCAACCAACTCCACCACCATTCGCTTGCTTCCTTAAACCTCTCTCCGTCGTCACTTCCGCTCTGAGACCGGAATGAGGTCAGAGCCGGCAGCTTTCCCGGGAGTTCGGCGTTTGTGTCTGCCTCAGCTGGAGAAGTGTTTCCCTGGAACTGGCGGCCTCCCGTTCTATCCCGAGTCCCACCTCCCCTCCTGGTGGTGAGGCCCTCCAGGAGTCTAGAGGCCTTCGGAGGTCCGGAGATCCGCACGAGGGGAAGGCGAGGCCCAGGAACGCGTGGCTCCCCGGGCAGAGTAGGGGGCTGGCGGGGGCAGCTCCCGGGGTATCTGTGGAATCGCTTCAGCTTGGCTTCGTTCATCTGCGGCACGTTCCCCCTTCTCCGCTGCGGGCCACCGTGGTTTCTGGAGATTGGCATTTTTCGGCGTCCCTCCTCCAACGCCCCACCTCCTGCTTTTGAAGGAAGATCCTTCATACAGAAGACTTGCCCGGCTGCTGACCCCCAATCTCAGACCCTGAAGTGACCCGTCATGACCTCAGTGTGAGCTAGTGACCAACTTGTGACACTTTACAGAGTCCTGGGGTAAATATTTATATGTGCGCATGGCCGTGTGTGTATGTGTGTCTTTTATTTCCTGCAAAATACGAGCTAGGAGAACCCTGGGTTTGTTTGGCAAGTGTGTATTTCGGTTTACTTTTCTTTAACATCTTTGCCGAGGGTTCTTCCCTGTTGTTGCCCATGAGACAACTTTATGCCTTCTGTTTGCTCGTGGGAAGAAACACTGGAATTAGACTGGAAGGGCCCAGGAGTTACTGATTTTTTTGGATCTTAGGTTGGTCTTTGAGGAGTTCAGTAATCTATTTGTATTAGGCGATTTTTAGTCAAGTTTTTAATGTGTTTGCGCCTTACATCCAAGACTCCAGGTTCTTCTTGGACAAAGACTGTCTCATATAGTACTGTTGTGACCTTCATAGCCCCAAGCACAATGCCGAACCACAGAGTAAAGGCTCATTAATTTTTAAATTTAAAAAGCAGAAAATGCACATTCTAACATTTTCAGCTTAATATTGAAGAGGTCTATTTAAATATAGCTCAGGTTCTGGAAGGACAACATAAAACAACAAGATCTTTTTAGGTAAATGTGTCTAAAATTTAGAGCCTGCCTGCGACACTAGGTAGGGTGCTCTCAGTGGAAGAGAAATACAGTGCATCTGTCTTTTAGGAAGAGAATACATAAACAATGGTGTTTCATTGCTTATTTCTTTTCTTCTTTTTCTTTTCTTTCGTTCGTTCTTTCTTTTTTTTTAATAGGGGCTGTATCCTGACTTACTGACCCGGAGGTACTTGCTGCCATCATGGGAAATCAGCTCGCTGGCATTGCTCCTTCCCAGATCCTTTCTGTGGAGAGTTATTTCTCAGACATCCATGACTTTGAATATGATAAGAGCCTGGGGAGCACTCGGTTTTTTAAAGTTGCTCGAGCAAAGCACCGAGAAGGCCTAGTGGTTGTGAAGGTCTTTGCAATTCAGGATCCTACGTTGCCTTTAACCAGCTATAAACAAGAGCTGGAGGAACTGAAAATCAGGCTTCATTCTGCACAGAACTGTCTACCTTTTCAGAAAGCAGCAGAAAAAGCATCTGAGAAAGCAGCCATGCTCTTTAGGCAGTATGTGCGAGACAACCTCTATGATCGCATCAGTACTCGTCCGTTCTTAAATAATATAGAGAAGCGTTGGATTGCTTTCCAGATCCTAACAGCTGTGGACCAAGCACACAAATCTGGGGTCCGTCATGGGGACATCAAGACTGAGAATGTAATGGTTACCAGTTGGAATTGGGTCCTTCTAACTGATTTTGCCAGTTTTAAGCCCACTTATCTTCCAGAGGACAACCCCGCAGATTTCAACTATTTCTTTGACACTTCACGGAGGAGAACTTGTTACATTGCTCCTGAACGTTTTGTTGATGGTGGATTGTTTGCCACTGAGTTAGAATATATGAGAGATCCTTCAACTCCACTTGTAGACTTGAATAGTAATCAGAGAACAAGAGGAGAGTTGAAGCGGGCAATGGACATCTTTTCAGCAGGTATTTGAATTGGTCAGATTTGCCAAGGGGGGGATGTGCGTATATTTTAACTCTTGAACATCGAAATGTAGCTTTTTAAAAATCCCATATGTTGAAAAATTAATTTCTTGGTACCTCATACACTATTCAGATAGATACAGCAGTCTTTCATTGGACATGTTTAAATACCTATGAAATGCAGAGTGGTTCATTCAAATATTTAAGAAATATTTGAATTCTTCTGTTTGTATCAGGCACTGTCTTTTTTTTTTTTTTTTTTTTTTTTTTTTAAGTCTATCCACAACATGCTTGAATTCACGACCCTGAGATCAAGAGTCACATGCTCTACCTACCAAGCCTGCCAGGTGCCCCCAGGCACTGTCTTAGGCACTGTCTTAGGCACTAGAGACAGATGAATAGTTCTGTCTCTCAAGGTGTTTATGTTTAATGGGGAGATAGATGCGTTATTGAAAAAGGACGCTTTAGTGCAATGTGATTTGCTATGGTCGTGATAAGAACCAGGTGCTATTACAGGAACCTATAAATATTTAAATTAGTCTCCATGGTATTGATGGATAGAGAGGCAGGATCAGGAAAGGCCTCTTTATTGGAAGGATGATACTTAAACTGACACCTGAAAGATGATTGGGAGCTAGCTATGGTAAGGGTAGTTTGTTTCAGGCAGAGGGTGTTGCTTATACAAAGTCTTGAAGACCAGAGCATGATGCACTGATTTATTGGGACACTTGAAGTAGTTTATCTGGAACATAAAGTATAGAGTGAGGTAAACAAGCCCCAGATCAGAAAGGGTCCGGCAGGCCCCTGCTAGCCTACAGGGATATTATCAGATATGTATCTTTGGTAAATGGGATGGAAAATGGGTTGCAGGGGAGCTACCCTGGAGCCCAGAAAACCAGCTAGAAGTAAACTACCACCATCCAGATAAGACGGGACCCTGACTGGCTTAAAGTTGTGACAGAATTGGAGAGAGAGTGGTGAAGAATAATGCTTCAGAGATAGTAGGTAGAATTGTTAGGACTTGGTGATTGATGGGGGAGTAAAGTCAAGAACACTTCTTTCACTCTAGCTTGGGAAACTGGGTGGATGCCTGGTGATGGATGATGGGTGATGGTCACTGACATTGGAGACATAGGAGGAAGAACAGGTAGAGGGGATGGGAACATGATGAAGTCTCTTAGATATATTGAGTTGAAGGTGCCTGGGGGATATCCAGGAGAAGATGTACAACAGACAGTTGATCATAATAAAGGTTTGGTGCATAGAGATTTGGGATAGAGGTGGAGATACTACCAGGAAATAGGTAGTAATTGTAGTCAAGGGAATGGATTTGTAACGAGGGAGAGTTTGTAAATAAGTGATTCTTAAGCTTTTTTGGGGATCCCCTTAAGTAATTTGATGAAATCAGTGGCCTCCTTCTCTAGAGGAGAGTACCGTGCATTAATATCATACACAGACCACTTGAAGCCAGGCCATGGATTTCAGATTATCTGTGAATTTTTAGGAAGAGAAATGGGCTGAAGATGGTATCCTGGGGAATACCATGTGAACTCTGCTATCAGTCCCATTTTAAGTTTTGCAAAGGTTGGGTTTAATCTTTTTCCCACCTGTAGGTTTGCCGCAGAGAAAACTTAAATTGAACTGTTTTTTAGATTACTTAGGAAAAGTAACATAATTAATGAATAAGTGTATTTCATTGAGGGGATTGAATAAGAGTTGTTACACAGAATTATACCCGTGTTGGTACACTCACTAATCTATGTCCCAAGGTAATACCAAGGGGGGTGTTTTGGATAAGATAGAGTTAGCCTCTAGGCTGTAAGTATAACAAGATTAGAAATGTAATTCATCAGAGTCCCAAAGTTTTTGGTCAGTGAATTTATCTAAATTTTGAACCATTTTTACATTTTAAACTTACTAAGTATTCTGTAAATAGGACTCTTTTAGCGTAGAAATGTGATCACGTTTTGACCTTGGCATCACTTGCAGGCTTAAAATTTTTTTTAAAAATTATTTGATATAGGCTTTTTAAAAAGAAAATGAGGTGTGATTGGCACATATTATATTCCTGTGACTTTTAACTGGAAGTTTGTTTTAAAATTTCAAGGGTCGATGAGATGTGTATATTTATCCTTTCTGTGTGCATTATAGTTCCATAAACTTCAACAGAATTCTTACTCAGTATTTGTTTTTCCAGGCTAGAGTCCTATGCTGTTTTGGTTGAAGATAGACCCTTTCATTTCTTTGAAAGAGGTGGGTGGGATGTGTCCACCTCCTACAGCTCGGGTTTTAAATGTTAACTTTCCCCCATCTTGATGCATATCCATGGTTCCTGGCTGCTAGTTTAGGAGAATAGTATATATTCTCTGGTCATATAAACGGGCAGAGCCTTTTTCCTGGAGATCTTTCATTCATATGCTTGACAAATATTTGAGCATTCTGTGTTTATTATGTATGAGACACTGTTGTAAAGATGTTGGGAGTATGGCTGTGAATAAGACTGACAGTTTTTTTGCCCTTAAGGAGCAGAAAACGTTCTAGTGGAGGAGAGAGAATAAACAAGTAAGGAAGTGAATTTTTATCAGTGATAAGAGTGTGACAAAAGTTGGACTTCTAAGTGTTAATGACAAGGGCTGGTAGGAGACTACTTTAGATAAAATGGTCTGAGAAGACCTCTCTAAGAAGGTAACATTTGAGCTAATATCTGAATTATAAGGACTTAGTGTTGATAAAAACACCTTGAACAATTTGTTCCATAGGGAAATACCACCTAATAACACCTATTCCGAACAACGTTCTACAAATTGCAAGAAAAAAGTCCTGTATTCAACTCTGTATTAGTCTGCTGGGGCTGTCATGACAAAATACCCCAGCCTTTGTAGCTTAAACAAGAGTTTATTTTGTTCCAGCGCTGGAGGCTGGAAGTCCAAGATCAAGGTGCCAGCAGGATTGATTTCTCCTGAAGCCACTCTCCCGTGTTGCAGATGGCTACATTCTCACTGTGTACTCATATGGACTCTTCCCTGGTACATCTTATAAGGACACCAGTCAAAATGACTAGAGCCCCATCATTTAACTTCAATTACCTCTTTAAAGGCCCTATCACCTGTATTTAGTTAGGTTCAGGTACTGGGTGTTAGGGCTTAAATATATGAATTTTGGGGTGTGGGGAGACACAATTCAGTTGTAAATAGTGAAACATAGCTATGTTTCTTTCTCTTTCTGACTATTTGGAAATTATTTCAAACTTACAAACTTGAAAAACTTGAAAAAATAAAAATAGTACATAGAATCCCCAGATTCATTTGTTAACATTTTGCTCCGCTTGCTTTATTACTTGTACATTATTTTTGCACTCCTGCCCCGCCCCACCCCCCATGATTTTTTTCCTAAGTTCTGTACATCATGGCCCTTTACCTCTAGATACTTCAGTATGTATTTCCTAAGATACTAGTTTCCTAACACAACGCTTATGTAATTGTGTGTTGCAGTTATGAACTGCAGCAAATTTAACATTGATAAATAATTTACAGTTTTAATTCTAATTTTTTAATTCTGATTTTGTTTTTGACCCAGTATTGTCCCTTATAGAATTTTAACTGCTCCAAGACAGGACCCAGTCTAGGGTTTGGTATTGTATTTAGTTGCTATGTTTCTTTAGCTTCTTTTTTGATGTGGACCATTTTTTTTTTTTTTTTTAATGTTTGTTTATTTTGAGAGAGAGAGATGGAGAGAGAGAATCTCAAGCAGGCTTTGCACTGTCAGGGCGGAGCCTGATGTGGGACTCTGAGATCATGACCTGAGCCAAAATCAAGAGTTGGACACTTAACTGACTGAGGCACCCAGTCACTCCAGTGTGGAACATTTGCACAGCCTTTTTTTTGTCAGCATGACATTGACATTTTTTGAAGAATACATCTCCTCTTAAATTTTTAAAAATTATTTTTATACTTTTTATCTTAAACAATAGAAGTTGCAAAAATAGTGAAGAATTGCTTCTCCCAGCTTCCCCCACTAGTGATACCATATATGACTGTAGTGCCACATCAAAATCCGAAACTGACATTGGAGCATTACTGCTAACTAGATACAGGCCTTATTCAGTTTTCACTGGCTTTTACCTGCATTTTGTGTGTGTGTGTGTGTGTGTGTGTGTGTGGTTGTGTGCACTCATGCACCTCCACCTCTTTGTTTTTTAATAGAATGTACCTCATTTGGGGTTTGTGTGATTTTTCCTTTTGAATAGATTGAGATTATTCATTCTCAGTAGTATACTATATATGTGATGATGCATCTCACAGTATCACATCAAGGGGCAAATGGTGTTTGTTGGTGATGTTAATTTTGATCACCTGGTCAAGGTCTTGCCTGATTTTCCCCTCTATTGCTACTTTCTGTTTTTTTTGTTTTTTGTTTTTTGTTTTTGTTAGTCCCTTGCAACTAATAAGCAGCCTGTGGGAAGAAACTTTTAAGACCATGCAAATACACTGCCAGTCATCACAACTTCTTGATTTGGCATCTATTGATGATGCTTGCCTGATCCTGTCTTTACTTGACGGTTGCAAATGATGATTTTCCAACTCCAGCACTTCCTTCACATTTACCAGTAGGCTCTCAGCATTCTAACATGCTCAGGTGTCTTCTCTTTCCTTTCCTTTTTTTATTATTGGTATGGACTTGTTAGCATTTTGGGGGGGATTTTTGTGTCTGTATTCATTGGAAATAGTGGTCTATAGTGTTCTTTTCTTGTGATGTCTTTGGTTTGGTACCAGGGTAATTCTGTATTGAGAAGTGTTCCCTCTTCTCCTGTTTTTGGGGGGACAATTTGTCAAGAATGGGTAGGAATTTTAATATTTGACAGACCGTGAAGCCTCTTTTAAGGCATCTTGTCTGAGGCTTTTCTTTTGTGGAAAGTTTATTATTAATTCAATTTCTTGACTGGAAGGTCTATTCAGATTTTCTGTTTCTTTTTGAGTCAGCTTTGATAATCTGTATCTTTCCAGGAATCTGTCCATTTAATTTAGGTTATCTAATTTGTTGGCATATAGTTGTTCAAAATATAGTTCTTTTTCATTTCTGTAAGGTTGGTAGTATGTTCCCCCCCCCCTTTTTTTTTGCCTGATTTTAGTAGTTTGAGATATTAGTCTTCTTTGTAAGAGTTTGTCAATTTTGTTGAGCTTTTCAAAGCACCAACCTTTGACTTTGTTGGTGTTCTCCATTGTTTTTTATTCTCTGTTTCACAAATTTCTGTGCCAAAGTATTTATTATTCCTTTCCTTCTGTTTGCTTTGGTTAGTTTAATTTTCTTGTTTCTTAAGGTTAGGTTATTGTTTTGCTGTCTTTTTTACCATAGGTGTTTATAGCTGCATATTTCCTCTAAATACTGTTTTATTGCATCCTTTATGGTTTTTTTTTTTTTTTTTTTTGAATTTAAGTTAGTTAACATACAGTGTAGTCTTGGCTTCAGGAGTAGAACCCAGTGATTCATCTCTTACATATGATACCTGGTGCTCATCTCAAAAAATGCCCTCCTTAATGCCCATCACCCATTTAGCCCATCCCCCCACCCACCTCCCCTCCAGCAACCTTCAATTTGTTCTCTGTATTTAAGAGTCTCTTATGGTTTGCCTCCCTCTGTTTTTATCTTATTTTACCTTCCCTTCCTCTATGTTCATCTGTTGTTTCTCAAATTCCACATGAGTGAAATCATATGACACCTGTCTTTCTCTGACTGGTTTATTTTGCTTAGTATAATACTCTGTAGTTCCATCCACGTTGTGCAAATGGCAAGATTTCATTCTTTTTGATCAAGTAGTATTCCATTGGGTGTGTGTGTGTGTGTGTGTGTGTGTATAAATATACACACCACATCTTCTTTATCCAGTGGACATTTGGGTTCTGTCCATATTTGGCTATTGTTGATAGCACTGCTATAAACTTTGGGGTGCATGTGCCTCTTTGAATCAGCATTTTTTAATCTTTTGGGTAAATATCTAGTAATTCAATTGTAATTAATTAAAAAATTAATGTTTTTAACTTTTTTGAGGAACCTCCATACTGTTTTCCAGAGTGGCTGCACCAGTTTGCATTCCTACCAGCAGTGCAAAAGAGTTCCCCTTTCTCCGCATCCTCACCAACATCTGTTCTTTACTGAGTTGTTAATTTCATTCTATATGTTTATGTTGTGTTTTCATTTTCATTAATCCAAAGTATTTTTCTAATTTCCCTTTGATTCATTGGTTATTTAGGAATGTGTTAATTTCTACAAAGCTTTGAATTTTTCAAGCTTTCTTCTGTTACTGGTTTTTTATCTCATTCCATTGTCATTTGAAGGACATGATTTGTATGATTTCAGTCCTTTAAAACTTACTGAGGCTTGTTTTATGACCTAGCATATAGTCTAATCTGGACTAGATTAGACACACTTCCATGTGTCCCTGAGAAGAATTTGTATTCTGCTGTTGTGAGATATTCTTTTGATGTCTGTGTTAGATCCCATTGGTTTGTTAGTGTTGGTCTGGTCTTCTATTTTCCTTCTTGCTTATGGTGTTTTTAATAGCTATTTTAAGTCTTTTATTCTGAATCTTGACACTGTACAGGAAAAAATTAGAAATCTATTGAGTGTTTATTATGTATCAGGAACTGTTTTAGTTCCTGGAAATTTTTAAGTGAGCAAAATAGACAAAAATCCCTTCCTCATGGAGTTTACATTCTAGTGGGTATACAGACAATAAAGAAAATAAATAAGTAATATATTTAATTTATCAGTTGGTACTGTGGGGAGAA
Source organism: Panthera pardus (assembly GCF_024362965.1). Lineage (NCBI taxonomy): Eukaryota > Metazoa > Chordata > Mammalia > Carnivora > Felidae > Panthera > Panthera pardus. The sequence goes on from NW_026526721.1 coordinate 130,889,907, forward strand.
ACAGGGAAAGGGAAAAGGGAACGTGTCAGGCAAGAAGTATGGGGTAGTTTATGTACTGCTAATCTCCTAAATGACATTTGATGAGAGATCTGAAGGAAGAGGAGGTGTAAGCCAGGTGGATTTTTGGGGGAGTAGCATTCCAGGCAGAGGGACCAGCAAATGCAGAGTTTGTGAGCTAAGGTTATTTAAGGATATCTTTCAGGCTCGTGAAATGCGGTCATATGATTCAGTGAAACTGCTTTGTCCTTTTGGGAATATAGATACATTTTTTTTTTTTATTACTTGTTTGAAGATTATGTAAGTGCAAAATGATTGGGTTCTCTTTCTCCCTCTCTAGTCTTGGAGCTGTACTTTGTAGCACTCTTCTCATGTCTGTTCACTAGTTTATTTTATGTCTCTCTTCCTAGAATGAAAGCTTCATGAGGGCAAGGATTTTATCTGTTATATGCACTGCTAGTGTATAGCAGACACTTAATAACTTTTTGTTTGAGGTGAAAAAATGAGTGGTCAGATATGACTTCTCAGTTCCTTCTGAACTTAATGTCTGCAAGTCCATACTTTAAAAAAACATTGTACTCCTTGTGGCTTGTACTCTGTCTCTAAGTATATGTGTGTATAATATACCAACGTATTCATTTTAAATGAGAGAGCTAGGAAGTAATTTTATTTTATTTTTTTTAAGGCCGAGAAAAATTCTGTGGGCTTCTTTTGACTTGAAACTTTTAGAACTGATACCAGGCAGTAGGCATTTTCCCTGTCTTACTTGACTATGGTTGTATATTGCATTAAAATTTTTAATTCAGTTTACTTTGAGTTTTGCATTTTGAGTTTTACAAATATTCTGAATTCTTGATCTATATTACAGATATCTTGCATTGCATTTTTAATGGAATTGTATCTGCTGTTTTTCAGGTTGTGTTATAGCTGAGCTTTTTACAGAAGGTGTACCGCTGTTTGATCTTTCTCAACTTCTGGCTTACAGAAACGGACAATTTTTCCCGGAACAAGTACTAAATAAAATTGAAGATCGCAGTATCAGAGAATTGGTAACTATGCAACAAGTATTCTCCATTAAGTTGTAATAGAATTATGTTCTCACTTTTGCATTAGATAGCTCTCTGGAGTTTTATGAATTTGGAGCAAAGCAATAAAGCATAGACTATTATGAATAGCCTATTTTTTTTTTTTTTAATGTTTCTTTGTTTTTGAGAGTGAGAGAGAACACAAGCGAGGGAAGGGTAGAGAGAGAGAGGGAAACACAGAATCCAAAGCAGGCTCTAGGCTCTGAGCTGTCAGCACAGAGCCCGGTGCGGGGCTCGAACTCACGGACTTTGAGATCATGACCTGAACCAAAGGTGGATGTTTAACCAACTGAGCCACCCAGGCGCCCCTGCCAAACAGCCTATTTTTGTTTGTTAGGGGGAAATGTATAATATTTTTCTCTTTTTTAGGCATAGAGCTCATTTGGCTTTTATTTTATTTTATTTTATTTTATTTTATCTTATCTTAATTTAATTTTATTTATTTTAAAGTTTATTTATTTATTTTGAGAGAGTCAGAAACAGAGCAAGTGGGGAGAGGCAGAGAGAGAGGGGGAGAGAGGGAATCCCAAGCAGGCTCAATGCTGCCAGCACAGAGCCTGAGGTGGGGCTCGAACTCATGAAACTGTGAGATCATGACCTGAGCCGAAACTGAGTCAGATGCCTAACCGATTGAGCCACCCAGGTGCCCCAGAGCTCACGTGGCTAATTTCATATGTATATAAACACACATAATTTTATACATACACACACGTCTGTAGCTCTGCTTTGGATAGATTTGGAAGGAGGTGCCTGGGGGTTAGAGATGTTGTCTAGGATAGAACTTGCTAGTAAGAAATGAAGAAGGCATATATCTAAAATGAAAGAGACAGGAAACATCAACTTGAATATAATGCAGTAGGATAACGCCATTTCATATAGAAGCACCTAGCTTGGTATGCCTCCCTTGACCCTCAAGGCTGTTCTGGAAGGTAAAGCTATAGAATCACTACTTAGTATAGCAGAACAGATAGGACTTCTGTGGGAGATTACATAAACCGTTTATCCACCTTAACTGTTTGAGGGGATCTTTATTACATCAGTACAGTAACTGAGGCTTGTGATGATGACTCTTGGTCATGGAAAGTTCATAGTATATTTAAAATATTCTATAGTAAGGTAGGGGATATAGAATACATTTTAATTTCTCTTACAAATGGCAAGTATGAAAAATAAGATGTTTTAAAGGAAGCCAGTTTAGCTCATTTTCAGTGAAAACTGCTCTGGCTGTTCTGTCTTTGGGTACGTCACTCATCTGTCATGTTACATTGGCTAAGTGACTTCCTGAATTTGGGCCTGTGTTTTCTTAACTCTGAAAGGAGTGAATTTGGCTAATCTTTAAGGCTTAATCTGAATGTGAAAGGAATTCTGTCAAGTCACTTTTCCTAATATTTATAGTGCATTTGATTCCCTGCAAGTTCAATGCTAGGTTCCTATTTACAAAGAAACAGAAAGCTCAAATAACTAGATATATTTTTATGGTATTTTGAGCATTTAAATAATGCCTGACTATGAGGGTCTAGGAAAAATAAAACTGTGCTCTCTGTATACTGAGAGAAAGTTATTTCTCTAAGACACCAGAAAACATATGATAAGCTCAAGTTAGGTATATCATTTCCCGTGTTTGTAGGATTTAACAGCTTTTTTATATTGCTTGAAAAGTTTGAATCACTTATTCCCTTTTTGACCAGAGTCTAGAGCTACACTGAAACCATATATTCCCTTGGACTTGTGGTATTAAGACTTTAAATCAGAATTCTGATATGTAAATAGATTTTAGTGGTTCTTTTATTCTTTTCAGATTGTGTATAATTTTGTATGTAAAAATATTGTGTATACATTTTTTTTTTCTAGAGAAAAACCCATTGTTTTTCTCAGATTCTCAGTGGTATTTCCTGCTCAGAAATGTTTTAAGAATCCTTGAGTTGTGGGCACCAATGTATTACTTCCCTGTCTTAATAAACAGGGAATGCTGAACAGGGTATATCTCCTCTGTGTGTCTGGGCCATCTGTAATACATTACTACATAGTTTCCTGTTGCTTGGTAGGATGGTTGTAGATCATATATTACAGTCAGGTTCTGAAAGTAGTTTGAAAGGCAAAGATGGTGAAGAGCCTGAATTACCTCAGAAATCAAATCCTTTATGTCATGTGTAAGTTGCCCTTGTAGCTGTCATCTGATTTAATCTGCTGTTCTCAAATCTGTTTTTTACTCCTTTTCTCTCCTTGGTGTAGGTAACTCAGATGATTCATCGTGAGCCAGATAAACGTTTAGGGGCAGAAGATTACCTAAAGCAGCAGCGTGGCAATGCCTTTCCTGAAATATTTTACACTTTCCTTCAGCCCTACATGGCCCAGTTTGCCAAGGAAACATTTCTTTCTGCCGATGAGCGCATTCTGGTTATACGGAAGGATTTGGGCAACATTATTCATAATCTCTGTGGACATGATCTGCCGGAAAAAGCAGAAGGAGAGCCTAAGGAAAATGGGCTGGTTATCTTGGTGTCTGTTATAACATCCTGTCTGCAGACCCTTAAATACTGCGATTCCAAACTTGCTGCTTTGGAACTTATTCTCCATTTGGCCCCAAGATTAAGTGTAGAAATTCTTTTGGACCGTATTACTCCATATCTTTTGCATTTTAGCAATGACTCTGTTCCTAGAGTGAGGGCTGAAGCCTTGAGGACATTGACCAAAGTTCTTGCCCTTGTCAAAGAGGTTCCTCGAAATGATGTCAATATCTATCCGGAATATATTCTGCCAGGCATAGCCCACTTAGCCCAAGATGATGCTACTATTGTTAGACTAGCCTATGCTGGTAAGAGTTTATTGTCCAAGAAATAGCCACTCATGTTTTTGAAGTTAGTGACTCTAATACGTCTTATTTCTCTGATTTCTTTGGGAATTCCAAGGGTGCATTGTGGTCCTTGAACTGTTTGTGTACAGTGTAATAATTTTTATAGCTGATCTCTTCCTGGGACTCAACTTTTGTGTGTATTCTTTTTTGATCAGAATTATCAAGTGAAAGTATATAATGCAGAATCTTACGATTTTACTGGGTATACTACATTTAATTTGGAGTAAGACTAATGTTTACAAGTATGTGCTCTGATCTAGTGTCTTTAGGCCTTTATAAAATTTCTCTGAACAGATCTGCTAGTTTGAATATCAGCTTTAGGATACAGGTCTATTGCTGTTGCAAAAGACAAATTTTGCTGGATAATTTGATGTTGAAAGAACTTAGCCTGTTACTGAATTTTAAGGTCCTTTACTATAGTGCTTAATTAAGGTGTGTGACTTCTTTGTGATGAGGTTATAACACTCCCACATGGTTGTTTTTTTTTAAATTTTTTGTAATGTTTATTTTATTTTTGAGAGAGAGCATGGCGGGGGAGGGATAGAGAGAGGGAGACACAGAATTTGAAGCAGGTCCCAGGCTCTGAGCTGTCAGCACAGAGCCCAGTGCAGGGCTTGAACTCACTGCGAGATCATGACCTGAGCCAAAGTCTGATGCTCAACCGACTGAGCCACCTAGGCGCCCCACACACCCACCTGTTTTACTTGTAATTCTTACTCATAAAATCAAGTGATACAGATTGATGTCTTTAGCTCCCCAGATTAATTTTGCATACTTTTTTTTTGAGTGGAATATGTCTCTGAAACATTAACATAATTTGTAGTTTATTTCTAATATCTGCTGGAAATCAGGGATTCTGTTTTGGTCTTTGTAAATAGTACATAATATGTGGTGATGATACTGTTACTTTTTTTGAAAGATACTAGGTTTATTAATTGTAGTCTTAGCCTGTCATTATCTTAATGGAAGATATGAAAAATGGTCTTTGGACTCTGGCCTTATCTCTAGGCACATCCACAAAGTGATTGGTGTTTGTTGAGTTTTTTTTTCCTATACGTATATTTTTATTTATATTTATCCATTGCCTATTATTTATGGTTTCTGGTTTCCATAGCTGTATGGGTATACATGTCAGGCCTAAAAAAATGCAGAATTTCTTTAATATACATATATTTTAGTTTATCATTTGTAACAAAGCGTATTTATAATTCATTTTGCAAATATAAATAATTGAACTAGATAGAATTAAATAAAAATGTATAAGTTTTAAAAACAAGTTATATCTTTCTTTAGCATTTTGTGACCTACTGTTGGTCTTAGTTTGTTCTCAGTTGTGTTAAATAGTTAAGGTTCTGATGTGTAGGTGCTATATTAACATAGTGACAGTCAGTTACTAATAGTGATAGCATAAAAATAATAGTTACTATTTACTAAAAACCCTGTGTGTCAGAGCATCTACTGCTCAAGGTTGCAAGGATTGGTTGCAAGAGATATATAGATTTTATTTTATTTTATTTTATTTTTTTTCAACGTTTTTTTATTTATTTTTGGGACAGAGAGAGACAGAGCATGAACGGGGGAGGGGCAGAGAGAGAGGGAGACACAGAATCGGAAACAGGCTCCAGGCTCCGAGCCATCAGCCCGGAGCCTGACGCGGGGCTCGAACTCACGGACCGCGAGATCGTGACCTGGCTGAAGTCGGACGCTTAACCGACTGCGCCACCCAGGCGCCCCGAGATATATAGATTTTAAGGTAGAGTCCAGATTCTAAGATACATGGGTTTTAAGAGTCTAAGATTTATATATCTCTTGCAACTAACCCTTGCAACCACCTTGAACAATAGATGTTATATTACTTTCATTTTACAAGTGAGGAAATTGGGAATGGAAGAGGCTAAATAATATGACCTAAATGTATCTGGCCTCATTCCTTCTCAGTTCTCAGAGCTGCTGGTCTGTACCTTGATTCTGAAGCAGCTCTGCTTTTCTTTGGTCTTCTGGTTCTTTATAGTGGGAGTCCATGGTAACCCAGGGTCAGTGCTGGTACCTTGCAGTGTTCCTTCATCATGGCTTGGTACATGATAAAATTGCCTTTTTTTTTTTTTTTTTTTTTCCAGTAGAGCCAGAAATCTATTTGAACTTGAATGGGCAAATATAATTAAACCACACATGTCAGTAATTATAAAATTTTTAAATAAATTTTTGAATTTCTTTCACAGTATTCTTTTAAAATTCAGAAGTGGTATAGATTTGTATTTTGTGTGAACTTTGAAGTGTGTTGTGTCTTAGATGGGGAAATAGGCATAGATATACTAAGGTTTTAGAAGTGCCTAGGAAAGTAAGAGACTTTTCCTAATAAAGATACATTTATTAAAGTGGGGACATTTCATCTAGGATTTTGACATTTTATCAGAGGATGACCCAGATTCTCCCATCTTTAGGGTAATGGCCCAGATTCTCCTATCTTTAGGCATTGCACGGTATTCACATCTTGGGTATTTAGAGGTAAATTTTTGTTCTATTCAGAACAATGTTTAACCTGGTGGGGGTGGGGAGCGGGACTCTAAGATGAGGGTGATCACTGCATTTGACACACTTACAATGTCAACTCTTGTGAGATGCACCTTGCTTGTAGTAATGTTAAAAATTAAGGAAGAATTGAATAAGATAGTTAAGCTTTATGTTCAGTGGCATTTACTGCTAAGAAAGAAGAGAGTGCAGTTGTTGGTTGGTGTGATCATATGTTAAGCACAGAAATGGGGGCACCTGGGTGGTGGCTCATTCGGTTAAACATCTGACTCTTGATCTCAGCTCAGGTCTTGATCTCAGGGTTGTGAGTTCAAGCCCTGTGTTGGGCTCTACGCTGGGCCTGGAGCCTACTTAAAAAAAAAAAAAAAAAAAAAAAAGGCACAAAATTGGAAGAGGAAGAAGGATGGGGGCACAGGCATAAATAAAAAATGGAAGGGAGAGGAGTTTTATGATTTTTACTTATATCAAGACAGGAAGGAAAAGTTAAACATTATAAGGATTTGAGATTATAATAATAAATTTCTCTCTTAATATAGAAAACATAGCTCTGCTGGCAGAAACAGCTTTGAGATTCCTGGAATTAGTACAGTTAAAAAATCTCAATATGGAAAATGACCCGAATAGTGAAGAAATAGATGAAGTTACACATCCCAATGGAAATTATGACACAGGTAGTATGACTTTCTTTTCCAGACTTCTTATTTATAATGAATTACTAATGTGGAGTTGTAAGAAACTATCATAATTTTCATGTAAGGTGAAAGAATACCATACATGTAGGTGGCAAAGATCCCTGGTGTCTGATTGTCCTATTCTCATACACTGTTATCTAACCAGAAAATGATCAGTTTGTTGTTTTTCAGCTACAATTGATTTGTGTCAATGGTAAAACTAGCCGAATCGTATAATTCTTAAAAGATGAAAGAAAAACATTGAAAACATCATAGCTAAAGAATTTAAACCTTTTCTCTGTATGTTAGCATACCTTGAGTATTCTCAAATCATGAACTGTGTTTATGTGTTTATGTCATACTATCTCTGATTTGTGTATCAAAACCCACATCTTTTACTTTAAATGAACAGATGTGATGGTAAACTCTTTGAGGTCAAAGTTCGTCTTAAGTTCTTTATATACATACAGCTTTTAGCAGGCTTTTAGTTAATGTTTATTGAGTTAAAGATTTAGAAGTAAAATAATACACTTAGTTCTAGTATGTTTCTGGTTCACAAAAGCTAGAGAAATCGAGTTTTGAGGTTTTTATGCTATAGATGATGGTAATGGCTCTGTTGCTTGTTAGAATGGTGTCATTTTTAGACAGCATATATTATCTGCAGTTGAAGGCAATGGAATAATTTTGAACTTACAGAAGGTGTATCAGAAAGGAAATCTCCACTTTTTTCATGGAATTACTTAGAAAATAATACTGTCCTACATTCTATAACTCTGTAATTGGGCCTTTATAGATAAGGGAGTTAGGTGTTAAACCTTTTTGGGAGTTAATCTAAAGTTTGTCTTAATGTGAACATAGTATTTTGCATATCAGACCACCACATCCCTTAGCTGCACCAGGAGTGGCCTCTGTCCTCATTCATTTAGCTAAGGGATAATTGTTAAACTATAAGCTCTACATCAGGAAATTGTGTATCAGGCAATTGTGTGCTTGCTGTAAACACTAGAAATACACAGTGGTGAATAAGACAGAAAAGATCCTCTTGTTGAGCTTACATTTTAGAAGAAAAGGAAAAGGGGGAGGGTGAGTTGGAGAAGAAGGTGGTGGCCAGATCATGTAAAGCCTTGGCAGGATTTGCAGTGTATTTTCTGCTTTCTAAAATAAATAAACTGACCTTAAAAATGCTTCTAAAAGTATTAATTTGTACCATCAGATTATATCCTTAACCAGTCTGGTATTTGGAAGTCCTTGGTTAAGTTAACTTTATTGGTGGCAGTATGATTTTTTTCATGCTTTCCCATAGTTTTCTCCTTGAGCCTTAAAAATAGGCATGTTTCATTAGTGAGATGGTAACCGTGCTTGTGGCATCTGCTTATCAGATGTTGTTCTTCAGTTTATATTTCGGTTTCCCATCTATCCTTCAGAGCTTTGAATAGTGGAAACATATAGTGATTATAGACTTTTTATGGTGGCTTCTGTTAATCGTTCTGTTTCTCCAAGGAGTAAGAAAGAAGACTAGGTCTGTATCTTGGGGGAAAAAAATGAATCCTATCTTTACTTTTTTTTTTTTTTTTTTTTTTAGAGCTGCAAGCCTTACATGAAATGGTCCAGCAGAAAGTTGTCACTTTGCTAAGTGACCCTGAAAATATTGTGAAACAAACCTTAATGGAAAATGGAATAACACGGCTGTGCGTATTCTTTGGACGTCAGAAAGCCAATGATGTTTTATTGTCGCACATGATCACTTTCCTAAATGATAAGAATGATTGGCATCTGCGTGGAGCTTTTTTTGATAGCATAGTTGGTATGTTTTTCCATTTGTTTTAAAATCTTTAAGATTTTGAATTATTCTCTCAAACAGTACTTCCATGAGGTCTGAGAGATAGGTGACAATACTACCAAATTTCATTAATAATGAGATGAGCTCCTAGTGTGTCTGTCTTTATGCTGCTTTTGGATAATGAAAGTCTTAGCCGATCAAGGGATTGGTTAATTGAACTGTGATATGTTCATATGAAGGAATACTATGTGGTTATTAAAAACTGTTTTAAAAGAATATTTGGGTGGCTCAGTCGGTTGAATGTCCCACTTCAACTCAGGTCATGATCTCATGGTTCATGGGTTCGAGCCCTGTATTGGGCTTGCTGATGTCAGCCTGTTGGTGCGGAGCCTGCTTTGGATCATCTGTTCCCCTTCCTCTCCCCCTTCCTCTCTGCCCCTCCCCTGCTTGTATGTATGTTCTCTCTCTCTCTCTCTCTCTCTCTCTCTTTCTCTCTCAAAAATAATAATAAATAAAAGAATAATGACTGGGAAAGTACCATTGAAATACTATTAAAGTGACTGAAGTAGGTTCTAGAAGGTAACAATAACAAATCATATGTTTATAAAGAGGTCTGGAATATACTAAGATTTGTATAGTAATTATCTCTGAGGCTGGGATTGTAGGTGAATATTTTCTTTATGTTTTCTGTATTTATCAAGTTTTTTTACAGTAAACGTGCATTAGAAAATAACTGTTGCAATCCGAAAATAAGTTAAGATACAAGTATGATTGAATATCAATTAAAAAAACCAATTTATTTATTTATTTATTTTTAAAAGTTTATTTTTGAGAGAGAGAGAGCAAGCATAAGCGGGGAGGCAGAGGGAGACACAGAATCTAAAGCAGGCTCCAGGCTCTGAGCTGTCAGCACAGAGCCTGACATAGGGTTTGAACTCACAAACCATGAGATCATGACCTGAACCGAAGTCTGATGCTTTGCTGACTGAGCCACCCAGGTGCCCTGAAAGTCAGTTTAATTAGGAAAAAAATTAAAGCTTGCATGCTATGCTTTGTGTAAACTGAAAATGTATGAAAAATTATGTAGTTTTTTTCACTTTTTTCAAAGTCTACAATTTTTGATTTTTAGATTTATCTGCAGAAGAGAGACATTTTGTATTAGACCTACATGGCTCCAATTACATTTAGATTCAAAGTTAGGAAAAAAAATGGACCTTACTTATGTTGAATAGATTGTCATGTTTGATCCAAGATTTAATATTTTTCTTTTTGAATAATAACTGATCACTTTCTACCCATTTGTACTGACCTTTTCAATTTTATATTTGGTCAGTTATAAAATTGTGTGTGTGTGTGTGTGTGTGTGTGTGTGTGTAGTTACATCTGTACCATACGTTGACTATATGCCCTATACTGTACCTTTTATCCCAGTGACTTGTTCATTCATAACTGGAAGCCTGTATCTCCCACTGCCCTTCACCCATTTACCCATTACCCCATCCTACATCGCCTCTAGCAACCATGAGTTTGTTCTCTGTATTTATGGGCCTGTTTCTGCTTCTTATTTGTTTTTTAGTTTGTTTTTTGGATTCCACATATTAGTCAAATCATATGGTATTTGTCTTTCTCTGACTTATTTAGCTTGATACCCTCTAGTCTTCCATGTTGTTGCAAATGACACTATCTCATTCTTTTTTGTGGCTGAGTCATAGTCCATTGTGTGTATGTATGGGTGTGTGTGTGTATATATATATATATATTCTTTTTTGCCTCTCGTTTTTGCCTTATATATATACACACACACACATATATATTTACATGTATATATATATATATATACACACATATATTTGTACACACACATACATACATACGTACATACACACACACACACACCACCCTTTATCTGTTTATCTATTGACAGACACTTGGGTTGCTTCCATATCTTGGCTGTTGTAAATAATGCTGCAATAAAGACAGGGATGCATATATCTTTTCAAGTTAGTGTTTTTAGTTTCTTTAGGTAACTACCCAGTAGTGGAATTACTGGATCATATAGTATTTCTCTTTTTAACTTTTTAAAAAACCTCTATACTGGGTTCTGCAGTGGCTGCACCAATTTACATTTCCACCAACAGTGCACAAGGATTCCTTTTTTTTCACATCCTTACCAATACTTGTTGTTTTCTTGTCTTTTTGATTCTGACCATTTTGACAGGTGTAAGGTGAGAGCTCATTGTGGTTTTGGTTTGAATTTCCCTGATGCTTAGTGATGTTGAACGTCTTTTCATGTATCTGTTGGCCATCTGTATGTCTTCTTTGGTAAAATGTCTCTTCAGGTCCTCTGCCTGTTTTGTAATTGGATAGTTTGTCTTTTTGGTGTTGAGTTGTGTAAGTTCTTTATATATTTTGGATACTAACCTCTTACCTGATATATCATTTGCAGATATTTTTTCCCATGCAGTAGGTTGTCGTTTTGTTTTGTTAATGGTTTTTTCTACTGTTTTGTATTAGTTCATAGATTCATCTCAGTCTTGCATCTTGGATTCATCTAACTGTTCCTACTATACTTGGCTTCTCAAATCTTTCTGTCTTTCTTGCCTTCTTCTTTCGTCTTATTTTTATTTCTTTTCTTTCTGGAAAAGATGGTGCTTAGAACTGCCATCTGTTGATCAATTCATATGTGCTTTGAATCATGCCTTTATGTTATTTTTTTATTTTAAAATAATTTTTATTTTATAAAAGTAATACATGCTTTCTATAGAAAATTTGGAAAATACAGAAGCCAAGAAGGAAACAAATCACTTCTAATATTACAACCCATTATGACCTCTGTTTATGTTTTGGTGTTTTATTCCTGTAGGGTTTTTTTGTTGTTTTTTTTTTTTCTGTTTCCATCCCATTTTTGCCATTTTGTTATGTATGTAATGAGGCACTGTTGTGTACCTGGTAAGAGTAGGCACTTTGGAGCCAGCCTGTGGGGTTCATATTCTGTCTTTGTCATTTATTAGTTGTGGTTCTTGGGGGAAATCATTTAGTCTCTTTTCTGCCTTACTTTTCCTATTTGTAAAATGGGAATAGTAATAGTACCTATGTGTCGTGAAGATAAAATGAATTAACATATAATTGTACTGGGCACATAAGTACTATGTATATATTCTATTACTTTTTACTCTTACTATTTCTTAATTCTTTTTCTGGTAACATATATTCTAAGCATTTTCTCATGTCATTAAAATTTTTTTAAACCATAATTTAATAGATTAAAATATTCCATCATATTGTTTTACCAAAGTTTATTGCTTTTGGATATTTAAATTATTTTCATTTTTTCCCATCATATATAGATAATATTTTACGTAAATATTTACTTCTGATTTATTTTCTCAGGATAGAAGTCTGAAATTTTAATTAATGGGTTAAATTGTGCTCGCTTCGGCAGCACATATATTAATTAATGGGTTAAAGAATATGAATACATTTTTTAAACTCTTGATACATTTTAATAAGCTTTTCAAAAAAAGTTATGTCATTTTCCATTCTGGTCAGCATTGTTTGACCATACTACATACTCTTCAGCATGGAATAAGCTTTAGTTAATCTTTGCCTATTGGTATGTTAAAATAACTTGTTTTGATATCTATTTCTTTGCTTATCAGTGGAGGTGAAAAATTTTCTCATGTTGATTACTCATTTGTACTTCTATTAATTTTTTATTTATTTTGGCTCATTTATTTTCCCTGATGGCTTTATGCCTTTCTTGTTGATGTTTTTGAACCTTTCATAGATGTATATTAAAAACATTAACTTTTAATCATTGGCAAATACTTTTCCCAAGTAACTTGTTAGGTTAATAATCTGTTGGCTGCACATCTTTTTTTATAATGCTTTATTTTTCACACTTAACAGTTTAATTGATCTTTATTTTGGTCTGTGGTATGAGGTGAAATCTAATTTTCCTCAGATAAATAATCAGTTTTCCTGACACTATTTATTAAACATTTCATTTCTTTCCTATTGATTTATGAAGCTTATATTATCAACTGTTGCACGCTTATGTCTTTTAGTTTTAGTTTTCTGGGTATTTGTTCTATTCCCTTGATTTCTCATTTCTGTACTCAATATCATACACTTATATTTTAATTATATCCTATTTAATTATAATTTAATTGTTTAATTTAATAATGTTATACTTATTTTAATTATATTTATAAACAACTTTAGTATCTGGTAGGATAAGTTCTCAAGATGTCAGTCTTAATTTTCAAAATATTTTGAGTTATTTTGGCTTATTATACATTTCAGTTTATAAAGTTCCTAAATATAACTCACTGGAATTTTAGGTAGTATTTTTCCTTTTATTAAAGAAAAAATAGCTTTTAAAGTTTTTTTTTAAAATCTTATTTATTTTTTGAGAGAGAGAAAGACAGCCCCAAGTAGGATCTGTGCTGTCAGCATGGAACCTAATGTGGAGCCCAAACTCACGAACCATGAGATCCTGACCTGAGCCAAAATCCAGAGTTGGACCCTAAACTGAGTGAGCCACCCTGACACCCCAAGAAAAAATTTCTATAATTACTTTTTCAATTATAGGAGAAATAGGTTTTTGTAAATTATTTAAAATCTGTAAAGTAATGTATGAAAAACAATAGTTGCATTTTCCAGAGGGATCTACTCTGGATTTTATTTTTGGTTTGATATCTTCACATTGTTGATTGCTGTATCTAATATTTTTATACTGCTTTTAAGAATTTTTGACATTAAAAAAATAGAAAAGAATTCTTGACTTTAGACTTTGTCTCTTGATTTTTTTCTGTGCCGCATGAAGATTTAACTCATATCATGCCCTGATCCCTCTTCCCCTCTGTTTTTGAGATGTAGATCACTATTTTCAGTGCTTTAGTTTTTCGTGTGCTATTTTTATAACTTTAAATAATTAAACCTACTTCTTACTGATCTTCTTCCCATTTGGACTATAAGGAGATGAGTGCCCCTTTCTTTCTGTCTCTCCTTTTCTTTGTTGGTTGGATATTTCAACCAGTTATTAGTTGACAGTTCAACTAACAAATATAGTGTTACAGTTGATAATATTTACATTTTCTTCTGTAGTCAGAATAAAGTCTTCTGCTTTGTACAGACTGATTCTGAAAATTCAAAGCTAAATTTACATGATTATAAATATGTAAATTTTATTGACTTTAGAGCCAAGTAATGTACTATATTTATATTTGCTTTCCCATAGTTCCAATGCCACAACTCCTTTATCACTTGAGAATGTTTACAGTGTCATCAATAGATTTTCCTTTATGTCTTCAGATTATTAAGGACATTATACATTTTAATTTACTTTTTATTTACACCATGATTTCTTGAAGAATTTTTTGTGCTGGAGTTTCAGATTCCTTTGTTTTCCTTTTTGAGAGAAGTAATACTTCTTCACTTTGTCTATAATATCAAACTTCTTTCTTACCAATTTTATCTGTTGCTTGTAATCTATTCCATTCTTCTATTTTTAAAATTTCTTTTTAATGTTTGTTTATTTTGAGAGAGAGAGAGAGAGAGCATGTGGGGGAGGGGCGGGGTGGGGAGAGAAAGAATCCCAAGCAGACTCTGTGCTGCTAGCATGGAGCCTGATACAGGGCTTGATTCCACAAACCATAAATGAGATCATCACCTGAGCCAGTATCAACAGTCAGACACTTAACTGAATGAGCCACCCAGGCAGTCCTATTCCATTTTTCTTTTTGATAACATTTTTGAAATGTATTGGCTTTTAGTTCTAATTTGGCTGATTGGTTTCTGAATCCTTGCTAGCAATTATCAGTTTTTCCCCTTGAATTCCTAGGTTCTATCTGCCATTTTGTATATTCTGCATTTTCTTTATTTTGCTGAAGTACATCCTCAAGAAACTTTCTTAGGAAGGGTTGCATGGGAAGTTAACCTGGGTATTCCTTGCATGTTGCAAAATAACTTATTTTTGTTCTCTTATTTTACTGGCAGTTTAAGTGTAAAATTTATTTCATAACTTTGGAGGTCTTGCTCTGTTGTGTTCTAGCTTCTGTTGTTAAATACTGTTTCATGAAGATCGTTTTCATTGTTTCTCCTTCCTTTTTAGGGGACGCGTTTGTCTTTCTGTAAGTTCATAAGATCTTTTTTTTTCCCTTGGTGTTCCAGCATTTCTTGGTGATTTGCTTTCGTGTGGATCTTTTTCATTTATTGTGCTGAGTAGGACGTACGATGTGCTCTTCTGGATTGTTGCTCAATGTATTTGGGTTTTGATTAGTTTTATTGTTTAACTTAATGGTATTTAACTTAATAGTATTCTATACCATCAGATGTAGAATAATCATGTAATGTTGCTTCTCTTTTTCAGGTGTTGCTGCCTATGTTGGTTGGCAAAGCTCCTCAATTCTCAAACCCCTGTTACAACAAGGTCTTAGTGATGCTGAGGAATTTGTTATTGTTAAAGCTCTTAATGCCCTTACCTGTATGTGCCAGTTAGGGCTACTACAAAAACCCCATGTCTATGAATTTGCCAGTGATATTGGTAAGTGTCTGTTTCCCAAAATTAGAAGGAGAAAATTAGGATGTTTTAAGAGAAATAAGTGATAGAGCATTGTAAAAGTTCTAGGAAATGTAGAGTCAGATTTTCAATTTTATTGGCCCGTGTGTGTGCGTGTGCATGAGCACTTGTGTTTGCATGTTTATGCATGCATGCTTCCCATATATGTTAGAAACAGGCAGGCAAACAAACAGGATCATTTGGTCTTCTAGCCCATCTTGGGAAATATCTCTTTGTTTTTATCTGTAGTTAAGCATTTAACTTGAAAAATAAATTTTTTGTTTTGTTTTGTTTAACATGATGTAGATAAAGTCCTTAACTGCTCTGAAGAGTCAACTTATTTTTTGAACACTTGACCACTAGTTAAGTTGAAATTGAATGTACAGGATTGTCTAGGACATCTCTCATTGCACTGATTGCCAGTTAAGAATTCATAGTGTTCAAGTTACTACTGTTAATAATTTTATTTATTCATTCATTTATTTATGAGAGATGGCACAAGTGAGTGAGGGCAGAGAGCAAGAGGGGGCAGAGAGAGGGAGAGAGAGAGAGAGACACGTAGGGTTCACTTGGAACAGAGCACGAGCTAACCTGAAGTGGGTCTCGAGCTCACCAGAAGCAGGGCATGAACTCACAAATCATGAGATCATGATCTGAGCCAATGTCAGATGCTTAACTAACTGAGCCACCTAGGCACCCCACTGTATAATTTTATTAACCAATGAAAAGAATTAATGTTTGGTTTTTTATAGCATTTATCTGTTTCCCTCAACTTAAAATTCAGAATAAGGGCAAACAAATAAACATCATACATACTAAAATTAAGAATATTTGGAACTTTTAGTCTTCTTATCGCATTTTAAGAAAGTAAGCAGTGTAAGATATCTCTGTCCTAAGAGGACATGGAATCTTGGAAAATTGCCTTTTTTGGATAAAATGTTTAATTGCTGTTGAATGTTTTGCTAAGGAAAATCAATAGAAAGCCAAAATTGGTCGGTTATAGGTTATTCTTAAGGCAATCCTCAGAAAAAAAGACAAAGGAGTTAGTATTTATTTTGACTGTTGAGACAATAGGTAGTAGCTAGTAGAAATGCATAAAATTTCTGGAAAATATAAAGGCATGACTGTAGCTTTTTAAAAAAAATTGTGACAAATTTAAGTATATGTAGGTTTCTTACTTTACACTCTAATATCTATAATTACTGTTCTTTTAGTTTTTAACCCTAATTTGGCTTGAATTTTTGATGATTATTGTAAAAATAATTATAAATTTAATAGAAATTGTTGAGTATTGGCACCACAATCATGATGAGAATCTCTATTACATTGAAATGTTAAGCTATAGAGTGCCATGTAGTATAAGGCAGATATAGAAAGCAGTGTTTCCATAATAATATTAAGTAGAAAATGTATTGTCTTAACATGCATATCTTGCTGTGTGGAATATTTTCCTGCTTATTTTCATTTCCTGAATTCTCACATCAGTGTTTTCTTTTTTCGCCTGTGAAAGTGGTATAACCTTTATGGGTCAAGTTTTTCTGGCTTTTGACTTTGAACTTCCTTATTTTAATGAATATTCTCTGTGTATAAATATGTACTTGTATGTTCTAATTTCATATAATACATTTCTTCTGTTACCTAATTACTTGGAAACTATTTTTGAGACTTTATAGTTTATAAGTAGCATTTTATTTTTCTGAAAAATGGATGTCTGTCAACTTTTAAAAAAATCATCATACAGTATTTTACCTGTCATATTTTTCAGAGATTTTTCTGGGTTCTGCTGTTTCTTGTCATTGATCATAGGATGAACAAATGGGACACTCTGTGTCTTTAGTTTATCATCAAAATAAATGATTGTCTTTAGGTATAGAATAAACCCAATATGGTACAACTTCTTGGATGGAGAACTGCCTTAGAACTGGAAATGAATTTGTACTATCTGTTGGGGGGCAAAAAAAGCCTTGCTGAGAAGAATCAAGTAGGCAATCATTGGTTGGCATTTTGAACTATTTCAAAGAAAAAACAGTTTTTAGAATTTTAGAAACACCTAAAGTATGATAAATCATACACATCTCTCTGTTCTGTTTTTATACGTAGTCTGTTGTGGTGAATCTTAAAGGGAATGATGGTGGTGACGAGGGCATCATGATTTCTTTGATGGTTTTTGAAAAAACTATATTCTTCCCACTTAGATATTATCAATACTCCCTTCCCTTGTGCTTGTCCCCAGATAATTGGAATGTATTGGAATAGAGAAAAGATCAAGTACACTGTTTTATAGGAAATCCTCCTGAATATTTTAGGTTCTTTGTATCAGTTAGCTACTTAGTGACACAGTGATGCTATACAGCAATCAACCACAGAATCTCAGTAAATGCTTCAGTAATGTCAACTGTCATGCATCTGTGGGCTGTATGGGTGGCTCTGCTCTAGGCTTTGTATCTCCAGATTGGGGTGACAGTAATCCATCTGCCTCATTCTGGTGCCCATGTTAGATAGGGAGCAGTTTTCCAGGTTATGTTCTGGGTGATGGCAGAAGCATGAGACAGCAAGCTTAGCTGTGTAGCACATTTCGAGCCTCTATTAGTGTTGTATCTGGTAATATCTCATTGGCCAGAGCAGGTTAATAAGACCGAACTAAAAGCAAGAGGCAGAGAAGTACCCTTTGTATACCATGAGCACAGTAATAGAGGTAATGTAAAGAATTAGGACCAATAATTCAAGCTCATGCCTAACTCCTGCCAAGTCATTTTGAGTTTAGCTACTTTTTGGAGGTTTTTCAATGCTTTTCCAGTCCTCATCTTGCCTGTTGTCAAAGGGAAACTACCAACCCCTCTTTGTTGGATGTATCAGAGGCTGCATGGTGCTTATGAAATTATCTAACCTCCTTCACGTGTAATTAAAAGAATTGGAAATAGAACTTTGGAAACATACTTTGAACAAATTTTTTTCTCCTTTCCCCTTTTCTATAAGTAATATTAGCATGTGACAGTGTTATTTCTCTGTTACCCTAAATTTCTTACAAACTTAATATCCTCTCAATGCTGATGCTTCTGCATACTCAGAACAAATATGTGCCTCTTTATGTGTATGTATATTTTTTTGCTTTTAGAAGTTTTATTTTTTTTTAATTTTTTTTTAATGTTTATTTATTTTTGAGAGAGAGACAGAATGCGAGTGGGTTAGGGGCAGAGAGAGGGAGACACAGGATCTGAGGCAGGCTCCAGAGCACACAGGATCTGAGGCAGGCTCCAGGCTCTGAGCTGTCAGCACAAAACCCAACGCAGGGCTTGAACTCATGAGCTGTGAGATCATGACCTGAGCCGAAGTCGGACGCTCAACTGACTGAGCCACCCAGGCGCGCCTAGAAGTTTTATCTAAATCACGTGTTTAAAAGTTTGAATTTTATTCAAAATCTTTGATTAGTTGAAGTCATTGATATTCAGGTGTAATACACAATATAGTTAAAATAAAAGGGGTGAAAACATTCATTTACTTCTCTGGTTTAATCGTATATTTTAATCTCTTTAAGGATGGGCATCATGTTTTCTGCCTTTAGTTTCTACTCATAATGCCTTGTGAATGAATTTATGAAAGATATATTAGACTTGATCAAACCTTTTCATTAAAAAGAATGTCAGAGTAGTACTGTTTATATTCTTTTATGGTATTAATGCCGATATTTATGATAGGGAATATTATAATATCAGTATGTTGAGTTGAGTTTATGCCTTAGGATAATTGAGTATGTGAAAGCAGCTGATAGTAAAGTAACATTGTGGTATAATCCCTTTATTAGTTGTGTTATAAGGTGAAAATTTGTTTATCCTAAAATTTATGAGCATGGTTTAAATCCATACCTTTTTCTTTTCCTTATTAGCCCCATTTCTGTGTCATCCCAATTTGTGGATACGCTATGGTGCCGTAGGATTTATCACAGTGGTGGCTCATCAAATAAGTACAGCTGATGTATACTGCAAACTGATGCCTTACCTTAACCCGTATATTACTCAACCAATAATACAGGTATGCTTGTTCCAACTTGGAGTCAATCCTCTCCAAACTGCACCCCTTAAAAAAAGGTTTAGAGAGTCCTATTTTTATTTAAATTTACAAAGATTTAAATTGGGCTACAGCATTTTCACGTTCCTGTAAGTTAATGTTATTGGAACAAACAGTACTAAAGGTGAGAAAAGTTCAAGAGACTTATGTTATCCATCAATTATGCATAATATAGCACCTACTAGTTCATACTTTATTTTCTTATGTGCAGTGTTGTAAAACATCTACTGTTAACGGGAAATGCAGTGGAAACATATATTGATGGACCTCTGCTTTTATTGTAAAAAATATAACTGATTTCAGCCAAACTCAGCATGTATAATAAATTGGAAAAAGCCTTTTACGGATGTTTGGTTTTTTGGACCACTAACTGGTTCTGATTTCTTCTCTGTTCTTTTTCTTTTTTTAAAAAATCTAATCTTTTAAAATCTTATTTAATCTTTTTTTTTTTTTTTTTTTTTAATCTAATGACTTGTCTCCCCCACTCCCTTCCCAGTATAGCACTTGATGATAAACTTTGGGTATTTGGTTTGTATAAGGCAGTTTTTTACCCAGCTTGTTATACCCTTCATCTTCCTGGAAAGCTCATTATCAAAATACATATCTATCTAAATTGAGTGAACTGTTGAGATATGATTCTGTTTGTTAAAATACTGTGAAATACCCAATTTTTTAGTAAAACTGTGTTTCCCTTTTGCAAATTCACGTGCTTCTGGCTCCTAGTACTTTTATGTTCCAATGTACCTTCCTTTGGTTGGAGAAAATGACATTGGATATCTTCTGGAGATGAGGAGGCTTGGCTGTGCCTTCTGTCCTTTTCCTCATAGATTTATCCGTTTCTGAGGGTCATCATTCTTTTATTTCATAGTTTGTAGAATTTCTAATTTTTATCTCAGCAATTTATATACATATATAAGGTAATATTACTAGAAAATATGCCTTTTTTATTTCTTTTATTTTTTTAAGTTTAAGTAATCTCCACACCCAATGTGGGGCTTGAACTCGACTCCAGGATCGAGAGTTGCATCTCTTCCAACTGAGCGAGCCAGGCACCCCATCCATATTCCTTCCTTCCTTCCTTCCTTCCTTCCTTCCTTCCTTCCTTCCTTCCTTCCTAACAGAGAGCACACATGGGAGTAGGGGAGGGGGAGGAGCAGAGGAAGAGGGAGAGGGAGAATCTTAAGCAGGCTCCATGCTGAGCATGGCACCCCTTTCTTTTAAAATTTATTGAAGTTCCCTTGGAAATCAGGTCTAGAGAGTCTTACTACTTTTAACTAGTTATTCTGTTTAGAAGTTTGTGAGGGGCACCTGGGTGGCTCAGTCATTTGAGTGTTCTACTCTTGGTTTTTAGCTCAGGTCATGATCCCAGGGTTCAAGCCCTGCCTTAGGCTCTGCTCTGAGTGTGGAGCCTGCTTAAGATTCTCCCTCTGCCCCTCTCTCCCTGCTTATGCTCGCTTTCTCTAAGATAAAAAATTTAGAAGTTTGTTTATTAAACTCTTATAAAACAGTGTGGAGAAAGTATCCTTGGGAATTAAAAATTACTTGCGTTTGTAATAACTTAGTGGTGGTTTATTATAATCTGACACTAAAAAATAAATTTGACATTAAGTGTTTTTTAAGAAATCTGCATCACTCTCTTTGTTTTCTCAGGAAAAAATATATATTTCATATTTCATAATAAAAAATATATATATGGTTTTATTTTCTGAGAGACCAGGATTAGGAGTTGAGAGGCTAATGATACATATGCTTCATAAATCTTACCTTTCTACAATTTGAGTTAGACAAAAGATACCATTTTATGCTGGTTTCGCCTGGCTAGTTTACCAGGTAGTTAAATAGGTCCAAAGAAAGTCCTCTTGGTTACTGTTAGTATGCTCATCCTTTTTATTATATATGTGTTGACAAGGAGGGTGTCCTTGGGGATAATAAAAGGAAGGATTTTATGAGCTCTGTGGAGAGAGTAATATTTTTTAGAAGTGGTTGAAGCTACTGAGAAACCTAATGACTGATGGGCACCCCTGTGATAATTGAGCTTCTTTTCTTGGTCAGTACCTGTTGGCTGTTAGACCTGTGAGCCACGGGTACTTTTTTGATCTAGGAGGTCATCACATTTGGCATCCAGAAAAAAGGCTCTTTGTCATTTTCTAAATTTTTCCATCCTGGGTATATATTGTTATTCTTCCAATATGAAAGGCACAGATGTATACTCAAATGCTAACAATGAAAAGAAAAACCTTAGCTCTTAAAGGTCATTAGTATTCTTTTTTCTTCTAAGCAAAATCGCAAATGTTGGTATCTCCCATTTTCTTAGAAAATAAATACCTATGTTAACACAGGTTGTATTTACTGAATATAAAAATAACTGTAATGTATGTTGTATCTTTGGTTGATTCTTTTTATTTTTCTAATATAGATTGAAAGGAAACTTGTTCTACTCAGTGTTTTAAAAGATCCAGTAAGTCGTTCTATATTTGATTATGCTTTGAGGTCTAAAGATATTACTAGCTTGTTCAGACATCTTCACATGCGCCAAAAGAAGCGAAATGGGTCTCTTCCTGACTGCCCCCCACCGGAGGATCCTGCCATAGCACAGCTTCTGAAGAAATTGCTCTCACAGGTTGTATCACCTTTCTGAAATCTTACATTTAAACACAAATTCGCTAAGAACATTCAAGCATCCATTTAGCTATTAAATTTTTTTTGGTTGATTAAGTCACATCATAAAAAAATGAATAAAACCTGGCAAATATATACATTTGCTTTGGCATATTGGAGATGCTAGGATGATGATAAGGCATTAGTTTGAGCTAAGTAAGGAATCATGGGAGACCTGTTAAGTTTCTTTTGTGATTATTGTCTATGTAAATAATGGAGAAAGTAGATATAACCTTAAATTTGAGTAATATTCTTGATTCAGTTCCATATTTCACCAAAAAAAAAAAAAAAAATTCAATTAGAGGAAACATTGCAAAGCACAGATGCACCACAGAAAGATACTGGTTTATTTTAGTTCAAATGTAAAGAGTTCTCACTACATGCAAACATCAGAAATGATTGGGATTTATAATGCATCTTAGATTGAATAAACCAGTTTCTGTTGTATATTAAAAGCCTATGAATTTGTATCATTTAACAGGTGATGTCAAAACTAATAAGTAATCTTTTTATTATCCTTGGAATTAGTAAGGCCTCTTTAGAAATAGTCCAGATTCAGTGTCCTGTTTT
Organism: Panthera pardus; assembly: GCF_024362965.1. Lineage (NCBI taxonomy): Eukaryota > Metazoa > Chordata > Mammalia > Carnivora > Felidae > Panthera > Panthera pardus. Next base: position 130,912,678 of record NW_026526721.1, read on the forward strand.
AAGAGGGATATATGGAACTTAGAGAAGTCAAGATAGAAATGAAAATGGCTGGAAATAAAGAATACAATTTATGAATAAATGTTCCATGAGCCTTAAAGCAAATACTGAGAGATAACTTTAATGATGGTCTTTAAGTGTGCAGGACATTTTGGTTAAGAGAATACTTGTCAGTCATGTCTTGTCTAACAAGAAGATGAGAAAATGCTTCAGTTGCAGAGAGAATTAGACCAATTTGAAGATATAAATCCTTTCTTGTATTGTACTAGTCACTGAGTGTCCAGTACTGTTTCAGGCTCATATGTTGCTTTAGGTGATTGAATATTGAATTATCCCATCTCCTATGGGATATTGAATATCCCATCTCCTAGGGAGCCTGGTCAATAACCATTTTGGTTCTTTTAGGTCTCAATTTGCCTGGAGGCGGGAGCTGCCTCTGAATGCCCCTTCCAGGCCAGTGGTTCTATTTCCTATATTTTAGAAGACCTAATTTGATATGACTTGAATTACTAAAGAGCTTTTTCTTTGGGTCTTCTTTTAACCTTGTCTCATACATTAGATGTATTAAATATTTTAGAAAGCAGTTTATGGAAAATTGGATATTGAATCGCAGTTTTCTATTGTTTCTCTTGAGTTAGTAATCCTTATCAAAAAGACTTCAGCATGCAGTAAAAACCACCCCAATTTAGATGTTTCTTTGGGTTTGGATGGTGTGATTCTTTGTACTCTCTCTTCTACAAATTCTGTGTATTAAATTAAAAGCTTCTGTACTAAAATTTCACACTAAGTCATTGGTTACTTCATGGAGCCTCTCTAGCCCCTCGTTCTTGCTTTTCATCTTGCTGTGGGTATAGGTTTTGCCACTGCCATGGGTGAGAGGAGGGAGAGGGAAGGAGCAGTTTCCGTAGCCTTTTTACCTTCTGCTTCCTGTTCTCCTAAACCCTTCTACCATTGCTGCTTCCAGAGTGCCAGCCCTCATTTTTGGGTACCATGATGAAGTCACTAAACTCACTGATTTGTATTCCTCTGAATATTAGTGCTTGATGTATTCATTTGTCACTTGTACCCACATCTGTATCAGTAGGGAAGGAGGAACATGTTTTCCTCTGTTTTATGTTTTTTCTGTTACTAACAGTTTTAGGAGACTCCTAAGGGTTAGTAGTACTTTGTTTCAAGGGACAGGTGCTACTAGTAGAGGGGAGAGCAAGCCAGAGTCTCTGAGGTCCTCAGAAGAAGTAACAGCAGAACAATACCAGGCTCCATTTTTTTCAGGACCTTCAACAAGTCTACCACTGCAGTTGGTGCTTTCCGTATTTTGTGACTGATCTTATAACAACCTTGAACAACAGATGTTATTCCCTATTTTATAGTTAAGGAAACTGCAGCCCAAAGAGGATAGTTAAGTTGCCTATGCTCACACAGTTCATTCAGCTTAAAGCTGACATTTGAACCTAAGCCAGTCTAACTCCAAATCCCTTCCTCCTTCAACATGCCATCTGGCCTCAAAATAAAGGACAGGGAGCTAAGACTGAGAGACTTGTTTGAGGTTTTTATGGACTTAGGAAGATTCCATGTGCAGTTCATCTCCTCCAGCCCCTTGCACGCCTTTTATCTGCTTCGCTTCTTTTTGGTCCCTGTGCTACCTTTCTTGGCATTATTTGCAGAGGCTTGGAGTCAGGGGGAGGCTTTGGAGGTGGGAACTGAGTCCCTATTCCTAATGTCAGGGATACAGAGGGAAGGATGCTTTTAGCCTCTGCAAATGCAAATTCTGAATACGCCTACAATTTTTCCCCCCTTGGGGTTTTACGGTGCTTTTTGTATAGGACTATACTTGAGATGCATCATGGGTAAAATAGACTTTTCTAGACCAGCCTGGCATTGTTTCTATGGGAAGATATGTTCAGGGTTCTGGATAATAGACTTTATTTTTTTAATTTTTAATTTAAAAAAATTTTTGAGTTTGTTTATTTGAGAGAGAGAGCACGAGTGGGGGAGGGGAAGTGAGGATGGGGAGAGAGAGAATCCCAAGCAGACTCTGCACTGTCAGTGGAGAGCCTGACGCAGGGCTCGAACTCACGAACCGTGAGATCATGACCTGAGCTGAAGTCAGATGTTTAATTGAGCCACCCAGGCGCCCCATGGAAAATAGACTTTTAAAGTACAGTTTTGAAATATATGGTAGTTAAAATCTGCCTAAACTCCAGATTTTTAATAGGATTTACCTTCTGGAGGTGATACATGGCAGGGCTGTTTTGGAATCTCATTCACAAGAACTGTCTGTTTTATTTGTATCCATTTGATCACCCGCTAATACAGAATAAGAATATTCTGATTTCTGGGGCACCTGGGTGGCTCAGTTACTTGAGCATCAGACTTTGGCTCAGGTCATGATCTCACAGTTCGTGAGTTTGAGCCCCACATCAGGCTTGCTGCTGTCAGTCTGTTAGCGCAGAGCCTGCTACAGATCCTCTGTCCCCTTCTCTCTGCCCCTCCCCACTTGCACTCTGCCCAAAATAAATAAATATGAAAAAAAAAAATCAATCCTCTTTAAAAAAAAAAAAAGAATATTCTGATTTCACTCCTTTAAAAAATGGCAAATACTAAACATTTTTGATTTTTAAAAGATTTTTATTTGAATACTTTTTGACTGGTAGTATAGACACAAGGTGTAAAATTAAAAAGATATTGGAAGATACATAATAAAATGTAAGTTTTCCTCCAATCTCTGATCCCCAGCCACCCAGTTTCTTTTTCTGTTGTGAATTTTATGTTGTCAGAGTGCTGAATTTCTTGATACAGTGTTGGATTGTTCTGTTGTACAGTTAACTTATTTGGAATCAGTTTGATCCTTTTAAGCCTTGTTTTTTAAAAAAGTTTTAAATCCGGTATAGTTTACAGTGTTATATTAATTTCAGGTGTACAATATAGTTATTCAACAATTCTGTACATTATCCACTGCTCAAGATAAGTGTACTCTTAATTTCCTTTACCTGTTTCACTCATTCCCCCACCCCCACCCCCACCTCCCCTTTGGTAACTATCAGTTCTCTATAGTTAAGAGTATGTTTTTGGTTTGTCTCTTTTTTTTCCTTTGTTCATTTGTTTTGTTTCTTAAATTCCACACACAAGTGAAATCATACAGGATATGTCTTTCTCCTTTTTTAGCATTATACTCTAAATCTAGTCATGTTGTTGCAAATGGCAAGATTTCATTCTTTTTAATGGCTGAGTAATATTCCCTATATATCTTACATCTTTATTCATCTATCAGTGGACACTTGGGCTGTTTTCCAAGTTTTGGCTTTTGTAAATAATGCTGCAATACACATAGGAGTGCACATATCTTTTCAAATTAGTGTTTTATATTCTTTGGGTAAATACCCAGTAGTGGAATTACTGGATCATATGGGTAGCTCTATTTTTTTAAATTTTTTGAGGAACCTCCATACTGTTTTCCACAGTGGCTGCACCAGTTTGCATTCCCACCAACAGTGAATGAGGGTCCCCTTTTCTCCATATCTTTGTCAACACTTATTATTTCTTGTCCTTTTGATTTTAGTCATTCCAATTGGTGTAAGGGGATATCTCAGTGATTTTCATTTGCATTTCCCTGATGACGAGTGATCTTGAGCATCTTTTCACATGTCTGTTGGCCAGAGAGACAGACAGACTGAGTGTGAGCTGGAAAGGGGCAGAGAGAGAGGGAGGCACAGAATCTGAAGCAGGCTCCAAGCTCTGAGCTATCAGTACAGAGCTCAACTTGGGGCTCGAACTCAGAAACCATTAGATTATGACTTGAGCTGAAGTTGGACGCTTAACTGACTGAGCCACCCAGGTGCCCTGACCTCTGCCTATTTTTTAATTGGATTATTATTATTTTTTTTTTTTTGATGTTGAGTTACGCAAGTTCTTTTTTTTTCTTTTCTTTATTTTTGAAATGTTTTATTTATTTATTTTTTAATGTCTATTTCTTTTTGAGAGAGAGAAAGAGACAGAGTGTGAGTAGGGAACGGGCAGAGAGCGTGGGAGACACAATCTGAAGGAAGCTCCAGGCTTCGAGCTGTAACGCCGCGGGGCTCGAATTCACGAACTGCGAGATCATGACCTGAGCTGAAGTCAGATGCTTAACAAATGGAGTCACCCAGGTGCCCAAGATTTTATTTTTAAGTAATCTCTATACCCAATGTGGGGCTCGAACTCAAAACCCAAGATCAAGAGTCACGTGCTCCACTGACTGAGCCAGCCAGGAGCCCCTATATATTTTAGATACTAACCCCTTAATGGATATATCATTTGCAAATATTTTCTCCCACTCGTTAGGTGGTCTTTTTTGTTTTGTTGATGGTTTCTTTTGCTGTGCAGTAGCAAAAATGTTTTTTCCCATTCATTAGGTTGTCTTTTTTGGTTATTGATGGCTTTGTTGATGCCTTCATTTGCTCTGCAAAAGCTTTTAATTTTGGGTAGTCTCAGTAGTTTATGTCTGCTTTTGTTTCCCTTGCTTGAGAAGACATATCTAGAAATATGTTTCTGTGGCCCATGTCAAAGAAATTATTGCCTATGTTTTCTAGGAATTTTATGGTTCCAGGTCTCACATTTAGGTCTTCATTTTGAGTTTATTTTTGTGTATTCTGTAAGGAAGTGGTCAGGTGTATTCTTTTGGATGTAATTGTCCAGTTTTTCCAGCATCATTTATTGAAGAGACTGGCTTTTCCCATTGTATGTTCTTGCCTCCTTGTCATAGATGAATTGACCATATGAGTATGGGTTTATTTCTGTGTTCTTTATTTTGTTTCATTGATGTATGTGTCTTTTTTTGGTGCCAGTGTCATAATGTTTTGATTACTGCAGCTTTACTTATTATTTAAAAAAAACTTTCTTAATGTTTATTTTTGAGAAAGACACACACACACACACACACACAGCATGAGCGGGGGAGGGGCAAAGAGAGGGAGACACAGAACCTGAAGTAGGCTCCAGGCTCTGAGCTGTCAGCAGAGAGCCTGACATGGGGCTCAAACTCACAAGCTGTGAGATCATGACCTGAGCCGAAGTCAGATGGTTAACCAAGTGAGTCACCCAGGCACCCCTACTGCAGCTTTATAGTATATCTTGAATTCCTCAATTGTGACAGCTCCAGCTTTTTTTCTTTTTTCTCAGGATTACTTTGGCTATTTGGGGTCTTTGGTGATACCATACAAATTTTAGTATTGTTTGTTGTAGTGCTGTGAAACCTGTTGGTATTTTGATAGGGATTGCATTGAATCTATAGGTTGGTTTGGGTAGTATGGACATTTTAACAATATTAATTCTTTCAATTCATGAACACAGTATGTCTTCCCATTTGTGTCATTTTCTTTAATTGAATTGGGTTTTGATTAAATTGAATTTCCCATTTAATTCATCAATGTATAGTTTTCAGAATACAGGTTTTTCATCTCCTTGCTTCAGTTTATACCTAGGCATTTTATTCTTTCTGGTCCATTGTAAATGGAATTTGTTTTCTTAAGTTCTTTTTCTGCTGCTCTATTATTAGTGTATAGAAATGCAACAGATTTCTGTGTATTTATTTTGTATTCTGCAACTTACTGAGCTCATTTATCGGTACTAATAGTGTTTTGGTGGAGTCATTAGGGTTTTTTTTAATGCAGTATGATATCATCTGCAAATAGTGACAGTTTTACTTATTCCTTACCAATTTGGATGCCTTTTATTTCTTTTTCATGTCCAATTGCTGCAGCTCAGACTTTCATTATTATGGTGAATGAAAGTGGTATGAGTGGACATCTTTGTCTTAGTGGATCTTAGCAGAAAAGCGCTCAGTTTTTCACCATTGAGTATGATGTTACCTGTGGGTTTTTCATATAAGGCCTTTGTTATATTGAGGTATGTTCTCTCTAAACCATTTTGTTGAGAGTTTTTTTTATAATGAATGGATGTTGTATCAAATGCTTTTTCTGTGTTTATTGATCATATAATTTTTTATTCTTCATTTTGTTAATTCTCCAAGATTTGCAAATCTTGAACCACCATTGCATCCCTGGAATAAATGTCCCTTGATTGTGGTGGATGATTTTTTTAAATGTATTGTTGAAATCAGTTTGCTCATGTTTGTTGAGAAATACTGTATCTATGTCAGAGATTTTGGTCTGTAGTTTTCTTTTTTTGTGGTGTCTTTGTTTGGTTTTGGTATCAGGCCATTAATGGCCCCATAGACTCAATGTGAAAGTTTTCCTTTCTCTTCTGGTTTTTGGAATAGTTTGAGAAGAATAGATATTAACTCTTCTTTAACTGTTTGGTAGAATTCATCTGTGAAGCCATCTGGTCCTAGACTTTTGTTTGTTGGGAGTGTTTTGATTACCGATTCAATTTTATTTCTAGTAGTTGGTCTGTTCCAGTTTTCTGTTTTTAATGTATTAAGTAGATTTTTATTATAAAAACACATAAGTGTAAATATATAATATATAGGTAATATAAAGTAATATAAATATTCTGTAAAATTTTTTTATAGTCTGGATTTTGTTTGCTGATACATTGAGTATTTTTGCATTTAGATTCATAAATGATTTGTCCTTCAGTTTTCCTTTCTTATAATGTCCTTTAGGTATTTATACCAAATACTGAAAGAAAAATCCTGACTTATAATCTTGTCTTGAAATTACTCCTAATTCTTGAGAGTTTAATCTAAATCCTTCCTGTTTAGGGATGATTGTTTGCAGTGCTCTGATTTGGTGTGTGTCATGTGGGAGTCTGGAAACTGTAATATGATTGTATTACTGTTTTAAAAAACAACTTTGTTTTCCCCATGGTGCATTTCTAGCTTTTTTTAATTGAGAAAATTCGCACAGAAAATAATTCACATTTTCATCATCCTGGAAAGAAACCCCATGCCCATTAGCAATTATTCCCTGTTTACTTCTCTCTCCAGCCCCTTGCAACCACTAAATCTACTTTCTGTTTCTAGGAATTTGTCTATTTTGGATATTTCCTGTAAATGGAATATATACAATATGTGGCACGTTTATGTCTGGTTACTTTCACTTAGCAAAATATTTTCAAGATTGCTCCATGTTATATGGCATATGTTAATACTTCATCCCTTTTTATGGTTCTTATGATGACCCTCATTTTGTGGGCTAGAACTGAGACCTCTCTCTTGTGAACTAAGATGTAGTCTAACAGAAAGAATAGAACTCTTACTACAGCTATGAAATTGTCTACGCTAAGCAAATTTTAGGAGGAGAAGTAAAAATAAATGAAGAATTTCAGGCCAGTGTTGGAAAAAATTCAGTTAGAGATCCCTCTATGATTATTATACTTTAATGCAATTTCATTTTATTTTTTCTTCGCTTTCTAATTTTCTAGGGTTTGTTTGTGTCCTATTGTGACTGTGGGTTGTGAATATTCTTTTAAGCTCCAGTAGGATTCTAATTAAAGCCTCAGGGGAATTGCTATTTTATTAATTTTTTTTTCCATTGGCATTATAAAAACATTATAGAGGATTCTGTGGATGGTTTGAAAGTAAAGAAAAAAATGCAGAACTATTTTGTTTATCAGAATATTTCACATTGAATTATTGAAATTAAATATTTAGTATTAATTGGCTGTCAGTTTCAAGTATTCTAAGTGCCTTGAGTAGAATAACTTAACTACAACTTCAAAGTAGCCCCTCCCCCCAAATTGTAAGATGGGTGCTAATAATTACTTCATTATCTTCATTTTCTGGAATCAGTAGACGTTTAGAGAAATTGGGTAACTTGCCCAAGGTTACACATACAGTAAGTAATGGAGCTTGAATGTACGTAGGCAGTCTGACTTTAATTATACTATTTCCCTAGGGTGTGTTGCTTGCATTTGCAGGTCAGCCAGCATGTATCCATTTCTGAGGTGTATAGAATGTTTTATATACCATAGAGGGCCTTCACACGTAGTGTCTCATTTAATATTCTCAACACATCTAGGATAAGGGTGAAGCATGTAGACTTTCTCTTGCTTAATATTGTATTTCCAGAATTTTTGTTTAGATAGTAAATGTTTGTTTATTCAAAGTTACATATGAAACATGTACTAGATACCAGGCACTGTATTAAGTTCCTTGGAGATTTCAAAGGTGAGTTATACTTGAATGCTCCCATTTAGAAAGAAAACTAAGATATAAATTATGATACAAAATGGAAAGTGCTATAATAGAGGGTATTCTGGATGATCAGAGTAGAGATGTTTTTCTATGTTGATACTTTCTTTTTCTCGTGTCTTTGTTTGCTTCATTTTACCATTTTGACTCTTAAAATTTTAAATTAGTGGTTTGACCCTTCAGTCATTCCAAGGCCTGTTATTACTTTTGGAAATAATCTCTATAACATATGTTTTATTTGGTTTTAGGGAATGACAGAGGAAGAGGAAGACAAACTCTTGGCACTGAAAGACTTCATGATGAAATCTAACAAAGCAAAGGCCAATATAGTAGACCAGAGCCATCTTCATGATAGTAGTCAGAAAGGTGTGATTGACCTAGGGGCATTAGGCATAACTGGGAGACAAGTTGATCTTGTTAAAACCAAACAGGAACCTGATGACAAGCGAGGTTGGTACATTTATATATGTGTATGTGTTTAGTGTGTTATTACTTCATAAGACTTATTTCCTAAGGCATATTAGTTATAGCTAATTAGTAGTAAAATAAGTCACATCTTCCAGATATAGAACTTTCAAGGACTGTATGTGACTCCATTATGTAACAGGCATATTTAGGGGAGGAAAAGTGGAGAATTGAATTAACAGTTAAGAGCTTATGTAACCTGTCACAATTATGGCTTTCTGTGTCAGAATCAAGATTCAAACCAAAGCTGGACTCCAAAGCCCTATTCTTTTTTTTTTTTTATTTTTTTTTTATTTTTTTTTTTTATTGTCAAATTGGTTTCCATACAACACCCAGTGCTCATCCCAAAAGGTGCCCTCCTCAATACCCATCACCCACCCTGCCCTCCCTCCCACCCCCATCAACCCTCAGTTCTCAGTTTTTAACACCAAAGCCCTATTCTTAATAATAATAGAATAATGTTGCCTTTGTGGATTTATATGATTGAAGATGGAATCCTGATTTTTTAATCCTTTAAACACCAACCCAAGTCAATAATCGATGTTAAAATGAGATAATTATCTAGTGTTAGTAGGTAATGCCCAGTGAATTGAAAAGAACAGTCTTGTTATTAACAATGAAATAACAAAAGAGTAGAGACCAGAGAAGACTTAATCGTTTCAAGTCTCTAGATTTAGAACTGTCAGCTCTTGTGACAAGGATGTTGACATTGATTGTGTGAGGTTTTTAAGATCTTGTGTATTCTTCCTTTAACCCTTTTTGGAGATGTACTTATTTCCAAGTACATGCATTTAAAAACCACTCTTTTCCAGTATCAGATTGTAAAGGCAGCTGAATTGTATTTAAAAATAAACCTCTAATTGTCAAACTTGGGGTAAAGTATTTGGAACTTAATTATCAGTGGTTTACATCCATAAGTAAAGCACTCATACAGATTATAAGAAAAACGCAAGCACCCCAAAAGAAAAATATTGAAGGATTTGAACTTACAACTGATAGAAGAATAGAAATGCATGTTTGAAAAGGTAGATAAATGCAAAACAATGAGATGCCATTTTTTGCCTATGTGATTAGCAAAACACTGATGATACCTGTTGTTAGCAAGGTTGTAGGGAAATAGGCATTTTCATACACTGTTGATGACATTATAAATTGAACATGTTCTTTTTAGAAAGCAGCGTTCTTACTCTTTGAGTCACTATAGTCAATTCTGAAAATTTCTCCCAAGAAAACTGACAGGCATGTGAAGAAATATGTAGAAGAATGTTCTCAGTTTAAAAAAAGGAAATAATTGAAGTGACCATTAATAGGGGAATGGTTAAATAAACATTCAGTGTGTTTGGTTGAGAGGAAAAAGCAGATTGTAAAATACCTTATATTACTTTGTACTATTTTATTTTTTTAATTTTTTTTATTAAAAAGTTTTTTTTAATGTTTATTTTTGAGACAGAGACAGAGCATGAACAGGGGAGGGTCAGAGAGAGAGGGAGACACAGAATCCAAGGCAGACTCCAGGCTCTGAGCTGTCAGCACAGAGCCTAACGTGGGGTTTGAACTCATGGATGGTGAGATCATGACCTGAGCTGAAGTTGGACGCTTAACCGACTGAGCCACCCAGGCGCCCCTGTACTACTTTATTTTTGCAAAATGATATGGTAGTATATCATAAATGATACAGTGTATGAGATTTACAAAGTTATAGGGGCAACTCATGCTATATTTTGTAATTAATACTAGAATTTTGTGTTACCGAATGTACTTTTTGTAATTGGAGAAAGATGTTTTAAAAAGATTTTCTCATCTCTTTAGTCTGGAGGTAACTATATAGCAATTGACTTTTACATTTTGTTTGTTTGTTTCCCAAGTAACGGATACTGGAAATAGGTCATATCGGTGTGGTTGGTGACATTTGAGAAAGTTGTTTTTCTTGTTGGTTCTCAAGATAAAGTGGTTATTTGAAATTGAGCCCACCTTAGGAAACTAGGAAACAATTAGGTCTAATTATTAATGCCACTGAAAGTGCATCTGTTCCATCTGCCCTAGAGATAAAGTGAGGGTTAATGAATTGATATATAAATATAAATAAATTGGAGATCATAAAGAACAAATAGGATGTGAAGTCCATTGCTATCCCTCCCTAACCAAAAAAATAAATAAAAGTGCATATTGGTTTTAGAGGTTTCCTTTAGACTGACTATTCTGAACCTGTTTTTGTAGCTAGAAAACACGTAAAACAAGACTCAAATGTAAATGAAGAATGGAAAAGTATGTTTGGGTCACTGGAACCACCGAACATGCCACAGGCCCTACCTAAAGGGAGTGACCAGGAAGTGATTCAGACTGGGAAGCCTCCTCGTTCTGAGTCCTCTGCTGGCATTTGTGTCCCTTTGTCTACTTCTCCACAGGTACTATCATCTAGGCAGTAATCCTTGTGTTTTTCAATCCCTTTCTACTGCTTTGGTTGTTTAAAGGCTGTGTACTATACTGGGAAAATCAATATAGTGAGTTGTCCTTTAAGGGAGGACGTGTTTCTTTCTTTCTTTCTTTTTTTTCCTTCAAATTTTATTTAAATTTAACTTAGTTAACATATAGTATAATATTGGTTTCAGGAGTTGAATTTAGTGATTCATCGCTTACATACAACACCAGTGCTCATCACACGTGCCCTCCTTAATGCCCATTACCCATCTAGCCCATTTCCCACCCATCTCCCTCCATCAGCCCTCAGTTTATTCTCTCTAGTTAAGGATATGTTTCTTTCTAAGACAGGTTTATCTTTAATTTTATAGCCAAGGGGAAGTCCAGTAATTGAAAGCATCAAAAAGGGCCTTGCGTTAGAGTGCTCCCCAATAAAGTGATCTGAAATTGTGGGTTGAAGACATCATTATGGACTGTAATTATAATTAGATTGCAGTGAACCTTTTAAATGTTTTATTCTTTCTCTAATATAACATATCTGTAAAATAGCAAAAGCATCCCTGGAAGAAAAGTCCCTAGTTTGCCATCTGTGAGAAATGTTACAATTTTTATATATTTTAAGTATATTTGTCATTTAAGGTAACTCTTCCTTAAGCCAATATGTTTTAAGTGACAAATACTAACTGAACCAACTGATAAATTCTATTTCTATTCACTTAAATTCTGTGGATTTTTGTTTAATGTTATTGCTATACTGATAGTTTTTTTTAATAATGTAGAAGTTTGGAAGTGTAATACTTGTGGTTAAACTTTATTTTAATGAGATTTTCACTGAACAAATGTCATTATATTTAAACGGATTTAAAAATTGGCACGTTAATAAGGAAAAAAGCTGATATAATGAAAAGAGAACATGAGTACGTTTTTATCATCGAGTATACTTTGCTTTATAACATACATACTTATAATTCTGTTTTGCAGCTTCCAGAAGTGACAAATGTCCAAAATAGAAAACCAACAATACAGGTTTTAAGTAGTACAATTTTACCGTCTACCTACCAGATTCGGATCACAACGTGTAAAACGGAACTTCAGCAGCTCATACAGCAAAAGCGGGAGCAGTGTAACGCCGAGAGGATAGCTAAGCAGATGATGGAAAATGCTGAATGGGAGAGCAAACCACCACCACCTGGTAAGAGTGCTGCTGCTGGGTAGTTGTATTCTAGCCCGGGTGCCGGAGCCTAGAGTCTAATGCAGGGTGCTGATAATTAATTACCAGGAAGTAAGAACAAAACTGTCACTTGAAAGCCTAGAGGAAGAAGCATTAAATGAGAAATTTTAAGTCATTTGTGGAGTTTGGATCTTCTTAGCTGTCAGGGCAGCTCGCAGTGTCTTATTTAGGCCACGTAGTGTTTCCAGCCTGTGATCCATTTTCCCCATTTATAGTGCTAGGTTTTACCTGCCTACTTAGTGTCATGCCACTTTTTCATAGGATGTCAGGCTTCCTGGGGGTAAGCTCCAGTTTTTATTTCTGAAGGGTCTGACATCTATTTTCTTTTAGAAAAGTAAAACATTTGGAAAGTAATGGGTACTTCTAAAAAGCAGACAAAATCAGTTACAACTCCAGCACTAAGTGATTATCAACATTAAGATTTGGGGGAAACACTACTATATTTTGAGAAGATTTAAGAGATACTTCAGATGAAAATGTGGCTCAGCTATGTTAACAGACTTTCCCAGTATAAACGTAGAGCTAGAGCTAGTTTTTGATACTAGATTTGTAGATTTTAAAAACATTTTTAGTGAGTTTCTGTATACAGATTTTAATAATAAAAATTTAGCTTGAAAACTCTGAGAAGAAATTCATAGTGTGTTTATGCTTAGAGGTTTAAAAATCATGTGAATTCCCATGTGCTTCCCATTGTGTACTCTGGGGAGAATGCTGGTAGAGACTAATGATTTTTTAATGTTTATTTATTTTGAGAGGGTGGGGAGGGGAAGAGAGAGAGAGGAGAGAGAATCCCAGACGTGGCACAGAGCCCCACGTGCTGTCAGTGCGGAGTCCTGCACAGGGGTTGATCCCACGAACTGTGAGATCATGACCTGAGGTGAATTCAAGAGTGGGATGCTCAGCCAACTGAGTCAACAGGCGCTCCTAGACATAAATGACTTAAAGATTGAAATATTAAGTGGTTAAGTGGCCTCTCAGGTCACATGAATTTTAGCAAAATGTGCTGGAATGTTTAAGTTGTTTCTGTAATATAGTTCAGTGTTACATACCAGCTCTGCTTTAAAAACAAAAAAACTTAACCACAAACTGCCTACTTATTTGACAACAGAATGTCTTTATAAGTAGCATTTTATACTTATGTGGAACTATACCTTTTCTTCAGTAATCACAGAAAAGGTATCAAGTTTTGAGGTTCAAAAAATGTGGAATGACTGTTGGACTTTTGATTTTTTTCTTTCCACACTTGAGTGGTTGTGTGAAATTGATTTTCTCTAGAGGGAAATGTTCAGTCTAGCCTGGTAGATTATCTAGACTTCACGGCAAAGCGTTTTCGATCACTTTCAAATCTAGCGTATCCTCCTTAAAAATCACATTCAGTTGTTCTTCCCACACATGTGAGCTAGAGGTCCAAGGGTAAACATATTTTTTTTATCTTAGAATTAGCCAGGTTTGGCAGGAGTCTTGCTTTCATTTTTGTTTTCTTGTAAAAAAGAAATAATTTTATCCTAAAATGATACTGGTATTACTTAATTAGGCACTGTGCTGAATCCCAAAACAGGATGATCTTTTATTTATTGACTTTTATTATTATTATTTTCTTTTTAGAGAGAGAGCGAGTGCAAGATGGGGAGAGGGGCAGGGGCAGAGGGAGGGAGACAATGAGAGAGCAAGAGCGAGAGTGAGAGCGAGAGCGAGAGAGAGAAAGAGAGAGAAAGAGAATCTTAAGCAGACTCCATGCTCAGCACAGACCCCGACATGGGGCTCAATCCCACAACTTTAGGATCATGACCTGAGCCAAAATCAAGAGTTGGATGCTCAACCACCTGAGCCACCCAGGCACCCCCCAGTACAGGATGATCTTTAGTATAGCTTTCTGTTTTATTTTAAAATTGATTAATATTAAATATTAAATGTTAAACTAAATATAAAAGTTTACTCTTCAAACATTGAAGACATTTGTTTATATGCAAGAACCTATGCTAGATACAGTGAATGATTCAGAATGGATATGACATGGTCTCTGGCCTCAACAAATCTATAATTTATTAGAAGAAACAAATCATACACAAAAATATACATAATAAAACATGTGCATAGATGTCATAAAGTACTGGAAAGTCCATGGGCTATAATTAATAATACTATTTATACTAACATGTTGATATCATACAGTAAGTGATTGCAAGTAGAGAAGACATCAACATTTGGGTGTTTACTGTGGATGTGGGACACAATATTAGATACTTTATACATCTCGTTTGTCCATATCCATCCTTTGGGTTCAGTAATAATTCCCTCATTTTACATTTGAGGAAATTGAAGCTCAGATAGTTTAAATAAGTACCTCAAGGCCACACATTATATTCTGATGGGTCTGGGTCTTTGAGACTATAAGAACCAGGTTGCCTCCCTAGGACCCAATTTCTGTAAATTAGGGTAGCATTATCTCTGCCTGTTGAGCAAGTAGTCAGGGTTTTCCCAGGTAGTGAGTGACTATTGTTCCTTTTCAGATACTACAGAAGGGCCCCAGGTACAGTCACTCTCAGGCTCTTTGAGCAACACTTCATTGCTATCTTGGATGTCTTACTCAGTAGATAAAAGTATCTGTCGTGGCCTAGTAGGCCACTCTGTATTGGCTAGCTCTTGGAACCCTTTGTTTAGTTCTTATGATTGGTTTCATGCTGGTTGTTGGTGACTGTAGCTGGGAGGTGAGAGAAATATAGTATTTGTAAACTATAGTTCAAGACATACTCCTTTGCTTTTCCTTAGGGTGGCGTCCTAAAGGGCTGCTAGTTGCACATCTTCATGAACACAAATCTGCTGTAAATCGAATTAGAGTCTCTGATGAACATTCACTTTTTGCAACGTGTTCAAATGATGGCACAGTGAAAATTTGGAATAGTCAAAAGATGGAGGGGAAGACCACCACTACCAGGTAATACGTGCTTGGGAGGAGAATCCATTTATTTAATCAACAAATATTTATTGAGTGCTCACTCTGACAGGTGCTGCTTTAGGAACCAGGGATATATAGCAGTGATAAAGGGACACAAATATCTGTTCTATGGGGCTTTCCTTCTTGTGAGAGGTGACAAACAATAAATAGTATAAAAGAGCAGAACATACAGTATGTTACATGGTAAAAAATGTTATTAGAGAAAAATATAGGAGGGAAGACAGATAGGGAATAGAGTAGGGGGTGGGGTAGAGTAGAATTTTAAATAAATTGATTGGAGACTGCCTCCCAGAGATGATGTCATTTGAGGAAAGACCTGAAACAGGTGGAGGAAAGAGTTGTGTGGATCTCTCCGGGAAGAGCATTCCGGGCGGAGGAAAGAGAGATTTCATAGGCCCTGAGGTAGAAAGATGGTTTGGCACGTTTTGAGGAACAGCAGAAAGGTCTGTGTGGCTGGCGCAGAGTGAGCCAAGAGGGAGGAGGGAGAGGGGCCAGATCATGTAGGGCCTCGTAGGCTATTGTAAAGGACTCTTGACTTTTACTCTGAATGAGATGGGAGCCTTTGGAGGGTTCCACGCAGAGGAGAAACGTGGTCTGAGTTAAATTTCAACAGAACTGCTGTGGCTCTTGTATTGAGAATACTGAAGCAGTTAGAGGCTATGATAGTAATTCAAGAAGAGGTGGAGGTAGTGGGAAATGATCGGATTTGGGATAGATTTTGATGAAAGAGCCCAAATTTTGCTAAATGGGTTAGATGGAATATGAGGAAGAGAAAAGTGAAAGATGCTGGAATGGCTAGCCATGGAAGGAAAACACTCACTGTACCATTGCCCTGCTGTTATGGTCAAGATGGAGTTTAGTTATGACTTGAAATCCCTAAAACTGTTTGTGCTGATGTGATTTTGATAAGTGTGATTTAGATTCGTACATTTTTGTAGTTGTGTCCCTACTTGCTATGCAGTCTGTCTGCCAGCCCTCTATTTCCATCCCCGTCACTCTTACCATACTCATATTTGTTCTGTTCCTAATTTGGTCTAGGTCTGAAAAGAAAGCTACTAGATGTCAAAATTGAATTTCATGTGGAAAAAAGATATCTCTGGTGCTTTTCATGTTATCAGTTCGGCAACCGCAGTTAACCACAAAATCATCAAACAGAGTATCTTTGATAACTAAAATAAGTCAAAAGTTGACCTTTTTTTTTAAGTTTATTTTGAGAGAGAGAGAGAGCGAGCGAGCATGCGCGTGACTGGGGGAGGGACAGAGAGGGTGAGAGAGAATCCCAAGCAGGCTCTGCGCTGTCAGCACAGGGGGCTCTGTCTCAGGAACCCTGAGATCATGACCTGAGCCAAGATCCAGAGTCGACACTCAACCAGCTGAGCCACCCAGACACCCCAAAAGTTGTCTCTTTAATGAACAATGTGATACAGTTTTGTGGTGTTTATTTTTTTAAAAGAGCTCTGCATTTTTACTCTATGCTTAATTGTTTTTCATGTTCATTCTTTCTTGGCATTGCATTGGTCGGAACATAAATCAAAAACCAGTAACAGAATCCCAGAACCCAGGTTCCATTTAGCAATTTTTTGTCAACATTTTATTATGAAATTTCAAACCTGTAAGAAAAGTTAAAAAGTTTCACAGAGAACATTCATATTCTTGCCTCACAGATTCTGTAATTTTACTATATTTGTTGTCATGTAATTATCCATCCTCCTCTCAATTCATCTTTTTAAAATGTATTTCAAAATAATTTACAGATATCGGTACACTTCCTCTAAACACTTCAATTTATATATCGTTAGCTAGAGTTCAGTCTATGTTTATAGTTCTTTTTTTTGTTTGGCATAAATTCATATGCTATGAAGTACACAGATCTCAAGTGAACCATTTCCTGAGTTCCAATAAAAACATACACTCTGCAACTTAAACCAGTCTCATGGCATGTAGCCACCATACCAGAATGTCCTTTGTGGAAAACCCCTGCCTTCCCCCTGCCTACAATCATTTAAAAAATTTTTTTTCCACCATTATTAGCATTTTTGTTAGTATGTTAAATATCTCTTCTGATAATTATTTTTCAAATGATCTTTTTTATATCATCATCAGTTGAATTCATTGCCCCCCTTTAAAAAATATTTTTTTTAAATGTTTATTTATTTTTGAGAGAGACAGAGCATGAGCCGGGGAGGGGCAGAGAGAGAGAGCGAGACACAGAATCTGAAACAGGCTCCAGGCTCTGAGCTGTCAGCACAAAGCCTGATGCGGGGCTCAAACTCACGGACCGTGAGGTCATGACCTGAGCTGAAGTCGGACGCCCAACCGACTGAGCCATCCAAGCGTCCCTCATTGCCCATTTTATGAGGAGGGGAAGTTCATTTGACATGTGTAAACCTCTCAAGTAAGAAATTGGAATCATTGGTTAACTTTGCAAAAGTCTCATTTGTTAATTCCCAAATGATTTTTATTACTGAGCTATGCCTTCTGTATTCCAGTGTCCTATTTTAGGGAGTAGTATCCAGGTGTCACATTTCAGAAAGTGGTACCCCAGAAAATGTGGCAGTTTAGCTGACTGTATAGTCCCAAAGGAAGTATGATAATTAGAGATTGGATTTCCTCTGAATGCAGCTGCTCTCTTGCTTTGCTGTAACACCTGCTGTCTTATTTGTGGAGTGTAGTAGGCCTTGGCTTGGGGGTGCTTCATTCCAGGGTGGGGAGGAAGGGAAGGGAACAGAATGTGTTGCCCTCATCACATGCCTTCATGAACAGGATTAGGGAAGAGGCAGGCCATTATTATTGTCAGATCCAAGTGGGGAACAGCTGGTGGCTGGGAAAGAGAAACAAACCTCTTTTTTCTTAGGAAAAGTTGTTTGTTTGTTTTTTTTTTTAGGAAATGTTACTAGTACATTCTGACTACTGAGGTTTTTCCCCTATGCATTACGTTGGCTGACCACCCACTTCCCAGTCCTGACTTTCTCACTGAATTATGAATGGTGATTTAGGTCACCTGGATCTAGGCTCTTTTGGTGTGTCCCTTGGGGACTAGTTTGTGAAATTTGTTGTTTTTAACCTTTCACATAGATTTTTAAAAAACTTAATCCTTTATAGTATTTGAAATTATTTTCCATATCCTTCTTGTACTACCCTATTTTTGGCTCATTTAACTTCTCAATTTTGGGGGAGGTTGAAGAATTTGGTACTTGTTGAATGTGATGATAAAACATCTCAGTGGTGTTCTGTCTTAATGAAAAGTTGATACAATATGAGAGGTGTGCAAGGAAGTTATCAGTGTTAGGGTAACATATAGAGTCACTGATAGTGTTTGGAGGTTGAAGTGTTTGAGTGGTATGGCTACTCTGAAGAAAAGGAAGCATAAAGGCCTATAAAAGCCCTGAGGATGCCAGAGGCCTTAGTCTTTGCCAGTCGAATTTCAGAGACAGGAAGAGAATGGTCAGAAAAGGAGAGAGAAGAAGCCAATCAAGTTACATCAGACTACAATAGAAGAAAGTTGTTTTTTTTTTTTTTAATGTTTATTTCTGAGAGAGAGAGACAGAGCATGAGTGGGGGAGGGGCAGAGAGAGAGGGAGACACAGAATCCGAGGCAGGCTCCAGGCTCTGAGCTGTCAGCACAGAGCCCGACAACAGGGCTCGAGCTCACAGACCTTGAGATCATGACCTGAGCCAAAGTTGAACGCTCAACTGACTGAGCCACCCAGGCACCCCTAGAAGAAAGTTTTTTTTGTTTTTTTTTTTAATGTTTATTTATTTTTGAAGGTGAGAGAGACAGAGTGTGAGCATGGGAGGAGCAGAGAGAGAGGGAGACACAGAATCCGAAGCAGGCCCAAGGCTCCGAGCTGTCAGCGCAAAGCCTGACGTGGGGCTTGAACTCACAAACCGTGAGGTCATGACCTGAACCGAAGTCGGACGCTCAACCGACTGAGCCAGCCAGGCGCCCCAAGAAAGTTTTAAGAAAGGAACTTAGAGGCGACTCTGAAATGTAATAAGAAAACCAACTGGCACGATTGGGCATTCTCATATAGCGAGTGCCCTTTGGTGGAATGCAGTTGATATATCCATCATCCATGGAGGGCTTTTGACGATATATATATTTCAAGGCTTTATGATGTCCATATCCTAAGAAAATAACTAAGAATGAATTCAGAGATTTAGTTTTAAGGCTGTTCAGAATGGCTTTCTTTGTAACAGTAAAAAAAAAAAATTAGAAACAAACTAGAGGTTCAGCAGTAGGGGTTAAATTGGATAAATAAGTGATGGTGCAAAAACAAAACTGATGTGGAAATGAATTTTTTGATGAAATATATTGATATATCGTGTGAGAAAATATGTTTAAGAAGTAGGTTTAAGAACCCATGTAGGGTTTCTGTTTTTGGAATGACAAAGTAAGGATTTCTAAAAATCTGTTCCTTCGTAAAAATAGAACACTGGTAGATACTGTCAAAATCAACATTTCCAGAGCTCTAGAAATTAAAGGTCCTGCAATAGTCTGAAGAGTGTTATTCACGAAAATCAGCTGATTCTCACAACACTGAGCCATGTGTTCCCTAATTTTATCCCCTTTTACCAAGCAGTGCAGTAGCTTTGAAAACTAATAGCCGCCCAACCCTTTATCAAGCTTTGCAGTAATTTTGAAATTCACAGTTCAACAACTATGGTAGCCATGAAAACCAGAAGCTTCGTTGTGCTTGGAGGGGTCATAATGGCTAAAAGCCCCATCTCTAGGGAATTGTCACTCTTTGACCTTTCTGCCAGCTTGTTGGAAGCTCCATTCTTAGGGTCTGTCTTTATTTCACTGGGCTCATCTTGTTCTTTGAGAAAAACTATGCCCACAGCACATTTGTTGAAATTATCAATGCTATTTGTTTAACACTGCAGTGGCCCGAGGTGGCATTACCGGTTGTAAGGGGCCAACAAAAAACTTAAAAGGAAGAATTAGGGAATGAGATGTCTATAGGGGCCTTTGAAAAGTTCATACCCACATGCATGTGTAGGGTTGTTCACATGCCCAAGAAAGAACTGAGAAGCTCCTGAGTTCTCGCCTCTAGCTGACCTTGAGACTCTGTACAAGCAGGAAATGAAGGATAAGGCAGAGTTGTAACCCTCTTTGTGGAAGGTGTGCACAAACACAGAGAGCCTCAGCAAAGGCTAGAACACTTACTGTTTTAAGGCATGAAGGGAAATGTCTGTCCAGTCATTAGCTAACCACTAAGTTAACCCAACAAAGACTTTAGTGGCTACACGTGAAAAAGATACAGACTTTATAGAATTAGTCCAGGAAAGTCACTAAATAAATAACTTTGGAATATTATTTCCAAAGTTTACATGTCAATTAGATTATCTAGTTTTTTTTTAAATGTTTATTTATTTTGAGAGAGAGAGAGTGCACACCTTCACAAGCAGAGGAAAGGCAGAGAGAGAAGGAGAGAGAGAATCCAAGCAGGCTCTGCACTGTCAGCCCAGAATCCAGCGTGGGGCTCAAACCTAGGAACCGTGAGATCATGACCTGAGCAGAAATCACGAGTCCGACTTCACCGACTGAGCCACCTAGGCACCCCGAATATCTAGTTTTGAACAAAAAATTGCAAGTCAGGAAAAGAAACAGGAAAGTATGGTCTATACACAGGAAAACACAGTCAGTGGAAACTATTTCTCAGTAATCTTAGACTTGTTAGACAAAGATTTTAAATTAGCTATTAAAAATATGTTCAAAGAATTAAACTGTGTCTAAAGAATTCAAAGTAAGACAAATATCTCACCAAATATACATATCAATGAGAAGATAGAAGTGATCAATAGAAATTCTGGAGTTGAAAAGTATAACTAAAATAAGGAAATAAATGAAGTTCAAGTCACATGAGAGGATGAACAGATTTCAACTGGCAAGAGAAAAAATCAGGGACTTGAGGATAGATCAGTTGACATGATCCAATCAGAGGATCTAAAAAAGAATAAGGAAAAATGAACAGAGCCCCATAGGCCTGCAGAATGCCAACATAGACATAGGAGGGGTCCTAGAAGGCAAGGAGAGAGAAAAAGGAGCAGAAAGAATATTTGAAGACACATGGCTAAGCATTCCCCAGATTTGGTGGAAAACATTAATCTACACATTTAAGAAGGTCAGTGAACTCCAAGTGTGATGAAAATGAAAGAGAGCCATATTAGACACATGATAAGTATACTGTTGAAAGACAGCATCTTGAAAGCAGTGAGAGAAAACTGACTTATCACATATGAGGGACCCTCAATAAGATTAACAGCTGACATTTCATCAGAAATGATGGAGACTGGAAGTCAGTGGGATGACATATTGAAAGTGTTGAAAGAAGAAGACTGTCAGCTGATAATTCTTTTAAAAATTTTTAATGTTTTTATTTATTTTGAGACAGAGAGAGACAGAGCATGAACAGGGGAGGGGCAGAGAGAGAGGGAGACACAGAATCCGAAGCAGGCTCCAGGCTCTGAGCGGTCAGCACAGAGCCCGATGCAGGGCTCGAACTCATAGACTGTGAGACCTGAGCCGAAGTCAGACGCTTAATCGACTGAGCCACCCAGGTGCCCCTGATAATTCTATATCCAGCAAAATTGCCCTTCAAAAACAAAGGACAAATTAAGACATTCCAAGGTAAATAAAAATACGGAACTTACTGCTAGGAGCTATCCCCTAAATGAAATACTAAAAGGTGTTTTTTGTGCTGAAAGAAAAGGGCATAAGACAGTAATTTGAATCCACATGAAGAAATAAAGAACATTGATAACGGTAAATACTATTTATAAATAAATATACAAGTACAAATTATTTTTGTAACTCTTAACCTGCTGTCTCATTTAAAAGATGACCACATAAATAATAATAAAACTGTGTTTATGGGCTTGTGGTATATACAGAGTTTGTGTGACAATAAAAGTACAGAAGAGGGAGGGGGGAACAGAGAGATATTAGAACAAAGTTATTATGTATTAATGAAATTAGTATTAATCTGATCATCTTTAGATGTCACATGTATTTCCCAGGGAAACCACTGGGAAAAAAACTTGTCAAAAACATGTTATATAAGAAACAAGGGAATTAAAACGGTATACTAGAAAATATATTTTTAACACACAAAATAGCAGTAATGGAGGAATACAACAAGAATAACAACAAAACCTGTAAGACAGAAAACAAATAGCAAAATGTCAGACATAAATCCTGCCTTATTCACAATCATATAAATGTAATCAAAAGGCAGATTTGGCAGAAAGTATGAAAAAAACCTGAAATGACTATGTGCTGTCTACAAGAGACACACTTTATTTTTATTTATTTTTTCATTTTAAAGCATTTTAATTCCAGTACGGTTAACATACAGTGTTATATCAGTTTTAGGTGTACACTACAGTGATTCAACAGTTTTATACATTTTAGTGCTCATTCTAAGTGTACTTTAATCCCCTTCAGCATATTTCACCCATCTCTCTACCCACCTCCCCTCTTGTAACCATCAGTTCTCTATAGTTAAGAATCTGTTTTTGGTTTGTCTCCTTTTTTTATTTTGTTTCTTAAGTTGCAGATATGAATGAAATCGTACGGTAATTGTCTTTCTCTGGAAGAGTTTATGCTTTGAATTGAGTAGTATTTCCATTGTGTATATTTACCACAGCTTTATCCATTCATCTATCAATGGACACTTGGGCTACTTCTATATTTTGGCTATTATAAATAATGCTACAGTAAAAATGGGGCTGCATATATCTTTTTGTATTAGTATTTTCATATTCTTTGGATAAATACCCAGTAGTGCAATTCCTGGACCATAGGGGTAGTTCTATTTTTAATTTTTTGAGGGACCTCCGTACTGTTTTTCACAGTGGCTGCACCAGTTTGTATTCTCACCAACAGTGTATGTGGGTTCCTTTTTTTCCACATCTTCACCAACACTTGATGTTTCTTTTGTTTTTGATTTTAGGCATTCTGACTGGTGTGAGGTGATATCTCCTAGTGGTTTTGATTTGTATTTCCCTGGTGATGAGTGATGTTGAGCATCTTTTCATGTGTCTGTTGGCCATCTGTATATCTTCTTTGGTAAAATGTCTATTCATGTCTTCTGCCCATTATTTGTTTTTTTTGTATGTTGAGTTGTGTAAGTTCTTTATATATTTTGGATACTAACCCTTTATTGGATATGTCATTTTAAAATATCTTTTCCCATTCCTGAGGTTGCCTTTTAGTTTTGTTGATTATTTCCTTTGCTGTGCAGGTGCTTTTTTTTTTTTTTTTTTTTCTTTTTAATGTAGTCCCCATAGTTTATTTTTGCTTTTGTTTCCCTTGCTTCAGGAGACATATCTAGAAAAATGTTGCTATGACCCATGTACAAGAGCTATACTTTAGATCCAAAGACACAAATTAGTTGAAATTAAAAGGACTAAAGAGGGTGTACCATACAAACAGTACCTAAAAGAGGGCTGGAACAGCAATATTAATATTGGAAAAAATAAACCTTAGACAAAAATTGCTACTATAGATAAACAAGGACATTTTATTATGGTAAAAGGGTTAGTGCATCAGGAAAACAAAACAATTGCAAACACATGCACCTGATAATGGATCCCCCAAATGAAGCAAAAGCTGACAGAATTGAAGGGAAAAGTAAGATAATTCCACAATAGTTGAGACTTTAGTACTCTGCTTTCAATATAGGTAGATATAGACAGATAGAACAAGTAGGTATAAGATCAGCAACGAAAATAGAAGACTTGATCAACAACATAAACTAATCAGATCTAACAGATTTTAATAGAATACTCTACCCAGCAGTAGCAGAATACAAATTCTTTTCAAGTCCATGTGGAACACTTTCCAGATCAAGCCATATATGAGGCCGTAAAAGAAGTCTCAGTGATTTAAAAGGATAGAAACATACCAACATATATGTTCTTTAACCACAGAGGGATGAAACTAGATACCAGTAACAGGAATTTGAGAAATTGACAAATATGTGGAGATTAAACACCATATGGCTAAATAACCAGTGATTCAAAAGGAAGTTAGAGAATACTTTAAATGAATGAAGATGAAAATACAACATTCAAAACTTATGGAATGCAGCTAAAGGAGTGTTCAGAGAGAAGTTTATAGCTGTAAAATCTATATGTAAAAAGAAAGATTTTTTTTTTTTAATAGTTTATTTTGAGAGAGTGCAAGAGTGCACAAGCTTTGGGGAGAAGCAGGGAGAGAGAGAGGGAGAGAGAGAATCCCAAGCAGTATCCATGCTGTCAGTGTGGAGCACCGTACGGGGCTTGATCCCATGAACCATGAGATCATGACATGAGCCAAAATCAAGAGTTGGATGCTTAACTGACTGAGCCACCCAGGAACCCACAAAAGAAGAAAGATCTCAAATCAATAACTTAGCCTTAACCTTAGGAAACTAGTTAAAAGAGCAAAGGAAACCCAAAACAAGTAGAAGGAAGGAAATACTAAAGAGGAAATAAATAGAAAATAGAAGAATGGAGGAGAAAAATCAACAAAACCAAAGGTTCTTTGGAAAGATGAAAACTAACTTCTTCTACAGTAACTAATATAAAAAAGAGAGAGGACTCAAATTACTAAAATTAGGAATGAAAGAGGAGACATTACTACTGATGTGACAATAAACGGAATTATGAATGGAATACTGTGAACAATTGTATGTCAACAAATTCGATAACCTAGATGAAATGGATAAATTCCTAGAGAGACACAAGCTGCCAAAAATGACTTAAGAAATAAGAAATAGAACATCTGTGGGAATGCAAGCTGGTGCAGCCACTCTGGAAAACAGTATGGAAGTTCCTCAAAAAACTAAAATAGAACTACCCTACGACCCAGCAATTGCACTACTAGGCATTTATCCGAGGGATACAGGTGTGCTGTTTCACAGGGACATATGCACCCCCATGTTTATAGCAGCACTATCAACAATAGCCAAAGTATGGGAAGAGCCCAAACGTCCATCGATGGATGAATGGATAAAGATGTGGTGTGTGTGTGTGTGTGTATATATATATATACATATACATATATATACATATATATATGTATATATATGTATATGTATATATATATATATATATAATGAAGTATTAGTAATCAAAAATAATAAAATCTTGCCATCTGCAACAACATGGGTGGAACTGGAGGGTATTACGCTAAGTGAAATGAGTCCGTCAGAGAAAGACAAAAATCATATGACTTCACTCATATGAGGACTTTAAGAGACAAAACAGATGCACATAAGGGAAGGGAAACACAAATAATATAAAACAGGGAGGGAGACAAAACAGAAGAGACTCATAAATATGGAGAACAAACTGAGAGTTACTGGAGGGGCTGTGGGAGGGGAGATGGACTAAATGGGTAAGGGGCACTAAGGAATCTACTCCTGAAATCATTGTTGCACTATATGCTAACTAATTGGGATGTAAATTTAAAAAATAAATAAACAAAACAAGTTTAAAAAAAGAAATAGAAAATCTGAATAGACCTATAATAAAATATTTAATTAGTTATTTTAAAAAAAAATTCCCACAAAGAAAAGCCCAGGAGGATACAGTTTCATAGTGAATTCTACCAAACACTTAATGAAATAACACCCATCTTTCAAAAACTCTTCCAAAAAACAGATGAGGGAACATTTGCTAACTCATTCGATAAGGCCAGTACTATCGTCATGCCATAACCAGACAATTATGTCACAAGAAAACAACAGACCAAGACCCATAGTTAATAGAAGCATAAAAATGCTAAATACTAGTAAACTGAATCCAGCATATTAAAATGATTATATAACATGACTAAGTTCAGTGTATCCCAAGACTGCAAGCCTTGTGCAACCTACAAAAATCAATTTAGGAATATATCCTATTAATAGAACAAAGGATGAAGATGTCGATCATCTTAACAGAAAGCATTTGACAAAATCTAACCCCCTTTTATGATTAAAAACAATTCAACAAACTAGTTATAGATGACCACAGCTGACATCAAACTTAATGGTGAAAGACTGAAAGCTTTCTCCTTAAGATGAGGAACCAAATAAGGATGTCTGTTCTTGCCACTTCCATCCAGCACCATACTGGAGTTTTTAGAGCAATTAGATAAGGAAAAGAAATGAAAAGCATACAGATTGGAAAGGAAAAAGTAAAACTATCTCGATTTGCGGACAGCATAATCTTGTTTATAGACCATCTTAAGCAATAAAAAGAAAAACTTAATAGAACAAATGAGTTCAGCAAAGTTGCAAAATACAAGATGATGCTGTATTTGTATATACAAAAACCAACTGCATTTCTTTGTGCTAACAATGATTGATCCAAAGGTGAAATTAAGAAAAGAATTCCATTTACAATAGCATCAAAAAGAATAGGAATAAATTTATCAAAAAAGTACTGAAAACTATAGTATACTGAAGACCATAAAACATCACTGAAAGAAATTATAGAAGATCTAAATAAATGGAAAGACAGCCTATGTTCATTTAATGGAATAATGGGATACTTAACATTAAGATAGCAATCCTCCCCAAATTGACCTACAGATTCAATGCAATCCCTGTGAAATTTTCAGTTGTCTTTTTTTTTTTTTTACTTTTTGCAGAAATTGACACCCTGATTCTAAAATTCATAAAGTAATGCAGATGATTTAAATAGCCAAAATACTCTTGAAAGAACCAAGTTGGAAAACTCAGACTTGGAGATTTGCTACAAAGCTACATTAGTCAGGATAGTATTACATAAAGATAAATATAAAAATCAGTGGAACAGAACTGACCTGCAAAAATACATTTATGATCATTGTTTTTTGTCAAGGATGCCAGGACAGTTCTATGGAGGAAAGAATAGCATGAACAAATGCTTCTGGTTATCCATATGCAAAAGGATGAATTTCCGTGAATTTTTCAAAAGGGATCATAGACCTAAATATAAGAGCTAATCTGTAAAATATATGCATGTAACTATTCATGACCTTAGATTAGGCAGGAGTTTCTAAAAAATGACTTCAAAAGCACACGTGACCAAAATAAAAAAAAAGAGACTTCATCAAAATTACAAACATTTGTGCTTCAAAGGACACTGTCAAGAAAGTAAAAGACAAACCACAGAATGAGAGAAATACTTGTAAATATAAATACAGAGAAAATACAAAGAACTCTTTTAACTCAACAATAAAAGGACAATTAAAAAATAAAGGATTCAAATAGATGTTTCTCCAGTTAGGACCCATAAGTATACAGAAAGCTGCTCCACATGATTAGTCACTAGGGAAATGCAAAACAGAACCACAGTGAGATGCCACTTCACACCCTCTAGAAGGGCTATAATCAAAGATAATAACAAGTGCTGGAGAGGATGTGGAGAAATTGGTACCTTCATACATTATTGGTAGGAATGTAAAATGGTGAGGTAACTGGAAATCAGTTTGACAGTTCCTCAAACGTTAAGCATAGAGTTACCTAATGACCCCTCAGTTCCACTCGTAGGCATAAACCCAAGAGAGTTGAAAACACTTGTTCACATGAAAATTTGAACATACATGTTTGCAGCAGCATTATTCATAATGGCCAAAAAGTGCAAGCCACAATGTCTATAAGCTGTTGAATGAATAAATGTGGCGTATCCATACAATGGAGTATTATTTAGCCATAAAAAGGAATGAAATGCTGGCACATGCCACAACATGGATAACCTTGCAAAAACATTATGCTAAGGGAAAGAAGCCTGATCCACAGGTCAGCTAGCGTATTGTATGATTCGACTTAAATGAAATTTTGGCAAATTTAGGCAAATCCACAGAGATGGAAAGATTAGTACAGACCTTCCTCAGTTTATGATGGGGTCATGTTCTGATAAAGCCATCATAACTTGAAAATATCATAAGTCAAAAATGCATTCAATATACCTAACCTGCCAAATATCGTAGCTTAGCCTCACATACCTTAAATGTGCTTAGAATTAGAACACTTACATTAGCCTACAGTTAGGCAAAATCATTTTAACATAAAGCCTATTTGATAATACCGTGTTGAATAATCTCATGTAATTTATTGAATACTGAAAGACCAACAGAACGGTTGTAGGGGTTCATAATGGTTGTAAGTGTATCAGGTCTTTTTTAATGTTTGTTTATTTTGAGGTGGAGAGGGGCAGAGAGAGAGGAGAGAGAGAATCCCAAGCAGGATTAGTGTCATCATCGCAGAGCCCATTGCAGGGCTCGATCCCATGAACCATGAGACCATGAGCTGAGCTGAAATCAAGAGTCAGATGCTCAACTGACTGAGCCACCCAGGTGCCCGAGTATATTGGGTTTTTTACCCTCATGGTCACCTGGCAGCCTGGGAGTTGTGGCTTTCCTGCCACTGGTCAGCATCATGAGAAAATCGTATTGCATGTCACTAGCAAGAAAAAGATCAAATTCAAAGTTTGAAGTATGGTTTCATCTGAATGCCTGTTGCTTTCACACCATCATAAAGTAAAAAAATTGTAAGTCACGGATGGTTTACAGTTGCCAGGAGCTGGGGTATAGAGGATGGGGAATGACTGCTGATACGTATGGGGTTTTTTGGGGATTAGATAATGGTAACAGTTATAAAACTTAGTGACTATAGTGTCAGTCTTAAAAGAGTGAATTTTATGATGGGTAAATTATATCTCAGTATCAAAAAAGAGGGAGAGAGAGCAAGCAAGCAAGCAAATGCAAGAGACTGAGTAATGCTGGAATTTTTTTCTCTCCCAGCTAGTCCTTGGCTCTCTTTACTCATCTACCATACCGGTTGGGGTCCTGTAGGCACTATGTTTGAGAAGTATGTCCAGACATTTATGTGGAAATGTTTATAGGAGCATTATTCATAGTAGGTAAAAGGCAGAAACAACACAAATGTTCATCAGCTGATAATGGATACACAAAATATGGTATTCCATACAACGGAATAATAGTTGGCTGTAAAAAGGAATGGGTGAACCTTGAAAACACTATGTTAAGTGAAAGAAGCCAGATATGAAAGGCCATGTAATATAGGACTACATTCATATGGAATCTCCAGAATAGGCAAACTCATAGCAAATTTAAGCAAATTTGTTTCCAGGGGCTGGTGGGAGAGGAAAATGAGGAGTGAATGCTGATGGGTGTGATGTGGATTTCCTTAGGAATGATGAAAATGTTGCAGAATTAGATACTGATCATCTGCAGAATTCTGTTAATATATGAAAATCACTGAATTATTTACTGTCAAATATTATACTTTATGGTATTTTCTCACAACAAAGCTGTGAATAAGAAAAAGTGAACTAGAGATTAATAAAAAAATACAACATATTCCATATTTATTTAAGAAGCAAATATGAATATATTGTAGTATGCATAGAAAAAAAACCCTTTAAAAGGATATATAACAAAAGGTTAGTAGTGCCTCTCTCTGAGTGGTAGAATTATGTTTTTACTTTTCTGTATTCTTTTTTGTATTTAAAAAAAAATTTATTTTGAGAGAGAGAGAGAAAAAAAGTGTGGGGAAAGGGCAGAGAAATGGAGAAAGAATCCTAAGCAGGCTCCGCACTGTCAGCGCAGAGCCTGATGCGGGGCTTGATCTCATGAATCATGAGATCATGACCTGCACCGAAACCAAGAGTTGGACGCTTTACTGACGGAGCCACCCAGGTGCCTCTTTTCTGTATTTTATTAATTTTTTTGTAATATGTATTAGCTTGTATTATAAAATGAAATAGAAAAGACAGAGATGAATACATTTGATGAATTAGGGGCTTGTGATCTTTTAGGAGTATGGCCCCTTAGAGGTAGGTATATGTGCCTTATGAAGCGGGTACTGAGGTACTGAAGGAAGGAATTGGTGATAGTGGGAAACACCCTGTGTAAATGATGTATTCAAGAAGTTTGGCAGTGAATTTGAGAAAAGAGAGTAGACAGCTTGAGAGGTCAGCACGTGTGTGGGAGAAACTGAATATTACAATATTTTACATTTATGAGTGTTTTATGATTTATATATTATTTGAGCTTCACTGTGTTCCAAGTAGAAAAGATAGGGCAGTCCTGTTTTGTGGATGAGTAAACTGAGACACAGAGCAGGGAAGTGGCTTGACCAAGTCTTATGGGTAGTAAGAAGAGGAATTCAGGTCTTTGATCCCAAAGCCATTTCCTGCTGTGTCAGGCTGCATCCTAGGAATTACAGAATTACTGAAGGGTGCAAGAATAGGGTTTAAGGTATTGCAAGAGTGGCAGGAGAACTAGATGAGGACAGTCAAGTATGGGAGCTCCAGAGTGAGAGGAGGATGGGCGGGCCTTATGTGATAGGAGGGAAGTGTGTGGGGATGGCCATTTAAAAATATGAGAAGAAAAGGTGATTTTGTGCCAGTGTTTTTGAGAGGGATTCTTCAGTTATGAGAGCAAGGAGGTGAAACAGACCTCAAAGTAGTACTTTCGTTGGCTGATAGCCATGTGGATATTTATTTAATATCAGCATTAATAAATGCTCTTGTGGCCCTTGCAGAAATGTAATCTGTTTTCTTTTGTGCAGATCTATTCTTACATACAGCCGAATTGGAGGACGTGTCAAGACACTTACATTCTGCCAGGGGTCCCACTACTTAGCCATTGCGGCTGACAATGGTGCCGTCCAGCTTCTTGCAATTGAAGCTTCTAAGCTGCCAAAGTCTCCTAAGATTCAACCTCTGCAAAGCAGGTATCGATCTTTTGTGTTTTTTTAAACTGCATTTAATGCACTAGGGTAATTTAACCCTACCTTGCCAGTGTAGTTTGGATCAACTGAGGACCTATTAGATAGTACTACCTTTTTTTTTTTAAGCACATGAAATAAATAAAACTGTGTTTCCAGCCCAAATCTGTCACATGTAGTTAATTTCAGAAAACGGTGTCTGCATGTCTTACTTTCTGTCAAAAGGTCAGAAGGGCAACTTTGAACTTGCGGCTCATCCCAGGCTGGAATCTGTTTGAATAACCTAATTATTGGCTACATCTTCTGTTTCAACTATGAAAAGCACGAGTCTGGCTGGCTGATTTTTAGAATGTGAATGTTCTTCATCAAAGAAAACGCAAACGTTGTCAGCATCTTTACTTGGCATTAAATTGTCTGATGTTGATGGGAAATGGAGTGCTGCTTTTAGTCAGCACTGACTTGCTTATCATTTGAAAACAAAATACTGGCTGGTTTTACTTAAGAACTTCCTCACTTCTTACAAATTGTAGTTGCCCACAGATTAAACACATACAAGGTAAGTGATTTTAAAGATAAAGCAGAACAGATTTTCAACTGACGAGTAGGTGCTACGCACTAAGGATTACAAATACAAATAAGATATGTTATGCTCTCTAAGACACTACAGTCTAATGGAAGAGACAGAACAGTTAACAGATGATTTTACTTGCAGTGTGATCATGTGCCAGTGTTACAGGGACAGCTGGAGCCAGCTTGCAGGGGTAGGAAACAAGGCCTGGAGGAGGTGAGACCAGATGTGAGTTAGCCAGCCAAAGCAGGGTGGTTGAGAAGGGCGTGGCAGGCAGGGGGGGTGGATCTCACAGGAAGAAAGTAGAATGAGCAGGTTCTTACAGGTAAGTGGATTGTAAGGTATGGCCATTGGGTAGCTGAAGAAGAAAAGGATGTATGTTGGATCATCTAGGACTTTATTGTGTTATTGTTTGCTTATAATTTTGTTTTGCCTTTGCACTTAAAAATGTGTATTATTTTTAACACATTCACCAAACAGATGTGGGCAGCTCTCGTCTAGGACATATTATATATTGTCTTTAACTAAACAACCACCTGCCAGTTTTCTTTAAAACTGTTTCAGCAGAGGATGGCTGTACAGCAGTGTACCTAGTGAGATCCATGTAAATTAACAAAGAGCTGTTGGCAGATTGTGTTGTGTGATGACTGTGCTGGCAGGACACACACAGAGACATGCGCACTCCTTCCACAGGTGCCACTCAGCCGACAGCACTTTTCACTGTGAATGTTACTGTCTTAACCCTGAGCAAACATGGACGACACAGATTGGGAGACTGTGCCAGAATGTTTAGATTTCAGTCTGCCTGGCAGCAGTTGCTTCAAAGAAACCTAGCCATGAATCTTTTTTTTTTTTTTTTTCCCCTTTGGTTTGCTTCATTCAGTCAGATCTGTTGTCATGACTTTTAATAATTAGGATTTATAGCACCTTTTCACATTTTATTTGGCATTTGGACTTTTCATCATCCCTCCAGCGGAAGTATTAGAATGTTTAAGTTGTTTATCTAAGACACAGAGGTCAGCAAACTGTAGCCTGCAGTATGGCCCATAGCTAAGAATACTTTTTGCGTTTTCAAAAGATTGTAAAAAAAAAAATAAATATGCAGTAGAGATATGTGACTTGCGAAGCCTAAAATATTTACTATTTGGCTCATTACAGAAAATGTTTGCTGACTCCCGATCCAAGAGATAAAACTAAAATAGTGTATGCTGCAAAAGCCTGATATGTACCGATCAGGGAGGCTGGCCAGTGTGTTTATTATATTCTTTTTAGCTTAAAAATGCCTCAGCTTGAAAAAATAGATACACCCATATAATGGAACAGTACATTAAAAAAAAAAAAAAAAAGGAATTTGATATTATCAGTAATGAAAGGAATAAATTATGGAATCATGCAATAACCAATGCATCCTAAATCCTTTTTGCTAATGAAAGAAGTCAGACCCAAAAGGCTATTTTTTGTATGTTTCCAACTTTTTGTGATATTCTGGAAACCATAAAATTATAGGGAAGAAATGAAATTAGTAGTAGTCACAGGTTGGGAATGGGGTAGGAGCTGACTACAAAGGGGCCTGCACAAGATAATTTTTGGCCTGTGGACTTGTTCTCTGTGGTTCTGTGGTAGAAGGTACATGGCTATGCATTTGTCATTATGCACAGAACTCTGTATCACAAAGAGTGAATTTTATTGTATGTAAGTTATAAAAAAAAAAAAGTCAACCCAATATAGGAGGAAAGGTAGAATGCTGTCTATGATAAATCAATCTCATTGTATACAGATGAATCCTATAGTCACAGTGAAGACTGTGGGCAATAAAGGAGCCAACCTAATATCTTTGGAAAAAGTGGTTCAGTTGGATACTGCAAGGCTAATGACCGAAGGAACTGAACTCAGACACTGTGTTCTAGTTGGCTTTCACAGGAGTGTGTTTTATCAATTCCAAACCTACTTAGCTGTATACTAAGGTTATAAATAAGAAAAGGGAGATGGCTAGAATGAACTCTGGTGCTGGATAGATATCAATCTGGATTCAGTGTGAGTATGAACTCATGATATATGTATATGCATGTGTGTGTGTGTGTTTGTATACATATGTACACATACACATAAAAAGATATAGAAGTACACATATGCATGTTGGTATGAGGTATAGTATACATATTAAGAGACTGGAGCAGGGACACGTCCCCATAGCAGTGAGCACTTAGCACGCAGACCTTGGTTTTTAAATACTATTTTTCCATAAAAGGAACCAGGGTTCCTTGCAGAACTGGTTGCCCAGAGCTGGGGCAGTGAATACGCAGGATGAATCTTGTGCTGCCAGAAAGTTAGGAATTGGTTCAAAAAAGCACATTGAAAGGGCATTGGGACCAACCTGAGAGAGTTTCCTGTGGCCAGAGTTGGAACAACTTGAGCAACAAAGCAGATAACAATAGTATTGGGTTATAGCTCACAGGATAAAATAAATGTGTATGAGCCCATACTGATAATAAATAAGTAAATAAATAATGGGAAAGAAATGACAGTTCTTTATAGAAAAATTCTAATCAATAAGTATAGAAGGAATGAGGGACATAGTCACCATTAGAACACCATAGATATGGTCTATCAATGGATCCTAAAATGTGTGGACAAAATTTTAAGCAGAAACAGGATTTTTACACTGTCTCAGAAGTATTTTTTTTTTAAAGATTGAGTAGTTATAGATGGAAAATAATTTTATGGTGGAGAATCCTGGCAGATAGTACCTTAGTCAAATGATCAAGGTACTATTAATTAACTAATTAATATCAGGTACTTGCTCATACGTGCACTGAGAAGGATGTTATTTCATGGTCTCCTTCCCAATAAGGTATAAACTGAGTCTGTTTGTGAGAACACATGAGGCAAACTCAAATGGAGCAACACTCTATAACATAACCTATAGTCTTCAAAAATATCAGAATCATGAAAGATAAAGACTGAAGGTCAGATTGAAAAAGACATGACAACTCAATGCCATGTGGTATCTTGTTTTGGATCCCAGAACAGTAAAAGGACACAAGTGGAAACTAATAAAAATCCGAATATGTTCTGTATTTTACTAGTATTGTACTAAGATTAATTTCTTAGTTTCGATAAATGTTCTGTGGTTATGTAAGGTATTAACACGAGGGGAAAATGGGTGAAGGATACACAGGAATTTTCTGTACTATTTTTGCAACTCTTCTGTAAGTCCGAAGTTATTTTTAAAAATGCCTCGGGGCGCCTGGGTGGCTCAGTCGTTTGAGCGTCCGATCTGGGCTCAGGTCATGATCTCACAGTCTGTGAGTTCGAGCCCCGCATCGGGCCTTGTGCTGACAGCTCAGGGCCTGGAGCCCGCTTCGGATTCTGTGTCTCCCATTCTCTCTGCCCTACCCTGCTCATGCTCTGTCTCTGTCTCAAAAATAAACATACATTAAAAAATGCCTCAGGCATCATTGGCTTGATGGATCAGAGTTATTTCTTGACTATGCTTAGAATAAATTCATCTTAAATGGAGGCCGGTGTTATGTTTTCAGTGACTGGAAAAGTTTTTGCCTTTTGCTTTGTGTATTTCTTTAGAATGCTAGACCAGAAGGATGATGGCTGTGTCGTGGATATGCATCACTTCAACTCTGGGGCACAGTCTGTTCTGGCCTATGCCACTGTGAATGGCTCTCTCGTTGGTTGGGACCTCCGGTCTTCAAGCAATGCATGGACTCTGAAGCACGATCTGAAGTCAGGCCTCATCACTTCCTTTGCTGTGGACATCCACCAGTGTTGGCTCTGCATTGGTGAGCTGACTTTGAAGTCATTGACTGGGTTGTGAATGCCACTAAGGTCTGGAATTGCCTTCTTGTGAAAGTTTTTTTCCTTTTTCCGCACTGGTAATTTTTTCCCATCTCCTTTTTTGAATGGTTATTATGTTATAATCTTTTGAAATTTAATTTTTTTCCATTAAAAATCAGATTTGAAAGAGTGATAGCAGTATCTCAACGCATGCACATTTCCTTTTTCTCTTTGTTCTTAAATGAGCCTCTTTACTTTATAATCATTATAGTGATCAGATTTGCTGGCATTCTGTTATCCTGCCAGGGAAGCAGCAGGCTTGGTTCATGCATGAGAGCATTTGAGTTCGGTCAGACTCCGTTTCAAATTCCAATAACCCCAGGCAAGCCGCACAACTCTCTGAGTTTCAGGAGCCTCATCTTCAAATGGGCTAATCCATTCAAGGGCTGCTTTGAGGATTTAATGAGGTAAAAGCATCCATCACGGGGCCTGGTACTGGAGAAGAGCTAAGCACTGGTTTCTTGCCTTATTATTCCTCTTTGCCCTCCTTTTCTCGGAGGTGAAGGTGTACCATGTGATCTTGCTGACTGCTTTCCTCTGTTTTAGTTTCACGTTTTGCCCCATAGGGCTTTGAACCTGCCCCTTGAAAATGTATCACATCTTATTTTCTCCCACTTGGCACTCTTTCTGAAGAATTATAATCTGTTGTCCTTGAATTTTGGTTTCTAGATTCCCTGAATGACATTAGGAAATTGTTAAGTATATGCCCTCTCCTTTTTAATATATAGTTTATGTGGAATACATTGTGTTTGCCTTTTGTGTGAGTAAACTGCACAGGTGCAGGAGGATGTGACGCCAGGCCCACAAAAGTAGATATGAAACTGCACAAATTAGTAAATGGCAATGATGGCTCTCAGGTACCCTGATCAACTTTGAGCCAACACAGCCTGTGGCTGTTGGAGCCATTGTCCTGGAGTGGGGCAGGGTGACTGAGGAACCCTGTCATCCTGCGTCTTTTTCTGATCCCAGTATCTCTGCTAGAATTGGAGACCAGTCCAAGACGACACTGTGTGCCTCTGTCGGGACCAGCTGTTCAGTGTCAGTGTTGGCATTATTCTTTTGGGATGGGGGGGCTTCTCTATGGGGTTGGTCATGGGCAGATGTGCAGGTACTGACCACCCCAGTGTCTGCTGTGATTGGATACCCATACCTGGTTCCAGAATGTTTTGGAGACAAGGGCACAGGGAAATGTGATGATAGCTACAGAGCTGCAGCCCCTGTGGGGTTGGTTAAGTGGTCACTGAATGCCAGTAAAACATCTTCGGTGATTTAAGGCATTCTGCACGTTTTGACCTATCAAATTCAGTTTATGTCTTCTCTAGACCTTTGGTTTTTTTGTGAGTGCCTTTGGCAATTAATACCAGTGTAATAATCATTCATTTTCAGCTTACGTTTAGTAGCATTGTGATGAGCACTTCACATCTGTATTTAACAACTAGGAAGTGCTCTTTGACACCAGGGAGATAGCTTGACAGATAGATGAGAAGAATGAATAAAATACATTCACACAAAGCTAATGCTATTTGTTGTTTGTATAAATGCAGCTTGATGTACTTTAAGCATTAGATGGTAATCTTTTTGACTTTTTTTTCCCTTTAAGGTACAAGCAGTGGTACCATGGCTTGCTGGGACATGAGGTTCCAGTTGCCAATTTCCAGCCACTGTCACCCCTTCAGGGCTCGAATCAGACGCCTCTCAATGCACCCTCTGTATCAGTCCTGGGTGATTGCAGGTAAAATGGAGAGGGCTGGCTTTGAGGTGTTGGGGGATTTTTAAAGAAAGTACATAATACCCTGCTGCGACGACTCATGTTCTCAGAGTTTTCATGTTATGTATGAACCAAATGCTTGATTGTTTTGTTCTGATTATGGAAGTTCCCACCACTACTATCTGTCATTTCTTATTTATTATCTTTAAAAATGACCTCATTAATCACCACCATCACCTACCGTCTGCCACTGTTTCCCCTCTCATTTGTTTTCTTTCTCCCATGTTTTTGTTAATATTTTGCCACCACCTTCCTAGAAATCTAAGTTAGAAACCTTGACTCATCCTTGTCTGTTGCCAATTCTTGTTGATGTGTTTCTTGCCAGCTTCCCTTCCCTACCCTTACCAGGCATTCTCCTAGTAAGAACTGGAGATAAAACATGTGAGGCACACAGTCTGGCACACATGTAGTGCTTGATAAATAGTAGCTCGTTATGCTTATGCCTTCTCCTTGGTCGTCTTGCATGCAGGCTCTCCCCGGTCCCTTCTCATACACGTAGTCCGACTCATATACTGCTGCTGTTGGTGGCCATTACTCTGCTCGCCTCTTACCTGACTCATTGGTCAGTTGATAGTTTTCTCTTTCTGAAATAGATCCCTTACCTGACTTCAGGGACATCACTTTCTGATTCCACCTTATCTTCCTTCTGACTTTTAAATCGTGCCCTACCTCACCCGCCTTAGGGCTCAGTCTTTGGTCCTTAACCCTTCTACACTGATCTCATCCCATGCTTTAAATACCACATTTATTCAGATTTTTATAGCTACTTAAAATGTTCAGAATCTGACCACTTTTTGCTGTTTCCATCACAGTCTCTCTCATCCCAGCCACCATAACCTCTTGTCCCTATTAATGCAGTATCCTTGTAACTCCCTGCTTTAATCCTTACTTCTTCAAGACTGTTCTTTCTGCTACTCAGTACCTTCCCATTCCAGGTTACAGCCAGACTCCTCATGGGGATCTGCCCCTGCTACCTCTCTGACCTTCTTTATCGGTCAGGGTTCCAGCAGAAATCAGATGGCATACCCAGCGTAGGATGATTTGAGGATTTATCTTCAGAGGAACTGTTGATGAATGTGTGGGTGTAGGGGCATCATAAAAGCACAATGAAATAGGGCTAGTGCCAGCAGGAGGGGAGGGGATGGTTACTGGAGTTTGGAAAGAAGATAAATAGAGAAGGCCACCGTGAGAGGAGCAGGGATTTTGATGTTGGAGTTTGGAAAGAAGATGAATAGAGAAGGCCACCGTGAGAGGAGCAGGGATTTTGATGTTGGAGTTTGGAAAGAAGATAAATAGAGAAGGCCACCTTGAGAGGAGCAGGGATTTTGATGGGAGCGACACAACCAGCCTGAGCTGGGACATGCTTCTATCTATCTCTTTGGTCTCCTGCTGGGGCTTCCATAGGCCTGTATTTGTTTCCTACGACCATTTTATTCTTATGTGTAATAAATTACCACAAAGTTGGTAGCTTAAACCAATACACATTTGTTCTACAACCGTTCCAGAGGCCAGAAGTTTGAAATGAGTTTTGCTAAGCCGAGTCCAAGTTGGCAGCAGGGTCACATTACCTTTGCAGGACCCAGGGGAGAGTCCATTCCCTTTCTTTTCCTGCTTCTGGAGCTGCTTGCCTTGGCTTGTGGGCCCTTCTTCCATCTTCAGAGCCACCACTGTAGCACCTTGCTCCGTTGTCCTGTTGCCTTCTGCTGTCAAGCCTGCCTCCTTCTTACAACACTGTGATTGTATGCAGGGCTCCCCTGGATAATCCAGGAAAATCCCATCTCAAGGCCCTTAATCATCTCTGCAATGTCACTTTACCGTATAACGTAACATTCACAGTTTCCGGAGATGAGGACGTACTTATTTTAGGGGCTGTTAGTTTACCACAGGCCAAACCCATGTAGAAGCCCGAGGGCAAAGGAGCCTGTCCATGTGGCACACACGGGTCAGCCTGGCAGCGGGGAGTGGAACGTGCCAGCCCTACGGGCCTTTTCCTCCTCCCCCAGGCCCAGTCGGCCCCAGCCACATGGGCTTTCGGGCTTTCTCCTCGAACTAGACACATTCCTGATGCAGGGCCTTGCACTTTCTTGGTTTATTGCCCCCATTAGAATGTAAGTTCTATAAAGCGGTATTTTTTCCATTGTTTGCCTCATTTTCCTGAGCATGTAGGCCAGCGACTAGCTCATAGTAAGTATTTTTGCTTCAGTAAATATTAATGAAGGAATGAAGCCTGAGGTGTTATCACTCGCCCTGCTCAAAATAATGTCTTTCTCAGGCTTGCTGTTGCCTTTTTCTATAATCTTCCCCTGCCTTCATTTCCCACTCCTCCCTGTCACCGATTTGCTTCAGTCACACGGATTACTCGTTTTCCCAGATGCCCACAAATTGGAATGAGCAAAAACAAAACATTCTTTCTGCCTGAAATGACTTACCTGTATGCCACTCATATCTGCTCGGCTTTACTTTTCTTTCAGTCCCAGAGGAAACCTCTCCATGAGTGACATTGATGCTTACCCACTGGATGGGATCTTTTCCTTTCCTTGAGTTCAGGTGGAATTTTGCAGTTGTTTTTGCTTTCATTGTCTATACATTTTTCCTCTGCTTCTAGACTGTAGGTTTCTTGAGGGTAGAATCTTTACGATTCACCTTTCTACCCCACAATTCTTTTCACTGTGCTGTATGCCAGTAAATATTTATTAGTTTATTAAAGAACGTCTTTTTTTGCACTCCAGTCTGGTGACAGGGTCACAGTGTTATTTAAAAGTAGTCCTAGTGAGCATTTTTTGCAGGATGAGAAAAAATGGAAATAGGCACAGGCTGAGTTGGATTATCTACCAAGATGTGAAAGTTCTCAGAGTGGGCTTGTGGTGTGAGTAACCGTTCTGGCCTGTGCTTCCCTTAGCCGTGCAGGGCAATAACGAGGTGTCTATGTGGGACATGGAGACTGGCGACAGAAGATTCATGCTCTGGGCCTGCAATGCACCACCACTCTCTGAGTCACAGGTTTGTCTCCGGTTTTCATTAGGCCAATCGAATTTCCCCCATTATAAGCATTTTCAGACACTCTACCAAACCTGGTATCTGTTGGGCTTTTGGGTTGTGTTTTAAATTATATCAAGTGGCTATTGCCGCATCGAGGCTTTCCAATTCCTCAGGCTCACCAATGTCTGGGTGTTTTGGTTGCTGGTACCAGGAGGTTTGTGATGTGTCTGTGGAAGCCCGGTAAAAACCTGGGTTAACTGGAACATGACCATCTTACATACACTTTTAACCGTCATGCTACCACCATGGGTGCTTCACTGGGACAAAAGATGGGAGAGGTTCATTTCTCCTTTGGTTGGAGTCCTTATCCCAAATAGGCAGTTTTCAGAGGCTGAACAGGTTTTGCCTCTTTATTCAGAATGATATAAAGCCAATGCACTTATAGAAGATATGCATAAATGGTCTCTCATTTCTTCAGTTAACCAGGTGCCTAGCAGCCACTGCCACTCGACTTGTTACTAGAAATGACACCATTTATGGAATACACTGCTATCTTTAATTTGATTCCTGTTTCTTTCTTTTAAGCCTGTTCCTCACAGTGTCCATGGTATCTATTGTAGTCCTGCAGATGGAAATCCCATCCTACTAACGGCTGGCTCAGACATGAAAATAAGGTACAGTATCTGATAAGTGTACCTAGTTAGGTATCCTTTAAAAGGAGAAGGATAATAAAATGTGGATGGATACTGTGGTTAATACTAGGGTGGTCATTCTAGATACTTGCAATGTTGTCATGTTTAACATCCTCCATATCTTGCACAGATAGCTGTTAATACTTCATTTGTACCTAATTTTAGTCTATGCTAGGAAAAGCTCTTTTCCTAAGGCAAAAGAAAATAAGTTATGCATTGATGAATGTAAGCTAATGACCATTACTTCCTCCCTCCGTCCTGAGATTATCAGCACTTACTTCCTCTTCCCCAGGTTTTGGGACTTGGCTTACCCAGAGCGGTCCTACATTGTTGCCGGAGGTACTAGTTCCTCGTCTGTGTCCTACTCTAGGAAAATAATTGAAGGCACTGAAGTCGTCCAGGTACAAGCAGTCTTGTTTTCTCTCAATTTCTATAGGCACACAAATGACTTTGGCCAAGAGTGGCAGTATTTAAGAAGAACATTTATTTTCTTTGGGCTTTTCTGTGATTTTTAAATTAACTTTTATTAAGGTAAATAAACATATAAAGGGCACACACATAAGTACCTAGCTCGAAGCAAGCACTTTATACGCTTGCTCAGTCCTTACAACAATTTATAAGGAAATACCTTTATTAGAAAGTTCAGCACCATGAAGTAACTTGTCTGAGATCATCCAGGTAGTAGGCAGCAAAGCTGGGGATTCAGACCTGGCTGTTGGAACTCCAAATCTTGTGTTCTTGAGTTGGGTAAAAACTTCAAAGGAGGTAACATACCTGAAAGTGCCTGGGTCCTAGAAGGTGCTCAGTAAATGAATGAAAGCTTCCTTTATGACAGATACATATTTACATCCACCCCTCTATTATATACTTTCTCTTATTTCTTTTGATGGTGGCAAAAGGTAATATGCACAGATTATTGATTGGCCTCTTTGTAAGCCACTACTCATGGGAAACAGAAGGTCATTTGGACTCTCTTTGCTCCTTGTCTTTGTGAAGGGAGGACTACCTCATAGGAAGTTTTAGCTTTAAAGACAACCACTACCTGTCTCAGAAGAACAATATTCATAACACGTACAGTGTGGTACAGGCTTTTAACTTCTGGCTTTCTCCTTGACTTTTAACCATGAAACAGGAGATTCAGAATAAGCAGAAGATGGGACCAAGCGATGACACCCCTCGGAGGGGCCCAGAGTCTCTGCCTGTGGGACACCACGATATCATCACGGACATTGCCACCTTCCAGACAACACAGGGCTTCATTGTAACTGCTTCTAGAGATGGAATTGTTAAGGTGTGGAAATGAAAACTTAGTGGTCTGTATAATTTGTAATAAAGTTATAAGTTTACTGTAACTTGAGAGCAAAGGTATTTTTAGAGGACAGAAGTGAGATTCATTTCTTTCATTTTCAAAATTATGTCTCTATATAATACTGTCTCATGATTAAACAGATCCCATCCAAGGTGGTTAAGAAGGTTGCACTCAACCAATGTACTTACACATTATCTCTGCAAGAATCAGCCAGACAACAGTATCTGGGACTTCCTACTGTATATGTCACAGAGGTGAGGAATTTAAAATGCTAAGACTTCTATGATCTAAGTTTGTACTAAAAAAGATGGGTCATAAGCTGTAATAATGTAAACACATTTTTGCTATTAAAACTGCTATTCAAACCAGCCAATAAAATGTATTCAAGCATCTTAAGAGTTTTTTGTGTTTTTTTGGTTTTTAACAGTAAACTTTAGCAGAAGAATAAACTCTCCAGCAGCATTTGTTCTCAAGAAATAAGGCACTCAATGTCACAAAGAATCGGCAACAGAACTAGGCCTTATGCCCACATTTCTGGACTCTCAGTATTTTGTTCTTTCTACTTTATCATATCTTTCTTCCTGTTTTACAGTCTGCCGTATTATTTAGCACTAGAACTGATCTCCTGTGTATCAACCCTAGAAGAATGGCTCTCCTTGGCCATCATTACTATTTTTTATAGGCTTTAGTATAAATTCTGAAAGTTGGCCCTTCGGCTTGCTTTTATCCAGTGTCAATTATTTATTAAATGCATGAAAAAGAAAAATGAAAGGATTAAGTTGTTAAAGACATGCCAAAAATCTGTACTTCCAGAAAAAGACCAAAATTGGTCTTTCCCGCAAAAATAAACCCTTCAAGCTTATCACTTATTATTTGTACATGAACTTAATTCTCTACATTTAACTGTCCTCCATTTGCAGAAGGGTTTATGCTGTTTGAAATTAGTTACATGAGTCTGTAAACCAAAAAGTAAATAATCTGACTCGGGGGAAAATACTACTTAAATACTTCAAAAACTTAATTTTCTGTAATTATATGATTCAGTTATGGTACATGACAGTGCATAGGTATGGCTCCATGATTCAGTGCACTTGGTTTTGTTGTTTACCTGTCTAAACTCATCAGAAAACCCTGTCATTCACAAAGGTCTGAGGAGTCTGGATGTCAATGAGGCCTTATAGCCTAGGGGAACAGTAGGATTTGCAAATTTGACATTGTCATGTTACATTGCCTCTGTTTCTCTTCACGTCTGTTAAGACCGTATCTGTGGGGTTTCTAGATTTAATGTCTGCAGAGGTTGGGGGACACTTGTTTGAGCTGAGAAGGGCTTCAAGCCTGGAGACATTAGTGAAGCCACACCACTGATAAACCTTCTGAGGGGAAGAATGGAGTGGGGCGATGGAGATGTAGTCCTTTCC
Organism: Panthera pardus; assembly: GCF_024362965.1. NCBI lineage: Eukaryota > Metazoa > Chordata > Mammalia > Carnivora > Felidae > Panthera > Panthera pardus. Next base: position 130,956,172 of record NW_026526721.1, read on the forward strand.
CCCCCTGATCTTGCCACCATCCATTCTTCTTCACGCTTCAATTCTCCCCTTAAAAAAAGGGGTCATTTGATTGAATTGTTACTGTTACAATCTGATGCCACATTGAAGTTGCATCTTTTTTCGACTTTTTTTTTAATGTTTGACTCAGAGCTCAAGTACAGAGATAATAGGAGGCATGTCTTTTAGAGTCAATTAATTTACATGTTTAAACCAAGAAGGACCACTGCTTATTGAATCTTGGTTTCAATAGGGTTTTATTTAGGGGCGCCTGGGTGGCTCAGTCGGTTCAGCATCCGACTTGGGCTCAGGTCATGATCTCACGATCTATGGGTTCGAGCCCCGCATCAGGCTCTGTGCTGACAGCTCAGAGCCTGGAACCTGCTTCAGATTCTGTCTCCCTCTCTCTCTTCCCCTCCCCTGCTCACGCTTTGTCTCTCAAAAATGAGTAAGTGTAAAAAAAAAATTAAATAGGGTTTTATTTATTTTTGCTGCTTTTCCCTTTTAGGAGAAAGAGGTGAATCATGGAAAATATTTTTTTTTTTAAGGAATTTTTTAAAAAGGAACTTAGTATTTATAGTATGTTTTAGATCCTTCATCTATTAAGGATTAAAAAGACCCAAACTGCTAAAATAATCTCAATTACCAAGGGCAAAATTTTTTGGTGTATTTTACTTACCAATGCAGAAAAAAATAGACAAATACATATTAAAAGTATTTCTAGCAGTAAATAGCAGTTTTTGCTTAATCCAAAGTTAACCAGAAAAATCCCTTTTAAAATACCTTTTAAATATTGCTCATCAATTTGCTCTACTTGAAACATAAATTTTTACTAAACTCCGAAGCACCACTTAGGATATGAAGAAACGTGATGTGCTTTATTCTTCTCTATTTCCTGAGTATGAATGTGACATTTTAACTCCTTCCCCCACTGAAGACATTGGGAGCTATGTCTATGGAATTGCCTGAGTACGGATGGCAGAAGTGGTTTTAAAACACAGCGTAGGTGACCCTTCTTTCCTGGCTTTTATGAAGAGCGATATGGAAAAGAAAATCACCTACTGGTCTTAGGTGTCGGTAGCCATCTGCCCCCTGCGTCCAAGCAAAGTCTCCCCCGTCGCCCCGAAGAGAGGTTCTGCCAAGCAGGGCCATAGTTACCAACGCTGGAGCCAGCTCTGAGAATTTGAGGTAAGGTCCAAACATTGTTCTCAAATAATGCTACTCTGGCATTTAGTTGTTGGAAATATTAGCCCTTCATAAAGGTTAAGAGTTAGTTATGTGATCTTGATGGGGGGTAAGGCGGGAGCAAGCTGTCAGAATGCTACTAGACGCTAGGCACTTGCAAGACCCTTCCTGCTTTAACTTACTCTAATCTCTTTACATCTCTGCAGCCCCGGATGGATTTGTGGCTTAAAACATGAACAACTTTATCTTTTCCAAACTCAGTATGTATTTAAGACTCTAGATCTCGGTCAGTCCTGTTTGGTACTATTCACCATTGACTAAATAGCTACCTGATGGGTAAAAGTAACAGCTTCACCCATGACAAGTTGTCTTGACTCTTCTTGCCTAAAGAATATAGAGATTAGTAAAGAATAATATATGACAATAATGGTAAAGAATAAAAGTCCATAAAAATGGCCAGGCACGAGGCTCTATATCATGAGGGAACTTCCAGCTCAAAAGCAATTATTTATGTTTTGGGGGAATTCACAAGTTTCTCAGTGAGTTAAGGAGGAAGGAGTTGGAGCAGAGAAAATGACTCTGCTTCTTCTCTGTCCCTGCAAACTACTGCAGAAGGTGGGAGGAGACCTGCCAGCACAAGCCTATCAGAAGGTTAGCCATTCTACACAGAGACAGTGGTGTATTTAAATGGCATCACGGGAAGTCAAATTATCAAAATTGACACAGAAGCATCGATTTCGAAATGTAAATGTTGGGGTCTCTCAGAACGTTAACCTTTGGTTAAACAGACGAGCCTTTAACAGTACTAAATAGAAAACAAAATCTTGGTTTGAAGAAAGTGGACTGAACAGAGACCTGCAATCAAAAGAATTAACATTGGCTCCTATATATATGTTTAAATTTTACCTTCAAATTATGTCTCTATTAGACTTTTCAGAACATTTCTTTCATTCTTCCATCTTTTAATAAGTTCTTGAAAGTATCAGAGTGCTGGAATTGTCAGGAATGCTCAAAGAAATGGACAAGAAACGAATGCCAGGGGTCAAGCTGCCTGATAATCTACAATCTGTGTTTTGTCCAGCCCTCCAGAGTGGACCTCTGGATATGGCTGGATATCCAAATAAAAGTTGCCCATAGTTAATGGCAGTGAACTGAGATACTCAAGACCAGAGGCTTACCATCCTTTCAAAGGCTAAATCCTTCAAGCACTTCCTTTATCATTGTTGTCTTGGAGCAGTTTTTATCACCTTTCTTCCATTTTTAAAGGTATGGGGTGTGTTTCTGATAAGATTTTGAACAGTATCGTCTCTGCTGCCTCTTGCTACTCTTGAAAGGTATTTTTTGTCTTGAAAGAATCTGGCTCTCTGCAATGCATCCCTGAGAGCAGCTTTATGTGGTCCAAGAACAAAGCTGTACAACGAAAGAAGAGAAACATCATAGAAGATAAATGCCATTTCTGCTTTAATAGACTATGTTAATTCCATCTTCCTCAATGTTGTCATCTCCTTCCTTGCTACACCCTCCCTTCAGGGTAGTTTTATTAAGACTATGAAACTAAAGACTTACACTGGGCAGATCTAACAGAAGCTGAGAATAAGACAGGAGACATTTGGTCACAGTATCAAGATCATTTCAACAGCAAAGTTTCTTCTTTATAGAACATGTTCCACCCAGAACTTCATATGGCTGGTTCCTGATTATTCAGATTTGAAGTCAAATGGTACCTCATTAGAGATGACCGTATCTATAGTTCTTCTCCCAGTCTGCAGTCTTCTCGATGCCCAGCACAATATGCTCACTTTTTTCATAACACATCACTGAGTATTTATTTATTTATAAATTTCTTTGTGATGTATTCTCCTCTATTCTACCTGCCCAGGCAGAAAATTTCACAAGACCATGTCATGTAATCCTAGCAATCCCAGGAACCTTAGAAGGGCATATAGTGGATACTCAATAAACATTTATCTAATGGAAACATGAATGAATGCCACTCCTTTCTTCCCTCCCTCCTATCCATCCATTCTTTACTTCTTCCATCTGTTCATCCATCCATCCATCCATCCATCCAAATGTTGACTCTCTATGGAAGGCACTGTTACATATAATGGGAGACATAAAAATTATGCCCAGTCTGGCAGGCACATAAAGAGTTTGGGGGTCATGAATATTTCAACAGAAAAGGACAGCTGGGGTCAGACTCTGGAAGGCCTTGAATGCCAGATTGAGAGGTCAAATAATCACAAAAGCCAAATACTACAATTCTAACCTATTCAATAAAACCGTGCTGGTGGAAATGTCCTATAATCTTCACTGGCCAGTATGGCAGCCAATAGCCACCTATGTTTACTGAGCACTTGAAATGTGGCATGACTGAGGAACTCAATTTATAATTTCATTTAATTGAAAGCTAGTGGTTACTGTATTGGACAGCTCAGGAAGGGAGGCATTTCAGGCAACCTTATTTTACAGGGAGGTGTTGGAAAGAAGTTTAGATCCATAAACATCTTATATTCCAGCCCCTCTACTTACTGGCTGAGTAGCTCTGAGAAAATCATTTAACTAGAGTGATTCTTGTTTCCTCAGGTGTAGAATGGGAATAAAAACAACCTATGTTGTGAGCAACATTTGAAGTTCTCTAGACTAGTTACCATGGTGCTCTGGTGATTACAGATGAGGAAATAGTACATACAGAGGTAAACATCAGGGACAGAACTGAGACTAACCCAACCGTCTGATAGTAAGAGCTTTGTGTTACTTCCAATGAACCAGGTTTTAATTTGAGATACTATGGAAAACTATCAAGGTATTTGGAATAAGAAAGTGAAATGAAAAATGTCATGCTATCAGAAGCATCTGGATATGGGTGCAGAACCACAGGAAAGCAGATGGCCTGGGGCAGGTTGGACAGCTAAGAAGGTAGGAGGAGCTTGGCCCACACATTCTTTGTAAATATTTTTAGAATGAATGTGTGAGAGCCTGGTAGCGTAAGATGAGAAGGCTTATCAGTACCTATAAGCCTCACAAATTTGCTGTATTGTGGTCAAGGGAAGAGTCAAGAGAACTCTAAAACATTGAAATCAGGAAAACAGTACCAGTATTCACTATAAGTACCATTACTTCATATTTGGATTTTTCTGCTTTCATCAGCTTTAATCTGATCTCTCATGAAAACAAAAATATTTAGAAAATGAGTAAGCAAAAGACAAAGAATTTAAAATTACTACACTTCTCTGCCTCACATACACATGCATGCATATGTGCACACCCTTCCGTCTTCCCCCTCCCCATATTCTTGCCTCTATAATGAGAGAAGTGAAAGAGACATTAAACCAACAGGGAACCATGCCATTATATACTCTATGTCTGGGCTTCTGAAACTCCAATCCCAAAGTATATCTCCATTCACTTCCGTCAGTGCTATTAGGAATGTAACAAGCTGATCAGCAAACTTCTCCCAGTTACCAAGAAAGCTAAATTTTAGTGCAAATACAGTTTTCTCACACCTTCTCCCACTTTTGCTCTTCTATTTTCTTAATTCCAGAACCAAATATTAGGAGCTCAAATTCTCCAAAGTCTTAATTGTCTATATGCACAGAACATCTCTACCAATCATGGAGTATGTATTCTTCTGAGTCTGGAGCACACTGTTTTTGTGTCTCGGGTTTATTTTATCTACACTGGTCTCTCCACCCCTTCGCCAACTTCCCCTTTCCATTGGATCCTTTCTATGGTAAGTTATCTTTCTTTCATCCTTCTTCCTCGTTAAGAAAAAGCTGTTAAATTGCTAACTGCTTCTATAGCATGACATTGCTATCTTTTTTCCTTCCTCCAATATTTTTATTCTCAAAAGTGTTGAACATGATAAATACTATATCTCTGAATTTTTTCCCCCACAGTTGTACACAGGAGCTTGTATTTGATAAGCATCTGTTAAGAATCATTTGATTACCCTGTTTGGGAATCAGAATTTCTGGTTTTCCTTTTACTCCGTATTATTGAGATGCTTCTTTACCGATTGGTAACTCCACAACAGGCAGTCAAGGAAAGAAACAGGAATGAAATGCAGCCAATCATTTTGCATCTTGTGCCCAACTCCAGTAAAGCTTGTGGAAACGTGGCGGCTGGACAAAATGAGGTGGGTAGTACTAACTGGAGATTTCAGTTCTCTGCGATCACAGATTCCTCCATCTACGCAGATAATCGGGAGTCAGCTATGCTAAATTTACTAGTTGACTCGATGTGCTGGAGTAGAAACCACAGACAAGACTGCTTCTATTTCCAGACACTTTTTTTTTAATGCGCATCTTGTGTGTCTAGAACACAGATTTTGGAAGGCAGAATTACGACAGATGTATTATTCATATGGCACTGGTGACTGTGTCCATTTTTTACAATTTGATTGTTCTGGCTCTGGTCTGTCACCGCTTTGAAGTCTGGCACGAGGGCTTCCCTGACTGGATGAAGCAATAAGCAGGTGGCTTTTATTGTCTCTGAGCAGATCTAAGCACTTAAAAAGAGGCTGCCCTACAATCTCACCCTTACTGGCCATTTGTCTCTTTGGTTGCTTGTGTTCGGTTCCTTTTCCATCTGATAAGAACCAGCTTCTACCTGTATTTCTTACAAATCTCACAGTGGAATGATCTAATTCTCACGCACCATTCTGAGACATGGCAAGTCACCTTTATGGCAGGCAGCTTGCCTCGCAGGCATTCTCAACTCCCTCAGTCATGTGCTCAATTCTGCCTCACTTCTCGTGAAAGGCTCAGACAGGGAGTTTCAGAAGCAGCTAGCTGTGTGGCTCCTTACCTTTTATTACAGTCTTTGGTGACTCAGAGAAGGCCTACGGTGCCCCAGGCTAATGCACCGTCAGGGAGTTCACCAACAGCGGTCTGGATTTCATGTCTCAATTCCTGATGCCCCAGCCATTTCCCGTCATTTCACCATTTCAGATACATAGAAGCTGAGCCTCCAGTCTATCTAGGGCAATGTGGAGAAGGGGGGGAAAGAGCCTGTCCAAAAGCACTGTGAATCTCCTCCACTTATACTGATCTTTAAACAAAATGCATTTGTAGGAATGGTTTCCAAAAAATGCCTTTTAATTCGTACAGGCTGGCTTCCGCATCTGCCTTTGACAGTTATGGCCATTTACAAAATAGATGAAGCCCAGTGCAGATGCAAATGGGAAGCTCCTTTCCATGCTACCAGACACCTGCAGCAGGGGGAGCCCTGCTCTTTGTGGACTGACTGCACAGGCCTGTTCTAGGCCTGAGTTCAGGCAGCATTTGCTGCTGGACAGTTCCCTGCTTCCCAGCGAGGTGAGGAGACTGGAGGCAGAGTCTTCTCAGAGCTTCTGGAGCTGGAACATCTAGACTGGGAGTGCCTCTCTCTGGCCCTGACCATCGTACAGAAATGCAGACAGTGCACACTAAAAGTAGGCACGCTGTCCAAGACATGTGCCTAAGTGTGATTCCCAAGGGCTGGTACATATTTCATTTCATTCAGATGGGTAGCATGTGTGTGTGTGTGTTAGTACAGCATGGCTTTCCACTGAAACACACTTCTTAACTACTTCAATTATTTCTAATTCTAAAAAACTTAATTCATACATGCAAAAAAATATATATGTATATTGTTAAGTTTTAAAAGAAATTTTGCCTTTGTTGATACTCTTAAAAATATCTTAATTAAAAAACACGAAGTTCTCTTATTCCTTTTCTTTGCATATATATATTTCTTCTATAACATCTCAAGAGCAATGTTTAGCTCATTAATTTTTAGAGTTTTAAACTTTTCCCTAAGAATTAAGACTATGAACTTTCCTAAATAAGGACTTCTGACATATCCCATAAATTTTGACATATGATCTCTTGATTATACAGTTCTAAATATTTTAAAGTTTTCATTATAATTTTAGCTCATTATTTAGAAATGTGATTTTAATTTAAAAATGCATAGACTTTAAAAATATCTTTTATTAGTTTCTAACTTAATTGAATTCTGATCAGTTTGGATCATATGATACCATTCTTACAGATTTGTTGATACCTGCTTGATAAGTTAAAAATGAGGGGCCCCTGGGTGTCTCAGTCGGTTAAGCATTCAGCTTTGGTTTAGGTCATGATCTCACGGTTTGTGAGTTCGAGCTCCACATCGGGCTCTGTGCTGACAGCTCAGAGCCTGGAGCCTCCTTTGGATTCTGTGTCTCCTTCTCTATCTGCTCCTACCTAACTCAGGCTCTCTCTCTCAAAAATAAACATTAAATTTTTTTTTAAATATTGCACAATGAACACCTAGAAAACTCTCCACCTTGATTCAACAGTTGTTAATGTTCATGTCTTCTTCAGAAGAATGTCTCATTTTTCTATGAATGGTTCTAAGTGAGCCTATTAATTCAAGTTTGTTATGATTAAGTCTTTAATATCTTTATTCATTTTTGTCTGCTTGACTGATCAGTACTCAAACTTGTGTACTGAAATCTCCAACTTTGATGACAGTTCAAGGGCAATTTCTCCTTGTAGTTTTTCAATTTCCACTTTGTGTATTTTAAGATTATTTTAACACCCTCTTAGAAATTTAGAATTGTTATATCTTCTTCATGAATTGAACATTTAGCTTTTCATTCCTGCAAAATGGTTTTATTTAGGGGCACCTGAGTGGCTCAGTTGGTTAAGCATCCAACTCTTGATTTTGGCTCTGGTCATGATCTTATGGTTGGTGAGCTTGAGCCCCACATTAGGCTCTGTGCTGACAGTGAAGAGCCTGCTTGGGATTCTCTCTCTCCCCCACTCTCTCTCAAAATAAATAAACTTAAAAAAATACCAGAATGGTTTTGTTTAAAAGAGTATTTTTTCTGATCTTAATATACCCTTTCCAGCTTTCTTTTTATGGTTATCTTTAGGTTTGTATATGTCATCTTCTGCATATACCAGTATACATTAAGTTTGTAGCTTATTTTAAAAAAATATATTTGCCTGGTATATTTTTTTTCCATAATTTTACTTTCAGCTTTTCCCATGTCATTATTTTGTGGTCGTGTCTCTATAATTGAAAACAAGTATAGCTGGATTTTATTTTCATTCTTAAATCCATCAATCTCTGTAACTGGCATGTTTAGTCTGTTTATGTTTATTATGACTCCTGCTATATTTAAATGGATTTGATCCTGCTGTCTTACTTTCTGCCTTCTACTTGTCTTCCCTCCCCCCCTTTCTTGCCTTTTTATTTTTAAAAAAACTATTTATTGGGGCACCTGGGTGGTTTAGTTGGTTGAGCTGTCAACTCTGGATTTCAGCTCAGGGCAAGATCTCACAGTCTGTGACATCAAGCCCTGTGCTGGGCTCTCTGCTGGCAGCCAGAGCCTACTATTTATCATGCTGTTGTTTTTATTCCATTTTCCCACACTACATTTTTGGTAGTTAGCTACGTTCCATTTTTTTTTTCCACATGTGCCATCAAAATTTCTAATGCATTTTTAAGAGAGTCTTAAGTTTTTCAGTAGCCTAACTGCCAGACCAAACTATTCAAGTTCCTAGAACTCTTGAACTCTTTAACTCCATTTATCTCCCTCTGACGTATATTATTGTCCCTTTTTTCAGTACCATCTTCTTTACCCTTAAGGCTCAACTTCATTTTTTTAAGTAACAAAAGGTGATGTTATTGTTCAGTATATAATTTCAAGTTTAGTGAATATTTATTCATATTTGCAGTATTAGTACTTTTTTTCCTGTTAAACCACTAGATGCCAACAAATATGTTGTGTTCATACCTTTGTTAATAAGTTCAGCTTTTTTGTAACCCTACAAATTAGATACTACTATTACTTAAAATATAACATTTAGATCTGCCTAAATATTGACAAATTTTGATCATTTATTATTATTGCATCTCAGCTCTTCCTTCTGTGGTCATTTTCATTTTCCTTGAAGTACATACATTAGAAGTTCCGTTAGCAGAGGTGTTTGTGGTGAACTGTTGTTTTTTGTTTATCCTAATTCTCTTTGTTTTACAATTATTGTATTTCTATTTTATTTCCTTTTTAATTTACATTTTAGTTAACATACAGTACAATATTGGTTTCAGAAGTAGAACTCAGTGACTCATCATTTACGTGTAACACCCAGTGTTCATCACAACAAGTGCCTTCCTTAGTACTCATTACTCATCTAACCTCATCCTCCCATCTCCCCGCCTCCATCATCAATCCATAGTTTGCTCTGTATCAAGAATCTTTTTGTGGTTTGTTTCCCTCTCTTCTCTCCCCACCTTCCCATATATTAGTCTGTTTCTTAAATTCCACATATGAGTGAAATTATATGGTATTTGTCTTTCTCTGATCGACTTATTTTGCTTAGCAGAATACACTCTAGCTCCATCAACATCACGGCAAATAGCAAGATTTCATTCTTTTTAATGGCTAATATTCCATTACACACACACACCATATATTCTTTATCCATTTATTGGTTGATGGACATTTGGGCTCTCTCCATAGTTTGGCTATTGTTGATAATGCTGCTATAAACACCGGGGTGCATGTACCTCTTTGAATGTGTATTTTTGTATCCTTTGGGTAAATACCTAGTAGTGCAACTGCTGGATCATAGGGTAGTTCCATTTTGAAAAAAAAATTTTTTTTCTACATTTATTTCTTTTTAAGAGACACAGCACTAGTGGGGGAGGGGCAGAGAGAGAGAGAGAGAGACAGACAGACAGACAGAATCCAAAGCAGGCTCCAGGCTCTGAGGTGTCAGCACAGAGCCTGACACAGGGCTCGAACTCACAGACCAGACCTCGAGATCATGACATGAGCCGAAGTCAGAGGCTCAACTGACTGAGCCACCCAGGTGCCCTCATTTTTAATTTCTTCCTCCCTTCCTTCCTCCTTCCTTCCTTCACAAGTTTACTTATTTATTTTGAGAGAGAGAGAAAAAAGAGGAAGGGGCAGAGAGAGAGAGAGAGAGAGAGAGAGAGAGAGAGAGAATCTCAAGCAGGCTCCACACCATCAGTGTGGAGCTTCATGCGGGGCTCCGGCCCACGAATTGTAAGATTATGACCTGAATCCAAATCAGACCCTTAACCTACTGAGCCACCCAGGTGCCCCTATGTTTAGTTTCCTGAGGAACATCCATACCATTCTCCAGAGTGGCTGCCCCAGTTTGCATTCCCACCAACAGCGCAAGAGGGTTCCCCTTTCTCCGCATCCTCATCAACACCTGTTGTTTCTTGTCCTGTTCATTTTAGCCATTCTGACAGGTGTGAAGTGATAGCTCATCATAGTTTTGATTTGTATTTCCCTGATGATGAGTGATATTGAGCATCTTTTCATGTGTCTGTCAGCCATCTGGATGTCTTCTTTGGAAAAGTATCTAGTCATGTCTTTTGCCCATTTCTTCACTGGATTCTTTGTTTTTTGGGTGTTGAGTTTGATAAGTTCTTTATAGATTTTGGATACTACCCCTTGTCCTGATATGTCATTTTCAAATATCTTCTCCCATTCGGAAGGTTGCCTTTTAGTTTTGTTGATTGTTTCCTTCACTATGCAGAAGCTTTTTATCTTGATGAAGCCCAATAGTTCATATTGTTTTTTTCCCTTGCCTCCAGAGATGTGTCTAGTAAGAAGTTGCTGTGGCTGAGGTCAAAGAGGTCACTGCCTAAGTTCTCCTTAGGGTTTTGATGGTTTTCTGTCTCATATTAGGTCTTTGATCCTTTTGAATTTATTTTTGTGTATGGTGTAACAAAGTGGTCTAGTTTCATTCTGCTGCATATCACCATCCAATTTTCCCAGCATTACTTGTTGAAGAGACTGTATTTTTTTGATCGCATATTTTTCACTGCTTTGTCAAAGATAAGTTGACCATATAGTTGTGGGTGCATTTCTGGGTTTTTTATTATGTTCCATTGATCTATGTGTCTGTTTTTGTGCCAGTACCATACTGTCTTGACTATAGCTTTGTAATACAGCTTGAAATCAGAATTGTGATGCCTCCAGTTTTGTTTTTCTTTTTCAGGATTGCTTTGGCTACCTGCAGTCTTTTGTGGTTCCATACAAATTTTAGGATTGTTCTGGCTCTATGGAAAATGCTGGTGGTATTTTGGTAGGGACTGCATTAAATGTGTAGATTTCTTTGGGTAGCATAGACATTTTAACACAATGTTTGTTCTTCCAGTCCATGAACAAGGAATGCTTTTCCATTTTTTTGCGTTTTTTTCAATGTCTTTCTTAAGTGTTCTATAGTTTTCAGAGGATAGATATTTTACCTCTTCAGTTAGGTTTATTCTCAGGTATCTTATTGTTTTTGGTGCAATTGCAAATAGGATTCCTTGATTTCTTTTTCTGCTGCTTTGTTACTGGTGTGTAGAAAGGCAACTGATTTCTGCATGTTGATTTTATATCCTGTGACTTTGCGAAATTCATGTGTTAGTTCTAGCAACTTTTTGGTGGGGTTTTTCAAGTTTCCTACACAGAGTATCATGTCATCCGCAGATAGGGAAAGTTTGACTTCTTCCCTGCTGATTTGGATGCCTTGTATTTATTTATTTATTCATTTATTTGATTGCTGAGGCTAAGACTTACAGTACTATTGTTAAATAGTAACAGTGAGAGTGGACATCCCTATCTTGTTCGTGACCATATGGGAAAGGCTCTCAGTTTTTCCCCATTGAGGATGATATTAGCTGTGGATCTTGCAAATATGGTCTTTATGATGTTGAAGCAAGTTTCATCTATCCCTACTTTGTTGAGGGTTTTTAACAAGAATGGATGCTATATTTTGTCAAATGCTTTTTCTGTATCTATTGACAGGATCATATAGTTCTCCTTTTTTAAATTTTTATTAATGTGGTATATCACATTGATTGATTTGTGAATACTGAACCACCCCTGCAGTCCAGGAATAAATTCCACTTGATCATGGTGAATAATTCTTTTAATGTACTGTTGAATTCAATTTGCTAGCATCTTGTTGAGAATTTCTGCATCCATGTTAATCAGGGATATTACCCTGTAATTCTTTTTAGTGGCATCTTTGGTTTTGGAAGCAAGGTAATGTTGGCTTTGTAGAATCAGTTTGGCAGTTTTCCTTTTATTTATATTTTTTGGGAACAGTTTGAGAAGAATATGTATTAACTTTTCTTTAGATATCTGGTAGAATTCCCCTGGGAAGCCATCTGGCCTAGGACTCTTGCCTGTTGGGAGATTTTTAATTACTGATTCAATTTCTTTGCTGGTTATAGGTCTGTTCAAAATTTCCATTTCTTCCTGTTTCAGTTTTGGTAGTTTGTGAGTTTCTAGGAATTTGTCCATTTCTTCCAGAATTCCCAGTTTTTTGGCATATAATTTTTCATAGTATTCTCTTACAATTGTTTGTTTTTTTCTGGTGTTGTGGTCTTTCCTCTTTCATTCATGATTTTATCTATTTGGGTCCTTTCTCTTTTATTTTTTGATGAATATGGGTAGGAGTTTATCAATTTCACTAATTCTTTCAAAGAACCAGCTCTTAGTTTCAATGATATATTCTATTGGATTATTTTGTTTCTATATCATTTATTTCAGCTCTAATCTTTATTATCTCCCTTATTTGATGGCTTTAGGCTTTATTTGCTGCTTCTTTTCTAGGTCCTTTAGGAGTAAGTTTAGGTTGTGTATTTGGGACCTCTCTTGCTTCTAGGGATAGGCCGAAATTGCAATGCACTTTCCTTTTAGGACTGATTTTGCTGCATACAAAAGGTTTTTGGACTGTCACATTTTCACTTTCATTTGTTTCCATATATTTATATATATATGGAATATATATATATATATATTTTATTTCTTCATTAATTTCCTGGTTAACCCATTCATTCTTTAGTAAGATGTTGTTTAATTTCCATATATTTGAGGGATTTCCAAGTTTTTTCCTGTGGTTGACTTCAAGATTCATAGCACTGTGATCTGAAAATATCCATGGTACGATCTCGATTTTTGTGTACTTGTTGAGGGCTGATGTGTGACCAGTATATGATCTATTCTGGAGAATGTTCCATGTGCACTTGAAAAGAATGTGTATTCTGCTTTAGGATGAAATGTTCTGGATATATGTATCTGTTAAGTCCATTCGGTCCAGTGTGTCATTCAAAGCCATTGTTTCCTTGATTTTTTGCTTAGATGATCTGTCCATTGTTGTAAGTGGGGTGTTAAAGTCCCCTACTATTGTTTTATAAGCAGTGTGTTTATGTTTGCTAGATGTATATATTTGGATGCTTCCAAGTTGGGGCAGTAAATATTTATAATCATTAGATCTTGATTGATAGACCCCTTAATTATAATACCTTTGTCATTTTTTGTTAGTCTTTGTTTTAAGATCTAGTTTGTATGATTTAAGTGTGGCGACTGTCTCTTTCTTTTAACGTCCATTAGCTGGATGGATGGTTCTCCATCCCCTCACTTTCAATCTGTAGGTGTATTTAGGTCTGAAATGAGTCTCTTATAGTAAGCTTATCGATAGATCTTGGCTTTTTATCCATTCTGATACCATATGTCTATTGATTGGAGCAGTTAGTGCACTTACATTCTGAGTGATTATTGAAAGATATGAATTTAGTGCCATTATGTAACCTGTAGAGTTGGTGTTTTTGGTGATGCTCTCTAGGCCTTTCTAGTCTTTGTTGATTTCGTTTTTTGTTTTTTTTTTCCTCCACTCAAAGAGTCACCCTTAAAATTTCAGGTAGGTCTGGTTTAGTGGTCACAAACTCCTTTAATTTTTGTCTGGGAAACTCTTTATCTCTCTATTTTGAATGACAGCCTTGCTGGATAGGGTATTTTTAACTTCATATTTTTTTTCCATTCAGCACATTGAATACATCTTGCCACTCCTTTCTGGCCTGCCAAGTTTCTGTGGACAGATCTGCTGCGAACCTGATCTGTCTTCCCTTGTAGGTTAAAGACTTTTTTCCCTGCTGCTTTCACGATTCTTTCCTTATCTGTGTATTTTGTGAATTTGACTCTGATATATCTGGCAATGGCTCACTTTTGTTGAATTTAATGGGAGCTCTCTGTGCTCCTTGGATTTTGATGTCTGTGTCCTTCCCCAGTTTAGGGACATTTTCAGCTATAATTTGCACATATAAACCTTCTGCCCTTTTCTCTCTTTTCATCTTCTGGGGACTTCTATGTTATTATGGTATTTAAAAAAATTTTTTTAATGTTGGTTTTATTTGAGAGACAGAGCATGAGTGGGGGAGGGGCAGAGAGAGAGGGAAACACATAATCTGAAGCAGGCTCCAGGCTCTGAGATGTCATCCCAGAGCCCGACGCAGGGCTCAAACCCACGAACCACAAGATCATGACCTGAGCCGAAGTCAGATGCTTAACTGACTGAGCCACCCAGGAGCCCCCAGTGTTACTACGTTTTAATAAATTGCTGAGTTTCTTAAGTCTGCCTTCATGATCCCTGACTTTTGTTTCTTTTTTTCAGCTTTATTATTTTCCATAATTATATACTCTACATCGTTAACTTGCCCCTCTGCCTTGTCCACCCTTGTTTTATGGCCTCTATTTGGGTTTGCATCTTGGTTATAACATTTTTAATTTTGGCCTGACTAGATTTTAGTTCTTTTATCTCTGCAGAAAGGGATTCTCTGGTGTCTTCTATGCTTTTTCCAAGCCCAGCTAGTATCCTTACAGTTGTTTTAAATTCTAGTTCAGACATCTTACTTATATCTGCATTGACTAAATCCTTGACCATCTTTTCTTTCTGTCCTTTATTTTGAAGTGAGTTCCTCTGTCTTGTCACTTGGGAGGAAGAAAAAAGCAATAATAATAATAATGATAGAATGAAATAAAAAACTTAAAAAATCAAATAAAGGAAGCTAGATCCTAGGTGTGTTTTGGTCTGCTTGTTAAGAGAAGCTTGATAGGAAAAGGAGAAAAAAGAAGAGAGAAACAAAAATTAAAAATAAAAAGATCAAATAAATAAAATTAAAATAAAAAATTTTGTCCTTTCTGTATCCAAGAAACAAAGAAAACAACAAAAACAAAACAGAAGCAACAATAAAAAAAAACAAACAAATTAACAAAAACCTCCAAATGAGGTTTCCCCTAGAAACAGTTTCCCCTAGAGCTGAAACTTTGCAGCAGTCTATGGCCAGTAGCCTAGCTGGTGGAAAGGATTTGTGTTGGTCTTCTGGGGAGGGGCCTGCAGCTCTGATTCTCAGGTGGCTTGCCCTAGTGGAGATGTGCCTGAAAGCACAGGGTAGCCGGGGCTTGGTGTAACAGCTCCATTCTTCACTTGGTGATGCTGTTCATCTCATTGGGGTGGATCAGTGCTGGTGGGCTAATGGTAAAAACGGCTTCACCTTGCTCTCCAGTCTCCAGAGTGGGTGGTTCATGCCCTCATCGATGTGTGATCAGTCACCCCTCATATGTCCCTGGTTTTCATCACCTCCCTACCTTTCCCCTGTGTCTGAGCCATCCGCCTACTAGGCGGCGCCTCCCTCCAGAGTTTTGTCTCAGGTGCAGCTGTGTTTCAAAACCCCACACTTAAGAGACCTCTGTGGCTAGAACCCGCAGTGGTCCTCTAGGGGAGGGTCTCACCAGGCTGTGGCTGGGGCTGACTTGTCCCAGGAAATGGTCACACCAATGCACAGCGCTCAGAGTTTATGGAAAACATATAGCAGGTGCCGGGGTTTGCTGCCCTCAGCCAGCAACTTTGTTCCTATACCAGTGAGTGTGGTGGGTTGATGGCTCTCACCAGGTTTTCACCCATGGAGAGGCCGTATCACCTTTATCCAATGCCCTCCAAGCAGGGAAACCGCTTCTCCCCGCTGTGGCCCACATGGCCTGCTCGCAGGGCTCCACCCTGCTTCCTGGCTGAAGCACTGCCAGGGGCCGGCTTCTCAAACTTCAGACTCTGGGCTCTGCTGTTTGTGAAAAAACTGGTGGTATTGAAACCCTCTCTTCTCCCCCCCCCCCCCCCCCCCCATCACTGGTTTTGGGGAAATGTTTTCTTGTGCAGTCCCCTGGGCATGTGTTCACACTTCCTCTCTAGCTGCTTTCAGAGGGAGTGCTTTCTTAAACAAACCAGGAGTGCTGCCCTCTCTCCCCCGTCCTCCTCTCTGTGAAAACAGCTCCCTTCCTTTGGGACGCTGAGGCTCTTCTCTTCCCCAGGTCACCTTTCTGCATTATGTACTTCCCATGTTCTCTCCCTCAAATTATGCAGATTTCTGTTAATCCTCAGATCGACTGCGGAGGTGTTCAAAACGGTTTGATGTTGATCCGGCTGCATTCGAGGGATGAGACAAGCCCAGGGTCCCCTCACTACTCCAACCACCTTAGCTCCCCCTTCCATGTTTCTACCAGTATTTTTTAAAGACAGTTTTTCTAAGTTGACAAAAAGGTTCTTCCGTTACTTTAAAAGTTCTTAACAGTTTTGTGGCTTCCACTTTTGCTACTGATAACCCAGCTGCCGGCCTAATTATAGTTTCTTTGTAGATAATTTTTTCTTTCAGGCTGTTTTGTCCTTTGGCTTGGCATCTGCATTTCCTTACACGGTGTCTAACTTTTGCTTTCTTTTCATTTGTTGTACCTTGTAATTTCTTCATCTTTTAATTCATGTCTTCCACAAGTTCTTAAAAATGATCATCTCTTGATATATTTGAATATTGTCTAATTGTTTCTATTTTATCTGATCCCAAGAATTCCAATTTGATATAGGTTAGGTCTTTCTATTCCATTCTGTCTCTAAGCTGCTTACATTTATCTTCTCTGCACTGTGAGATTTCTTCAGCTTTATTTTCCAGTTCATTATGTTTCTCTTTAGATGTGCCTATTATTCATCCATTGGATGGATTAATTCATCCACTGAGTTTTAGAAATTATTTTTTTAACTCACAGACTATTGTAAAGAACAGAACTCCAAATAAATACTTGTCCACTTTTAACCTACTTGGTTCTCCAGATGTTACCATTTTATTTATTACTCCGTGTGTGAGTGTACACACACACACACACACACACACACACACACACACACACATATATGCCCATACACTCACATCTCCACAAATACACACAAACCCCATCTTCTTTCTTTTTAGGAAAATCACCTGGAAGTAGGCTGCAGACATTATACACATTACTTTCAAATACTTCAACATACCTATCTCAAGAACAAAGACATTCTCGCATACGAACCTCATACAATTACCGCACAAAGGAAATCTACACGAATCAATAATATAATCCTCAAGTTTCCCCAGTTGTCCACCAGATGTCGTTTACATAAGCTTTTTTTCTGACCTGGGATCAGTCAAGGTTCACACCATTACATTTGGCCATTTTGTCTCTTTAGTCTCTCCCATCCTAGCATAGTACCCCACTTCCCCTGGCTGCTTATGACCTTGAAACCTCTGAAAAGGCCAGGTATTCTGAAGAAAACTCCACATTCTGGAATTGTCTAGAGGTTTCTTTATTATGAGACTTGGGTCAAACCTTCCCTGCAAGAATCTCACACAGGTGATGTAGCTCCCCCTGCATCACCTCAGGAGGCACATAAGTCAAATTTTGGTTACAGTGGGTATTGCCAGATCTCACCATGTACATGGACATTTCCTTTTTTTTTTGTAATTAATAAGTTAGTAATGTGTGAATGGCTCTGGGACACTCTGAAATAGCTTGTTGCCAAACAACCTGTCACCCCATGTTTTTAGCATTCCTTGATTCTTGTTTGACTCAGTTACTATATTGGAGATAACAAACTGGTGATTTTTTAATTCTATCATTTTCTTCTACATTTACTAGCAGCACATTCGATAAAAAAGAACTTTTACTATCCTCCTCCATTTTGGGGTCTCTATATAGACTTGTGGATTTTATTTTATTTTATTTTATTTTGTTTTATTTTATTTTCTTACTTACTTACTGAGAGAGCATGTGCATGTGCACCAGTGTGTACGAGCAGGGGAGGGGCAAAGGGAGAGAGAGAATCTTAAGCAGGCCCATTCTCAGAGTGAGCCTGAGGCACAGCTCAATCTCACGACCATGAGATCATCACCTGAACAGAAATCAAGAGTTGGACACTCAACTGACTGAGCCACCCAGGCCCCCCTAGACTTGTGGATTTTAAAAACGCATTGTTATAATCCATTACCATTATTCTTTTTGATGTCAAACTGTCCAAAATTGGACCATTGGGAATCTTTTCAAGGTTGCTCCTTTGTCCTTTTCACGACATCGCTAGTTTTTGACTACTTCCTTGCTTTCTGGCATTATAAATATTTGAGGGACACACTGTACTTTCCCTGCTACTGCCTAGAATTAGCTGCTTATCTAAGAAACCATGGCTTCTTTGAGTGGGGAATGGTATTTAGAAACCAATATCCAGTCATTAGGTATGCTCATGGCCACTAAAGTGTCACATTGTTTTTTTTTAATTTTTTTATGTTTATTTATTTTTGAGAGAGAGAGAGCATGAGCAGGGGAGGGGAAGATAGAGAGGGAGACACAGAATCCGGAGCAGGCTCCGGGCTCTGAGATGTCAGCACAGAGCTTGACATGGGGCCCGAACCCACGAACCATGTGATCCTGACCTGAGTCAAAGTCAGATGCTCAAACGACTGAGCCACTGAGGCACCCCTCTCATTGGTTGTTTTATTTCAACATTTAGATTTTCCACTTTTAAAAATCGCTTGTTTTTCAGATCAACCTGGTCATTTTTGATTACCTCTTATTTCCTCAAATTATATTTTAATATCATGTAGCAATAGATTTTATCCAAATGGAATGGGGGAGGAGAAAGAGGAAGAAAAGGAAGAGGAAGAAACTATAGAGAATGAGGAGAAAAAAGGAGGGCACATTCATTTATCAAGTTCTATCACGCTGAAAATACCTTTGCAACTGCTGTGGGGGCTGCTTCAGATCTGTAGAGCTGAATCTATTGCACTTCATTTTGAAGTTTATTGGTGGATATTTGTTGATTGCACCTAGGAAGAGAAAAATCTGTGATGAGTCTCTTATTCATGGTTATTGACATTACAGCAAACTGTTCTGTATGCAAAGCATCACTTCACCTTTGCAATATTCATAAAAGGAAGATACCAACTAAGGGGGCCATATGAGATGAAAGCAAGTTTCTCAGGGGAGTCTCTAAAACTGGGTTTAGAAAATACATCTCTGCTGAATTTATAGGTGGAGCATTCAACTTACTTTCCAATAGATGCCTTTAGCTGCCAAAGTTGGTCAAACACTAGAGGAGATATTATGAGCCAGTCCTAAAAGTCTGGTCTCTAATTAGCATGAACTAGTCAGAATAGTTATTTTTTATTTGCTCCTTTGCAATATCAAAATGCAAAGGGAAAGGGATATTCCCTTTATAGTTTCTGTATCATTAACAGTAACAATAGTGCCATCTTGGGTTTAATTCATTAGTGGTTCACTTCATTTGGAGGTATATTAATTTTTTATAATAACAAAGCATGCCTCTGCCCACACAATTTAAACATTTTTTAAAAATTTATTTTGAGAGAGAGAAAGAGAGAGTGAGCACGCATGAGCATGCCAATGGGGGAGGGGCAGAGAGAGAGGGACAGAGAGAATCTCAAGCAGGCTCCATGCTGTCAGTGCATGACCCGATGCAGGGCCTGATCTCATGAACTGTGAGGTCATGACCTGAGCCAAAATCAAAAGTCGGATGCTTAACTGACTGAGCCACCCAGGTGCCCCACACAATTTAAACATCTAGGAGCCATTTTTGATGGGACACTTAAAAAAGTGTATTATTTATTTCCTTGCAGCATTAAATTCAACAGACCTGGTAAACAATTCAATTTCTTCCTTGGTGATCAAGGGTTATTCTAAGTAGCAAGTTTGTCCTGGGTTGTGATACAGCACTGTCTCTAAAGCTGCTGTTGCAGACTGGACTGTGTGATTCTAGACTGAATGGCACAAGGCTATGATCTTTCTCCTCTTGTGCATCTGATTTTTTATCTTAGTTCTAAGCATCAGGTTGTTTAGCAATTTTGTTTCTCTTAGAAAATTTAAATCTGATGTGGACTGTGCTTGATGGCTACCTCTGTCACTGCATTAAGTAAGAGTCAGAAAGGGAGCCGCACTAGCTTCTCCAGGAGGGCAGTTACGGTGTCTGTTATGGTCGGTCGCTCCTTGGTAGGCTCCAAGTGGCCTGTGAGTGGCTCCGAGTAGGTACCTGATAAATATGTGTTGATGTTGAAGGAGTATGAATCCGTGGACTTGCGGTAAGATTATGTTAAAGCCTGTTTCAATTTCTACTTTTACTGCTATATTTTATTTTATTTTTTTTTTAATTTTTTTTTCAACGTTTTTTTATTTATTTTTGGACAGAGAGAGACAGAGCATGAACGGGGGAGGGGCAGAGAGAGAGGGAGACACAGAATCGGAAACAGGCTCCAGGCTCCGAGCCATCAGCCCAGAGCCTGACTCGGGGCTCGAACTCACAGACCGTGAGATCGTGACCTGACTGAAGTCGGACGCTTAACCGACTGAGCCACTCAGGCGCCCCGATTTACTGCTATATTTTAAAGATGGGTGGTTTCTAGACACTGAAGTTCTAGGAAAGTGGTGTATAATTGTGTCACAGTAGTGGCTTTCTGAAAGCACTTTACAGATCTTTCCCCTCCCCAAGTAATTCTTCTTAAAATATCTCTTCTCCTTTACCTAGGTGGTAATGGGGTGTTGTCGTTTATTTAATTATACAGCCTGGCTAATTCCCGTGAAACACCACAAAGAATTTTGGGGGACTGAGGAAAGAAATTTCATCTTAAATGGTCTTGCAATTTTTTGCCTCATAAAGAGTTTTTTGTTTGTTTGTTTGTTTGTTTGTTTGTTTACAAGATTCTCAGTCTTCTGATGTTTTCTTTGGCTTTACCCTTACAAATGCCTTGTAATTACTTTTTCAGAAGGATCCCCAGGCCCATTTCCCCCCTTTCTGTTCTCTAGCTTCTGTTTCCGATTCCTATTCCAAAACACATCCACATAAATTTTGTCCTGGGAGACTGCTTTCTCCAGTGCTTCTCGAACCATAATGTGCATATGAATCACCTGACGATTTGATAAAAATGTACATTCTGGTTCAGAATGTCTAGAGTAGGGTCTGAAGTTCTGCATTTTTCACCAGCTCCCAGGTAATGCTGATAATGTAGGTCCTAGACTCACATTTGGAGAAGCACAGGACTAGAGGACACAACGTCAGTACCGCCACCAATTTCCCAAGGTTCCTCATGCCTCACCTATATGGGACTAGACAGTCTTTGCAACCTTAACTTGTCTCATTGTGTAATGTCAGTGACAAGTTCGAGACACAATCAGAATCTCCCTGAAGCTACACTGGGGGGTGTTCTTCAGCCTGTGTGTTCATTTTTCTTTATCTGAACTCTAAGGGTTCATTCACCATGAAAATGTCCAGAAATCTGATTGAGTACTTTTCAACCTCCAGAGCCATTAGGACATGGCTTCTTATTACCCATTCCATCGCATACAAAGTGAACTGCATAGTTTCAAGGCAAAATTATTCCAAGAAATACAGCCCATGTTTCCTTTTTATAGGCACCAGTTACACTAATAGCTGGCATCATAAAAAGTCATTAACAAGGCTAAGAAAGTTTTGCAAGGATGCATGTTTCACTCTGGCAGGTAAAATGGTATCTCCTAATACCTCAAACCTCTGCCTTTGGAACTTGTCAAACAGCAAAGTCGAGAATTGTTCAATTATTCTTTGGCTCTTGCGTTCGGTGTGTTAACTGATGAAGCTTTCCATTGAAGGGCAGTGTGTTAATGTTACATGGCAGGGATTTCTACCTTATAACTAAAGTCCAGGCTGTGACTATATTGCTCTGTGCAGACAGATGTGTGAGCAGCTGCTTGTTATGATTGCTTCTCCATGGGAACCAGAGGCATAAAAAAGATGAGCCAGAAAATTCAATGCTAGAAATCAGAGGTTTCCTCCCTCTACCACCCATCATTACCAATTTTCCTTTCTGACCTTGCAGTGCCCTTGAAGACAGAGGTTTCCAGGAATACATGTCAGTTCATCAACCCTTCTTTTGGGAATACCAAATATACTTGTAATGTGTAAAAAAAGAACAGATTTTATGACTTACGCCTGATTGAGTTTACAAAGGATCTCACAAACTTCACACTGTATCTGTGGTCAGGTTTATGAATTCGGCCAAGCTGGACCAAGTGGTGATCCAAAGGATAGCTGGCTAAATCTTCCAGTTCCTTGTCATTCCAAGCGGGGCCAAGGGAAAACACAAATAGGGCATAACCTTGACATTTGGCTCTCAAGGATTCTTTCTTTAAGGTTTCCCTGTCCAAGTGACTGGTTTCCCCAGCAGATATCACAAATATGACTTTGTTTCTTCTCATATTGGGTGTATTTAAAAAGATATTGTCCAGGGTCCACTGTAAGGCATGACCAATGAAAGCGTCTCCGTTTAGTTGTTGAACTGATTCTTCCAAGTGCCTCTTCATGAGGCGTTTACTGTTGTAGGTGGTAAGGTTGAACTCCGTTCTAACAGGACTTTTCTGAGTGTTGGGGAGGAAGTTGGGGGGAGCATGGCTTAATAGGGCCACCCGGTCTCCAGTGACAGAGGTCTCAGGCTCGGAGGTGATCTCGAAGTGATCTAACAGTGCTCCCAAAAAGTGTCTTATGTCTTCAAATTCAGCACTTCCCACGTGGCGGGAGCTGTCCAGAAGGAAAGCAGCATCCACATACGACTGCACAGGGGGTGGTCTGGCTTGATCGCAAAAAGCATCCGGCTTGCATATATCTGCAGACCAAAAGCCACGTAAGGTTACTAAAACAGACTGGACAGAAAAGATAGCATCTTAAATATTTTAACATTTGGGAACTACATAATCTTTGATATTAAAATAGTTACTAAATACCTTTGATATCAACAACAGAAGATTTCCTAGTACATAGTTGGCATCTATATTTAAAAGGTACAGATTTTATACCCAGCCGGTGTCTTGAATTCCATTCACTAAGGCAGTTTACTTTTAAAACTGAGGCTGCTTTGGACAGAAGCTTAATCTTGGCTGTATTTTAAGTTTATAAAGATTGAAGTAGACAGCTTATCTCATATAAGAGTATACCTTATCATAACATAAAAGCTAATGATCTCTCTAGATAGACAAGATACAGGTTAAACCAATGGCCCTTATCATTATTCTCACACTGTTCTACAATGAAAAGTAGTCTGCTCAAAAAGAGTGCAAAAAAGCAATGAATCTTTTACTTCAATTTAAATAAAGGTTTGTAATTCAAAGTCTATCTGGGTGTGGACATTAAGGACAAAGTTGGAGCTCACGTTTGTATCTCCATTGTGCTCATTAGTTGAGAGCTCAATACATGTGTGTTAAATGAAAATAAATACTGCGTATTAATGGACTTTCATAAAATATGGGGCCATTTTAATACATATGTATATCTCATTTAAAAAAGAACGTGTAGTAATAAAAGCAGAGAGTGAATTTCATTGAATCTGAACACAATGAATATTCAGAGGAATAAAAACAGATTTGGAAGTGGAAGGATCTTAGAGGTCACCTAGTCTCGTTATACAGAAGAGACTGGGGGTAAGAGGGTACAATCGTTCTGCCAAACAATACCCTAATGGTTCGAGAAGTTCCTACATATGAAATCAGGGTTTATTGTGAGAGACAAGGCCATGTGGTGTGGCAGCAGCAGGGAGGCCCCTTGGCCTGAGAGCCAGGATGTCTTACTGTGCCCAGTAGCAAACATGCTGTGTGTCCCTACCCAAGTCACCACTGGGCTTCAATTCTGCACACTTGGGTGGGTCATATTTGTCCAAAGAACCCTTCCAGGGATGACCTCTGCAATCCTGAGGTTTTCAGTAATAGTAGACGGTTAAGGATGAGAATGCCTCTTTGAAAACTCAACAGAAGAAAGAGAAACGGAATAACCAGCATGTGGACAGCTGGCACTTAGAAATAGGTCCGGGGCACGAATCAAAGCAGTCAGATGAAAGGTTAATAACCAGAATGCAGATCCTTGGGGACGTAGCAAACTTCCTAACTTCAGTCTTGCTCACAGTCTCCATAAAGATGTGGCTTTGCACAAGTTACGTTACCCTTACTGAAATTCAGTAAAATTTTACGACCACGTTTAACGGTCAGATGACAGAACAGTCACCCGTGTGCAAGGCCGTTTCTAAAATCAGAGACAGCAGGCTGTCCATTTGCTCAATTTTGTGGGGGTTTTTAATTGCAGGAAACTACAGCCAAAATATCTTCGCTTATATGCCTAGGAGACAAAACAAGGATTTGAGCCAAGAAATGGGGCCAAAACCTATCTCCAGTCACACATGTACAACTTCTGGCTGTGCACTATATCAGCACACGTGGTAACTGACATGTCTGAAAGCTCAGCCGAGAGCTGGGGCGGGAGGCCTCTCCCCACAGCACAATTAGCACTGCGGCTGCATTGAGTAGGAAGCCAGTGCCTGGCCAACCCCGTGCCAGAGGGAGAGAGGGAGGGAGAAGAGAAGAGAAGAAGAAAGCCGGAGAGTGAGGGGGGGAGGGAAAGAGAGGGAGGGAGAAAGGAGGGAGAGCAGGAAAGGGTGAGAAAGGGAGGGGAGAGAGGGAGAAAATGGAGGGAGAAGGGGAGAGAGAGGGGGATGGCAGGGGCAGAGGGAGAGAAGACAAGAGGGAGGAGGGGGAGGGAAGGGAAAGACACTAATGAGTAGAGAGAAACAGAGGGGAAGACAGAAACAGAGGTGTGTGTGAAGAAGTTCCACTTCTCACTCAGAGTTACCTCCACACTGTGAGGTCATTTATATGGAAGCATTATTAACATGTCATTGACACACATAGAGGAGGAGAGGAACGAAGCATTTTCTTCAAGGCCAAATACCAAGTACCGGGGAGAATAACGGGATCTCTGCTACTCATCAATGGCAGCGTGGTGAAGCCATCTTTCTTGGGTCTCCTCTGGCTCTGCTTCCCTGGGCAAATGATCTCACCTCTCTAAGACTCATTTTCCTTATCTGTAAAATGTAGATAGTAGTAGTTCAAATGTCTCAGGGTGCTCATAAGGATGGGATGAAACAACGAAAAGAGTGCTTGGAACAGGGGCGCCTGGGTGGCTCAGTCAGTTAAGCAGCCGACTTCGGCTCAGGTCATGATCTCGCGGTCCGTGAGTTTGAGCCCTGCGTCGGGCTCTGTGCTGACGGCTCAGAGCCTGGAGCCTGTTTCACATTCTGTGTCTCCCTCTCTCTGACCCTCCCCCGTTCATGCTCTGTCTCTCCCTGTCTCAAAAATAAATAAAACATTAAAAAAATATTAAAAAAAAAAAAGAGTGCTTGGCACAGAAGAAGCACAACAGCTTCAGTATCAACCATCGTCAGCACCGCCACCAACGTTACACAAAGCAATAAAAACAGTGCACAGCTCACAATAAATGTCTGGTAACTGTCACAAATCACACCCACTGGGGATGGCAGCGGCTTCCACGGTCTTCCTAATTATCAGTGCACTCAAATTATGAGCACACTCACCTACAGGCCTAGCCACTGGCCACTTCTCTAGCTGGGCCTGCAGACTGAGCATAAAACACAACAACGGATAAACCAGCATGGCAACTCACTTTGATGCCTCTTTGCAATGAGAAATGCACAGATTTGTACTCGTTTCCACTTATACTGTAAAGCATTTCTTTGGGGTTGTGAATGTTTGAGATTTAGAAGACACGTAAATTTACTTCATAGCATGAAAAACTTGGCAATGAGACAGGTTGAGTTTTTCTAAAAATCACTCCTGTTTCTGGGAAGCTGCACAAGTGGAGAGGCCTGGAATGCAGTTCTCCTACTCCGATACGTGGGAGGAGACCCTGCTCGCTGGGGTTCCATCTGCGGACAATGCAGCAAGAGGAGGTGAGCGCAGAGCCCCAGGGAAATTTTGCCGAGGCCACTCGCATCCCTGCTGCTGCCAAGTTTCAGCCACTCGCGCGCCAACGGTGACTCAATGTGCTTAACAGGCCTGATCAAATTATGTTCTCTCTGTGGGTCTTACCATAGCAGAAAGTGCACCGCTGGAGTCTCTCTAACGTTGGCGTGTAGTCGGTCCCGGATGGAACCATTATAACTTGGAATGTGCCAGTGTCATCAATCTGCAAGAAGCAGAAGCAAGAGAAAGAACAGCTTAGTGGGCGGGCCTGCAAGAACCTCCCGGCATTGTTCAGAGCACTGAGATCTTTTGAGTGAAATCACAGAATGCACTTTACAACTGCCTCTGCGTTCTCATTAATGAGCCAGGCGTGGAAGCTGGTGTTGCAGACCCAGTTCCACATCCAGGCAGCTCTCCTCTGAACCCCTTCCAATTTAGTCCCATTGTCAGTAACCTCCCTGGGGAGTTTGAGACTGGAGAGCAGGGAGAAAATAAGGAGGCTTCAAATAATGAAGAATAATTAGCTTGTCAGTTAACCGATTCACAGATCCATTGACAGCTGAGGGGAAAGTATGGGTACAGTCGTATCTAATGCCTGAGAGATGGGAAAGCCGTTTCCCTACTCTTTCTCAGGGAAGTTTCCTGCCCATACTTTATCCACGAAGGTAGCACCTTGCCAGTCATGGTTAAGTCGGGGAGACTCCATCGCTCTGCAGAGCAGACTGCACCAGGGATGGGCCTCTGAGCCAATCAGATCCATCCTCTCAGGCATTTGGAAGTGGGGCCCTGAGAGCAGCGAGTCCCCCTCTATGTTGGTGGCAAACGCTAACAGAGCTGTAGGCCGGCCATGTTCTATCTGAGGAGTGATGGGAAGGAAATGAGGGAAGTGGGCAAGAGGAAAGGAAGTGGCGCTCTCCCCGAGGCTTAGCTTTGTTTCTGCCCATCTTTTATTCTGCGTAGAAGGGATGGAGAAATCTGTGCTCACCAGAATTCCTCCCTAGAAGTTAGAATTCTTTATGGGCAAGTCAAATTTCACCGGAAGTAAGAGGCGGTTGCCAAGCACATTTAGAGGGAAAACCTTCATGGCAAAACAAAGCTGAGACTGAGGTTTTCCCGCTAAAAAAAAAAAAATGGCCTTCCATTTCAGAAGGGAGGACTAGCTCATCACTCAGCTTGATACCATTATGAGAAATTTCCAAAAGGGAGGGCACAGTCCATGTGCTAAGGATTGCAGGCCTATCATTGCATGTTATCAGAGCATCTGCTTCCAAGTCCTGCTGCATGTGCCTGCACGGGTCCCAAATTTCACACTGGACTGCTGAACTCTCAGACAAATCAAGATTTAGAAAAGCCATGATAATTATGAACAAACTAGCGTTTTAAAAGATGGCCCCCAAGTAAAAATTCATTGCCACTAAATTGTTGAGTTCTGTTCTTAAAATAATAAATAAC
This sequence comes from Panthera pardus, assembly GCF_024362965.1. Classification (NCBI taxonomy): domain Eukaryota; kingdom Metazoa; phylum Chordata; class Mammalia; order Carnivora; family Felidae; genus Panthera; species Panthera pardus. Next base: position 130,983,725 of record NW_026526721.1, read on the forward strand.
AGTTCAAGTGTAGGGAGGTACATCTGAACAGATCAGACAGAAGAAAGAAAAAGAGGGCAAAAGGAGAAGTAGTAACATAATTTCCTTTCTGTAACACCAGGTAATGGTACTGGGTTCTCACAAACTTGTATACATGCTTCCATTTTTAGCTTTTCTACACAACCCTGTTTAGCTCCATCCTCTAAAGGTAGCTCCATGAGGGTGAATCTTCTGGTTTTCCATTTTACTCTTATATCTCTGTAGGGTAGGATAGCACCTGGTATATAGGAGCTGCTCACTAAGCATCTGCCAAATGAATGACCCCTGGCCACAATTCTGACTTCTGTTTGCATCTCTAATTCTTTGTCTACTCAAGAGGTGTTTGGAGCTAATGCTGCTCATATTTAGGTGGCTCATTGTCAAGAATCTGAACTTCATTGGCGCTCTTTTGAGATAAATTCCTTCAAGATAGGAGCAAAGATGGGGTGCCTGGGTGGCTTAGTTGGCTGAGTGTCTAAATTTGGCTCAGGTCATGATCTCACAGTTCATGAGTTAGAGCTCTGCATTGGGCTTGCTGCTGTTAGTATGGAGCCTGCTTCAGATCCTCTGTCCCCCTTCTCCCTGTTCCCATCCCGTTAGCTCTCTCTCTCTCAAAAAAAAAAAAAAAAAAAAAAAAAAAAAAAGATTCTCTCTGCCCTTCTCCCCTGCTAGTACTCTCTCTCTTTCTAAACAAAAAAGAAAAGAAAGGAGAAAAGAGTCTGTAGGTGATTTGGGTAGGAACTCTGAGTGAGATTAATACTCAATATAAAAACAAGCCAACCAAGTCTATTTTCTCAAGTTACATACTGTGCACCTACCTTTGAGTAGGTGGTGGAATTGTGTTTATTTAAGTTTATATCACAAGTACTATCAATTACTCGTGTTAGGATATTATCTCATGTTTTGTGACTAGATAAAGCCAAGGAATTAAGAGATACAAATTTAACCATAAAATAAATAAATCATGGGATGTAAAATACAACATAGAAGATAAGCAATAATATTGTGGTAACTTTGTATGATGACAGATACTACACTTGCCATGGTGAACATTTTGTTCCATATATATATATATATATATATATATATATATATATATATAGAATCACTATGTTGTACACTATGTTGTACAACCTGAAACTAAAATAATGTTAATATCAATTGTATATAAAAATTAAAAAAAAATTTTAACTATAAAGATGCCTGAAAAAAGGAGACACAGTAATCTCCAATTTCCAACAAACCAAGAACAGCATATGACTTCTAAACTTTTCAAAAGTAGAAAGTAACCTTTTCTCCAAAACATTATATGACAGCATTTGCATAAATATTAATACTGTTGCTATAGGACTTTCTTTTCTTTTCTTTTTTTGGGGGTGGGGGTGGGGGAGGGGAACAACCAAAGGCAAGCCTTTTAGCAGTTACTTTCCTAGATTACTGGGAACCAAAATCTAAACTCTACAGCTTTATGCAAGTACATAATAAAGTTCAGATACTAATGAGTCTTTCCAATGTGTAGAATAGTTTTTAAATCTTTTAACAGACAAACTTACAATCATGTGCAAAATGATATAAAAAAGAGTTGGTAGCCATAATAACATAGCTTTGGCATATAATATTTCATAGGTGAATGAGAAACAAAGGACAAGTAATAACTGACACCACAGAAATACAAAGGATTAGAAGAGAAAACTATGAAAAATTATGTGCCAATAAATTGGTCAAACTAGAAGAAATGAATAAATTTCTAGAAACATACAACCTTCCAAAAGTGAATGAAGAAGAAAGGGGAAATCTAAACAGTCTACCTACTAGTAACCAAACTGAATCAGTAATCAAAAAGCTCCCCAAGAAGAATAGTCCAGAACCAGACTGATTCACAGGTGAATTCTACCAAATATTCAAAGAAGAGTTAATATCTATTCTCCTCAAGTTATTCTAAAAACAGAAGAGGAAGGAAAGCTTCCAAATATATTTCCTGACACCAAAACCAGACAAAGACATCACAAAAAAAAAGAAGAAAAAAAGAACACTATATGCTAATATCTATGATAAACATACACACAAAAATCAACAAAATATTATCAAACTACATTCAGGAAAAAAAAAAGGGAGCTTACCAAAAGCAAAACAGAAAATCAGACAAAAAATTAATGGAGGGGTGCCTGGGTGGCTCAGTTGGCTGAGCATCTGACTCTTGGTTTCAGCTGAGGTCATGATCTCACCATTTGTGGGTTACAGCCCTGTGTTGGGCTCTGCACTGGATATTATCTCACTGACAGCTTGAAACCTGCTTGGAATTCTCTCTCTGTTCTACATCTCTCAAAATAAATAAACACTTACAAAATTAAAAAAAAAAAAAAAAAACCAAGACATTAAAAAAAAATCACTCACCATGCACAATCAAGTAGAATTTATTCCAGGGACACAAAGATGGTTCAGCATTTGCAAATCAATGTATCACATTAATAAAACAAAGGATAAAATTATATGATCATCTCAATAGATGCAGAAAAAGCATTTGACAAAATTTAACATCTGTTCATGGCAAAAACTCTCAACAAAGCAGGTTTAGAGGAAACACACCTCAACGTAATAAAGGCTATATATAAAAACCCCACAGCTAACATCATACTCAATGATGAAAACCTGAGAGCATTTCTGCTAACAGAAACAAGACAAGGATGTCCATTCTCACCACTTTTTATTCAACATAGTACTACAAGTCCTAGCCACAGCAATCAGACAAGAAGAAGGAATAAAAGGCATCCAAATTGGTAAGGAAGAAATAAAACTGTCACTATTGGTAGATGACATGATACCATATACAGAAATCTTAAAGACCTCACCAAAAAACTACTGGAATTGTTAAGTGAATTCAGTAAGGTCACAAATACAAAGTCAATGTACAGAAATATGTTACATTTCTATACATCAATAATGAAGCAACAGAAAGAAATTAAGAAACCAATCCCATTTACAACTGCACCAAAAAGAATAAAATATCTAGGAATAAACTTAACCTAGGAGATGAAAGACTTATACCCTGAAAACTACACAACACTGATGAAAGAAATTGAAGATGACACAAAATGTAAAGACATTCCATGCTCATGGACTGGAAGAACAAATATTGTTGAAATGTCCACACTACCAAAAGCAGTCTACAGATTCAATGCAATATCCATCAAAATACCAACAGCATTTTTGGGGCACTTGGGTGGCTCAATCGGTTAAGCATCTGACTCTTGATTTCCACTCAGGTCATGGTCTTGTGGTTCATGAGTTCGTGACTTACATCAGGTTCTGTGTCAACAGTGTGGAACCTGCTTGGGATTCTCTCTCTCCCTCTCTGTCCCTACCTGCCTCTCTCTCAAATAAATAAATAATCTTAAAAAAATTAAATAAAAATACCAACATCATTTTTCACAGAACTAGAACAAATAATCTTAAAATTTGTATGGAACTACGAAAGACCCCAAACAGCCAAAACAATCTTGAAAAAGAAAAACAAAGCTGGAGGTATCACAATACCAGATTTCAAGTTATACTGAAAAACTATCATAATCAACACAGTATGGTACTGGCACAAAAACAGACATTTAGATCAATGGAATGGGACAGAGAGCCCAGAAACATACCCATGATTATATGGTCAGTTAATCTTTGATGAAAGAAGAATATGCAATGGGAAAAAGTCTCTTCAACAAATGATGTTAGGAAAACCGGACAGCAACATACAAAAAAGAATGAAACTGGACCACTTTCTTACACCATACCCAAAAATAAACTCAAAATGGATCGAGGACCTAAAGGTGAGACTTGAAACCATAAAAATCCTAGAAAAGAGGATAGTCAGTAATTTCTCTGACATTGCCATGTATTCTTTTTTTCTGGATATGTCTCCTGAGTCAAGGGAAGCAAAAGCTAAAATAAACTATTGAGAGTACATCAAAATAAGAAACTTCATTACAGTAAAGGAAGCAATCAACAAAACTAAAAGGGGACCTACTGAATGAGAGAAGTTATTTGCAAATGACATATTTGATAAAGGATTAGTTTCCAAAATATATCAAACAACTGATACAACTCGACACCCCCCAAAACAAAGAATCCAATTCAAAATGGCCAGAAGACATGAACAGACATTTCTCCAAAGAAGACATCCAGGTGGCCAGCAGACACATGAAAATATCACGCATCAGCAGGGAAATTCAAGTCAAAACTACAATGAGATATCACCTCACACCTGTCAGAATGGCTACACCCAAACCTTGAGAAACAACGAGTGTTGGCAAGGATGTGTGGAAAAAGGAACTCTTGTGCATTGTTGGTGGGAATGTGAACTGGTGCAGTCACTGTGGAAAACAGTATGGAGGTTCCTCAGAAAGTTAAAAATAGAACTACCCTACAATACAGTAATCAAACTACTGGGTATTTACCCAAAGAATATGAAATCACTAATTCAAAGCGATGCATGCACCAGTATGTTAACTGCAGCATAATAATGCCAATTTATGGAAGCAGGCCAAGTATCCATTGATAGATGAATGGGTAAAGAAGATATGGTATATATATACAATGGAATATTATTCAGCCATGAAAAGAATGAAATCTTGCCATTTGCAACATGGATGGAGCTGGAGATTATAATGCTAAGCAAAATACATCAGTCAGGGAAAGACAAATGCCGTATGATCTCACTCATGCTTGTAATCTAAGAAACAAAAACAAACAAACCAAGGACAAGAGACAAACTAAAAAGAGACTCCTAACTATAGAGAACCAACCGGTGGTTTCCAGAGGAGAAGGGTGGGGAGATGGGAGAAATGAGTGAAGGGGATTAAGAACACACTTACGATGAGCACTGAATAATGTGTAGAATTGTTGAATCACTGTCTTGTACATCTGAAACTAATATACCACCGTATGTTAACTATCTTGGAATTACAATAAAAAAACTTAGTAAAAAAAAAATAAGTTCACATCACAACAAATGATTTTATAATTATGTATGGTGAAATGTTAACTAGGTTTACTTTGGTTATCTTTTCACAATATACACAAATATTAAATCATTATGTTGCACACCTATTAGCTAATATGTTGTATGTCAATTTACCTCAACAAAGGTCCTCTTAATCCCAAGTGGTTTATTTAGGAATGTCACACAGTAAGATTTTAATTCCCAACCTAAGAAGCTATAATCACTAGGATGGCTTTTCTTTCATATAATTGGGATATTTATGATTGGTGAAGTTATAAAATCGCTCAATTGGTTTTCATGGTACAGCAACTGTTGTTACTCTGGCCACATAAGTGACATCAATGAATGTTTACTGGCCTTCCTGATTGAGTAGCTTTACACCCAGCGGCAACTCAGAATTTCTTGGAGAAGCACTAGAATAGCAAACCTGGGTCCAAATCGTGACACTGTCACGTCTTAGCCATGTGAACCTGGGCATACAGATTTAGCCTCTCCTGGCAGTTTTCTCCTTGATGAAACGGGAATAGCAAGGATACCTATGTCATACATACTACTTGTGAAAATTAAACAGGATAATGCATACAAGGGGCTTAGCACGTTCCTGGTACATAGAAATAAATAGTATAGCTCAATACTTTTTTACGGAGGCTTCTGAATTTAGGCAAAAAAAAAAAAAAAAAAAAAAAAAAAAAAAAAAGTTATGTGAAAGGCTTAACCATCTCACCGCAAATGCACGCTTGATGGAGGGCACGTTGCTGAAAGCGATCACGACCGGAATGATGTCAAGGGCACCGAACTCCATAGTGGCCGCGGCAATGGTCTGGGGATCAGTAGACTGACCGCTGCTGAAGAAGGTGGCGATCCTTCGGGTGTGCGCCCCTGGCAGCGTTCGCTTGAAGACATTCCTGGAGATAAACCTCATTGCTTTGCCGATCTCCCTGCTGTCTGAGGACCTCTCGTAAGGAATAGCTTCAATCTTTCTGAGGAGCTGGCTCTTCTTGTAGGCGTCTGAGAAGCGGATGAGGTGACGGGCGTGGGAGCTGTAGGTGAGGACGGCGATGCGCGCGCCCACCGGGCAGCTGTTCTCCCGGACCCTGACGCCCCTCACCAGGGATGACATCAGCTCCTTCATGCGCTCAAACTCCTGCCTGGTGACATCCCGGGACTGGTCCAAGGCAAACACCAATTCGGTGGGATGCACGGGGCATTCTGGTTTTCCTAAGAGGCAAGAACATGTTCCTTACATAGCATGCTTAGTTAAAGAAAAATACAGAGAGAGCAAAGAAATTTTAAATGTTAAATACATAAATATTTAAACATTAAATAAGCATTAAATGCTAAAATGAGCAGCTGAAATACTAAATATTTTCATCTTGAATAAAAATGCTATTTTAAAAACTGAATTTGCCCTTCTAAATACAGCGCAAGAGAAAGTCTACCATTCAATTTGAGTTTTTATGCAATTTTTAAGTTAATGACCAAATTCCTCCTAAATAATAAAAAGCGCATGATATGTTTATTGCTAGAACTTTTTACACAGTTAGATAAACAAAAACATACATCTTTTTTAACTTAATAAGGAAATGTAACGGGTTAAAACAGGAGTGGGTCCAAAAGCTCTGTTAATTATTTCAGAGAGATTGGAAGTGTCCATTGGAATAGACATGCACTATATAGAAGAGACGATCAGATGTGGAGAGTAGGAACCACACAGACACCTTAGAGCCCTGGCCCAACTACGCACTAGCCAAGTGACCTTGTCCAGGTGACTGGTCTTCTCTGTGCCTCACTTTGCTCATCTGTAAAATGCTGTCCTAAGATCTGCCACTGCATAGCCCTGTGTTGAGGATTAAATAAGTCTACACAGGCAAAGCACTTAGGAAAATGGTGCCTGCCATGTAATAGGTGCTCAATTAATGTTAGCCGTTAGTATCACAATTATCATTACAGACTTTTTGTGAGAACTATATCACTTAACACAGGGAGGAAAGCTTTCACTGATATATTTTTATTTCACAGTTGAAAAGGCAAGTTTCATCAATAAACATAACTTATTACACAGAGAAAAGGAATCATTAAACTTGAATGTTCAATGTTAATTTCAGATTTATTTATTCATCTCCATTCATTCATTCTAATGAATCCCAGTACCCTGCACTTATCACAGTTGGCAATTTATATTTGTCTGATTATCTGATTAATGTTTTCCTCTCCATTAAGTGTGGAGATAGGGATTGTGTCTCTCTTGATCTGCGAGATTATTTGTTCCTGTCATTTATTAGGGTTCTAATAAATATTGGCTGAATGAAGAAGAACCAAACAAAGAACATTTCTTTTGCAACAAGTACAGCCATAACAACAAAACCTTAATAATGCGGGAGATGCCTGGTGGTAAAAGGGATGCAGGTTGGTAAAAGGATATCACAATGATGCACTTCTCTTAGAGAGGTGCCTCCTCTGGTTCAGATGCCAGCAAGTCAAATTCAGAGACAATAAATGTAGCACGAAGGCCACCAGCTCTTTGTAAGAGCTCAGAAACTCAGACCTGCTGGGGCTGGCCTGGGCTGGTCAAGGATCAAGTTCTCCTCTGTGAGGAGCTGGGCTTAGCCCCCACCTTGGTGCTAGATAATTATCTCTTTCTGGTCCTGGACTCTGTGACTTTACAGGCTAAAGGACCAGTAAGAATAAACATTTTACCTCAACTCAAAGTGTGCATCTCAGTGGAAACAGGACACCATTTATTAGTCTGAGTCTAACTTAGAAGGCTGAGCAGATATTTAAAAAAAAAAATGAAGTCAGGTCAACTTTGCAATAAAAAATGAATGGAAGTATGCCTCAACATGAACGTGGTTCTTCCAGCTTCTTGTTTGGGCTGTGATTTGCATATGGAAACAACACAACAATAATACAGCTTCAGGTATAATACAGAGATAAAAGGAAAAAAAAAAAGATTCACAGTACTAGGCTGAAATAGGAAAAAATTCAAGTGTTCAGGAAAAAACACCTAAAAGGTAATTCAACTTGCAAAATACATGTTCTGAAATCCAGCAAGCTGTCAGGAACCAGAAGATCGTGAAAAACACTGGGCTGGATAGTAGTGGAACCTAGGAGGCCCTCCCTCATCAAGGCACGGATGGCCACGTAGAGACCTAAGGTGGTTCTGTAGCCACACACATGTACACTGATGGCTGCTGACTAGCACAGAGCAGGCGGTGAGGAGGAGCAAGACAAGCCAAACCACTGACATGTAACTAAGGCACAGCAATGGCAGCCCTCTCCAGGCCACCACCACATTTGACTGACTACCACAACACTCTCCTAACTAGTCCTCTGGCCTTTAAACTTATCCTTTCCTAGAATCTACTCTTCCATAGTGGTCCAAATAAGCTTTAAAAATTCATTCATCGGCTCATGTTCCTCCCTTCAATACTTCCAATAAACTCTTTAATACCCTCCCATGTCAATGTGAATACAATCCAGCCTCCTTATCCGAGCCTAGAAAGTCCAACTTGATGTGGCTTCTGCTTACTTCATTTTTTCACATGCCAGTCTCCCCCTCCCTCCCTATATCTCAGGCACACTGGACTTGTGTCAGTTCCTAGAAAATGCCTAGGTCTGTCTGTCCTGTATCATGGCCTCTGCATTTGGTTCTTTCTCTTGGCTCTTATAAGCTGGCCTTCTTTTTATTCTTTAGTCCAAACTCCAATGTCACTGCCTCAAGGAGGAGCTCTCCATCCTAAAGCATTTTTCCCATCCCCTAACATTCTTCTGTGACAGAGCATCCTGTTCTTTATCTCTTTCACAGCAACCTTTGGATTCCGTATTTCGTGCACGTGTTTATCATCTGGACCCTCTGCTAGAATGGAAGCTTCTGAAGGCAGGAATTATGTCCATCTTATTCAGCCCTGTGTCCCCAGTACCTAGCACATAATAACACTTTCAATAAATATTTGTGGAGTGACTGAAAATGCAACTAGAGGGCATGGGTTGATGGGTTTATACATAAGGTATACGGTATAAGGGTGTAAGAGGGTAGTTGCCTACTACATCTTAATTCTTAACCACTAGATTACAGAGACAATAGACAGAGAAAATGAAGGGAGGGAGACTTATTATTACCAAAAAACCCTACTGGTAAGGTTAATGGTAATGTTACTCATTAAAATATTAATTAAAAGATCAAACAACTTGGTTGAGAAACAGCCGGGAGACTCAGCTAAAGCTGAGCGATTTATTGGAGGGGCGGGTCTGTGCTACCAGTATGAGGCAGCAAAGGCAGCTCAGATAAAATTTATATCATTTGGCAGGCAACACTTTGTTTTAACTCGTCTTTCCAGACGTATGACGTTTTGGAGCTTGATTATAACTTGCTGTAAATAAAGATTACTTACCATGGCCGCCAGCTGGGGAAGAAGAACAAAGGAGACTGGGTTATTATTTGGTAGAACAGAGTTCGGTACCGTGTAGGGAAGTCATGGCAGTAGAAGCTCTGCCCTGTGTGCTTTTTGCAGATGACTCAAACATCAAGGCAACAGAAAAAGTTTGGAGAAAATGCAGACGGATCCCAGCATCTTGGCAAAAACAAGATGGGAGAAGCGGGACAATATGCAGTCATAAATCAGCAGCCTGCAGCCAGCTGTCAGAGGGAAAGAACCTTTGCCTGGGAAGGAACATTATACTACAGAGAGGCACACGGAATTTGGAAAATTAAAAGGTCCTAACCCTCTTTAATTTTTTCCCCATGTGTGCATCTATAGGTGTTAATTTTATGTATAGACACACATATGAGTGTACAAATATGTATTTGTGTGTGTGTGTGTGTGTGTGTGTGTGTGTGTGAGAACATCAGAGGTGGATTTACTCTGAAGTAGATGAAGCATAAATAAGCTTTAGGTCTGCACTGTAGGTCTGCACTGTCCAATATGGAAGCCACTAGCCACATGTGACTATTTACATTTGAATTAAAGTTAAATGAAACAAATTCAGGTTCTCAGTAGCACTAACCATCTTTCAAGTACTCAAAGTCACAGGTGGCTAGCGGCTACTGTATTGAACAGTGTGGTGAAACACCTCTATCGCTGCAGAGAGTTCCGCTCGACCGCGCTGCTTGTAACTTCTCACCTTTCACTTGCATGGCACAAGACCCTGAGAAGGGACCTAGCCATGTGTTCATGTGATCATGTGCTTCTAGAAGAGGCACAAGTCACTGGTCGTGATTTCCTTTCCTGTTCTAAACCACACTTTCTTTGGACATAATTTTGTACCTACTTTTGGATTTATAATTTTGTATTAAGCCTCTCAAATTGTAAAAGATTGGGCATCACACTTGGATCTACCTTTGAATCATAATGGTTCACATGGCTCCAATGTTAAAAAGCCCACTGTGTTAATTCAGCCCAAAGCAACTGGCCTTCATGACCTTGTATATTTTGATTCTCATCATGAATCGTTCTGTTATGGTACCAAAAGGGAGAGTTACGATCAACACTGCATTCAAAGGTTTAAAAAGGCAATGTCATTGAGACCAAGGCTCTCTGCAGAAACGGGCTCTAGTTTGTCTATTTTTCTTCCTCAAAATACCTTGAAGGAATTTTTCAGTCATAGTGTTTATTTGGGAAGTCATTGCATATTTGTAGATGAACGCCAAATAGTCAATTCTTTACTCATCTTGTACCTGGAATTCCTTTAATGGTGCTAACATATATTTTTATAGAAGAGGCTGCTATTAGGGCCTTAAAGCAAATTCAAAAGAGCATTTGCCAATCAAAATGCATTTTCCGCTTTAAAAATTTTGAAAGAGAAAAAATATGTAGGCAAAATGAATAATTTTATAAGCAAATCAATCATTCCAACTAAAAGTAATCAAGCATCCTTTCCAGAAAAGAAGTAATAAACAATAAACCAAACTAAATGCTCCCACCCATCAGGACACCCTATTATGACAGCTAGCTTCCACAACAGATGAACTCAATCCTGTGTTACTGTCAGGTATTAATCATCTTTAAAAGTTCAGTGTTACTCTCCACTGATTGATTTCACCATCGGTAGAGTTCTGACCTCCTATCTCAATTTTCCCTAGGTTAAAAGCACTAGATAGATTATTAATTAGTGCTTGCGACAGGTTCCAAAAGACATGATGGCGGTCAAAGAAGGAGTTATGTCTATGCTGACTCAAAATATATGCAGTGGCATCTGTAATTTTAAGAGATTGGCTGGTAAAGTGTCTCAATTCTGAGGGCATAATTCACTGCTCTTCTTCTATGAATGCTTTGACAACTTGGGTGATCAATTTAAGCAGGGTACTTACGGCTGTGGTCCCGTACATACTGAATGAGCTCACACGTCTGCAGTTCAAAAATAAAACAAAGAATTAACTGACTGACTGCCAGGTCTTCAAGTCTAAAAATAAATAAACTTAATGAAGTACAGAGCATTTTGTTGGAATCGGGAGATACATACGGAAAATGAAGCCAATCCTCTGGCCCCTTTCACACCCTAGGAAACAAAAGAAATGTGGTCTCATTGCTCCACACACACATCAGTAGCCAGAATGTGCATTACCCTCAGAAAGTGAAATTTTCTAAAGTTTTTATTCTTAAGTTAGAGGGGAAAAAGGAATACGTGTAGGAGGATCGTCATCACCAAGTTAAGAGTAACATTCTAGGGGAAATAAATTGCAAGCAGCAACCTTGATGAACACAAACCTCCAAAGGCCACCTTCCTCCAGCCCCATCTCTGGACAACAAGGGTCATCTAGAATCTAAGGATGAGCTGAAAACTTAACGTGGGCATGGAGAGCTGTGGAGCAGGTTTACGGCTTAGAATTAGACAAGGATGGACTATCCATTACAGCTGCCCGTCCTTAAGGGAGGTTCAGACTTCCTTAACTCTGTGCTTTGCCTTGGCTACCAAACAGCTGAACTGAACCTTCCTCTGTTCCCATCTTTGGTTGGATGACAAAGGGACCAGACTCAAACCGAACATCTGGAAAGGTAATCCCAACAGTGTTCCAAAAATGAATGAATATACATATATATAGAACTGCCTGGATTGGGAAAAGAACAAAGTGGAATTGGTTTTAATTTCACCTATTCAATTCCATCTTAGCAACAGGAAGAGTCTGGCTACTCTCAAAGAGAGACACCCAAGGAAAAACGCAATGAAGCCCCACCCAAACTCCTGGCAAAAATAAGTTCCATGTGAATGCAACTTTGATCATTTATTCCCTGTTTATTAATTTCCTCCCACTTCCCTTCATTCACTAACCACTTATTGAATATAAGAGGACAAGGATTGGGCAAATAAATTCACTGACAACTGGGAAATCACATTTTAGTCCAATACTTTTCATTTCCTCGCTCAAAATCCCCTCAACTCACAAGAAATGGCAACTGATTTTTAATCAGCATTACCCCCTCCTATCTCAAAGCCCATAAATGTGGAAAAGTAGTGAAAATAGTCACCAAGGTGCAAAGACAGAAAGCATACACATTTGGACAATGAAGACTCCATGCACTTTTTATTTAGAAAAGGATCTGATGTCATTTAGGACTTTTCAACTTACCTTGCGTCCAGGAGGTCCTGGCTCCCCAGGGGATCCCATCTCTCCTGGAAGCCCAGCGGATATCTCAAAGCAGAATTTGTTTATTTCAAAATTATATTTATACATATACGTATAGGTGTCTGTTGTTGTGTTTTAAATGTCAAAGACAATACGCTTTTATTTTAGAACACAGAGATTTCCGAAAAACACACAAAAGGAAGAAATCTTTAGCAATTGTTTTGCTCCCAAATAATCCTTGTTAACATTTAATGTCTTTTCTTCTAGTCTTTGACTTTTTTATTCTTTTGGTATTTTTATATGGTTCCATATACATATATTCTTTTAAAATCTAATTTTATACTCTTTCCCGCTATCTTTTAAACTAAATGTATCTCTGGAAATTTTCATGTTATTATTTTTTAAATCACTTTTCATGGCTGCATAATATTTCATCACACAACCATACCATGATTTCTTTCATTTGTCCCTTATTATTGGCATTTAGGTTTGTGGTTGTTGTAATAAGCTACACCACTACAGAATTATATATGCAATTCTGATTATTTCGTTAGGGAAGATTGCTAGAACTGGAATTGCTGGATCAAAGGAGATATTTTTATCTAAATGAGATGGTAGATGACAACAAACAAATCAAAAACCCAGAAACACAAAAATTTAAATATAAAAACCTTGAAACAAGAAGAAAATGCTTAAAATGTGGCTGCAGATATTTATCATAAAATAATGAATAACAGCTGTAATAAAAACAATTGATGTTGGCTACTCACTACATGCCAGGAATTTTTCTGTGTGCATTTAACAATATAATTTATCGTAAAGAAGGCTAGAATTTAATTTAAAAATTAGGGCAACACTCCTTAGTTCATTCAACATGCCAAGGGATTTACAATCTTCATAGGAATGAAAAAATGAAGTTGTCTAAAATCAACTTAATTTTTACAAGCATTGTCTAGGAAGCAGGGAATAACTGTTGATGTCCTTTGGGTATTCTACAGTGTGTTGGGTTGAGTGAAAAAAACTTGCTGATCGTATTTACTTTAGAAGATACAGATTAGCCTCTCAGGGTGGGGAGGGAAATGGCAGATTGAACATATGCATTTACACTTCTGCTCCCTCTCAAAGTCGCATTAAAATGATAGTAAGTAGATTTTTTTTTAAGGCCAAAAAATAAAAAAAATAAATTAAAAAAAATGGAGAGAATGAGAAAGAAGACAATAGCCATAAACCTTCAGAGGCTAGAAAGCAGATGTGTTAAGTTTTAAATGACTTAGCTGATCTGAAAAGGCTGTATCCTAAGCCAGCAGCAGGGAAAGCCAAGAACCCCTGTGTTTTATAACACACTTCTAGAAGGCTCAAGAATTGGCAGCACCTGGTACCTCCAAAAGTGGAGGTGAAAGGGAGGGGTGAAATAAGGAGGACTGGTTGCAAATCAGTTTAGGAATCCCCCAATCTCCTCTCTATTGTCTACAGTTGGGTGAATATCCTTTTTTCCACTCCAACAACAGAGGCAAAACTGAGGTATCTGCACCAGGGAACTCCAGAGTTGAGAGACAACGGTACAATCCTACAAACAGGGCAATTCAATTAAAGTATGTGAAATAGATATGAGACCCTTCACGTTTCCTTTTCCATGTGGCTTCATGAAAGCTACAGTCAGACCTTCATCTTCAGGCAGGAAACTGAAACAATCTTCTCAGGGGAATGTGACTAGACAAAGAAGACCTAAGATATCGATATCAGAGGTCTGGTGAGTAAAGAACTAACTTAGCCAGATCACTCTTCAGTAAAACTTGTAGTTGACCAGCTCTATCAATGTCTTTGGGGCTTCCAATTAGCCTTTTGGTCTTCAATTCTTAAATAGGAAGAGATAGCCCATTCTCCAGACATGCTGGGAATAGAGATCAAAACAGAAAAACACAAACTGTAGGAAAAAGACTATGCTGGGCAAAGAAGACTGTAAAAATACTAATTTATATCCTCAGAACGATAAGAGAAGATGTTTCAGCTATGAAACAAGGGAGGATAGTATAAAACATATTTAGAGAACAAAAACAAGCTCTTGAAAATTAAATCATGAAGGGAACATTGTAAAATAACGTCAAAGAAATCTCGCAGAAAGTAGAGCAAAAAGACAACCTGAAAAATAGGAGAGAAAAAAGAGATAAGGGGCAAAGGGATTGCCATTTTTTTCCCATCAGAAGCCTTGTAAAATTATATTTGACTCTCTAAATCAGTGGTTCTCAACTAGGGAGAATTTTGTGCCCTTCAAGGGAGAGATTTGACAATGCTTGGAGACATTTTTGGCTGTCATATTGGGGCAAGGTAGAGAAGGGCAGTGCTACTGGAATCTAGTGGGTAGAGGCCAGGGATGCTGGTAACCATCCTATAATCCACAGGACATCCCCAACAGCTAAGAATTATGCAGTCCAAAATGTCAATAGTGTTGAGGTTAAGACACCCTACCTTAAAGTATGTACATGTGTCAACCTGATTAAAAAAATAACCACACAAACACACATATAAACACAAAATAAAATAAGATAGGTTAAAAAATCATGGCAAAGTAAAAGAAAATCCTTCAGTTAGGGGAAAAAAAAACAAGATGAAAATTTAGAAAACTAAAAATGTAATCATTCAAAGAAAGCTGAAGAGGCACTCACAATTTAAGACAAAACAACCAATCAAAACTTCAGCTTTTTCAGAAGGAAAACCTGGAGGTTTTCAGTGTTTAAACTTCAACTTCAAATACAGAAATATTCACATAGATATGGGAAAAGCAGCTTGGCAGGTGAAATAATAAATTACAAACAGTGATGAATTGTGGGGAAAAAAAGAAATTCAAGTAATCAGAGTCCAAAAGAAAAAGTTCACATGCTTCCCACTGGTTCATTGTTTTATAAAAATGATTAATGTGGCATTGGGGGACAAGAACCCAACAAACAGCTGAACTTGTTAGCATGCTTCCAATGTTCAAGAGTAAACTATTTCATTAAAAAGCTAAGGGAAAGGATCCAGAGATATTTCAATGCAGATGACATGTGGATTAATTTGCAAGTCTTTCTAATTATTTTTCTAATTATATCAGTCATTTATATTTGAGAGCCTAATGTTTAAAGGATAGTCATCCAAAAACATGTATGAGGAAAAGAATTATAGCTGAGATGCAGTCCTCTTAGGAGTAGCAGGATGGAGGGAAAGAGCAGTTTCTTTATTTTATCCCTAAAACCTATATAAATAACATCTACACAGGCAAGATATGTCCAAGATGGTGTCATGGTTAGACCCTGAACTTACCTCCTCCCAAGGGCATACCAAATCTACACCTACCTATAGAGCAATCTATTCTGAAGAACTGAGGGCTGACTGAACATCTGTACAACAAAGGATAGAGGGACCACAAAGAGAATGGCAGGAGAGATGGAAGAGAGACAGAAACCACAGAAAACCCACCCCTGAAGCCATGAACTGCAGTGCTATAAACATTCTCCAGGATAGATTACATTAGGCCATTAAACAAGTATCAAAAAATTTAAGAAGACTGTAATTATATCAAGCATCTTTTCTAATCACGATGGGATGAAACTAGAAATCAATCGCAAGAAAACTGGAAAAAAACATAAATATGTGGAGGCTAAACAACATGCTATTAAACAACCAATGGTCACTGAAGAAATCAAAGAGGAAATTAAAAAAAATATATACCTAGAGGGAATCCTGGGAAGATGGCAGCGTAGGAGGATGCTGGGCTCACCGCGCATCCTGCTGATCACTTAGATTCCACCTACACCTGCCTAAATAACCCAGAAAACCGCCAGAAGACTAGCAAAATGGAGTCTCCGGAGCCAAGCGCAGATGAGAGGCCCACAGAAGAGGGTAGGAAGGGCAGTGAGGCACAGTGCGCGCTCCACGGACTGGCGGGAGGGAGCCGGGGCAGAGGGGCGGCCTGCCGGCCAAGCAGAGCCCCCGAGTCCGGCTGGCAAAAGCGGAGGGGCCGGACAGAGTGTGTTCTGACAGCAAGCGGGACTTGACATCTGGAAGGCTATAAGCTAACAGCTCTGCTCGGAGAACCGGAGGGCTGGAGGACAACGGGAGGGAGAGTTGTTGAGCCCCGGACGACAGAGCTCAGCTTGGTGGGGAACAAAGGCGCTCGCCAGCGCCATCTCCCTTGACCATCCCCCAGCCAAAATCCCAAAGGGAACCAGTTCCTGCCAGGGAACTTGCTTGCACTGCGCAAACACCCAACGCTGTGCTTCTGTGGATCCATCCCTCCGGGGGGTCTGACTCCCTCCCGGTGCCGCAGGGCCCTCCTGAAGCGGATCTCCAAAGGAAGAGTGAGCTGAGCCTGCCCCTCCCACCCCTGTGCACCTTGCGGATCCACCCCAGCTAATACGCCAGATCCCCAGCACCACAAGCCTGGCAGTGTGCAAGTAGCCCAGACGGGCCACGCCACCCCACAGTGAATCCTGCCCCTAGGAGAGGGGAAGAGAAGGCACACACCAGTCTGACTGTGGCCCCAGCGGTGGGCTAGGGGCAGACATCAGGTGTGACTGTGGCCCCGCCCACCAATGCAAGTTATTCAAGACAGCACAGGGGAAGTGCCCCGCAGTTCCCCACCACTCCAGGGACTACCCAAAAGGACAAAACAGAAGAATTCCCCTCAGAAAAACGTCCAGGAAATAACAACAGCTAACGAACTGATCAAAAACGATTTAAACAATGTAACAGAAAGTGAATTTAGAATAATAGTCATAAAATTAATCGCTTGGCTTGAAAACAGTATAAAGGACAGCAGAGACTCTCTTGCTACAAAGATCAAGGGACTAAGGAACAGCCAGGAGGAGCTAAAAAATGCTATCAATGAACTGCAAAATAAAATGGAGACAACTATGGCTCGGATTAAAGAGGCAGAGGAGAGAATAGGTGAACTAGAAGATAAAATTATGGAAAAAGAAGAAGCTGAGAAAAAGAGAGATAAAAAAATCCAGGAGTATAAGGGGAAAATTAGAGAACTAAGTGATGCACTAAAGAGAAATAATATATGCATAATTAGTATTCCAGAGGAGGAAGAGAGAGGGAAAGGTGCTGAAGGGGTACTTGAAGAAATAATAGCTGAGAACTTCCCGGATCTGGGGAAGGAAAAAGGCACTGATATCCAAGAGGCACAGAGAACTCCCTTCAGACATAACTTGAATCGATCTTCTGCATGACATATCATAGTGAAACTGGCAAAATACAAGGATAAAGAGAAAATTCTGAAAGCAGCTAGAGATAAACGTGCTCCAACATATAAAGGGAGACCTATAAGACTCGTGACCGATCTCTCTACTGAAACTTGGCAGGCCAGAAAGGAATGGCAGGAGATCTTCAATGTGTTGAACAGAAAACATATGCAGCCGAGAATCTTTTATCCAGCAAGTCTGTCATTTAGAATAGAAGGAGAGATAAAGGTTTTCCCAAACAAACAAAAACTGAAGGAATTCGTCACCACTAAACCAGCCCTACAAGAGATCCTAAGGGGGATCCTGTGAGACAAAGTACCAGAGACATCGCTACAAGCATGAAACTACGGACATCACAATGACTCTACACCATATCTTTCTATCATAACACTGAACGTAAATGGACTAAATGCGCCAACCAAAAGACATAGGGTATCAGAATGGATAAAAAAACAAGACCCATCTATTTGCTGTCTACAAGAGACTCATTTTAGACCTGAGGACACCTTCAGATTGAAAGTGAGGGGATGGAGAACTATTTATCATGCCACTGGAAGTCAAAAGAAAGCTGGAGTAGCCAGCCATACTTCTATCAGGCAAACTAGACTTTAAATTAAAGGCTGTAACAAGAGATGAAGAAGGGCATTATATAATAATCACAGGGTCTATCCATCAGGAAGAGCTAACAATTATAAATGTCTATGCGCCGAATACCGGAGCCCCCAAATATATAAAACAATTACTCATAAACATAAGCACCTTATTGATAAGAATGTGGTAATTGCAGGGGACTTTAACACTCCACTTACAGAAATGGATAGATCATCTAGACACACGGTCAATAAAGAAACAAGGGCCCTGAATGATACATTGGATCAGATGGACTTGACAGATATATTTAGAAGTCTGCATCCCAAAGCAACAGAATATACTTTCTTCTTGATTGCACATGGAACATTCTCCAAGATAGATCACATACTGGGTCAGAAAACAGCCCTTCATAAGTATACAAGAATTGAAATCATACCATGCATACTTAAAAAATACCTAGAAACAAATGAAAATGGAAACACAATGGTTCAAAGTCTCTGGGTTGCAGTAAAAGCAGTTCTAAGGGGGAAGTTTATATCAATGCAGGGCTACCTCAATAAAAGAGAAATGTCTCAAATAAATAACCTAACCAATACCTAAAGGAACAAGAAAATAAAAGAAGAAACAAAGCCCAAAGTTAGAAGGAAATAATAAAGACCAGAGCAAAAATAAGTGAAATAGGGGCTAAAAAAAATCATAGGAAACATTAATGAAACTAAGAGCTGGTTCTTTGAAAAGCTAAACAATATTGATAAACCTTTAGCCAGACCCGTCAAGGAAAGAGAGAGAGAGAAGACTTAAATTAGAATTAAGAGAAAGGTAGAATTGACAGCACAGAAGTATAAAGGATCAAAAGAGACTACTCTGAAAAATTATATGCCAACAAATTGGACAACCTAGAAGAAATGAATAAATTCCTAGAAACATATTGTTTCCAAGACTGAATCAAAAGAGAAAATCTGAACAGACCAATTATCAGTAATGAAACTGAATTGTTAATTAAAAAAAAAAAAAAACTTATAACAAACAAAAACCCAGGACCAGATGGCTTCACAGGTGAATTCTACCAAACATCTGAAGAAGATTTAATACCTGCCCTTCTCAAACTATTCCAAAACACAAAGAGGAAGGAAAACTTCCAAATTCATTCTATGAGGGCAGCATTACCTTTATACCAAAATTGGGGTGTGGGGGGGAAACCCACTACAAGCAAAGAAAATTACAGGCCAATATCCCTGATGAATATAAATGCAAAAATTCTCAACAAACTATTAGCAATTCTAATTCAGCAATACATTATTAAGGTCATCCACCACAGTCAAGTGGGATTTATTCCAGGATGTGAGACAGGTTCAATACCCACCAATAAAATAAATCAAGTTGTTGTATCAAGACAACACATTAATGAAATGAAGACTAAAATCATATGCTCATCTCAATAGATGCAGAAAAAGCTTTGACAAAATCCCAGCATCCATTTATGACAAAAACTCTCAACAAATTAAGTTTAGAGGGAACCTGCCTCAACATAATAAAAGACTTATATGAAAAATCTACAGCTAACATCATATTCAGTGGTACAAAACTGAAAGTATTTCTTCTGAGATCAGGAACAAGACAAGGATGTCCACTCTCACCACCTTTTCCAACATAGTACTGGAAATCTGAGCTGCAGCAATCACACAAGAAATAAAAGGCACTCCAAATTGGTAAGGAAGAAGTAAAATTGTCACTATCTGCAGATGACATTATATACAGAAAACCCTAATGAGTCCATCAGAAAACTATGAAAATAAAGGAATTCAGTAAAGTCACAGGATACAAAATATAAGAAATCCCTTGCATTTCTGTACACTAATAACAAAGTAGCAGCAAGAAAAATTAAGAAAAAAAAAATCCCATTTGTAATTGCACCAAAAAGAATAAAGTGCCCCAGAATAAATTTAACCAAGTAGGTGAAAGACCTATACTATGAAAACTATAGGACACTGATGGAAGAAAATGAAAACACAAGCAAGTAGAAAGATATCCTATGCTCATGGACTAGAAGAATTCATATTGTTAAAAATGTTCATACTACCCAAAGCAATCTACAGATTCAGTGCAATCCCTATCAAAATACCAGTGGTATTTTTTACAGAACTAGAATAAGTAATCCTAAAATTTATATGGAACCATAAAAGACCCTGAATACCCAAAGCAATTTTGAGAAAGAAAAACAAAGTTGGAGGTATCACAATGCCAGATTTCAAGATATACTACAAAGCTATAGTAATCAAAATGGTATGATACTGGCACAGAAACAGACACATAGATCAATACAAAAGAATGGAAAACCCAGAAATACACCTATGGTTATGTGGTCAACCTATGACAAAGGAGGCAAGAATATACAATATGGAAAAGACAGTCTTTTCAACACATGATGCTGGGAAAATTGGACAGCTACAAGCAAAAGAATGAAAGTGGACCACTTTCTTACACCATACACAAACATAAACTCAAAATGGATTAAGGACCTGAATGTAAAACTTGAAATCATAAAACTCCTCAAAGAAAACATAGGCACTAATCTGGATCTGTCTCCTCATGCAAGGGAAACAAAAGCAAAAATAAATGAGATTATTATCAAACTAAAGAGCTTTTGTGCAATGAAGGAAACCAGCAACAAAATGAAAAGGCAACCTTACTGAACGAAAGAAAATATTTGCAAAAGGTATATCCAATTAGGAGTTAATATCCAAAATATATAAAGAACGCATACAACTCAACACACACACACACACACACACACACACACACACACACACACAATCTGGTAAAAAAAAAAAAAACGGCAGAGAACTCGAATAGGCATTTTCCCAAAGAAAACATACAGATGGCCAACAGACATGTGAAAAGATGCTCAACATCAGTCATCATCAGGGAAATGCAAATCACAACCACTAGGAGATAATCATCTCACACCTGTCAGAATGCCTAAAATCAAAAACACAAGAAACGACAAGTTTTGGTTGGAGAAGATGTGGAGAAAAAGGAACCCTGGTGTACTGTTGATGGAAATGTAAATTGGTGCGGCCACTGTGGGAAACAGTAGAGAGGTTCCTCAAAAAATTAAAAATAGAAGTATCATATGGCCCAGTAATTCACAGATGCTTACCCAAAGAAAATGAAAATGTTAATTTGAAAAGGTATATGCACTCCTGTATTTATTGCAGCATTATTTTTTTAATGTTTATTTCTTTTTGAGAGAGAGAGAGGGAGGGGTAGAGAGAGGGAGGGGTAGAGAGAGAAGGCGGAGGGCGGGGGGGGGGGGGCGGGTGGAGACAGGGGATCTGAAGCAGGCTCCACACTGATAGCAGTGAGCCCGATGTGAGGCTTGAATTCACAGACTGCAAGATCAGGACCTAAGCCAAAGTTGGATGCTCAACCGACTGAGCCACCCAGGTGCCACTACTGTAGCGTTATTTACAGCAGCCAAGATTTGGAAGCAACCTAAGTGTCTATCAGTAGACGAATGGATAAAGATGTGATACGCACACATGCACACACACACAAAAACAAATCGGATCAAAAAACGGGCAGAGGACTTGAACAGCTATTTTTCTAAAATGACATACAGATGGCCAACAGACTCATGAAAATCTGCTCAACAGCATTTATCATCAGGGAAAAGAATATCAAAACCACAGTGAGATATCACTATACACCTACCAGAAAGGCTAGATTCAAAAAGATAAGAAATAACAAGAGTTTGCCAAGGATGCGGAGAAAAGGGAACCCTGGTATACTGCTGGTAGAAATGTAAATTGTTGCAGACAGTATGGAGGTTCCTCAAAATATCAAAAATAGAAACACAATATGACCCAGTAATTCCACTTCTGAATGTTTACTCAAAGAAAATAAAAACAGTAATCTGAAAAGATAAACATCCTTAGCAATGTTAAGTGTCAATCAATAGATGAATGGATAAAGAAGATGGGATATATATTGCAGTGGAATGTTAATCATAAAAAGAAAATCTTGCCATTTGTGGCAACATGGATAGACTCTAGGTTATTATGCTAAGTGAAGTAAGTCAGAGAAAGACAAATACCATATGATTTCACTTATATGTAGAATCTAAAAAAATAACACAAATGAACAAAGAAACAACAACAGAAGCAGAAATAGACTCATGGATGGAAGGGACAACCAAATTGGTGGTTGCCAGAGGGGAGGTGGGTGGAGGGGCTTAAGAGGTAGACTTCCGGTTATAAAATAAGTATGTCATAGGGATGAAGAGTACAGCAGAGGAAATATGATCAATAATATTGTAATAATATATGGTGACAGATGGTGACTATACATCATGGTGAGCACTTTGTAATCTATGTAATTTCTATGTTGCACACCTGAAACTAATATAGTATTGTATATCAATTGTATTTCAATAAAAATTTTAAAATCCTGGAGAGTCATAGAGGTAGAAATGGCCAAGTGTAATGCAAAAGAGAATGAACACATAGGAGAGCATACAAGCCACCACACAATCCCTTAGAAGAGCAGGCAATTAAACAGTGGGTTTTTTTTTTTACTAAAAAAACCCAATCTCTGTACATAAAGCTGTTGTGCTTAATAAAAACTCAGATCAGGATAAAATTAACCACAGTGACAAAACTGGAAAACCACCTCAAGTATCAAGTTATATCAGACTTTGTTTTTCTTTTCCTGTTAATTAATATGGTGTTAAGATCAGTTTACCCAGTCAGTGCTGTGCTGAAGAAAAAAAAACAAAGAAATTTATTGAGAGACAATGATCAGAAGAATGTCTCTTTCACAAAGCAGCCACGTCATTTATACACAGTGGAAATATAAAAAGTCAACCAATGCAAAAATCCATTCTTAACCCACTGGAACCCAAATATGCCAATGCCTATGAGCTATGCTGGACACAAGGCATTAGGAAATTTCCAAGTCCCCCTATGGAATAATAAGGACATATTCAGTCACATAATAAATGGAAACACTTTTTCATAAAAATTAAGACATACTCTCTTAAGCTAAATGGGTATTAAGCTAAATACCTCATCAAAAGTAGTTTAACAAAACCTTAATAGTGAAGAACAAGACGCCAACGGGCCTTAGGCTGCACTAAATCTGCCAGGGAGACAGGATTAAACTGACCATATTTTCCAGTGCAAATTTTTGACTACAAGGATTCTTATAACAAAGTCTTATTTCCAGTGTTAAGAATGAAGGGGTGCCTGGGTGGCTCAGTTGGTTAAGTGTCTGACTTCAGCTCAGGTCATGATCTCTCACGGTTCATGAGTTCAAGCCCCACGTCGGGCTCTGTGCTGACAGCTCAGAGACTGGAGCCTGCTTCAGATTCTGTGTCTCCCTCTCTTTCTGCCCCTCCCTCACTCACACTGTCTCTCTCTCTCTCTCAAAAATAAACTTAAAAAAAAAAAAAAAAAAAAAGAATGGTATGTTGGCAGCCAGAATGGGTGAACTTGTTCACTAAGAGCATATACGTCTTTGCCTTCTTGCTGGCATTGAAGGAGGAGTCATATATCCATTTCCTTCCCCAGGTATGCCTTAACAACACACACACACACACACACACACACACACACACACACACACACACTTTGCAAGTCTTGAGGAACATTTTGCAAGTCTTGAGGAACAAGTAACAACTCAAATGAGTATAAAAGCATGGGAAGGACTTCCCAAAGTAGCTGAGGTTGTAAGGCCTTGGAATCTAAGATGCTTACCGTTTTGCCTCTGGCTCCTTTGGGTCCAGTTTCTCCTGGACCACCACGGTCCCCAGTCTCACCCTAATTAAGTTCAGAAAAATAAAATGGTAATTAAAATCCAAGAGCCACATCTCAATGTGTTTTTAAACTGATTCCAACACGAAGACATTTTTCATATACATTTTAATCTTCAAGAGTCTTCTCTGAAGTGTCTGTCCTCCCCCTCCTCCTTTCTCCCCTCCCCCGTTTTATGGCTCTCTACACAGCACAGGGCTGCCTCATCGTTTTACTCTGCCTCCCTCTTTCCAGCCACAACATAGTCAGCTCAGAGACATGAACTGTCCGTGCTTTTTATTCTGCTCCCTGATCGAATCACAGAACTTGACATTTACTGAACTCACTAAATGATTCTAGCAAAAGTGAAAGCTTTAAGGTAGAGGGCATCATTACTAACTTATTATCAGAAGGTGATTTATAATCACATTGGAAAAACCGAGCCAGGTGAAGGCAGGTTTTGGGTTTCTTTACATTTTACTTTCCTTTGAGCCAAGAAGAAAACACATTATGATAGAGGGGAAGGAGTCCATGTGAGAAGAAAAATAAAGGTGATTTTTTTCCTTTACTTATGATTTTAAAAACTAGAAATGAAATTTAAAAAAAAAAGCCTGCTTCTCTCTCTCCCCTCTTTTCCTCATAAAGGTTTCTTTTTATTCATTGATCATTAACTATTCTTCTATCATCCTAGGATACATTTCACAGCCTCAGGAGTATTTCTGATTGATCTCTACTTAATATGAAGTGCACGGTACCTTAGGTCCACTTTCTCCAGGAAATCCTTCTTGCCCCTATAATTAACAGTATGGAAAATTAATATACGTATCACTGATGTAGGTTTGCCCTGACTTTGATTTTGCCTGCTGCCTCATTTGGTTTTAGTATCTCTGAATCAGCGAAGGGCCAAAACAACTATAAATGAAAATGTACATTATTTGAGAAACTAGCTCCAATTTCTAAATTAAACTGTACCAAAATATCATGACAACCTAAGTGGATAAATGCACACATCTGAGGAATTATAAAGCAGCTCTCCTTCTACTGGAGATACATAACAGGACAGCTGGTAATATGGCCGAGTGTCTCTGAAATAGTCCTCTTAGAACATATTTCAATGGAGAAATTTGGGAAACCTAGAGTTTAAATGTGATCACTTGTTTTCTGGTTCCCTGTTTACCTTAGTCCATAGACTATAATTGAGGATGTCTGATAATCCCTACTTGATGAAAAAACAATGATTTAAACTGAAGTTTATTTTCTGATTATTAAATGTAGTATCTCCTCAAACATATATAAAATAGAAAAGAATGGAAAGAAGAAAAATTACTCAAATCTCACTACCCAGAACTAACCGTTAGAAATGGTTTGTCCTGTTTTCTTATTTTTAGGGCGCCTGGGTGGCTCAGTCGGTTAAGCATCCACCTTCAGCTCAGGTCATGATCTCACAGTTGACGAGTTCGAGCCCTGCGTCGGGTTCTGTGCTGACAGCTCAGAGCCTGGAGCCGGCTTCAGACATGTGTCTCCCTCTCTCTCTCTCTGCCCCTCCCCTGCTCATGCTCTGTCTCTCTCTCTCTTGCTCTCAAAAATAAACATTAAAAAAAGTTAAAAAAAAAATCTTGTCCTATTTTCTTATTTTTTATTTTTTTAACTGAAAAAAAATTTTTTTAATGTTTATTTATTTTTGAGAGACAGAGCACAAGCAGGGGAGGGGCAGAAAGGGAGAGAAACACAGAATCTGAATCAGGCAGGCTCCAGTCTCTGAGCTGTCAGCACAGAGCCCGATGTGAGGCTCAAACCCACAAACTGTGAGATCATAGTTTGAGCCGAAGTCGGCGCTCAACAAACTGAGCCACTCAGGTGCCCCTAGTCATTTTTTCTTTAAGCCCTTCAAAATGCATTTTTTAGCATAATTGGGATAAGTATTCTTTTCTAATTGTTTACATAACTCCAAACTTCATATATATTCATTTTAAAGAGGGTGAATATTCTAATGCTATTAGCTACTTAATATTTCTCTTTTATCAGATATTGAGATTGTTTTCAATTATTCTGTAAAGAAAATTTCACTGGAAATGCCTCATTCATTAGTGATTTTTTTTTCAAAGAAATTTTAGCTTTTTGGGGTTTATTTTTCCAGTCTCTTGCATCATTCCTAGTGGGATTTCACTTGGAATTAATTGATCCTTTATAATGTTTTAGACTTTCCAACAAGACTTTGGTATGTCTCCATTTAGTAAAGTTTTATATTTCAGTAATTATTTGTCATAGGTCTCAAATATTTTGCAGAAGGGATATTCTTAACTACATAATGTTTTTGTGGATACTGTTATTATGATTTCTAAGTGGTTATTATTTATATACAGAAATCACCGGTTTTGTAAATTTATCTTACTTCCAGATCCTTAAATATTCAAAATATAAAGTTATAATTCTGATACAAAGTTGAAAGTTTTTATTTTTGAGTTATTCCTTGGCTCAATGCACGTTAAAAAGGCCCGTGAAATGTCTCACTAATGGTTAAACAGATTACGAGAACAAATTTTGGAATGCCTCCCTGAGTAAACTCGAGCACAGAGCTGCTAAGATTAGAGGCACTGTTCAGGCTGTAAAAAGTCAGGCCCTGGCCGCACATCTCTACAGAGAACAGAAAATTAATTTCAAGTTTCAATTGTTGCCTGTGCCTTAAACCATCAAATTGTATTGTCTTCTACCACATTCTCCAAGGGATATCAGCAAATAAGTAGTGCCTTAAACCATCAAATTGTATTGTCTTCTACCACATTCTCCAAGGGATATCAGCAAATAAGTTATCAAAATCTATCTCTAAATATCCAAGACTGCCCTATTCACTGCTTTTTTTCCCTCTTAAATGTAACAAAACAAAAAAAAACCAACAAAACTTAAAAAAGCACAAAAAATAAATGAAAATTTTCAGCTTCCAGTCAATGTGTCTTACCTTTGCTCCTTTCCTTCCAATGCTGCCATAACCTGGAGGGCCATCATCGCCCTGTAAACAAAGGCATTAATTACAAACATCCGAGACTATAGACTGGAGGCAGGCTTATCCACAAGAAGACAAGACACCCGGTTTTTTGGTTTGATTAGGAGAAATTAGGAAGCAGGATACTTCCTCTGGAGCTGGCCACTGACATTTGGTGATAGTAGCACTAAAGATAACTCTCAGTGACAGATATAGACCGTGCACTGTCCTTTAGTCTCGCTTGTTTCATCTGTAAAGTGGAACTAAAAGTTATAACCACTCATGATGTTATTATGAGGACCGAATGAGAAAATTTGAGGCATACAGTCATGTCAATAAAAGGAGGTAGTGGTGCTTCTGTTTAACACCTGTATTTTTAACACCTTAGCTCTAATCCATTTTCAGTTTGCTAGATGAAAATAAGGCCTTCTAAATTCTTGGTCAATGGCTACTGTCAGACCCTTGCAGAAGGTCTTTGTGACAAGTCCTGAGCTCTGGGGGAGAGTGGGCTGGGTTTCTGATGAACAGGTTCTGATGGGAGGAAAGGATAGAAGAAGGGTTACGGGGATGCTCAAGACACGTTTTTGTCCAGTTTATCATTTGCCTTTAAAAGCATCCTGGCCAGGGTGTTTGGTATGGGCAAGTGGCCACCTTAGGAAAGGAACTAATCCAAGTTAAGGATAATATCTCAGTTTCTGGAAAGTTAAAAGCTAGGCTGGGGTGGTATCTTTAATACATGCCCCAGAGAACCACACGTGATATCTATTGAACTAAAAGATTCCAAGGGCCACGTCAAAAGTAGGGATCAAATACAAACCGGCAAGCCTCGAGGACCGGGGAGGCCAATAGGTCCTCTTTCTCCCAAATCTCCAGGTTCTCCCTGTCAAACAAAACAGTGAAATGTGTCCTTGTCAGGCTTGTTATTATTTTCTGATAAAGGAAATGAGCAGTGACGGTACTAAGATAATAGTTAGTTATACAACTGCATCCATGTCATTGTATCGAACACAGTGACAATGGCTTTGTGGTCAGGACTGCGAGTTGTATAAGCAATGCAAGGAATTGGCTGTTGTTGGCTAGTGAGGTCTCCTGCATTGACGAATGAAGTCCCAGCAAGACTGATACATTGTTTAGTGCAAGTTGCCATCTTGGCAGCTCAGTACCATGAACCGCACCCTTGGAAATGTCTTACCATGAGTCAAAGAGGAAGCTCTGTACTGTTTTAAAAAATTAACAAAACTGTTTTCCAAGATGATCCATCAAATCATCTGGCTGCTGCAAAGACAACAGACTTCTTAATCTAGTTTTAAGTGCTAATCAAGATAACCAAGTTAGCACGACATTCATGGCAATTGTTTCTGACTTCTGACTAGTAGACCATCTACTGTGGATTATAAATCAATCTCAGGATTATGCTGAGTGAAGTCCAGCTACTTGGGAAAGTTAACATAGCTCTACAAAAGAAGGTTAACTCCTTTTCTTAAAAAAAAAAAAAAAAGAAAAGAAAAGAAAAGAAAAAAGATGTTAGATTTTAGATTTACATAAATGGCAAGGTAGTACACAGAGTTTGTATACACTCCACATCTAGCTTACCCTATTGTTAGCATTATGTTAGTTACATTAGTAGGGCCCATTTATCACAATGCATAAATGAATACTGATTCATTCTTATTAACTAAAGCCCATACTTTATTCAGCTTTTTTTTTTTTTTTTTTTTAAGTTTTTACCTAATATCCTTTTTCTCTTCCAGGATCCTATCCAAGATACCATATCATGTCTTCTTAAGTTCCTTTAGACTGTGACAGTTTATCGGATTTTCCTTGTTTTTGAGGACCTTGACGGTTTTGAGGAGTACTGCTGAGGTATTCTGTAGAATGTCCCTCACCTGGGGTCTTTCTCATGATTACGGTGGATTTTATGGGTTTAGGGGGTAAAGATCACAGAGGTAAAGTGCCATTCTCATTACAACATAACAAGAGAACATTCTATCAACATAGCTATCACTATTGATGTTAACCTTGACCATTTGGCTGAGGTAGTGTTGGTCACGTTTCTCCACTATCTAGTCATTCCCTGTCTTTCCCATAATGTACTCTTTAGAAAGGAGTGTGGAAACGTACCCAGCCCACACTTTGGGAGTGGGAGTGGTTAAGTCATTTTTAAAGACAGAAAGGCAACCAGTTAAGTGTGAGAAGTGCAAATGGACAAATGTCCACTAGCACTGAACTCAGAGTAATACAGAGTTGGGTTCCATGGCTGGGAAGCAGAAGATCACCTTTCTTTCAGGGTAGTGGTTCTTAAAATTGGCTCTGGGGCCACCTGTCTCACAACTACCTCAGGTCCACATGCAAAGGAAATTCCTGGACTCCACTGGTATGGTCTCTCATATTAGAGCCCAAGAATATGCCTATTTAAATAAGCTTCTCTGCTGATTATTTTCATTTTTTTTAATGTTTATTTTTGAGAGAGAGCAAGCGAGCGAGCAAGCATGAGCCAAGAAGGGGCAGAGAGAGAGACGAAAACAGAATCTGAAGCAGGCTCCAGGCTCAGAGCTGTCAGCACAGAGCCCAAGGTAGGGCTGGAACTCACAAGCTGTGAGATCATGACCTAAGCTGAAGTTGGACGCTTAACTGACTGAGCCACCAGGTGCCCCTCCGCTGATTCTTATACACAGTGAAATTTGAGAACATCTGCTTTAAGGTACAGAAACAAGGGAAGCCAAATGGCTTGAACGGGGTCACTTTTACTATTGGTACAGTCAGGTGTTGAGCCCAGAATTAACCAGTAAGTTGCTTGTGTCCCTGGGTACTTGGGCTTATTGTAGTAAGGTAGGAGTAAGGTAGGAATAAGTGTTCGGGGCTCATCTCAGTTGACAATGAATCCAGAGGACTCAATTTATCTTGGGACTTCCCAAAGGATTTGGGTTTGCTTTGAGGGTACTTATTTCCAAATTCTTGCCTCTTCGTCTTTAAAAGTCCCTGTTATTAATAATGATCTTTTGGGCACAACTACCCTGCTCCTATCTATCTCCTTCCACACTCTTACCTATAACTGGCCCAAGGAGCTCTCCATTCCTGCCGACCTATCTCCTGGTCCCTTTTGTTTCATCCAATGGATTGCTTTCTTCTCACAAGCAAACCTCTATGCATCCATGAAGCTGCACACAAACACACATCCTACCTCATTGTAAGATAATTGGTTCTCATCAGTGACACCACTTCCCCTGCAGCCTTCCCCAAGGGCAAGAAGGCAGCATTGTTTCTGTTCCAAACTTTCCTTTCCAGAGCACTATTGCTACACTGCATGCTCTAGCAATCCTTTCCTGTTGGAGTTGATTATCCCTGCCATCCACATATCTCATATTTCGCCCTCCAGTCAATAGTCCTTACAACTTGACTGCTGGCCTCCATCACTTCAGCCCTTCTTAGCAGTTCTCCATAACAAAGCTAGCCTCTCTTCTCATGTTCTCATTCTCACCCTCTGTGTCAAGAAATTTCCCCATTAATTACCTACTCTGACATCTTCAATCTTCTCCTTTCTCTCTGCTCAGATGCACACTACGGTCTCTCCTATCATTGAAAACAAATACCCAGCTTCAATCAGTCTTATACTGGTGGTTAATACCCTCTCCCTGCCCCCAAGTCTTGCTTCTTCAAAGAGTAGTTTATAGCCCTGAATCCATTTCTTCCTCTCCAACACATTGTTCAGTTCTTTGTAGGCTATCTCCCTTTCTTTCCCCTTCTCTCAAACGCTACATTTCAAACTATTCTTTGGAGCATCTTAGCTACCAGAAGCAATGGCTTCTTCACTCCCCTTATCTATTCTGCACTAGCTGATACAATTGACCTCTCCTTCTTCAACTCTTCTTCTCAGCACCCAGTGTGCATTTCTGTTTCTTTCCCCTCCTTTCTAATGACTGTCTCCCCTTATCCTTCTTACAAATAGATATCACTAAGAGTCTTTTTAAGAATCCAAATGCCTCTGAGACCTACAACTCTGACCAGCCATAAACTCTTTCCTCTATTTCCCAAACCAAGTGGTTCCCTTCACTCCTACACTGTCCTTTCTCATGAGTTTCCTGCTTCTGGGATGGTGCTACACGCATGCAGGAAGCCCACAAATCATGTAGCCCTCTTCTTTATACCTTAGTTTCCTACTAGAAGAGTCTTCCAGAATCATGATGAGTTCCTCCTGTCCTCACCCTGTTACATCATCCAATTGTTGCTTGTCTTAGAGACTATGAGAACGTACCCACTAGTCTCCTAGCTTCCTATCTCTCAGCGCTCCAAATATTTCTACACTGAGTGTCCTATTCAAAATCCTCCCAAGTCTGGCTGTGTTCATACACTCCACTAAAAAATTATAAATAGCACTGTACTTGCTACTTAACAAAGCAAGTGACCACAGACTTTGTCTTTTATGTGCCTACCAGACAGGATCATCTTCTTCCCCAAATACCCATTTCCCAGGATTTTCCAACCCTGTGCTTTCCTTCACGTGATTTCTTCTCCCTGAAACCCTCCATGCCTCCTCTCTGCTTGCCAAAGTCTTTATTATCTTCTAGGGTTCTGCTCCAAGTCTGTATCCTCTATGATGCCTCTTTCCCCAGCCTGGAAATACTTCTACAAACACTATATTTTAACCTCCATTCTCAGACCTGTATCCTGGACTACTTTATGTCATAGATTATTGTCTTGAAAATATTCTAAATTCTGTGGGGACTGACTCCATGTCATCTTTATTATACAACCCAGAAATTCTTTCATTAAGCAAATATTTTCTAAGCAATTATGTGCCAGGAACTGTTCAAAGTACTAGGGATGCATCAGTGAGCAAAACAGCCAAAGAGCTCGACTCTCCTGAAACTGACTTTCTAGTCCAACAGAATGCCAGTACAGTGACTTTGTCTTTAAAGGTGTTCAGCAAAGGTTTACATGCATGGGAGGAAACAAATAAAGAAGAAGAGAGGAGGGGAAGGAAAAAGAGAAGGTCAAAGGAAGGCCTGTCCCAGAACAGTCCTCCTTCCCTGAGGTTCCCCCAGGCTAAGATTGGGTGTAGCCCCTCGTGAAATTATGCTGAGCTGGAATCCTTGACCTCATTGTCATCCACACCCACGTCCTTAGATGTTGTTGGCTCTCTAAGAATTAAGCCAGAGTGTAGGGGCAATAAGATATTCTCCTTTGTGTTGAAAGGGCTCTGGCTAATACAACCAGACACACTTACTTTGAGGAGAAAACCTTAACTTTGGTGGGCTTAAAGAATGTGACCTACTTTATTTCCTTGGCTTCCCAAATGGCCTGGACTCCCTGCTTCTCCTCCTGGTCCTGGAGGCCCCTGAAACAAAACAAGGATTGCAAATACAGCAGAACATAAAGCAACTTCCCCTTAAACCCTCTGTGTCTCTTCTAAGAGGAAAATGAACCACAGATGGGAAAAGAATTATGGCTTTACTGATTTCTGCTCTGGAAAAAAGTATCACAGCTGTCAAATAAAAACTAGTAAATAAAAGAAAATTAATAAAGTAATTCATGCCAGATGTGGCCTAACTGATCATGCTTCCTTGTGAGTCTTCTTTTCCAAAGAGATTTTACATTCTCACTGTTTTGCTTTTACAGCAGATGTTGCTAAAATGTCTAACATTTAAAGAAGGCATTCCAAATGACATTTGTCTTTAACTGTATTCTGTCTGGTTCTTTGTTTTGCTAGAAAGCATTTTTTTAAAGGTAAACATATATTTATTTGCAACTAATATAATTTGTACAAATAGAAAGTTCAAGAAACTTCCCCCCAAATAATTAGCATTAATAACAAGATATGTTCAGGTGTACCGGATAAATGTTCTGAAATAGTTTTCCCTTCCCTACTGATAAATTAGAAAAGCAAATGTACATAAATCCCCATTTACCATTAGAAGAAAAAAAACTAAAATATTTAGAATTTAACAAGAAAGATAAAGACCCATATAATAAGAAATCTTTAAGATCTTATTGAAGAACGTAACAAAAGTTAAACAGGTGGATAAATATACCACATGTCAATATGGAAAATCTGTTTGATATAATAGAAGTTTCTGTAGCATTCTAGAAAGCATGTTTTATTGGAATAGCTTTAGAACTAACCATTTAAAAATCCCAATTCAGACACAGCCCAACTGCCTTCCCATGTTACTAACACTTGGGATCAAATTTTTCCTTTGGGATATCCAAACATATGGCAACACAAATCTCTTTTAGTTAAAATGTTTACATAGGTACTTGTAATAATTCCAACACCAATGAATGGAAATCATTTTCAAATTTCTTTTTTTGCCATGGTTACTGTAATTTAAAAATAAACAAACCATATCTGTGTAGTAAGCATGCTACTTAGCAAATTTTGTTCAGAAACAAAAAATTATGACATTAACCTTTTTTATCTTGAAAAAATTAAGGATGTACTAAGTTGGACATAAAAAATTTCCTAATAGGAAAGACTGTTAAATAGTATATTGGTTACCAGGGAAGATGATAATAATCTTTCCACAATCTTTGTTTTTTTCTCCTCCCTCTCCCTTATTTATCCTAAAAGAAGAATCTCAATTTCACTTTCCATAGCTGTCAATCCTTTCCCTTCTCTCAGTCCTACCACTTCATGGAGCTAGCTCCCGTGACATCCACGGGATGTTTTCTGTTCTTTTCTGTTCTTACCTTAGTTGATTTTGATCATGCATTCTTTGAAACTTTTCCATTAAGTTCTGTAACACTGGTTACCATGGCCTTCCTGGTCCCTCTCTGGCCTCTTCTTAGCAAACTTCAAAGACTCCATTGGCCTCTTCAATCTCCATGTGCCCTGAGGCTCCTCTGATCTTATTTTCTCATTTAATCCTCTCTTCCTGAGTGATTCCCCCATAGATTCACATATCACTTTACAAAATAACCGCTAAATATTTGAATCTCCAGTTCAGACCACTCAACTAAACGCCAAACCCCTAAGTTAAAATGTCTATTGGAACTGATTACCAAAGATAATTAGATTTACTGCAAGTCATACTTGGGTTCATTCTCTTTATTAAGGAAGCCCAGAGTGGAAACTAGGAATCATCATAGACCCCTCCCTTAGCTTATCTCTCAAAACCTATCGAGTATAAGTCCTACAGATTCTATGCCTTTCTGTATACATCTCTCTTCTGTTCCTATTGCTATCATCTACCTTCAGGCCTTCCTGCATTCTGTCTAAATTCCTGGATTCCCTGACTGCAGCCTGGCCTCTCTCTAATCCATTCTTCATGACTTTTCCTTTGGATTGAAAATGTCAGGCTAAGGCTGCCACTTTTTCTGAAATTCTGAATAGCTCTCAGAATAAAGTTTATGGTCTTTACTTATTAATACACAAAATCCCCCAAAACGTTGGGACTGCATGTCTCCATTGTCATCTGTGACTACTTCAATCACTGTATGTTTATGCTTAAACCATCTGAAGTCACCAAATACTTCTTGTTTTATATCTCCGCACTTGTGCAAGTTCTTCCCTTAGCTGGTCCATTTTTCCATCTGGAGAGAGGTACAATCTTCCTGTTCTGAAAATCTTATTTTTAGCATCACTGTTTCAAGAATACCTGAACCCCCTGGCTACACTGGGTCTCACAGATTCCTTTACTCTGTATGTAGTTCTTCATTCATTTCTTTCTCTCATCCACTAGATACTAGCCTGTACATTCCTTGAAGGAGTATACCCTATTGACTTCATATCTCTGGAATTTTGTCTCTAGGTACTTAGTACAGTACCTAGGTACTTAGTAGAGTACTTAGAACCTCTCAATCCACCCATTCATTCATCTATCCATTCACCTCTCCAGGAAAATCCCCCAAGAGGGATGAAATAATGTGTTTAACTTCATTTTCCGTATGAAATGTTTGTGTACTTCACAGGACGAGGAAGTGAAAAGATTTCAATTATCCTTGACCAAAGGCATAAAGTGGAAGTCTGGCCTAGGAGTTCACTTTCTGTGCTTCCTTCAGACATAATGAGCTCTAAGAGATGAAATAATTTCAGGGAGATTACTTCATGTGTAGTCACTTTGAGCACACACGAGCACAGTGAGAGATTACCTTGTTTGAAAGCCCTCCAAAATGGGATGGAGGGGCAAATGGAGGGATAGAGGGATGGATGGATGGATGCAGACAGAGCCTGGTCATCAGAACATCAGAGAACCTGATCCTGTTTCCTATGCAGGACCACACAAAATACCAGACTGGCATTTGTGATTGCTTGAATAGGCCTCAAGCTTCATTGAATGGTTATCCAGATAGGTTACCTATTCAAATACTGCTGGTTGTATAGGGCACCATGTTTTTAAAGGAAAGGTGAAAAATTCCCTGCAACCCCAGGATATCAAAGAGCCAAAAAGTTACCTTGATTTGAGGCCAAGAGCAGCTATGGAATATAAAAAGAAGCTTAGGGCATTTAAAGGAAAAGGACACCAGCTAGAGATCAAATCTCCATCTGCTTTGTGGCAATGGCAACCTTTTATCGAGTATTTTGTGCAAAGCACTGTGCTAAGAGGTATATGTTTACACTATCCAGACTTTCTCAATCCTTACAACAACACAGTGAGATACATATTATTGATACCATTGTTTACCGATAAAAAATAAATTCTCAATATATTTAACCCCAGATCACTGTTAATAAGAGGGTGAGATGGGAACTGGACTTCATTTTGACTCTGAACTCCTAGCTACTCTGCCTGCTGTTTTGAAGACTGTTTGGGGACAGGATTCCCCAACTCTACTATTCATGCATCAGCTGAGATTGGAGTTTTAAAAATGTGAATCTCCAAACTTGATGCAGGAGGCTGGGGCCAGATCTACCCTACAATATGGGGACTTGGGCTGGGGGTCTTTTGCTTGTGTTCAGACTCTGTGACAGAGTCTTCTGCAATCGCAACTGCTTAATACAGGTGTTAAGTGATGATATAAAGGAGATGTTTAGAGTTTAAATGTTTTAAAAATTGTCCTTAGATGTATCTGATCAGAAAGGATAGCACTAGGATTTGGGGATTAATGGCTGCTACAGTGCCAAGGACACCTCGACTTTGGATGGGATGTGGCTGGGCAGGGACAAGAGATGCAGGCTCTTCTCATGCTTAAAAGGAATCCTGTCACTTATTATTTTCTTGGGGGCAAAACCTTGCCTACAAGGACAACCGGTAAATATCAGGGTGAGCAAAAACTACTCAAGGAGACTAAATGCTCAGCATCTTTAAGAGTCAGATATGAGCTAATTCTGAGAAAATCAAAAAACAAGAGGCCAGCCCTTGCTGGTGGGCTAATGCAAGAACAAACCTGAGACACCTGAGGTGTTGATCTTGACAGTGCTAATCTAGGACATAGCCTCTAACTCAACTTCTAATCCTTCATGCCTCCTACACTCCATCCATACTGGATCATTTATCGTTCCCCAATCTCACTTTGATATCTCTTTTTAGATTTTCTGGCTCCTTTTCCCAGATGCCTGCCTCTCCCTTGGTCACTGGAAAACACCTCCTTATCCTGCAAAAGCGAAACCACTCTTCTGCTCTAAAGCCATCCTTTGTCCCACCATTCTACCTGAGGTGTAGTTCTACATTAGCATTTAGTACATCACATCTCAACTATTCGTTTGTATCGGTCTCCTTTATGAGATTGGGAGCGTGCACTTTTATCTTACTACAGAACGCGCACACAGGAAGCCCTCAGTAAATATTTGAGGAAAAGGAGTAGTTGATGGATCATTGAACCTAGATTATGCGGAATGATGAAATGCAATCACTGCAGTACAGATTATTAGTGTTAGTATTACCACGGCCTTTCTTACACTGGAGACTCCTCGCATACTTTGAGCATAAAATGTCCCTGCTAAATTAGATAATACTGATGCAATGCAGTAGTATTAAACATTTACATAGTGCTTACTACACCGCAGGCACTGTTCTGAGAACCTACGTATATTAAACCATTTAATTTCCACCTGATGCAGTAGATACTATTACTATCCTTATTCTGCAGCAGAGAGAATTGAGGCATAGAGAGGTTAAACAAATTACCCAAAGCCACAAAGATAGATAGGAAAGTACAAATCTGGCAATCAAACTTAGGCACCCTGGCTCCAGACACTGTGCCCCTGACCACTATGCTACGCTTGGTAAAGATGACAACAGGAATTCTACTTTATATCCCAAATTGACATGGAATAGTTCCAATTTTTCTGGGTATTGCCTGACATTAGTGATTATTTCGCTAAAAACAAACAAACAGAATAATTCCAACACTAACTAGAATTAGGATTGGTGTCTGATTTTCCTTTCCTCTTCTAGGCATTGGTTATGTTAGTGTGGTACCCCAGGGTAAACCAGACGAGAAGGAAGGTATGAAAGAAAATGCCCTTCTTTTCAAGGTTGTGTCTTTTTTCTTATGCCAGAGACTGTACTTCTTTCATATCATAGCCATATACTTGGTTGGATTAGCACATTTTGATTTATGCAGAATTCCCCAACACTGCATGAATTAATAAGTCTTCAGAACACTGTCAACACAACTCACATCCTTTTTTCCAAATGTATGTCCTAAGAAAAGCCTTAAGGCCTGCAATTAAAAAACACTCCCGTTATTCCACCTAAATGGCTCGTTCGTGTGTGCTGTATGAAGCCCGTGTCAGTGGATTTATAGAGCCCATAAAGAATAACACTCTCTTGTATATATGATTGGTTTGGTCTCCCGTGGTTTTCCTTTGGAAACAACAATTTTGAAGTCTCATCCATCATGTCCTGAATATAGAAAATTCTACACATCTTTGAAATAGCACTTTCACTGTGTTGACAAGGGTATTTCAAGAAAAGCAAGCAAAGAAAGCAAGCCATGATTTCTAGCCAGATAAATGGAAGAGGTAGAGAGAAGTGGTGCCTTTTGACTAATGCTGGCAATGCCAAGAGGTTGAATGATTTATAACTATGATCAATCTTGCCAAAGCAAGATTAAAGGGGACTCACTCAGAGAAGTACACTATAGGGCAAATGGAATAGCTTTTTTGAGTAACAGCCACTTGGATACAATTTTGGATTGTAGAGAAGGGAATTACCAAGCTCTTTGGATTTAACACATCTACATTTTAATATTTTATATAAACAGGTGAGATAATCGCCTGATATACGTTTCCCTTGGCATTTGCTTTTTTTTTTTTTTAAAATCCCAATTGGTGGTGGCAGCGTTTTTAACGATTCAAGGATGTGAATGCAAAATACTTTTCATCAATTTAGTCCTACAATGAAATTTTAAAGTTTTCATGCTGTTTGAAGGAGCACATTCATCAAAATTGGGAACAAATATCCTCACGAGTAGTTATTCATATGCTTTAAAATACTGTGTCATGAGATATAGGTTTATGCAAATAGCTTAACTATTTTGATGATGAACACATCCACGTACGTGTTGGACCATTGCCTAATGGACACAAAGTAACGCATTCCCTTTATCCCATTATCCAAGTGCAAGTCCCAACTGTGTCTCATTCATTCATTTACTAATTGATTCATTATATAAATACATGTTGAGATCTACTGTGTGGCAGCCCTGTTGTTTTAGGCTCTGGGATATACGCAAGACAAAATTCTGGCCCTCAGAGAGATTAAAGTCTACAAGAGGAGACAACAAGCTAAACACATATATACTATAATAGCAGTTAGGCAATGGCCAGATCAGGTAGGGCCTTTCTACTCAAAGTGTGGTCTGGGAACCAGCAGCATCGGATCACCTGGGAGTTCATTGGAAGTGTAGAATCTCGGGCCCCACCCCAGACCTTCCGATCTGTATCTGCAGTTTAAAAAGTTGTCCAGGTGATTCTTAGGCACTTTGAAGTTGGAGAAGTGATGTGGGAAAGTCAGTCCCATCACAGGGTGTGTCTGTTAGAATCACCTGGGGAGAATTCAAAGTTACCGGTACCCTGTCCTTACCTCCAGAGATTCTGATTTAAATGATGTGAAGAGGGTTCCAGGTGGTGGAGTGTTTTATAATCTTCCCAGGAGATTAGGACGTGAGTCTAGGTTGAGGATCACTGAAGTAGGTTGTATCCTGGATGCAATGGGAAGCCCCTAACGATTGAGATCAGAGGAGTGGCATGACCCCATTTCTACTGAGGAGGAATTCTTAACCTCAAAGTAACCGCTGAGCTGCTGAGGCAAAGAGGGCTAGAAGCCATCTCCACCTCTGGGTCTGACAGAATGACAGCCCATCCGGCAAGGTAGGGAACGCAATGCGATGTGGCCACCACACTGAACGCGGAAGTCAAACCTTTGCTGGTTCACAGGCAATGAATAGCTCCTTCTGAAGAAAAGACACTGCAAGGACATCCACATTAAAGCCAAGATCAAAGCCAGGTGTAGTCCCTTTCTCTCATTACATACCTGAGGACCTTTAATTCCCAGACCTCCTTTTTCTCCTTTCATACCAGTCTCTCCTCTGGGACCCTACATATAGAGAATTAAAGCATTATTTGTTTTCTAAAAGAGAACACTTGAATAATAACTTGAGTATTAAATATGGACATGATAAGTCAGTCACGTGGACAGAAACTGGAAAGAGAACTCTACCCATGCCCTTGGCTCTGTCTTGATCTGTAAGTGTCCCCTCTGTCCATGTATACAAGGGTCCAATCTGCAATTTCGGCAGTTGGGCATTTACAGTCAACTGAATAAATACTCAACGGTTGAATATTTCAGTATTGCTTTATGATTATCCTAAGCGTCTTTAGACTCCAAATGCATATATTTCTTATGTGATAAAGAAAATAATCCTTAATTATGTAATCTGACAATGAAACATTAAAATAAATTTCAATTCAATAATCACACTGAAGACTGGTCGTAAGATACAGCATGTGGTAAGGTGAAATTTGGATCTTTCTACTTGTAAAATATTATATTGCCTGTTAATCATGGCTTCCATACATTAGGCAGATAAACCTTCATGCTGTGTTTGGCTTTTCCATCTCCTTTTAAATTTTGTTATGAAGAAAGAGTAGAAGAAGGGATGTTGTTTTATTACTTGTTTAGCATGAAATAAAGCCAGCCAATCTATTGAAATGCTTCCCCACAACCCCAGTGGCAAATATTTCTCACTTCAAGATAAGACAAGTGAACTTTCCTCAGTTGGCAAGAAAAACAGAAAAAAGCAATCAAGCTCAAAAGAGATAGAGGTCCAAGGGGGCAGATTGTTTACCGCTCTCAAGTCTTGGTAAAAATGTGGACAAAATTTTTCATCTGATGTCTAAGGACATTTTGCCCAACTTTCATGCACCATGGTGCCAACATACAATTGTTAATTTTTTAAAACTATGTGGATTAAAACCTTGAAAAATTATAGAACCATTGCTTGCTCTGCATTTGCCAAACAGCAAAATTATTTCTCAAGATTTCAAAGCCAAGTTTGAGAAAAAATACGTTCTAACTTTCTATACTCTGACCTCTTTTCTTTCATCTCAGCATTTTCTAGGACTTCCTTTCCCTTTTCAGTATTATTTCAGGCTACATTTTGGCACATGCTTCCTTTCCCCTCATGTGATCAGTGTAAGAGCCAACCATGGGCTCTTCCTCAGAAAAGAAAAAGTGCTGGAGGCAGCTCTCTGGGGGAAGTGAACAAGAAAGACAGGCTGAGTGCCATGCTATAGAACACCCTGAAGACTTCAGCTGTATTTGGAACAATTCTTTCCTAGAGTAGAGCCAACTTTTCTACAACACAGGCGTCCAAATATGTAACACTGAGCTCTTACTGTGCTACATGGACCAAAATTCCCAGTTTGAGGCTCAACATTTTCTTTGGCTTAAGGTCTCCCTAGAACATCCCAGCTAGCTTGGAGTTATTGCACAGGGACCCTATCCAGCATGTTCATTCTCCTTTCACCTCTTGAGGCACAAAATAAAGGAGACTAAATGCTGGTCAAGTCAAGACTGTGTCACTTCCTTACTTTATTACTTTGAAAACACTTTAAGCATCTGTAATTCTGCAAAGAGGTTTGATGAATTCCATCAAATCTCCAGATTCTTCATGTTGTCACATTCTGTTTAGTACTGATATGTACCTGAGGGCCCTTAAGTCCCCATGAGCCTTCAAGTCCATCTGGGCCTGGGATGCCTGTTTTCCCCTGTGGTGAGAGAGAAATCAACCTGTTAACACTGTTTCCTGAGAATTTTGTCTTCTTTCTTCATGTACAACATTGTATATTTTCAATCACAATACAGTGCAGGATCTTTGGAAAAAATATGAAAAATAAGGGAGAATACAAATAAAGAAATAAAATTTTTCTATAATCTTATAAAGCAGAGATAACCAAGGCTACTATGTTGGTACATTTGCTTTCAGTCTTTATACATATGCACACTTACATACTCCTTTTTTTTCTGTAACATTTCCAATATATCTAACTTGGGCGTT
This sequence comes from Panthera pardus, assembly GCF_024362965.1. Taxonomy (NCBI): domain Eukaryota; kingdom Metazoa; phylum Chordata; class Mammalia; order Carnivora; family Felidae; genus Panthera; species Panthera pardus. The sequence continues at coordinate 131,025,318 of NW_026526721.1, forward strand.
TGGCCTGAAAAAACTCACAATTTACTTCACATTTTCTTAATAAGTCTCTGGAAATCTTACAACATTATATTTATATTCAAATAGATTAAATATCTATGAATCAAAGTTAAGCATTATCTTCACATTGCTCTTGAACTCTGCCAAAGATAAGAGTTCCAAAAAAAAAAAAAAAAAAGGATTAAAAGGCTTAATTTAGTCAACTATTGAAATAGCCTAAATTTATGCCTCAATTGTTACACAATGAGATGTGATTAGAGGTCCCCTGCTAATTAATGCTTTTTCCTAGATCTCAGAAAGAGGAAATTTCTCAACACTTTCCCCAGCTTCATTTCATTCTTTTCATGCCATTATTCTGGTTTTGCTCTCCTTTTTGTTGAAGTCTAACCTTGAAATGTGTGTGTGGAATGGAGTGATGTCTGTGGATGGTAAACTCTCTTAGTCTTCATCTGAAAACCTCTATATATTTATTCATAGTTTAGCTAGGTATGGAATTCTAGATTAACAGCTATTTTTCTTCTGCACCTGTAAAATATTACTTTGCTTTCTTGAATATTTTATTGCTGAATACAAGTCTGCTGCAATATAATTTGTTACCCTTGGATAAAATGCCTTTTCTCTCTGGTAGTGTTTAAGATGTTTTCTTTAGCATTCCAGAGTTTTACCATGATGTGACCGAGAGTGGATTTATTGTTTATCCTCATTGTATTTTCAACCTGAGAATGTGTTTTTCTTGAATTTTATAAATTCCAAGTCATAATTTATTTTTCATAAATCTTATAGATGACATGTATAATACATCACTAACACGTATAAAGAAGATAGGATATGATATTTGGTATGGTCAAGTGTTTTGAACAAAACACTCAGAATGTCCAATATGTATTAGAGTTTCACAGTACTCTCATTTTATTTATTTATTTTTTTTTTTAAATTTTTTTTAACGTTTATTTATTTTTGAGACAGAGACAGAGCATGAATGGGGGAGGGGCAGAGAGAGAGAGAGACACAGCATCCGAAGCAGGCTCCAGGCTCCGAGCCATCAGCCCAGAGCCCGACGCGGGGCTCGAACTCACAGACCGTGAGATCGTGACCTGAGCTGAAGTCGGAAGTTTAACCGACTGAGCCACCCAGGCGCCCCACAGTACTCTCATTTTAAAAAGGGTTTATATAAATTGTAAGATTCCAGAGTCAACCGAACAAAAACCTAAAGGAAAGATTACTCAACTGAGTTACTAGTTTGTACTTGATACCTGAACAAAGTTAAATTTAACAGTAATTGGCCCAACTAGTGTCTTATCATTGATTTTTACAATCTTTGATTAGAATGGTCAAATTTTCATCTTAAGATTTGAGTTTTTGAAATTGTAGCCTAAAAGTTTTCTAGTATTTTATTCCAAAACCGGTATCATCAAACGTGGCAATGAGAAAGAACTTTAGTCTTGAAAGAGATTTCCCAGAGCCTTTATTACTCCTTGACTGGACACAGAACCCTTATCATTTGGAGTTAAGAAAAAAAAAAATCACTGTACCTGTGGGCCTGTATGTCCCCTTCGGCCATGAGCTCCCTAAAGTAGGACAAAAGGTAGATACCATTAACTCTGAAAAAAAAAATGCTTTCTATATTTAATTTAAATTAGTAATGAACACGCTAAGGCATTTTTTTTTTAAGTTCTCACATATTGCTTAAAACATTTAATTATCCACTGCACCATGACAGTAAAATGTTGCCAACTCTGAATTTCATTTTTAATTTTTTTTTTTTTTTGAGAGAGAGAGTGAGAGCATGCACATGGGAGCAGTGGGGGAAACGGGCAGAGAGAGAGACAGTATTAAGCAGGCTCCATGCTCAGTGTGGAGCCCGACACAGGACTCGATCCCATGACCCTGGGATCATGACCTGAGCCGAAATCAAGAGTCAGACACTCAACAGACTGAGCCACCCAGGCATCCTGCCAACTTTGAATTCTTATCCTAGGGCAATAGGTAATAAAAAATAATAGACAACTGAAATCTGTACATACTTAGAACAGATTGTGGTCAATAATCTGCCCTCCCCTAAACTATTACTAGAACTGGTCACAAGCTCCAAAATTGATTGATTCAAATTTAATTTCTTTTCACTTTTCCAAAGTACTAACAACCCAAAAATCAAGAGTGTAGTAGCCAAAAGGCAGGAAGCCAGAGAAAAAGCTGGGAGAATTGACTCCATGAACTTTATAGTTTCAGAATCTAAAGATAGCCAGACTAATTTTATACCCCTTTACCCAAAAAAGCCAAACAATATGCTTACCTGTTAAAAATTAAAGAATCATCCCAAGCATTCAAAAATTCTCAATTCAGTATGCTAATGAAATTAAATTAAAATAATAGTGCTACACAATCAAGTGAAATTTTCCTAATACTCTCATATATAAGATTAGGGTCTGGGTATATTTCAGATCAACATATTATAGATCTGTAAATCACACAGAGACATTTTATTGTCTAACTTATGATCTCTCAAAGTTACAGCAAAATTGACACCAAGATTTGCAAAATTCAGTAAATATCAGACAACATTTTCTTGATGGAAACTTGAGAGATTCAGATCAAAATTCAATGTGAGGCCAGACTTTAAATTCTTCCAATCACACTTCAGTTAACTTCTATTGTTATCTAGGAAACAGACTGTGTATATCTGGAGAAATGGAGACCCATTTCTTTAAAACTCTAATGAGTCATGTTGAGAGGAGAGTCTAAATCCTCTCCATCAGGAGGAAAAGAAGTTCTCTCCACTCCTTTAGTACAAGAGTTTATCTGATCTGGTTTAATGCACTTCAGTCTCATTCATAAAAATATCTACCAATCATCTACTACCCACAAAGCATATTGAATGGGAACCATAAAGATTACACACACACACACACACACACACAGTTTGTGACCTCAGAGGATGCTCATACTTTGGATTTGGGGGGGGGGGTGAAGACATAAATATTACAATATTTACAATGTATAGTATGGCAAATGCCATAAGAAAGGAGAAGATGGAAATATGGGTTTCGAAGAAAGCAATTATATCCAGTTTATCAGATTAGGAAAATATTCCTACAAGATTTTTTTGTAATTAAAAATTTCTTAATGTTTATTTTGGAGAGAGAGAGAGAGACAGTGTACGAGTGGGGGAGGGGCAGAGAGAAAGGGAGACACAGAATCCAAAGCAGGCTCCAGGCTCTGAGCTGTCAGCACAGAGTTCAACCCGGGGCTCTAACTCAGACTGCGAGATCATGACCTGAGCCAAAGTTGGATGCTTAGCCAAATGAGTCACCCAGGCGCCCTGAAGAAGATTTTAAGTTTATGTAAGTAATCTCTATACTAATGTGAGGCTTAAATTCATGACCCTAATATTAAAGAGTCACATGCTCTACTGACTAAGCCAGCCACGTGCCCTAGAAGATATTTTTGATCTGAGTTTCACAGAAGGTATAGGAGTTTCACAGAAGAAAATGAAACAACTCTTTCTAGTAAAGGGTATTACTTTCTAAGTAATGAAGTAGAGGCAGGAAAATAGGAAGTGTATTTAATGGTGGCATTTCTAGGACAAAGGTGTCAGAAGAGAGGGGAGTAGTAGGGTTACTTAACTGAAGGGTTCATACTCCATTTAGCAGAAACTACTGGCTCTCTTAAAGCAGGAAATGTACATGGCCAGATTTGGGCTATAAGTGGATAGATCTGGGTGTGGCAGGCACAACTTGAACCTACATTCAGTCAAAATAAAGAGCATCCTATATGATTTAAGGGATATGAAACAGGACTTTACATCCAAAAATTTTTCTCTGGTCCATGGTCACAGTGTTTGAAATAACATCAATAAACATTTGGTGTCTGTGTCTTTAAGGTTCAACTTTGAAAGAGCTTGATTAAAATTAGTCATCTCAACATTGAGCTCCTGCTCCTTAGAGGCACTGGGGTGAGTAGTAGTAAGCAAAAATGACTTCTGGTCCTAGGCAGGAGTTTAGAAGCCTGACAGAGGATAAAGATTTTAATCTACCATTCATGCACATCATGGAAACATCTCTAGAAGTAATCATCTAGCACTTTCATTAGTGGCTATTTGGGATTTAAACTTTATTTAAAAAATTTTTAACATTTTATTCTTGAGAGACAGAGAGAGATAGAATGCGAGTAGGCGAGGGGCAGAGAGAGAGGGAGACATGGAATCCAAAGCAGGCTCCAGGCTCTGAGCTGTCAGCACAGAGCCCTACATGGGGCTCGAACCAACCAACCGCGAGATTATGACCTGGGGTGAAGTCGGACGCCTAACTGACTGGGCCACCCAGGCACCCCTGGGATTTAGACTTTAAATGGAAGTCATGGGTTTGAGATGCGTTGGGTAGGTGTGAGAGACTGAAAAAAAAAAAAGGGGGGGGGCACCTGGGTGGCTCAGATGGGTGAGCATCCGACTTCAGCTCAGGTCATGATCTCACGGTTCGTCAGTTTGAGCCCCACGTCGGGCTCTGTGCTGATAGCTCAGAGCCTGGATCCTGCTTCCAGTTCTGTAACTGTTCAGTATCCCTCCCTCCCTCCCTCCCTCCCTCTTTCTCTGCCCCTCTCCCACTTGTACTCTCTGTCTCTCTCAAAAATAAACAAACACAAATAATCCAGTGAAGAAATGGGCAGAAAACATGAATAGACACTTCTCTAAAGAAGACATCCGGATGGCCAACAGGCACATGAAAAGATGCTCAATGTCACTCCTCATCAGGGAAATACAAATCAAAACCACACTCAGATACCACCTCACACCAGTCAGAGTGGCTAAAATGAACAAATCAGGAGACTGTAGATGCTGGAGAGGATGTGGAGAAATGGGAACCCTCTTGCACTGTTGGTGGGAATGCAAACTGGTACAGCCACTCTGGAAAACAGTGTGGAGGTTCCTCAAAAAATTACAAATAGATCTACCCTATGACCCAGCAATAGCACTGCCAGGAATTTACCCAAGGGATACAGGAGTACTGATGCATAGGGGCACTTGTACCCCAATGTTTACAGCAGCACTCTCAACAATAGCCAAATTATGGAAAGAGCCTAAATGTCCATCACCTGATGAATGGATAAAGAAGTTGTGGTTTATATACACAATGGAGTACTACAGGGCAATGAGAAAGAACGAAATATGGCCCTTTGTAGCAACGTGGATGGAACTGGCGAGTGTGATGCTAAGTGAAATAAGTCATACAGAGAAAGACACCATATGTTTTCACTCTTATGTGGATCCTGAGAAACTTAGCAGAAGACCATGGAGGAGGGGAAGGAAAAAAAAAAGTTAGAGAGGGAGAGAGCCAAACGCTAAGAGACTCTTGAAAACTGAGAATAAACTGAGGGTTGATGGGGGATGGGAGGGAGGGGAGGATGGGTGATGAGCACTGGGTGTTACATGGAAACCAATTGGACAATAAATTTTATATTAAAAATTTTTTTTAAAAAAAGAAAACAAGGAAATAGGGGAGGTAATTCCACAATTTTGCTTTAAAATTTTTAATGTTTTAAATGGGGAAGATTAAATCCCAAAATGTCTTAATGTTGGCCCATGGGCTTGCCGTTATGTAGTAACACATCCAGACAGCCGAACTTACCTGTGAAAGGAAAAGTGAATGAACACAGCAAGAAAGAAAATATCCCCAAAGACATCCTGGGAGTAAGAAGACCCAGAACAGGATACTCAGTCTTGTTGGTCCCACCTAGCCTGGCTTTGGTAGTTTAGCCGAGCCCACTTTCTCCGATAGATATGGACTGATTTGAGACACAATCCCCGGGGAAAAAAATCAGGGCATTTTTAATGGCGAAATATCACATTAATACTGAACATTAGTGGCAAACACTCATTCACAATGATGAATGACTGCCTGGGGGCACTTCAAGCTGCCTCTACAGAAGTGCCAAGAGAAATGAAAAGGGCAAAGCGTAACAGCCCTCTAGATGGAATAGGACTGAAGGCCATGTTTTAGTCTGAGGCTACAGTTGCTTCTTATTATCCATGGCACAAGAATCTGTTCTAATTCTCAGTAGATCTGGGCTCAGAAAGAGCCAGTCTCCCATTCCTGCCTCCCTGCCCCCAGCACTGTGGCTTTCTGGCCCTGATCCTACTCCGGACCCCTACCCCAATCCAATCCGTTACAGACTGCTGGCAGAGCACCAGTTACAGCTTATCACCCCTGCAGGTCTGTCCCCCTCTACAATAGTGGTTTCAAACCGCAACATGGGGATTTAGCAAACCCCCTTCTCTGGGAACATTTGGCAATGTCTGGAGACGGTCTTCACTGTCACAAGTTAGGGGTCCTACGGGCACCTAGTGGCCAGGGATAATACTAAACATCCTACAGTGCACAAAATAGCTGCCACAACAAAGAATCGTCTGGTCCAATGTCAACAGTAGGTTGAGACACCATCTATAGAATCCATAACATGATTCTAGGTTCCTTGAGAGCAAGGATTATGTCTTATTTGATTTTGTTGCTCTAGTGGTTAGTGGAGTTGTTGGTACGTTGTAGGTGTTCAGTAAATGTTTGTCACATGAATCAAGGCCAGATTTGGTCAAGTGCTGTTATTTCCCAGCATGCCACACTCTACCCCTGACCATCCTCCAATCACTTCTCAGTTCAGCAGAATCCTGTTGCACCGAGAAGTCCTCAATGCTTGCTATCTACCTACATTTTAGAATTCTTCAGTCAGTGGTATAGATTTTTCTTCCTTCTGAAAGGATGATAATGACTTTACTGTTACAAAAATGATACATACAGATATGTAAATATTCAAATGCGGAAAAAAAGAATAAAAACTTAAGTCATCCCAAATCCTCCATCTAGATATGACTATTATTAACATTTAGTAATCATGATTGCTTACATCTTAAAAAATTTTTTTTTTAATGTTTATTCGTTTTTGAGAGACAGAGTCAGATCGCGAGCAGGAGAGGGGCAGAAAGAGAGGGAGACACAGAATCCGAAGCCGGCTCCAGGCTCCGAGCTGTCAACACAGAGCCTGACATGGGGCTCAAACCATGAACCACGAGATCATGACCTGAGCTGAAGTTGGACACTTAACTGATTGAGCCAGTTGCCCCTCCTTACATCTTTTTATGCATTTACAGAGTTCTAAATAGTAGTACTTTTGATTAAAGAGGGATCATGGTATTTATGCTATTCTAGAATTAAAATCTTACATTTAATTTTACTTGAATTTAATAGAAAAACAAAATAAATGGGGGCTATGCTACTTGTAGTTTTAAAGGCTTTATCATGTTAATTACTTGTATGTTCACAGGCCAACTTGGGTGGGCATAAAAATCTTGGACCCCTGGATTTCCTTCAGAACTCTGTTGCTATTCTATGGGACACCTGGGTGGCTCAGTTGGTTAAGCGTCCAACTTCAGCTCAGGCCATGATCTCACAGTCTGAGTTCGAACCCTGCGTTGGGCTCTGTGCTGACAGCTCAGAGCCTGGAGCCTGCTTCAGATTCTGTGTCTGTCTCTCTCTCTCTCTCTTTTCCCCTCCCCCACTCACACTCTGTCTCTCAAAAATGAATAAGTGTTAGAAAAAAAAAAAAAAAAAAAGAACTCTATAGCTATTCTACTGCTCTCCCTCTTGGCCCCAAATGTTGTGAAGAAGGCTGAAGACAAACTGAGTTTTCTATTTTTCCTGCTTGGAAATTCTCCTGATTCTTTCTTTACATAAGCAGTTTGGCAATTTCACTAAGATGTAGCTCAGTGTTCCTGTTTTTGTATCCATTTTTTTTTTCTGAGTCAGAGTATGCCTTTCAAATACCTCCATATTTGAGCCGTTTTACAAAAAAATTCTTTTTATTATACTTCTGAATATTTTTTACATTCATCTGTTTAACTTAGTAATACAAATTATATTACTCCTCACTGTTGGCTCTCCGCTGTCTACCTCTATCACAGCTTCTGTGGCTTCCTGATTACCATATGCCCAACTGTATTCAATCTTATTTATTCTAATTTGTTTGTTGCTTATAACCTATCTTAGACTTTCATTGCTCCCCAAACACTAGCAGCTTACTTTCTTCACTTTCCATCATCCTGTCAGTTCTTCAGGCTTTTTTAGAGTAATCATATTGCCTTAGTTTTTTTCAGACTTTAGAGAACTATTTGCCAGAGGTGTTCTACCTTTCCCTTGAATAGTTCCTCTTCTAATGAGGTTTGTTTGTCCTTTGCTCATGTAATTTTCCTCTTCTTACTATGCGTAGGTCTTAATTTATAATCATTTCATAATGAATATCATTAATATTTTTGATTATTAATCACTTTTGATAAGGGCCACCTATTTACTGAACAACTGTATGTGGTGTAGCTGAACCTGGGTCAGTAGCTTTGATATAGGGATGTCGAATCAAACCCTTTCTCATCATGAAGTATTTCTTCTACCTCATGGCTACCCTTTTCCTTCAAATGTGGGCATTTAAGAGATTCATGGAGCTCACATAAAACCCCTCAAATCATACCTTCTCTGTATTGTTATAGTCACCATTTCTTCAGTCTTTATAGCCTCCATGGCCCAGACTGCTGGTTATAGATGAAATATGCTTATGTTACTATTAAAAGCTGAGAACACACTGAGGGTTGATGGGGGGTGGGAGGGAGGGGAAACTGGGTGATGGGTACTGAGGAGGGCACCCGTTGGGATGAGCACTGGGTGTTGTATGGAAACCAATTTTACAATAAATTTCATATTAAAAAAATAAAAATGAAATATGCTTCAGTTTCCCATGATTTCTGCCTCCTCTGCTACACTGCTTATATGTATATTCCTTAATCTTCTCAAAACCTGGAAGCTACTTTCAGAGAAACCTGATCCCTGCTTCAGCTTATCAGCTTTGCAAAGCCTCCCCTCATTAGGATCTAGACTTAAAAAGAATTGGCCAATATTTGCCATCACGTGTGGCTTGAAGTTGTGGTCATTCTTTGTTAATCTCTTTTTAAGTTGTGCTGTTTTTGGTAAGTTGCACAAAACGGAATAGTAAAAAAACCCACCTTGACTTTGCTATCTTTAGTTGGAAGTCCTAATTTTACTCCTGAATGACATTGCTGAATCTATAACCCAAGACGGGGCCATATTTCTCAGGAGCTATGCAGTTTAAATAATATATGGTGATTCTATGTTAGCCTCTAGTGAGACTATACTGTCTATAAAACAATAAAAGTTCATTTCCCATGCCAGGAAATCTTGGATGATATTCTTTAAGTTCAAAATATTTTTCCAGGGTATATAAGCTGGCTACACCCTTTTAGAAAGGGAAATGAATAGCAAATGTATTTCTTTATCTGTAGGTGCATTAACACAGCAGAAAAGTACTTTCCCAGCAACCAAATTCTGCACATTTTAAATGTAACTTCTATTTTCACTTCCATTTGCTCTGCCTGGCGAAGAACAGGAGTATGTTTCAAGCTACAAAAATATTTTCTTGATGAAGTACAATAGCTAGTTCTATGAACTTCTGCTCAAAAACTGCAATGCATAATAAATGCAATGTATCAAACCAGTTCTTATTTGTGTTCGATAAATAGCACAAATAATTGAGAACGAAGGTGGAAGGAATTGGAGAAAGCTAGATAACTAAGAATGGAAAGGAAATGCTGCAAAAGAAAAAAGACAAGTCTAATTTAGAACCCAGTCCAGGCATTTAAGTGTATTTTATTGAAGTTATCTCTTCTTATTGGATAAAAATTTCATTTATAATTTCTGTGCTCTTTCAAGAAGTCAGGCACAGAATCTTTTTTTAAAAAGTACTCACTGAAAAAAATACAACCAACCAAAATAAGTAAAAAAGACCCCAAAATGTTAAATCGGCAATTTCATTCTTAGTATTTAGATAGTATGCAAGTTCCTCAAAAAATTAAACTTAGAGCTACCTTATGATCCAGCAATTCCACTTCTGGGTATATATCCAAAGGAAATGAAAACACTAACTAAAAAGGATATCTGCATCCCTGAGTTCACCACATTACTTACAATAGCCAAGACATGGAGGCAACCTAAGTGGTCCATTGATGGATACAGAAAATGTGGTATATATACAAAATGGAATCTTTTATTCAACCAAAAAAAAAAAAAAAAAAAAGGAGAGTTGCCATTTGTGACAATATGGATGGACCCTGTAAGGCATTATACTAGATGAAATAAGTTAGAAAAAGACAAATACCATACGGTCCTGGTAATATGTGGAGTCTTAAAAAAGCAAAAACAGAAAAAAAAAAACAAAAAAACAAAAAAACTCCAAAAACTTAACTCTTAGACACAGCGAACAGATTGGCAGTTGCCAGAATTAAGGGGTGGTGGGTGGATGAAATGGGTAAAGTGGGTCAAAAGGTATAAACTTCCGTTTATAAATAAGTCATAAGGATATAATGTACAACATGGGGGACTGCAGTTAATAATACTGCATTGTATATTTGAAAGCCGCCAAGAGAGTAGATCGATCTTAAAAGTTTTCAGCACAAGGAAAAACTGGTAACACCATATGGTGATAAATGTTAACCAGACTTAAGGTAGTGATTATTTCACAACCACATATACATATCAAATCATGTTATACACCTGACTAATAGGTTATATATTGGCTATATCTCAGTTAATACTACATATGTGTGTGTGTGTGTGTGTATATATATATATATATATATATATACACACACATATATACACATATATATGCATATACATACACACACAGGTTTTAAAATTGAGCACAAATAAAAACCAGTTTAGCATACTGTATTTATTATGCATTGTATTTTTCTGAGAAGTTCATAGAGCTATTTTACTCCACCAAAGAAATATTTTTGTGTCTTGGAACACACATCTTTACAAGGCACAGAGTATGGAAGTAAAGACAGAGGACTTATGCCAGGACTCACTTTCCTAACGAGCCATAAAATTCAGCAGAGGAATAGAGTTTTGGACTTAAAATGACATCACTGGCACCCTCAGCTAGCAGAGTGAGTAGGCCAAACTTTCACCACCCTTCCCCTAGCGGGCTGCTTTCTCGCTCTCTTTGCCTCAGCCTTTTCTCCTGATTGGTAATTTTCCCCCGCAGCCAGCACCTTCCTGCCTCAGCTTCGGGGGCTTTCCACAAGCGCTTTGCCAGCTCTGTTCTCAGAGGTTTCCCAAGTTTCCCCACGGTCGTGCGCCCCACTACCCACAATCAGCCATTTTTATCACAGTATAGGCTACCGGAGCAGTGGGTCTCCTTGGCTAGAACGGCTCTTACTGTCTTTCTTCTGGAGCCTGGTGTTCCAGGGGGGCCTGGCCAGCCTCTTCTACCCTGTCAAATGAATAGACAGATGGGTTACAATAATTACACAGCCCTGACACACTTCTTCTTCAAAATCAGCTTGTGCTCCAGGGAGGGTGGATGGGTACACACCAACTAGAGAGTTATCCTCCCTTTGGAGTGCTCCCACTGGTTATAAACCATATGTCTATGTGGGTAATGAGGAACTACAGGCCAAAATGCTAATGCATGGCTTCGTCTGTTCATCACCACTGTATAACTTGTGTTTGGGGTATAAGTTATCGAGTATTTAAATCAAACGATCCTCACTCTGTTGCCACAGAGTGGCTAACTGAAGCATGCCATGTGTCAAGTTGGTTTGGATTTTTACCTTTGGACTTCGTATTCTGTTTTGTCAACCTTTGTAGATTAACATCCTTAGGTGAAAAAAACCTCACAATACTCCTAAGTCTTCCCAAAAGAGAAAATGAAGGAGAAATTATGAGTTTATAAGGAGATGTGTGAGACTTAACCTTTATCACTTAGTAAAAACGGCAAATAGCACACGCTGGTTTATGATGTGGCAGGTTACATCATCAGTAGGCTGTTGATCCTAGTTTGTAGATGAGAAAATTGAGGTTTACACAAAGTGGCCCAAGGCCACAGAGCTGGTAAGGCACAGAGTACTGAAACAGGACCTGGGCCCCTCCCCAAAGTAAAGTTCTTTCCACCCTATCAGACTTCTCCTCCCAAGTGAAGTCACCAAGGAAACTTTCTCATCAAGAAGATCCAGAGAAACACATTTTCCAGAGAATTATTTTTAAAAGTCTGAGAAATAAGGCAAGATGATCCAATTATGATCTCTGAGGTTTCATGAGATTAATCCCAAGAGACTTGTCTTGAGAGTATGGGCTGTATAGATCTACTAGATCTTTTCCTTTTTATCAGGAACTATGAGTAATAGGATGTCTTCTTAGGGTATGTGACTTCTGGACCCTGAGAAGGCTAACAACTCATTGATTAGTTCTTCCTATCAGCTAGCCCTACATTTTAAGTTAGAGCTTAGACATTTGCATTCATAAATGAAGACCTCAAGGGTAGGGCTTGGTGAAGCCCATCACCCCAAATTCAGAAGAACAAGAGTGCGTTTCTGGAGTCCTTGAGTAGCAGATAAGGAGGAGGAAAACATATTTCTGCTCCTAAAAATATTCTTTCTGTATCAAGTAGGTCACATCCTAACAAGGTTACTCTCAAATGCCCACATAATTACTTGTCTTCCACGTTCTCCTTTCAAGCCCTTGGGTCCTTCTATTGTGCTGTCAAATCCAGGAACTCCCTAAAAGCCAGAAAACAGAACAATTTTGAATATTTCTCCTTCAAAAGGTAACTGTCTATAACATATTTACTCACTGCCCACTGCCCGCCCCCACCAAAAATTGACAAGAGAAGTCCAATCCATTTGAAAGCATCAACAGGAAAACATTACAAATGGCTTACACGTGATTTCTTTTCCTCCTGTGCTCTGCATTGTCAGTAGAGAGTGGGGACCTAAGGTGAATGTGTGTGTGGGGAAGCAAGCGCTCACCATAGAAGGCATAGCCAAGGGAAGCAAGGGTTACATGACTTTGTTTCTGACAATTCTCATCCTGGGTCTGGACATACCCCTTCTTGCTACTACCCTCCTCTCTCTTAACTTTTGTTCTTCTTTCCTGGGGTTTATGTTAAGTCTATACTTGAGGGTCGGTAGATTTTTACTCTCCCTACTTATGGGAGAAGGCAGACGTTTGTAATGGGTTCTACCACAAGAAAATAAGTACACCGGGGAACACTGAGGACTGTACCTGCCACCCATTCCCTCTTTGTCCTCTTGGATGCCTGGTAAGCCTTCTAGCCCCATATGGTCATTCCTACTTTTCCAATTTTCAGAAAATTCTGGAATCTCGCATTTTCCCCAGTATTTACACAAACATTCCAGCAGGAACTCATTGAAAACAGGCAGATGTTGTGGGCTATTATCCTTACCAGGCCAAACTGAAAGTTTTTCGTGGGTAGTTAGGACCACCAATAGAGCAGTATCGCCATGGTGCTAGGATAATCAATTGAGCGAGTCAATTCAGTCAGTAAACTGAGAGGGGACAAGAATTATCCAGTCCTGCTGAGTGCCAGCTGTTGGGCTGTTTGGCTGATAGCAGCCCAGATTACCTTCATCAATCAGTAAGTAATTTGAGATCACCAACAGGGAGGTGTCATTGTTCCAGATGCTTAGAAAGATTTTTAAACAAATAGTCTATACGCTCACAGAGTTTATAGGCTAAGAGAGCAAAGAAGATGAGTTTAGAATTTACTTTATAACTAGGATTACCAGAATTTATGTGAAAAATTACTTCTCTTCACCACATACCAAAGCCAAAGATTGTATTCTACATTTTCTGTTTTATTTTTAAGTCTAAATATTTGTCTGTTAAATTCTCCAAGAGGAGTATAACTTAATTACAATATTAGAGAGTTGTATTTTGGTGAAAATAGGAAAAGAACGGTAATGTAAAATCCCAAATTTTATTCCATTGGATGTAACACAACTTATTGTGATCCAACTCCGAACTATTTAATTGAAGAGATGACATTTTAAAAGTCATACTCTAGCACATTCTATAGAATAGAGCATCCTAGTTTGCATGTGGACCCATTGTTCGGTCAGTCTGGCTAGATGATCTATCCATTGTTGTAAATGCAGTATTAAAGTCTGCAATTACCACAGTCTTACCAATAAGGTTGCTTGTGTTTGTGACTGTTTTATATATTTGGGGGCTTCTGAATTCAGTGCATAGACATTTATAATTGTTAGCTCTTCCTGATGGATAGACCCTGTAATTATTATATAATGCCCTTCTTCATCTCTTGTTACAGCCTTTAATTTAAAGTCTAGTTTGTCTGATCTAAGTATGGCTACTCCAGCTTTCTTTTGACTTCCAGTAGCATGATAGTTCTCCATCCCCTCGCTTTCAATCTGAAGGTGTCCTCAGGTCTAAAAGGAGTCTCTTGTAGACACAAATAGATGGGTCTTGTGTTTTTATCCATTCTGATACCCTGTGTCTTTTGGTTGGAACATTTAGTCCATTTACATTCAGTGTTATTATAGAAAGATATGGGTTTAGAGTGTGATATCTGTAGGTTTCATTCATACATACTTGTAGTGGTGTTTCTGGTACTTTGTGGTCCTTGCAACATTTCACTCACAGAGTCCCCCTTAGGATCTCTGATAGGGCTGGTTTAGTGGTGATGAATTCCTTCAGTTTTTGTTTGGGAAAACCTTGATCTCTCCTTCTATTCTGGATGACAGGTTTTCTGGGTAAAGGATTCTTGGCTGCATATTTTCCCTGTTCATCACATTGAAGATTTTCTGCCATTCCTTTCTCGCTTGCCAAGTTTCAGTAGATAGGTCTGCTACTACCCTTATGTGTCTACCTTTGTATGTTAAGGCCCGTTTATCCCTAGCTGCTTTCTGAACTCTCTCTTTATCCCTGTATTTTGCCAGTTTCATTATGATATGTCGTGCAGAAGATCGATTCAAGTTACGTCTGAAGGGAGTTCTCTGTGCCTCTTGGATTTCAATGCCTGTTTCCCTCCCCAGATCAGGGAAGTTCTCAGCTATGATTTGTTCAAGTACAACTTCAGCCCCCCTCTCTCTCTGCTTCTTCTTCTTCTGGAATTCCTATGATACGGATATTGTTCCATTTGATTGCGTCACTTAGTTCTCTATTTCTCCCCTCATACTCCTGGATTTTTTTTTCTCTTTTTCTCAGCTTCCTCTTTTTCCAAAATTTTATCTTCTAATTCACCCAATCTCCCCTCTGCCTCTTCAACCCGCACTGTGGCTGCCTCCATTTTATTTTGCACCTCACTTATAGCATTTTTTAATTCATCATGACTAGTTTTTAGTCCCTTGATCTCTGTAGCAATAGATTCTCTGCTGCCCTCTATGCTTTTTTCAAGCCCAGCAATTAATTTTATGACTATTATTCTAAATTCTTGTTCTGTTATATTGCTTAAATCGTTTTTGATCAATTCGTTAGCTGTCACTACTTCCTGGAATTTCTTTTGAGGAAAAATCTTCCCTTTCATCATTTTGGCTAGTTTTCTGTCCCTTGTGCGTTTTAAAAGCTTGTTGTGTGCTCTGAACCTCTTAGCAGCCATTGAAACCTCTGTTTACTCATCTGACTTCCCTGTGTGAACACCTCCTCGTCCTCCAAGATTTTCAATGCCATCCTTCTCAAAGAACTCAAGAACTTATACATGCAGAAATTTAATTCTGAAATTAGTATTTGGGTATTTTCTAAATCTCAAGCTTTCAGCCCCAGCTTATGTGCTCCCCATCACTGGGTCAGCTCCTACCTCCACGCCTCCCTCCCTTTCGTTTTCATTTTCACTTCCCAGCAATGTGGGGAGAGGAGACAGCTGAAGATGCCAGTGGGCAGGTGCACCGCTGTGTCTTCTTCCGCACCTCAACCTGGGCTCCACCAGGTTGCTCCTACTAAAAGAGTACAGCGCCCCAACTACCATACAGACCTACAAACCCCGTGAGGAGGGAGTGGGCGGAGCAGGCGTGGACCTACGTGTCACCCGCCTGGCAGCCACACCAACGTCCAAACGTCAGCTCCCCTGTTTGGTCAGTCTGAAGATGAATTGTCCAGTCTGTCAATTTCTTCCTATGCAACTGGACCAAAGAGCGTCATCTAACACAAACTGATAAAACGTGGACTTCTAACAATGATATGCTTTAGAATGACGAACCTCACTAAACTGTAGCTCAAATGATCTAGTTGAGTTTTCTCCCCAACATCACATGAGATTACATGAGATTTTCAAAAATGGGAAATTCCCAACAGACAAACTAGCTTTCATTTGATCAGCAGCTGACTGAATAGGCACAGATCGTAAGGAATCTGGGCCATTTGTATGTATTCTATGAATAATCTGATCATATGTGGATTCTACATATCCAATCTTGCTCTCCAAATTTTCCTGAAATAGTAACCCACAAAAACCACATGTGAAAAAGCTCAGAGTGTTGTCTTTGATTCGAGATTCCCAAGTGGCTAGGAAGAATTACCATGCATTAAAAAACTATCTAAAATTAGTATAGTGGCAAACAGCCTATCACAAAAGTTCCAGAGGGTTGAATTTTCAGCCATCTCTAAGTCACTGAACATTAAAAACAAAAAAACAAAAAAACCTTTTACATTATTCAGTTTCTTTTGAAAGTCTTATGTAATCAAACAGACAATTTAACAGGGGGGATTCTGACCAAAGTGAATGGCAATTTTATAGCAATATCCCAAGTAAATTTTTGGGCATCATATATAGATGACTGAAAGGTCTTTGCATTTGAACTAGTATTTCTTATTTTTTTAATTTATGGATAGTTTTTGTTTTTGATTACATACTCTGAAGCTGTTTCAAAACTCTCAGGTTATCAGGCTATTATCAGAAGACGTCACTTAATCAACAATGTTGTCTTCATGTGCAAATTCCTCTGCTGTTTAAATAGTTATCTTCAATGTATACCATCTATATTTCTCAATATATTGTACTGAATTCTTTCTCTGATCGATCCATTGTCTTTAATAACTCCTCCCCTAGTATACAAAGTCCTGTGAGATTCCCAATTGCCCACATCCTTACCAGCACTTGGTGTTGTCAGTTTTTAAAAAGTTTAGCCATTCTGATGCGTGTGTAGTATACCCTCTATGGTACATTGCTGGTGGGAGTGTAAATTAGTATGAAGTTTTTTGAAAACTGGCTTAAAAGGCTGAAGCTTATTATAGGCACATACGTTATCATTAGGCATTCTACTCCTGAAGTACAGACCCAGTGGAAATGAATATAAAAGTCAATCAAAAGGCAAGTACAAGAACATTCATAAGAGTGCTATTTGTAATAGGAAAAACTGGGAACAACTCAATTATCTATCGACAGTAGAATGGATAAATAAATTATGGTATATTCCCACACTGGATTACTATTCAGCAATGACACTGAATGAACTATTGTTCCCGGCAACAGCATGGATAAATCTCACAAGCATAAACTTGAGCAAAAGAATACAGAAACAAGGAATGTATCCTATATAATTCCATTTACTTAAAGTTCAGGGACAGGTAAAACTATGTTTTAGGACACTGATTACCTTTGGGAGGGGCTGGTAATGAATGAAGTAGACATGCGGGGAGAGGGCTTTGGGGTTGCTCTACTGTTGTCCAATGTTCTATTTCTTTAGCTGCGTGCTGAGTGCACAGATGCATTTACGTTCATCAAGCTGCGCATTTATAATCTGTATACTTTTCTGATGTTATAGCTCAAAACTAAGTTCTAGAGATCCAATGCCCCACATAGTGATGATGGACAACAATACTGTATCACATGCTTCAAAGTTGCTCAAAGACTAGATCTTAAATGTTCTCATCACAAAGGAAGAAATGATAATTATTTGACATGATACAGGAATTAGCCAACCCCATGGTGGTAATCATATTGCAATATATAAATGTATCAAATCAATACCTTATGATACCTTAAATTTACAGTGTTCCATGTCAATTATATCTCAATAAAAAGGCTTAATAAAGATTTAAAAACAAACCTAAATCCTAATTCATTAAGGCTTTGGAGACTTATTTATGTGTGGGTGGGGTGATGAAAATCCTATAGTACTGATGTTCCCTTGGAGTTGGCATATCCCCCACATTGGTGTGGGTTGTGCCTATTCAGCCAGGTTGTATCTGGGAGAGTAGGTACCTTTGGGTCATAGGTTTTGCTGAATACAGTCTTAGCTGGCTTGGAGTCAAGAAAATTAAGCTCATACTCTCAATTGAGAGAGACTGCTGAAGAATGGAAGAGGAGAGATGACTTTGTTACTTCCATTCTGACCCTATTTTGAGGTATTCAGAAGAAAATAATGGAGGGTATTGAAGTTCCCTGATGGCTCTGAAGCACACCAATTCTGAATACGTAGTCTCAAAAAAAAAATACATGCACAAATGATGGGCAGGGTCTTCTCACTGTCCATGTTCATCCCACAGATAGCACAAGGAACTGCTTTTAAAGTTCTGCAACAGTTGTACCTATGATGATTTAAACTCAAGATTGTTGTATCTTAAAGTGGGTGTCTCTCCTTATCAGAAGCTGATGGGAACTAAGCTCTGTTTAGCTCACAGCCCGCACAACCCCGACACTTACAGGGTCTCCTCGCTGGCCCTTTGCGCCTCGGTCACCAGAAACCCCTCGCTGTCCTGGGCTTCCCTAAAGATAATACAAATCAGAAGAAGGATAAGACGAGACTTTTTAATAACACTAGTAAGAACAAAGAGCTTCCCCTCTCCCTGATTTGAATAACTAAATACCTTTCTCCTAAAGCTTTTTCTAAACCGGACAGAGGGACAACCCAAAATAGTTTCAGGCATCATATAAATAATTTAAGAGTGACCTCAATTATTTACCACAGTAATGAAGTCTGTGTCCCAGACACATTTGTTGTCTTGTTTAGTTTTTACAGCTACTTTACAAACTAGGTATTGTTTATATCTTTCTTGTAATGAAACAGCTGAGATTCAGAGAGATTATCCATTTTCCCCAAGGTGGTTCTATCAACTAGAAACTGGGGTTCCGACTCAACTGTTCACACCCTGAAGACAGATAAAAAAGATGATGGAAGTATGGCAGCTGTTGGTGTCTGTTCTAGATGGGAATGAGTGGCACACATTTTCAATGTGCTACTCCGCACCACAGATTCTTGTCAACACCCTGTTACCATTCTTGGTGTGGTAGCTGTTTTTCATCATGGTCCCAATTCATCACTCCTCTCTGTATCTATGCTCTTTGCCATGGAACTCTGCAATGCTTTCCAACTGTGGTGGGGCAAGAGTCCCCACCCCCGAGTTTGGCCATGACTTCATCTGAGTTCCAAGTCTAGGCCTCAAGAGAACTTGTGTGTTTCTCCTTGTTCTCTTGTGCACCTGCCATGGCCACAGAAAAGTTACGGCCAACAGAGCCAGGCAGCGCTCTCTGGCCCCAGGAGGAGGATCAGAGACATGAGGAACAAAGCCCCCAGCCAGCCCATAGACACACAAACCAAGGGCAGCCATGCTCAGCCTAGACCAGTGATCTAGGCTGTGAACCTCAGACACATAGGAAATAATTTACTGTTGCATGCAACTCAGGTTTTGTGATTGTCACGAAGCAATTTTGTGGCACTAACTGCCTGATACACTTTGGGTAGCGGTTCTACTCTGTTAGTCACACCTTTAATTGCCAGGACAGTTTGCTGTTGTCTCTTTATTGAATCCCTACCTGGGATCCTTCATCACCCTTTTCTCCTTTTTCTCCGGGAAGGCCACTTTCACCCTAAAACAGAAGGATAAACTCAGATTTCTGTCTTCTGAATGAGAAATAGCTCAGAAGGGTCTTTATGGGACACAGAGAAAGCTCTACCTGTTCTCCATTTAATCCACCAATTCCACTTTCTCCGACTTCTCCCTGAAAACACAGATGTGATCAGAAGAGTATGTTACATTTATGTGGAAACAAATCTGAAAGTCTAGTTTTGTCTTTCATATACAGCCTGGTCCTGAGCAATAACTAAGATTACCGAGTAATAGAAACTGTGAACAGGGGCACCTGGGTGGCTCAGTAGGTTGAGCATCCAACTCTTGATAACGGCTCAGGTCATAATCTCACATTCGTTGGCTCGAGCCCCAGGGTGGGGCTCCACACCGGGCGTGGGGTCTGCATGGAATTCCCTCTCTCCCTTTCTCTCTGCCCCTCCCCCACTTGCATGTGAGCTGGCTCGCCCTCTCAAAATCAATAAATAAACTTAAAAAGAAATTAAAAAAAACAAACTGTGAACAAATAATACGCATTGCCTGCAATAAAAGACGGGAATAGACCGAATCAAATGGCTGGCAATAAAAAAGGAAGATCAAAGGAAATTTCATTTGTATAATCTACTGGTCAGTAGTCTCGAAAATAAAAATATTTTTAGATACCAGGTGGGCAGATAAATGGATATGTTTGGTACCATACCTCCTGTCCATTTAGTCCCCTGTTTCCCTGAAAATAGAAAGGGCAGTAGTGGTTAGTGTAGGAGAATGGAATTCATGTTAGGAAGACTTCACAATGTCTCATGCAACCCTTACCTTCGGACCTTTGGCGCCATAGCATCCCTTAGTACCTTGCTCCCCGACTGGTCCACTGGCTCCTCTTTCTCCCTGAGAAAGACCACATACCTAGATAAGCTTTTTCTATTGTAATCTGGATTCTGTCTTAGAAATTTTTACAAGTTTTGTGTTGGAAAAAAATGTGTAACTGCTCATGGTTTACAGTCCAGAATTCATGCTTATTAAAGCTGAGCATGTAAGAAAATCAGAACTACTCTGACGACAGCCCTTTGCTTTGGATCCCACCTGGATACTGCCCTGGGTGGGGTGGTATCTAAATAAAACAGACATACAAACAACTGGCAGCTAAAATGTATTCTCAAGAGTTCAGGAGATATTCCAGGAACAGATAATGAAGAATCAGTGAGGTATCAGAGAAAGATGCGCTGGGTATGACCTAAGCAAGATCTAAGCATGATTTCTAGTCCAAAATCTATCTTTTTCTTTCTTTCACCAAATATGATTCCTGCAATGCTTGTCTTGGTAATCCCACTCGTCTGTGAGGTCTTGTGAGTGGAAATGAGAGGTCGTCCCCTGCTTCTCTCTCCCCAGGTCACCAAATTCCATACATTCAACATGCTTAACATATCCACTCATACTGCCCCCCAACTAAGATTAGGACTCCTCTGTCTTGCACCTACTACTGCAAGACTGCTACCTGTAACCCCTGCCTTATTAGCATCTATAACATTGTCTGAGTGTGCTTTCTAAAGCCACGCCCCCTCCATTTTTACTCCTGGGCTTAATATAATTCAATGACTGCTCATCAACTAAAAGATACCATCCAAATCTTCTGCAGGATATTCAAGACTCCCAAAAATATGGGTCTTGCTTGCCACCTAACCTCCTCTCACCGTGTCCTGGGTTCCAGTCATGCTGGCCATGTGCCATTCTACACAGATTCGATTCTGACTCAGTTACATGTCCTTGAACACATTGTTGTCTCTCTAATAACCTGTTCTTCCCCACATACTTTGCCTGAAGAAGTATCTATTTGTCCTTCAGATGTCTGCCTAAGCATTACCTCTAGCTTGCGGCCTTCCTCTCCCAAGATTCAACGGTTACCAAGGCTGTTATGGATTTGTTCTGCCATGCTTTGTCACAACGCACCTCATTACACCTTTAGTATAGTCCTTGTGTATAACAACTGGAAACACAATGGTCTCATTTGCCTTTCCACTAGTCTGAAGTTACCGGAGATAGGAATCATTTTTTCTTTTCTTTATTTATTTCTAGGGTCTAGCACTGTGCCTGAAGCATGGTAGAATTCCTTCGTATATATTTGTTAAATGAATAAATGAATGGATAAGTTCATTTATGAGTGAGGTCTTTGATAAATAATGTGACAAATGGTAAGATGCTCAACAGATCATTGTTAAATGAATGCATGGATGGAAGGAAGGAAGAAAGGGATGGTTAGATGGATGGATGCAAAAAAGAGTAGAGGTCCTTGATAAACAATGTGGGGAGTTGGTTTACCTGTGCAAAATGGATCAGGAAGAGGGAAATGGCAGTGATTTGAGTCCCCTGGTGAAGAAAAGAACTTTCGCACTGAGTTCATTGTGCAGCATTGGTGAACAGTCAAAGAGGAGACAGTAGGTTAATAAACCATTATTGACCATCAGAAGCAAAGCCCGATGAGGATTAGGAAAGACCTCAGATCTTGTACATGAATTCTTAGACTCTGATTTTTCTTTTTTTCCCTCTGAGTTAACACAAACGATTTCCTATTGTAGATATGTTCTCAGGAATAAATACAGGTGAGAAAACCTTGACTTACAGCAATGCCTTCCTCTCCCAGGTAGCCCTCACTGCCTTTAAAACCTGGGGATCCCTGGAAATAAGGAAAGGAAGAATGCATTAGCACTCCACAGACCAAAAACCAGAGGTAATCAAGCAAAAATCTTTAACTTTAGTTTCACTTTACAGAGAGCTGTAGGGGTTTGGGAAAACTAAAAAGTTCTTCCTCCACAACTTAGGCTGTATTTACACACATAAAAATAAATATAGTTTTGGGGTGCCTGGGTGGCTCAGCCAGTTAAGTGACAAACTCTTGATTTTGGCTCAGGTCATGATCTCATGGTTTGTGAGCAGAGAACCTGCTTGGGATCCTCTCTCCCCCTCTCTCTGTCCCTTCCCAGCTTGTACGTGCTCTCTCAAATTTAAAAATGTTTTAAGAATGTAATTTTGAAACAAGCATCCAGATAACTCAAGTGTATGTGCACGTGTGGATCATAATATTGTCCATAACTCTCTCTGGGGTTATATATAGTGCTGGAATTTTTTTCTCAGACGAACATTCAAGTGCACAGAGCTATATTTGCCCTTGACAGACTAGAATTATCCTCTTTTCATTAAAAAAATCTTTCAGGGTTTATGCTACATATAGAAAAATAGGCCACACACATTTCTTTTCATTCTTTCTGAGCCCTGCTTTAAAAAAATCTGCCATTCTCCTTACATGAAGTTGAAGCATTCGGGAAATAGTCTGAACACTTTATACACAGACACAAACATGTTGATTTGGGAGTTATAGTGCCATCCATAAATTGTTCACAAATCAAACACACATGTAAAGAAGCAGTACTGAAATTATTAAACACATCCATATTATGTTTGTACATGTTTTCACATTTCCTAAATCCCCAATCATGTTTTTTTTTAGAAGAGTACATACATATTTTTTGGTTAGGAAATACACGAATCTATTGTTGGTTACGGTTTTATAATCGGCATGTTTGTGCATACATCTCTGACATTTCTGGTCTGGTTAAAGCTGACTGAAACATTGTCACATCTTTTGCTAGGCTAGGGTGATCTGACCTCATTTGGTTTTCAGCAGACTATCCCAAATACTCCCTACTTCACTTCTATCACTCTGTAGTCATTAAAAATGGAAATTGAAATAACGCTTATTTTCAGGAGGTTTTCATTATCCAACACAGAGATCACAGTTGATTTCTCTGTGTCGTTGTCATTGCTGCTGAACACTGGATAAGCAAGGATCTTGGCAGCCATTGCTCCCAACACTTGTATAGAAGGTTCTTTAGAAGACTCCAAGGGAAAGCCATGACTATCTAATTTGACATAGAAGATGAGGAATATCCTAAGTGGTTACCTCACAGGCTCTATCTTGAAGTTAAAAACCATTCTTTATTTCTACCTAAACCCATGTCTTTCAGACATACGACATTCAAATACAGTGCACCATAAATCTTAATTAAAATCACCTTTTTGCCCGGTGGTCCAGGATCTCCCATTGTGCCATCCCCTCCAATGCACTTGCAGAATAAACAGCAGCATGTCCTCTCAGCAACATTGACCTTGGCGGAGGGTGGGAAGTACATTACATGTGATGGCACTGCTTCCCAATCACACATACAAGCTTAGTCGCGTCATTCAGACTTTTACCACCGTTTCAGAAGCCCGTTTGCCATTAAAGTGACCGTGCTCCACAGAGTGCCTGCGACATTCTTTAGCTGCTATCCTTCCTTCTGTGGTCTGCATTCTCCACCACATGAGGACTTCAGAATCAAATCAAATCCTTTTGTGCTCTCGAAATGCTTAGTTTAGCCACGGCCAACTCCTTGCATACTCATTTCCTATTTCCACCCCATCCCAGCATTGACCATGATGTTGTTGATTACCTTATATAATTTTGCCCCCAATATTTTGTTCGATATAATGAATGCTGTTTGCTCCTTTTCCCCTTTTGTGAAATCTTTGTATGCTTGAGGATTTAGATAGTGTCCGATGTCATATGGCTTGCAATGGAGTCCAGTGGTAAACACTTCCAGAAAAGTTTGTAACAGGATTTCTAACACACCAATTACACACTCAACATTTCCAAAACACTTGCTGAGGGTGGGGGCATGGGGAGAAGATTCCTCTTTACACCCAGGCGGAAAAACCATATTATAGATTGAAAAATGTCAGTGAATTTTATCCTGAACATTGTTGTCCTTTGAAAAACTGACAGATTCCACTGGATTTTTATAATTAACCCATAAGATTTAATTTTTAGGAAAATTCAGTTCTCAATAAACACCATGCTTGGCCTTAGTAGGGTAGAATCAATCTTTGTGTTGAGAAGTTTCCCATCAAAATTCTAGTGTGATGAACAATGAAAATGTTTTGTTATAACCATTTAGCAATTGTGCTTCTGTATTATTATATAATGTTCCTTTTCAGCCATTAGAAAAAATTTCTCCACAGGGGCCTGCGTGGCTCATCTGATTAAGTGCCGGCTCTTGATTTTGGCTCAGGTCATTATCTCATGGTCGCGGGACCAAGCCCCGTGTCGGGGTGCACACTGTCAGTACAGAGCACCAGCTGGGGAGGGGGCAGAGAGAGACAGAGAAAGAATCCCAAGCAGGCTCCACACTTAATTGTGGAACCCAAGGTGGGGCCAATCCCATGACCCTGGGATCATGACTTGAGTTGAAATCAGGAGTCAGATGCTCAACCAACCTGAGCCACCCAGGTGCCCCTCTATATTCCTGAAGTGATTATTTTTACATAATTTCTGCACTGAACAAATTGTGTTTAAACATCTATTTGTATGCAAATTCTATAGGTGAGAAACAGCAGGAGCTAGCATGTTATTGGAAAGGGTCTTGATGTGACTATAGATTTTATAAATCATCAGTGAATCACAAATTATTAGGCCGTCATTAAGGGGAAAGCAGTGCCATGTAACTCAGTAACCCTTCCTTCTACTGAGTTCATGTACATTTCTGAAAGGGGCATGACTGGAATGCATCTCCCATCGGCACTAGGTTCTAAAAAGAGCTCACAAGGCAAACATCTCAGTGAAGACACTGAAAAAGCTTTTGATCATACACACAGGACAACATAGGAGGTCTATCATCCCATCACTCGTTCTTCCTCCAACATCGAAGCAGGTTGCTCTTTCTTTGGTTGAACTCCAAGTGCAATTGACTCTCCTTTACAGGCCACATTGCAGGGAAAACACACATCTCAAACACTAGAATTATACTCACTGTGGTAAGCTGGAACACTTAGGATCCACAAGGGCTGTGAACACTGGCTGGCTGAGGGAGCAGCGGATTCATCCTCTCACCCCAGATTCCCTCTGGCACTTATGTTCAGTGACTATAATTCGGGCAGGACTGTAGGTGCTATTCAGTTTCTTCCTTCTTTTTTGCCTACCACATTAATTAAACTTGCTTTGACAGATCTCTATCATTTTTTTTTTCAAAACACCCTCTTATTTAGGTTGTTCACTACTTCAGAAAAGCTTTTTTCATTCCCAAGTGAAATTCATAAGCATAAATATTAAATCTATATACAAGACAGAAAGTTTAAACTCACCAGCCTTTTCTAAGTAACATACCAGTTGCTTTGACAGTCGGCTCCCAAGGTCCCTCATTCCAATAGTGAGCTGGGTCCTATACTCAAACCCTTTCCCGAATTCAATGTAGAGAAGATCAGCCAGGTCACTTGAGTCGCTGGCTCCATCCAGAGCAACAGTTATGAGGGCATTCAGGCCTATCCAACACAGTTTACTCCAGGTGAGGTGGGTTTGGTTATTTTAATCTGTTTGCATACTTACCTAAATTGTTATTTTAGGAAAACAGTTGCAAGAGGAACACTCATTTTGTTGTCAACTTCCCCCAACCACACAATGTAAAACTGACAAGTGACAAGATTATCATCAGAGAACACCAGGAATTACATTTTCTTAAAACTAGTTAAACTGGAGACAGGGGATATTACAGTAGAACTTCCAGTTCCCTCATGATTTGAAGTGAGATATAGTGATGTAAAAAGGGCCCAGAGAGTATACTAACATATACAGGAATTCATCTATCAAAAAAGCAAGTGTTCTAAATTTTTGCCATTCAAAGGGGGATCCTCTGACAGCAGGACTTACATCACCTGGGAACTTATCAGAAATACAGAATTTCAAGCCCCATCCCAGACCTATAGAATCCGAATCTGTATTTTAATAAAACCACCACATGATTTGTATGCACATTGAAGTTTGAGAAGCACAGCTATAAAGCCCTCATAAGGAATCAATAATCCAGTTGGAATTATAATAAGTAAGAGACTGTTCGACAGTAAGAGACCTCTTGTCAGGCAATTAGAAACAAATGACATAATCATCCAGAGCTGTAGCTCATAAGCTTTGGAATTTTATAGACCAGAATATTTCAAAGAAAATGTTCAGGGACTGACAGAGGGTTGACTTACTTAGCACAGTATTAATTAATACAAACATGAAATGATAAATATTGATTGATATAACCTTGAAATGATAATGGTAATAACACTGGCCATCCTTATGGTGGAGGTAACCAGAGTAACTACTGTGCTCTCATTTATTAATAGTTACTATGTGGCTGGGAGTTGGTTAAGTGCTTTCCATGCATTATCTTATTTGTAAGATACAAATACAACTGTATGGGTATGTAGGATTATAGCTGTATTTTACAGACAAGTGAACTGAAGCTTGGAGAAGTTAAATGACTGGCTCAAGTGGTATTTTTAGGTTTCTACCTGGAAAGCCTGATTCCAAAGCCTACAATCAAAGGATATCTTAGTAACAAAAACATACTAACATCTTCAGAGTAAAGAGCAATCCTAAATGGAATAAACTTAGCTTTATGAAAACCTGACTCCATTGGACTAAGTTTTCTCATTTCATTATGGATGGGTGAAGAATTCTTTAGATAGGACGTGGAAACCAATGAACTAGGAAAAGGAAGTGTTCACAGACCTGAAAGTTCAGAACGCCTTCTAAGTGTAATATGATTCTGAATTATTCTGAGCGAGAAGAAGAGAAGAATGAAGAGAACAAAGTTTCAGGGACATACTGGGGAGGTTCAAGTTATAGGAGAGGAAAGCAGAGTGGCTGGCTGAAATGGAAGGAAGAAAGAAACACCAAAGAATAGGGTGACGAACGTGTCCTGATTTGCCTGGACTTCCCTGGTTGTAGCGTTGACATCTCTGGCTTGTCTCAAAGCAACAAGGCATTAGCCACTCTTCCAGGAATGAGAATGACAAGGAGAAAAGGGATGGTGAAGCCGGCTGGGAAACAGAAGAATGCTGAGTTCATCAACAGAGTTTAATGATCAAGAGAAGGCATGCTAATGGATCTATTTATGAGGGGGGAATTTTTCTTATAAGTTTCAGGAAATATAAAAATTTAAGAGTCATGAGAACCATGGGATTGTTGTTTTGCAGGAAATATGCAATAACTATTATTTGTAACTGTTTTTCTCAGGATGGAGGACTCCTATTCTGCTCCTTTCAGACTCATCTAATAAGAAGTCAGATGATCTTGGGGCACCTGGGTGGCTCAGTCGGTTAAGCGTCCAACTTCAGCTCAGGTCCTGATCTCATGGTTCATGAGTTCAAACCCCGTATCGGGCTCTGTGCTGACAGCTCAGAGCCTGGAGCCTGCTTCGGACTCTGTGTGTGTCTCTCTCCCTCTGCCCCTCCCTAACTCACGCTCTGTCTCTGGCTCTCAAAAATGAACAAACGTCAAAAAAAATTTTGTAGAAAGAAGTCAGGTGATCTTAAATACAATTTATAAAAATAATTTCAGGAAGAAAAGATTATAAAACCTGAAAGAATAAAAGAATCCCTGGGAAGACTCTAGAGCACTAGATTTAAAAAATTAAATTCAAACTCCAGTCCATATGGACTAGTTATAAAGCCACAGCCACCACTGAGGATCCTTTTCTCTTGGTCTCTTCTTGTATCACGATAATTGCACAGTTTAGAGAGATAGATAGATTGATAGATAGATAGACAGATAGATACCTGGCCTCAAATTAGGGAGGCCTTCCTAGGTTAATAGATCATGGGGCCAAACATCAACTGAAATCATGTATGTTTAAATATAGGAAGCCAGAACTAGAGGTACTCCCTACCCATATTGAGAGCCATTTAACACTTTTAAAAAAGCATTATGGCCACCATCCCTTTATCAGTGCCATTCAAAGATTCTGAATTTGGGGGGTATTAAAAATCCAGCTTCTGGAGTTGAAGCTCATTTATTAGTTTTTTTTTTGGGAGTTGGGAGAAAGAAGGTTGGTCTTAGAAATCTGGATTTTCCAAGGAAAACTTCATGGAGAAAACTCTTGATGTATCTCTTCCCCATAAAAGAAACGCTGGGAAAAAAACAAAACAAACAAACAAAAAAAAACCCCCAAAATCCCTAGCCACCCACACTAAGCACTCTAGAGACTTATGCTCAATCTTCACTAATATCTCCACCTCAGATCATAAAAAAAGTCCCAGACTTGAAAGAATAAAAAGAAATCAGCTTTAGCAAATAAAGGGCAAAATAAAAATTACTTTCCAGCTGTAAATTCAGTTAACTTTGTAATTTGTTTAAGATTGAGGAGAGAGAACCAAACGAAAAAGACAAAGTCCACCCAGCTTCTAGCAGCTAACTGGGGAGCAGCCTAAGCAGCTGTCTTAGGCCAGGTTCCCCAGAAGAAGAGCCTGAGATATGGATTTGGATGCATACAATTTATTGAGGAAGCACTCTTAGAAGAACAGGGTGAAAGCAAGACAGGGCAGAGGAAGGAGCGGAGCTCGAAAGTGTTTCAGCTGAAGACTAGCTTCACCCTGATCCCATGGAGAACTCTAGAACATAAATTACACCACAGAACTGGTGTCATTTTGAGGTAAAGGACCAACTCTTTTTACTCTACCTACAGCCTAGAGGTGGGGTAGGGAGTAACCTTCCAGTGGCTTCCACTGGCCAACAGCAATTCTTCAAAGGAGAGCCTGTGAGTTTCTAGCAGCCAATAATCCCAGCAGCTTGAAGATGGAGGAATCTGCTTGGAAAGGGGGTCTGGGTGGGGCACCAATAGCATCCACTTACAGCAAGTATTTCTATTCTTAGTCAAACCAAAACATGTGGATGCATTTTTCTTCCACTGATCCATACTTTAGTAAAACTGACAATAAGTCAGTCTGGGCACAGGTTCCCAAAATGAAAAACCCAACGCCAGTGCCTGAAAAACTCATAAGCACCATGGTTGGTCCCTCTGTGGTCTGAAGGAAGGAACTAATAAGGAAGCTCCAAAACACGAGTAGACTTGTCCAACAACGCACGCAATTCTGAAAACTTTAACAGTGTCAGAAGAAAATAATCCAACTCTCCCATTCCTTGGTCAAAAAGAAATACACTGTTCACTTCTGCAGACACCAAGGGAGACAGGAACACTCTCCAGGAAAGCTCAGGAAGAAGAAACACAGCGATACAAGAGAAAGGGTATGACTTTGTATTCAGTGCTGTTTCACACGCATAGAGTATGAAGGAAAAAGTAGACGCCAAAATGTTTTGAGAGCTCATTTGTTCTCCCAAATGCGTATTGGTTGGCAAATTTAGGGTTATTTGAGTGCTTGAGAATGTAAGAGCCAGAATTAAGTTCTGAGGTTATTAAATCATTAAACACTCCTTTCCCACCTCTCCCTATGCTCAATACCTTCTTTTCTCAGTTCATCAGATTTTTGTTCCAGCTTTTCAATGTCATCATCCAATCCATCTGAAAATAAGAGAACCACCTAGGAAAGTATTCAAAGAGAAAAATGAGTAAAAAGGATGTCATTGAAATCACAGATTGACAAATAAAATAAAATCAGGTTACCTTTCCTCGAGCAGCTGATTTATTCTGAAATGCATCCCACAGAGAATTCAAGAGGTTTGTGTTGAGAAGAGATGGTCCTTTAACTGTTATATCCTTCAAGCTGTTCAGTATGTTTTCACTATAGATCTCAAACTTGGGGGAATATTTTTCCATGGCATTGGTCACTTGAAAAGCCACACTAACCTGAGTCTCTGTGCCCACCTCACAGCTTACCCCATTGAGGGAGCTGATGGCACGTAAGAGGTCTTGAAGGTAGGTTTGTATCCAAGGCTGACCTTCGAGCAAAGTCTGCCCATTCTCATGAGTTGAGATGTCAAATCCGACCACAACATCCACAAAACAATCTAGGGTTCAAGGGAAAAGTATATCTTATTAGATCCACAAATACCTTTGTTTGGCTTGGATGCCGTGTCTGAATCAAGGTACTTGAAATTCTTATTTCTATTCCAGTTATAAAGTTGGAAAACAAGGAAGAGCATGAGTGAATACAGGAAGAGGCTTAGGATCACTCTTGGACAACCTGTATAAGGATAGAATATTTTTTTTAACTGGTATAAAATCTAAAGGATTTTGTAACAAAGTTCTGAAAGACTTCATTTGTGGCCACTGAAAAAGCCATGCAAAATCATCTAAATATCTAAAATTATAGTGGAAATGGTAATAGTCTACAATAGGAAATCCTTATCAAACTACTTACTAATTAAGGTCGTTCAACAAATTTTAACTAGAAGGGAAATACAAAAATTTGAATAGTCATTTAGAAAAAATAAATCATGATTTGTCTAAAGTGAGGACTATGATGATTTCTCTAAAAACAATCTTTGATTCTTCGTTTTGTCTTCTTTAAAAAATTTTTTTTCATGTTTATTTATTTTTGAGAGAGAGAGAGACAGAGAGAGACAGAGAACCAGCAGGGGAGGAGCAGAGAGAGAGGGAGACACAGAATCTGAAGCAGGCTCCGGGGTCCGAGCTGTCAGCACAGAGCCCGACACGGGGCTCGAACTCAAAAACCATGAGATCATGACCTGAGCCGAAACCGGATGCTCAACCGACTGAGCCACCCAGGCACCCCATCTTCTTTTTGTCTTCTAACATCCACTCAGAAAGGAAAAAGTAAAAAAGAAAAACTCCAAGAGATCCTTTGGGATCTTGCTTAGTTTATGCCAAAGACGGTGTTGCCTTCAGAGCTCAGGCAGTCAGGAAGCTGAAACCTTTGCCATTCCGGGATTCGAGAAATACTTAGAGTTTTCCATTTAGAGTGCTTTGCTCTTATCCCTATTAAGGCCAGGGACATGTGAGCATTGGAGAAACTAGAAGGGACTTGATAATTTAAACTAAGCCTCCGAAAGGGAGTATAATCAGAGAAGGATAAAGTTGTAGGACATATGCATTCTTCTTTCCAGAACTTCAGCTTTCCAAAACTTCAGCAAATTCAGCTGGATACAAATTCAGCAAATTTTACCAGTTTGCTTGGTTAAAAAAAAAACAAAAACAAAAACAAAAAATAGGTGGGAGGGAAAGTTTATTTTTAATTTGCTTTGTTCAGATAAGGAGTTTTTCAGATATCTGTTGTGTGGACAAAGGCCCACCTACACTACCTCTAGACACACTGGTCAATTGTACATTTACAAGTATTTGAAATCAAAATGTCATTTTCAAGTTTTAAAATAAGGGTCAGTAAACTTGATTCATTTTTATCCCACTCCCTTGTCCCCTTATTCATGTTTAATGAGAAAAGATTTGGGTGAGGGAAAAATAAAAGCCTTATTTGGTCATCAATTTTCACCATCACATTTGAGGTAAACCGCTGTTACCAAAAAAATCTGAAAGGTGGGTTTTCTTCAGTTTTTCTTTATTGCTTACTTTGCCATATATACTTATTGGAAAATCTCTTCTGCAATATTTAGAAAAGGAGATAAAGAGAAAGAAACTAGCCAAAAGCATCAGAATATGTCCTTTCCAAAATCCCTGTTGAATCGATATCCTTTCATTTCTATCTTGAGATTGCAAGTTTCACTCTTGGATGGACACTGTTTTAACCCCTGAACAGAAAACCATTCAGTAACCCAAACAGATCACAGCCTTCAAGGAAAACAGTTTCTTGTGAAAAAACAAACATTGGCAGCAATGCCAAAATGTCATTGAATGATCCTGGGAACTGTCCCCTCTAAAAATTAAGTGTTTTCACTTTTGGCCTAGATTACTGGAAGTACACACTCTAGTAAATAAGTTCCTTGTATTTAACTAATTCAAATTGACAAATGATTCCATAATAATGTGATCAATGGAATGGAATTTGAGAAACCAGCATAGAGTTGGCAGCTATATGTCTGAATACAATTAGAGTAGACCCTACTCATCAAGTGGGCTCTCATGGAAGGAAGGGCCTTACCAAGTCTACAGAGACATTGGCCCTCCAATCAGGAGCCCTTCAGAGCTAACAAGAGGCAGGAATGGTTTTGGAAAAGAGAAATAAGGAAGGGTTAATTTAGGATAGGAGGAAGGGATATTGAAAAGCGGCAATAAACGCAGGGCAAATCAGGAAGGGAGTCCACAGGGCTGGCTGTGGAGGAAGATAACAAGGAGAAGCAAAACTCTTGTTTTGAGCACCCTCACAAACAAGGGTGGAAGCCTGGAAGGGGGAGGTCGTTAAGTGAGAAGGCTCAATGGTTACTCTCAGCCACGGACTAGTCACAACTCTGTTACTGTTAAATAACTTCTGGCAAATCTCTTAACCTTTTTGGACGTTAATTTTCTTGTTTCCAAAAATCAGATTATACATTCCAAAATAAAAATGCAAAAGAAAAGAGGGGACTGGACCAAACAGGTAGTCTTAACAGTTTTCCTGCCAGACCTAAAAACTCATTTTAATTATCTGATTTATAAAGAGAGTTCATAATTGGAGTTGATGGAAGATTCTTAGTATTAATAAATACTGTTAGGAAGGTAGGACATATCAGTAAGATTAGAAAACAATTCCTAAATATTTTAAAGGGGAAAGTTGGGCTATTGGCAGTTATTGGTTGGGATAAGAGAGAAATTTGTTCGGGGCCTTTGAAAGAAGGGGTATCTTATATGAAAAAAGAATGGTCTAGAAAATAGTTAGTGTAAGAGACCCGGTTCATATATTTCTCAGACTCACTACCTCTCCCCTACCCAATCCAGGACTTGGACATTTGTCCAATGGATAGTCTCAGCTTCCATCATCATCTGGTGTCCCAACAGTGTATGGCCGAGGGCAAGTCTTTGGCATGGCCTTCATCCTCAGTGCAGGAGGGCCATGATGACTCTGGTTCCCATGTCCACCTCAGCTGAACTCACAGGAACTCTGGCTCCTTCCACCACTTACCGCCACATATATAATTCACCGTGGGTCCTGTGTCTGGTTTCCCTGAAAGACTGGATAACACAACATAGTAGTGTGGGAGAATTAACTCTCCTTGAGAGTAACTCTGATCAATGAAAGGCAGTAGTTGAGGGGAAACTGGCAGATAGATCCTCTTCTCTATTCCCCCTGATGGGCCCATCTATGTGTTTGTTCCATACAGCTTCTTTGGTGACATTCTGCATGACTAATGCACCAATTATGGTTTCTCAAGAAGCTGCAGCAGGCTTAGGAACATACCATCTTGTATTTACTTTTTGTCCTTTCCTAGATCACTTCCTTACACTCATTCTTGCTTCCCTGGGACTGTACTCCCAAAGTAGTAGCACATCAAGTATTAGCATATAAACTTTGCTTTGAGCTCCATTTTCTACAGAATGCAATTAAGACATAAACCTAAAGAGATTCTGGTCAAGGAAAGTTGCAAATGATCATCTATTTTTGTCCTTACATTTCTCACATTCCTTGAATCAAATCCTCATATTAATCAGACTAACCTCTTGTTTAACTCTTTTTGATTAATCTACCCATGAGGAGGCAAACGATAAGAGGTACCATTGATTCTTTTGCTACCCTAATCACAGCTCCATGAAACAGGGAGCATTTCCATGTCCCGAACACTGCCTGGCATCTCCTCTCGATGGTCAGAATAAGCAGGCTCAAAGAAAAATCGGGAAAATAAGCATGAGTAAAGGTAAGAAAACAGACTTTGGAGTTCAGTTGCTTACGGGAATTTGTTGTATACTGAGACATAAAATTTGAATGTAAATCTGAACCACTGCAAAAATATTAATGTTCCCAAACTAAGGAACTCTTGGTAAATGGTACTTCTGTGAACTGACCCCATGATTCCATGTATTTGTATTTATCAGATCATTTCAAGATACCCTCTGCAATACTCTCTGCTAGTTACTAATATTCTGTGCATATATGTCATGTACTTCCCACTCATGATCTCACTTATCCTTATGAAACAGCATATGCTGAAACTCCTCTAATATTCCTTTTACTGTGACTTAGAGCAGCTTGTCCAGGCTCTCCCAGTTATTACCATGGATCTCACACTTGGGATTCAGATCCAGGTTTGTCTGGGGTTCATACACTGAACTACCTTAATCTTGTTTTACCACTTCCTGGGTGGTTAGTGTTGATAGGTTATGCAGGTTACAAGTTCTTCTACTAGAAGTAGAAGTGATATTTTCACAGCAAGTGGTCTCCTTAGGGGGCAGCAGCTTGTGGGAACACTTTCAGGACACACACCTTGTCTTAAGTTCAGCTATTAATTGGCGAAGCACAACACTTAGACACCAGTCCTGTATAATGTCAGCATCAGATAACCTAGACAACTATAGCAAGAAGACAGCTTAATTTACCGACAACAGAAAAAGGGTTGGAGTCAGACAGAACTAGGTTTCAACATCTGTTGTCTGTTACTTCCTGTATGATCTGGGCCAGGTTACCAATATTCCTTTAAACCCTAGTTTCCTCATTATAAATGGGAAGAAAAATACAAACTACTCAGTTTTGAGAGAATTTAATCAGATAATGCATTTAAAATGCTTAGAGCGCCATGCTCAATCCTTCATGGATGCTCAAGAAACACTGATTCCTGGGGTGCCTGGGTGGCTCAGTCGGTTAAGCGGCTGATTTCGGCTCATGCCATGATCTCGCGATTTGTGGGTTTGAGCCCCGTATCGGGCTTTGTGTTGGCTCAGAGCCTGGAGCCTGCTTTGGATTCTGTGCCTCCCTCTCTCTCTGCCCCTCCCCTGCTTGTTCTCTGTCTCTCTGTCTCTGTCTCTGTCTCTCTGTCTCTCTCTCAAGAATAAACAAACATTAAAAACAAACAAACAAAAAAGGCAACGCTGATTCTTAGTCACTTCTCTCATATCTCTATGCAGCTGCCTGTCCTTTCACACACACTGAATCGTATATACAATCAGAGAAAGAGGATTTAACTTCACAAATGAGAGAAAAAAGGATCGGGACTTCTCCAAAGTTATGCGTATTTTATTTTTTTTAAATTTTTTTTTAAAGAAAATCGTTATGTTTATTATTAGAAAAGAGTGTATATTAAAAGCTAGAAAATGGTATGAGCTCAATTATGCGTATTTTAAATAAGAAGCAAAGCTAGGTGTTTAGGCTCTAAGCCTGATTTGCTTTGAGTCATACCAAACTATTATCTGATCTCCTCGACTCGGGGTTTATAGTTTAAGAAGAGCTGGTATCCTCTAGTATATTTTCACATGCTTTTGGGGTTTTATCAGTGTTCATCCCAGGCTCACCAGTCCTTGGCCTGCAGCTTGGCTACAAAGGTTTCACATTCTTGCTTGCTGCAGTAATGACTTTAAGTTTATCTTCATATAGAGTACTTTTATTTATTTTTACATTCATGACTATTTCCTTTAAAGATAATTTAGTGACTACTTGGGAGTGTATACTCCTGGTTTTGACTTTCAACGTGGTTTTCTTTCACTTTCTCAAGTAGAGACTAGATGGTTCCAAGATAATTTTCTGCCTAATAATTGCAAATGGGTATTTCATGTCAAACAGGAAATTAATGTGGAAGGTCTGGCTGAGGTCACCAGACATTCCAAAGTACGGGGATATCATGCAGCAGAATTTATGAAGACAGTAGCCCCTAATCAATTATGCGACTCTTAACCTTTAGCCTACACACTGGGTCTTATAAAAGGTTTGAGCTTAGAGCTTAGGAGAACATTTTGGGGGAGAGAACTGTTGATACGCTGTGAGGTCTCTCACTACATGTACACGTACACATACATAGAAGGAAAGGAAGTAACTTCCTCTTTAAGCCAGGTAAGAGGAACTTTAAGAGAGAGCTCAGAGATGAGACAAACCTAGAAATTCTAAATAATGAGTCACAGGATGGCACACTGATGTCTCTGCAAAGGAGGGGTGACCACACTGAGGGACCTTAACTTCCAGTGTTTACTGGGGCAACGGATATGTTATTGTTTCCCATGGAGCAGACATGGCCATATGTGAGGAGTTGTTGTGGACCCCTCTGATGTCCTGTCCAAGAAGGCTAACTGGAAGGCCAAAGAGAGGACAGAATAAAGCTGGAGGGATCACTAGATGCCCAGAGGCTGAGGAAGGCATAAGGCAACTCTGGAATTGAGACATGCTTACCTTTTTCAAGGGAACTATGGTTGAGAGATCCCCTGACAAATGTGCTTTGATGGGGGGAGAGAGGGTGGAGGTCAAGAAGGGAAGTCTTTGAAGGACCCATGAATGGTCCTTTGAAGGACCCAGATTTACATGGTCACAGAAAACCAATTCTTGGCAAGCATCATCAAGCAAGAACTTTTCTGTATTTCTTTAGCTCTTCTTCCTTCCCTAACCCATTCTGGAGAGGCCAGAAACCATGGCTAGCAACAAGAGAACAGGGTCTGGAAGAGGTGGGTAGAAGTAATAGGTGGGGGACAGTAGGTAAATTGCCATGCGTGGCCTCCTCTGTTGTGGTGGGAGAGCAGCCTATGGGAGGCTGGGAAAGTGGAGTAACCTTAAATCAAGTTTTTAGTTTTAGTGGTTACCTTTTGATGGACATATTAATCACTGAGAAAAGGTTCACGTATTTCCTGAAAGTGACTAGGGGCAAGGAAAGAGCTGGCCCCCATGAATAAATTTAATGGATCAGTGGTAGACAAAAATGAAGTGACTTTACTCTGAATAAGCATGACACCTGGGACGTAATTATAAAGTTTAAATGCGCATTTTCTCATTTAATCTTGACAATGATCTTTTGAACTAGGTGCTGCTATCGTTCACATTCTACAGATGAGAAAATTGAACTTAGAAAAGTTAAGCAACCTGTCCAAGAAAAAAAATGGCCATTTGAGCAAGGATTTGTAGCCAGGGTGACTGTCTCCAGAGCTGTCTCTTAGCAACCATATAGCTTTCCTCTTCTTGGTGAAAATCTAGAGTTTATGTTTACCATAGGTAGTTACACAGAATCACAGCCAACCCATTGGGCACTTCTATAAAGATAGAAAAAAATCATCCCTCTTTCAAGACCTTTTTTTCCATCTGTTGGGAAAATGTCAAAACGGACTAATTTTTAAGAAGATATTTACTAACTTCTGCAGTAAAACGTTTCATAATAAAGATATAAATCTTCAAGGCTGTTCATTCTCTATATACCTGTACCACAGCACCTGGCAGCCTGAAGGCCCTATTGCCAGGCCACGAAAACCCGTAGAATAGTTTACTTCTTTGAGACCGTCTCCAACCTCTGAAACCAATGAGACTATAAACAATGGCCTTTCCCTCACACCTTCTGAAGCGACTGCATTCTCATTCACAAAGGCATGCACTCGCAGGATATGGGAGAGAAAAAAAAAAAAAAAGACAAAGGCTCTCATATGTCCTGTTTTGCAGTCCACGAGTCACAAAAAAAAAATTCACGATGACTGTGAAAAGTTCAATCTGAAATCCAGAGGCACAAATCTGAATTCTCCTACCAGCCCCAGGGGATGTAAACAGAGCTTGAGGAAAATGTCAGCAAAGACAGGGAAGGAAGAAATATGAAGCACACAGTAAATACTTACTGCTCTCACCCCCCGAGGTACAGATGTTGCGAACTATCCTTTTCTTGACCTTTGTCAGTTCGTCAAAGTTATGAACCGTCAGTTTTTTATCTGCAGTCCCAGTGATCTGAATGAGCTGTTGGTCATCCACATCCCCAATGCCCACAGAGTAAATGTCAATACCTTTGTGTCGCAGGTCTTCAGCGGCCTGAGCCACCTCATCTTGGGACTGGCCATCTGTGAGGACCAGCAACACTTGTGGGGTACCTGCATTTATCCGGCTGCCCATGTCTGGCCGGAAGTAATGCCCCACCTGCCGGAGTGCGGCACCGATGTGTGTGTATCCAAAGATCTGTTGGATGTTTTCAATCTTAAGCGATATCTCGGTTTTGCCTATGAAAGTTCCTAGTGGAAATTCCGGCCGATAGGTATGGCTAAACTGGGCAGCTCCTATGCGTACTCTGTTGACACTGACATCAAAGTCTTGAACAACAGATGCCAAGAATTCCTTCATCTTCCTGAAGTCATCTGGGTGAATGCTATTTGAGCCATCCATGAGGAAAACAAGATCTACTTTTTCAATTTCACAATCTACAAAGAAGAGGAAAGGAAGTAACAACAACAAAAATCAGGCTGTTATTTTTTTCTTGAACCTGGCAAGGTTACGTGTTCATTGCTATATAGAAATGATATTTCCGAAGATGGTTTCTTATCTTATCATATGCCAATTGGTGGTCACATTAATTGAGAGAAAATAAAAACACTCAGTTCATCCTTTTATGCCTTTCTTGGGTATTCCATTTGGTCTTAACGCCATTTTCTTTTCAGAGATGCCAGAGAATGGAGAGGGGGGGGGCACAGAAAATTCATTTTTACTTGCAATCTAGCCTTAACCCTTCCAGAAAACCCACTGATAGTGGTAGCACAGCAAGAAAAAACAAAATAGTACACATCCATTTAGAGACTCAAACAATACTTTTCTGGTTATTACTAGGGCAAACTGAGGTTTTAAAATCATGCCTTCCAGTCTATATCTTGTCTGTATTCTTCTTTTTCAGCCCCTTTTCTGGTCCATATAGGCAAGAGCATCTACTTGAGGAAAAACATTTTTGAACAATGCAACACAGTTTAGAGATGCTTCCTTTGTGTTAATACAACAAATACAAAACAAAAAGAATATGAAAGACCACTGCCAACGAATGAGTTATGCTTGGCACAGGCTCATGTGTATTCCTTAGCCTTCTGGTAAATATTATCATTTCCTTGAATTCCCCCAGAGAACTCACCACTGACTTAATT
The DNA here is from genome assembly GCF_024362965.1 of Panthera pardus. NCBI lineage: Eukaryota > Metazoa > Chordata > Mammalia > Carnivora > Felidae > Panthera > Panthera pardus. Next base: position 131,064,667 of record NW_026526721.1, read on the forward strand.
AATTCTCATGTTAGCCTAAGATGAAAGGTGTCTGAGATTCCAGCAGTCAAGATAAGCAAGAAAGAGATAAAGAGAAATAAGGCAATCAGAATCAGTTAACTTTAGGAATTGGTTAACTCATTAATTCCTTTGTTTTGGTTTCATATAAAGGAAATTAAACATATATATATTTTTTTTTAACACCTAAGGGAGAACTGTCAATACAAAATTTCAATGTCAACTTCTGCAGTGGCCTTAAAAGGACAGATCAAATTTTAGTCATTGGCTAACAGAAGCTAAGAGTTGTACCAGTTTTCAGTAAGACTGAGACAGATTTTGTTAGTTTCATGAAAGAAAAAGGTAGTAGCTGCCTTCTAAGGAGGCAAGGCATAGGAAAACCAGAAAAGGAACTGCACCCAAGATGTTGGAATCCTGGATCAGTAGCAATTCATCTAATGACAGTATTTTTTGTAAAACACACCTTAATAAAAATACTAAGGAATTTTAATAGACCACAGTGTCCCTTTAAAACAAAGGGGTAGAATGGCAACTGAATGAATGAGTTTATACATACATAAATGTGGCAGTGTAATCTCTAGCCACAGAACTAGAAACACATGGCAAACAAAATCCCCGTTCTCTGCTCTGGAAACACTGGGGTCCGGAATTTAATATCAGGCTCCATGTTCTAAACGAGCTTTTGCCATAACAGAAATAAGGTGAAGGGACTGGAGACTTCCAGACTGCCAGAGAGAAGATTTCAGGCAAGACCTGCTGGCTCTGAGGAAGGGATGGAATTGATTTCTTACGTGAAAAGGAGGAAGAAGACGTGGAGGTAGGAGTGGGTAGGAAGGATGTGTCACCAACTTTGTGTTCTGATCAACAAAGCCTGTTCAAACATGGTGAATTCTCCATCATTAGACGGGTTTAAGCAGGGAGTAGGAATGCTGTAGAAGATTTCCTCCACGGGGAGGAGGCCAAATGAAATGCCTTTGAGATCCTTCCAGCCCTGAGAGTCTATAACATGCGGAGTTCTAGGACAATTGGTGCTCCTTCTCTCCTCTCTAGAGAACTTGCTCCTGAAGGCTATTGCTTTGGTTTCTCCCTCACTTAGATCTCAGCTGATAATTAAGAAAAAATGTAATTGACAAATCTTACCTACTTTCGAAGTGTTACATACACTGGCTGACACATCTGAAAATATCCCCTTCAGGCCTCCAAAAGTCTCCACGAAGAAGTACTTGTCACTTGATCCTGCCATAGCTAGCAGTTCTACAGGATTGGCACCAGCGATCCCCACAGCCAGAACAAGAATGCCTTTGTCCCTCAAGGCCTTGGCTGTGGCATTGAGCTTATCTGCATCGTGGGATTCCCCATCGGTGATCACAATGAGGACTTGGGGGACCCCTTTGTGCAGACGGCTGCCCCGGGCTTCAGTGAACATGTGGTCTGAAAAGCCTAGTGCCTCAGCGGTGTAAGTATTGCCCCCCATGGGCTGGTCATTCTGGAGCACCGAAATCACCTCCCATTTTGTGCTGAGGTTATCCAGATAAAACAGTACCTCTGGGTCATCAGCATACTTCAGAGCCCCAAACCGGACCTGATTTTTGCCAACGTCAGCTTTTTTCACCAAGTCAATCATAAAGTCTTTCATGATATTATATTCGTCATAGTCAATGCTTCCAGAGCTATCAATTACAAACACAACATCCAGAACTTCAATTCGCTTGCATTCTAGAAGAGAAAGAGAAAGGAAAACCACATGAAATTAACTTTGGACACTCCTCTCCCCACACCTGTGTTTTAATTGCCAGGGTCTCCTCTCCATGGGATCAAGTTGTACATTAGGATGTCCATTCCTTGGGTAACAGACACAATACACGTACATTTGTGCTGCTAGTATGTAGAAATACTTAGGCAAGCTTTTAGGACAAGGTAGATATGAAGCCTACTGTAGGGCCCACAGAGGGGGCCAACAGTCACAGGATCGGAGGAATAAACACTTCAAATGCTTTAAACTAAAAAGGAAACATAAATTCTGTAGACATTTTCCTGTATAAATAGTTTCTTCAACATGTGCTTTCATTTATACAAATTTGTCTTTTTTTTTTTTTTTTAAGCCACAGGGATGCGATTTTTTTCTTAAAATAAACCTTGGGGAAATGACCACATGAAAATGAATTTGGAAACACTGTATATTTTTTCAGTTATATGACAGCTGATTCTTCAGGGTTACATTTTCTTTCTTTTTAACTTCCTTGAAACATTATCTATTGTCATTATTGGGCCTCATCATAGAAATAAGCCCATCTCACACTTGGCCTAACTAAGTGGTCCTGGCATGATGCTCCTATTAACTTTTCAAACTGTGGGTCAATGGCATGGAACAGTGAAGCTGGTAAGACCCAGTTAATTACCTAATCCTTGTGTGTGCAACACATTCTATTTAAAGGCACAGAGTTCCAAACTACAACTCATTCATGCTGGAGAAGTCGAATCCTAAGATGGCTGATGATTAAGTCTTTCTGCAGCACAATCTCTCCACAGGCATTAGAAAGGTATGTTCCAGATGTTAACTCACCCACTCTGGAGAAACAGACTGGGGTCAAAATAGGCCCCCTCCCTAGAAGCTCACCCCATTTTCTTCCTCTGCAAGCCACTTGCTTGCTATTGAAACTCTGTTGAAAGTCTCAGAGCCAATCAATGTGCTTATCTCACTGACTAGAGGCCACGTGTACATAGTCATAAACCAAGCTCTCAGGAAAGGCTGGTTCCACAAAAGAAGAAACTACGTCTCTCTGGCCTTTGGCTGCCCTGGGGAGCCCGCCTGCATTACCCAAGGGACTAGAGTATAGATTGCTCAGTGTTGGTACCCTTTGAAGATTCAGATTTGTTCTGGATGGAATTATCGAGAAATACAATCCAGGTTTATTTTCTACAAAGCACATACCACAATCACCAAACCTTCCAGTGGGAGGTGGACAGATCTGTTATTTGACCAACAACGTTCCTCTCTTTCCTCAAAACTCTGTTAAGACCCATCTTCTTCGTAGAGATTTTTCAGAACACCTCAGGCATCAAGGCCCAGGGATCACAATGTCAATCAGTCCCTTCTATTTGCTCGACTTGTTTCATCACCTGCATTACTCTGCAGTTTCACGGGCAGAGGATGGGGACTCTACTATTTACCTCCTTCAAGGCATCCGTTGCTCACGTTCCCATAGGATACTCCTCCTTGATAGGATTTAATATCAAACTGTTTTTACAAATGTTATCTCACTTTACAGAAGTACTGGCTTTTAAAAATTGTAAAACAAATAAACATACATTGGGTATTAGGTCAAAGGGCAGTCACCTCGCCCAGGAGGTTATGCTCCAGTACTGCTTGCCTCAAACATAGCCCAAGGACACCGGTTATATGAGGCTGGCTGCTTGCCTCCAGGTGGAACAGACTCTGGTATAACTCAGGCTCCAGGGTTCCCCATGGGGTCAGGCTGAAGCTGTACTATAGCTGAGACTGCCTCCTCGCTCAGCTCCCACCCCTGCCCTGTCCTACTTCCCTTACCCCCTTTCTGAAAAGGCCTTCAATAAAATCACTTCCCCAAGAGCCTCTGACTTAGCTTCTGTTTCCGGGGAACCAGGCCTAAGACACTGTCCTAGTGCTCTTTGTCTACAAATGGGGAACAATCCAGGTGGACCAAAATTATTCTGTATTCATTCAACAGTTCTGATGAGGAAAGGTGCATTTTATACGTAGGTAAAAAGTCACGGGGATGAACATTCCAATTAAGCAAAGTTTACAAGGTTCAAATAGTAGTTTATTTAATTCAAGCAACAATGGCTAACACAGACGTATTTTGGAAAATGCCACTAGTGCATGTGCTCACACCTACCTTCACGGGGGCTGCATATTCCAAAAACAAGATCATCTTCAATGTGCTGCAGAATATCAAAATTCTCAACATAAAACACCATCTCTGGCCTCCCGCTGATCTCCTCAAGCTGGGTGACATTGGAGCCAAACACCCCCACCGAGTAGATTATTATGCCTTCTTGTCGAAGAGCTACTGCTGGCTCCTTGACTATGTCCTGAGCTTCACCATCAGTGATGAGGATGAGAAACCTCCTGACATTGGGCCGGGCCCCCTTGGCAGGGCTGAAGTACTGAGACATAAAGGTCAGGGCACCACCCGTCAAGGTGGTTTCTCCAATGTGAGCCATCCGGTCTATTGCATCTGAAATTTCATGTTGGGACATGTATCTATCGAGCGGAAATTCCTCCTTATTGATGTCGCTGAACTGCACTACGCCGATCTGCACCCGATCTGCCCCAATCTGAGATTTGCTCACCAGGTTTTTCATAAATGTTTTCATTTTGCTGAAGTTTTCAAGTCCTATACTGCCAGAACTGTCCACCAGAAACATGATGTCTGCTTTCATCTCTTTGCAGGCTGCATGGAAGAAAACAAGGTGTTTATTCAAGTGGGCTTCAGGTGAAAGGATTAAGGGCAAACACAAATAATCCAAAACACAAATAATTCTATACTGAAGTTAAGTGTGAGTTTGGTGAGGATGGCTAACAGGTAAATAAAGCACTGAAGGCCATAAAAGTGAGGCTATTCTATTTGTTATTTATATCTTTAATTTGTAATTCACAGTATCTTAACCTTAGCACTATGATAATTTTTATCATGGAGGGCAGTCCATGCATCATAGGACACCGTAGGACATTTAGCAGTACCCCGACCTCTACCTGTTAGATGCCAGGAGCACTCCTCCAGTTACGACAAACAAAAGTTACTCTAGACATTGCAGGTATCCCCCAAGGAGGCAAAAGTCACCCTCGGTTGAAGACTACTGACATAGTTCTAAAAGGTTTCATAGAAGTTTTATTAAAAAGCAATTTAAATACATCTGAGGTACTTAAAATCAGGTATCATTTGCAGTGTCTAATTATAGGTCTAACCTAGCAGGGATCTGTGGGAAGAGGCTAATGAATATTTATTAGGGAGAACTCCTCCAAATACCTTTCTTACGCTCCCGATATTAATTAGAACACCATAATGGGCTCCTAGTTCTGCTCTGGAGAACAAACATAGCTACTCAAGTCAACAAACATTGACTTGGAAATTTATGTTGTTTCTCTAAACCTGTGATGTCGAATATTGCAGGATAGTTATTTATGAGCTGAAGTCAAAAGGTAAAGTCACCATGTCTCCTACCTTCTTCAGCACAGATTTCCTGAACAACTTGGTTTCTTATGTCTTTCAAAGCGTCGAAGTCATGCACGTAGTATACCCTCTTTTCCTCGCCTGCAATTTCTCGCAGCTGTGTTTGGTTGGCCTCCTTGACCCCAATGGCATAAACACGAATGAGCTCTTCTCTCAGTCTGTTTGCAGGCTCCAAGATGCTATCCTTGGACATGCCATTCGTCAGGACAACAAGATGACACGGCACTCTGTTTCCTCGCTGCTTCTTTGCTTTTTGCAAAAGCCCTAGCGTGAAATTCAGGGCTGCACCCGTGTTTGTATTCCCACCCATCTGCCGGATGTTCTCAATGGCCTTTCCCAAGTCATGCTTGTTAGTGTATTTATTGATCTCAAATTCCAAGTCCCAGTTGTCAGCATACTGAACCGCCCCAACCCGCACTTTTTGGGGAGCGATGTTGAACATCCCTACGACCTCTGACAGGAAGGTCTTCATTTCATGGAAGTCAGTGGCCTGGGTGCTTCCAGAGCCATCAATGAGCAGATAAATGTCTGCTTCTTCAGTGTCCACACAACCTAAAATGGAACCAGAAAGGTTGGCTGTGGCACTGAGGCAAGTGTGAAGAAGGAATGAAAATAGATGGGGAGTAGAACAATACAAGCGTCTTGAGACAGAAAAATGGAAAACAGCTTCTAGGCATAAAAGACACTCTACTAGCTTAACATAGGAAGAATTTAACATCACCGGGCCCAAATGAATTGCTTCTGACAGTTTAAGACAATTTGGATAGTTCTCTGCCATGAATCAAAGCAAATCTGGATATAATAAAAGATAAGAAGACACGAAGATGATTTTTACAAGTCACTTCCCTCAATAGTGAATAACTGCTTAGCAAAGAGGCAAGTGGTATGTTGGGAAATGGAGAAGGTATTTAACTGGACATTGTGGACAGAGGAGCTCTCTTTCTTGAAAACCTGAACAAACTATTTACTCTCATCTACTCCTAGCCAATTAACAAAACTAGGGGTATCGTCAGTGGTCTTATTTGTGTAGGACAACTACGCTTTTACAGTAAACATGCCAGCAATGTTTGTGGAAGAATGTATACATATATATGCGCATGTATATCTATACATAGTTTATATAGTATGCACGTGTACATGCAAAATATTTAAAATACACTGCTGTCTTTCTCTCTAAACTCACAGATACTACAACAATACTTCACAACAAATCACTCTGTCCTCCAACCAAGTCATGCTTCCTGTTTCTTCTCTAAGTTGGAATTTGAGGATGATGGAAGAAAAGGAGAGAAAAATACAGAAAGAAAAAAGAAATAGTAGTGCCCGGGTGGCTTAGTCGGTTAAGTGTCTGACTCTTGATTTCGGCTCGGGTCATGATCTCATAGTTCGTGAGTTCAAGCCCCATATTTGGCTCTGTGCTGACAGCGCTGAGCCTGCCTGGGATTCTCTCTCCATCCCTCCCCTCCTCTCAAAATAAATGAATTAACATTAAGAATAAAGAAATAAAGGAAAGAAAGGCAAAGGGGAAAAAGAGAAAAGTAAAGGCAGAGAAACAGCAAAGGATGGTGTTCTAGGCTGTTTTTAAGTCATGAAGAATCCTGGACAGGAAATCCCTCCTCCCCATTCCAGCACTACAATGGCTTTCATTCTCCCCCCAGTTTACACTTCGAACCATCAAACAAAGGTAAGAAATCAGGAACTTATCCTCCCTACCCACAGCATGCCCTGCCAGTCCCTTCTCTATGTAGAATAACCTGAGAGGAGAAAAAGAGAAGGATCCGATTAATCCCTCTCTCAGCTAAGGACTTTACCAGATTTGAGCGTTTCAGTCCGTTCTGAGAAGACAGAGACCGTGTGCGTTATCTGGTTCCGCAGCTTCTTCAGAAATGTCTGGTTGTGAGCAGCCAGGTCAGAGAAGGTTTTCAGTTTGGACACATGCTGCTCAGCGGGGTGAGAGGCGATCTTCTCCAGCTGGCTGTCGCTGGCCCCCTCTATGCCCATGGTGAAGATGGTCACGCCCTCGCGCCGGAGGTTAACGGCCGCCTTGGTCACGTTATCCTCTGATGGTCTGTGGGTCACCAGCACGGCAATCTGGGGCACCCCCTGATTCTTCCGACTGCCATTGCGTGCACTGAACACTTCCTTCCTGATCTTTCTGATGGCAGCTCCTGTGTAGGCCTTCCCAGCCTGGGGAGAGAGGGTCTGTATATTCTGGAGAACCTCCGACTTATTTACACCCCTGCTGAGGGAATTTATCACCTTCGTCTCATTGCTGTAGGCCACAAGGCCAACCCTCATGCAGTTCTCCTTTATGTCAAGAGCAGATATGCTTTCTTCCAGGAATTCCTTAAGATAGTCAAAGTTGTCCTGGCTGCCATTGATGGACACATCCAACAGGAACACCACATCAGCCACAGATGGGCCTTGGCAAACTGTATGGACAAGGAATGAAGAAGCACAAGTTTAGCTAGAGGTAGGGCATCTTTGCTCAGTATTAGAAGGCGTGGAGAACATCTACCAGAGCTTGGTTATACACTTAAAGAAAGAAGGCTGTATACAAAATGATTATGAAGCTGAGATCAGAAGGTCCTAGATTCAAATACTGGATCTTAGCTCAACTCCCAGCTTTGATTTCCTTATCTGTGAAAATAACATTTATCTCATGAAATTGCTATGGGGATTAAATGTGATACTGTGCTTCGTTATGGGAGCTGGTGCATAAAAGCCACTCGGTGAATAGCTGCTACTGCGATCATATTAAAATATTATTAAAATCAATAGGTAGAGTCCAAATATTCCTAAGATGTGGTAATGGAATAGCGATTGCACTTTCTACTATTTTATTTGGGAAAGATGTTAGTAATAGGATTCACATTTTCATAGATTACCACAAGAAAATCATTCTCTATTATCAATAGACAATTATATTGTCTAGTTCAAGCAGATTTAAGCAGCAGTAATATGAATTTCCTATGTTACTTAGTAAGACTTGTACACTTGGAGCAAATTGTTTTTTCCTGGTTCTCCCCTGCCCTTCACTTGGATGATGTTCGTAAACTCCTGGCCACTCTTGTTAACAGTACAAGAGGACAGACTGGGACACAGGGCAGCAGGTTAGAGGCAGAGCAGAACACAGGAAGCTCATCAGGACTAGAGCAGCAGGAAGGGAGACCATGTGGGCTGAAGCTACCTGAGCCTGGGAACCCAAGGGCCCGATCTACCCGATTTCAAAGTTCAGCCTGGCCTGGGACCAGGCCATGTCACCTCAAAGAACGCCTGGGAGTTTCTGCAGAAGCAAGGGTTTGGCCTTCCTGAAGCTGTTTCTAGTGCTATCATTCTGTGATTACATTATGTGGTTTGAGGAGGCAAGGATTTCTTTAGGAACAAATCCGCCCTTTAAAGGAACCAGTAAATAAAACTACATAGCAACTAAAGCCCAAGGAGACTGATAGCTCAGAGATAGGCTGGGTGGTAGGGAGGTGTCCCTGGATTTTAAGATGTGTCGATGACATGCAACATAAGTGAAACATGTAAAAACCAAGCTTTGTGAGGTTCACTGGATTTATAATGGTCACAATCCTTGGGTCCTCTTGAACACGTGAATATTTAACATCTGAAAATGCAGCCCAACTTTTGAGGAAAGGGATGCTCACAGTTTCAATCCTCTCCCCATGCTGATTTTTCAAAAGCAAATTAATCATCATTCTATACATGTGCCCTGAACCCACCTTCCACAAGAATGTCATCTGCCGCTCCGTCCCTGTACTGGGTCGCTTCCTTGATGATCTGCGTCATGTTTTGGGAAAACGCGCCCAGGTCCCTGACTGACCGAAGGATGAAGTGAAACTGAGCCGTGGCCATGGCCTTCATCTCCTCCTCAGAAGCTTCCTGCAGCCCCACGGAGATGATTCTCACCCCGTCTTCCCGCAGGGCCTTGGAGGCCTCTTCCACGTCGTCGTCCTCGGACGCCGCTGAAGCCAGGACCACCAGAATCGGGGGAAACTGCTTCTTGTCCCTCCCGCCGGCCGCTCCGGAAAAGAAGGTCCTGTGGGCCTCCCGGAGAGCGTTTCCTATCCGCAGGGAGCCGCCGATGAAGGCGAAGTTCTTCTTGAGGTGGTTCAGCATGGGGTTCCTGCTCTTGAAGGTGCTCAGCTGGAACTCACTGTGGAGCCGGTCGCTGTACTGAGCCAGGGCCACGCGGTACTTGTGGGCCTCGATGGGGAGACTGCTGATCATCTTGGTGATGAATGTTCTCACAAGAGGGAAGGACTTAGTTCCCAGGTGATCAGAGCTGTCCACCAGAAACACGACATCTGCATACTCAGGGCCTAAAAACCCAGAGACATACAAACAAAGCACAAACTTTAGAAATGGACTACCTGTTTAATGCCAACCATTTGGATAAAACCTACTTTCCTTTATTTGTATTTTTAATACCTTCCCAATGAACTGAAAATAACAGTGTGACATTACATATTTGCCCAAGAAAAGAAATCTTTATTTCGTGGGCTTTTTCATACACCTTTGCATTTGAACTCCTCGCAAATTAAGTATCACTTTTGTGTGAAATTAAAAAAAATAGGTAAATTTAAAGAAGTAGAAAATCCTGGGTTTTTATATCTTTAGTGGATACTTCCCAATCCCCCACCTTTTTTTTTTTTTTTGCTTTCAGAATTTGATCTCAGTTTATATAAAGAGAATAAAAAATTTAATTGAGAATCACATTGCTTTGAATTTGGGTGGAGAAATCCGAATGATGCTCTTTCATTGTGATTCCTCTTTAAGCAATATAACATTGATCTGATTGACTTACAAACATATTAGTTTGTATTCCCAAATGTTAAATGAAGTTTAAAAAATACCTAAAAATCATTAAAATGTGCTAAATTTAAAGTTCTTTATAATATTTTTTGGAAAACCATGTGAATGATCATTATAATGCTCACATAAGTAAAATGTGATGGAAACCAGTATGCCCTAAGCTAGGAAAGGGATTACAGTTTTGGTTTCTATTAAAAACATAATTTGTATATAGGAATACAATAAGTTTGCTGAACTTTGAAGGATTCATTCAGTGCCAGGTTCAATGCTAAGTATGTAGAATCATATTTTAATGTGATAGGGAATCACTGGATTCAAGCACAAAATATTGTTTATTGGTGACCTGCTCATTTGAATGCACAGTCCTCCCCACTCTAGTAGAACATCTATGTCTTTTCTGTGGTAGGGAGAGGTCTGTCTGTCTGATGGTATATATTTAAGCAAATATAGTGTACTTGAATAATGGAAGTCCTGACTTTTTTTTTTTTTTTTTTTTTTTTTAATCAGCTAACTCCACCTGCCCTGTCAAACCATCCTACATACTTGGGCTTCAGGTTCCTCACCTTTCAAATGAGTGGAATCTACTAGAAAATATGTAAAGTCCTTCCTCCCTTTGAGATTCTGATGCACAGAAGTGGTTACAAGATAAATTCTAATCAAATGAAAATAACCTCCATCTCTTTCTGTCTACACCTGCCAGGAATCCAGCGTTGGCAACCCTGTGTGTGATTTCATTTTCTTGATAGCAGTCTGGTTGAGGCATGATGGATAACATCACACCTTGTCTTCTAAATAACCTAATTTCAACTGGTTTGAGATTCTTTTGATAATCATACAGTCAGCAGTGTCTTAATGAAGGTGAATCAATATTGTCTTCTAAGAGAAGGCCAGAATCCCTACGAGGACTGTCAGGGGAGCCCTGCGCAGGATGGCTTGACTTGTGACCAAAAGTGACCTTTCTATTCATGAATAAGCCCCCACATCTTGCATGGAAAAAGGAAATGTGGACATTTGGCATGTGAGACAGATTCAGGTTCTGATACAGCTCAGCGTTATGTCTGAACAGTGGAACACTTGGGGAAAAAGCACTGCTTCTCTTTAAAACAACTTAATATCAAGCCCCGTGAGACATCAAAGAAAAATGTTTGCAGAACAAAGTCTAGTTTATCTCTTCTGAAAACTTGCTTCCAAGGTCACAGTCCTTGAGAAAGCTATGAAAGCCAATATAGGTGGCCCTGGACATGAAGTGACCGGTACAAGTAGTCACTATTTTGAGGTGGTCAAGGAATGAGGGGCAGGCCAGTATTTTGACTTCATGTCCACTGGACAAAGGTAACTGACAGACAGCAAACAGCTATGGAGCTTTCTCTTCAGGGCAAAAGCACTCTCTTTACAATAAGCTAACAGTTTAAATTGGAGCAAATCTGGATACTTAACTAAGACAATGTTTTGGCACAAATGAACTAGGAAGAAACATTCCAAATGTTCCAGGCCTGAATCTAATATTAAATGATAGAATTTTAATGCAACCTCCCCAAAGGCCTAAAAGGGGTTGAAGTTGAGGACAAAATAATAGCTCTCATATCTTTCTATCATAACCAAGGAATAAGGTCCAGAACAAATGATCTTTAAAGGAGCACAGGATAACATCACAAAGAAATTGAGCTACCATCCATACCTTCACCACCATCAAAAGCAAAGTAAAGCAAAGCAAAACTCTTTAACTAGGTCAAACCGATATATTTTCTGTAATAAAAATTAAGGAAAAGAACTCTATTTTTTTTTTTTTTTTTTACTTACCAGGATCTTTGTTCATAGAGACATGGGAACAAATTATTATAAGGAACAAGATCAGCAGCATTTTCCTCTTATGACCTAAAAAGTCTCCAACTTGAAATCTGAAAAGGCAAAAACAAACACCTAAAATTGTGGATATTTTGTAATCAAGACACACAAATAAGAGCACACAAAATTTTATAGCAAACTGGGTGCAATAGAAGGCAGAATTTCTGAGGTGCCCTGACTTTCTGATCTGTGAAGAGCTTTAGAGAAAAAGACCCACAAAAATTCACACAATCACAAAATTTTTTCCTGGTCCAAGACCCTGCAGAAACATGAAATTCTGGATTATAAATGGAGGTAGCCAGCTGCCTTCTAGTTCCAACAATATTTTGTGTCTCTATTAGTCATTCTCCCTGTACCCTCGTGTTACCCTTGGTCTACTCTCTGCCAAGACAATTCCGAGTTCATGGCTGGGACACAGTCTAAAGACCTGATTTATCATTTCTCCATCATGAACATGTAGGTGTGTTTCATCTTTGAGCAATAAGTATTTTTAGACGGGGTAAAAATTCCATCTTTTCCCCTATCCTACATAATTACAAAGGTAACCATTTTCCCTTATCCTTAAATTTGAGAGAAGACATAAAAGTTGTGACCCTCCATTTTCCATATGATATCTTGCTCCTCAAAATGACTCAATTTGTACTATTTTGCTTCCAACTACCTAGAACTGCATGAGGCAAGGGTTTTCCAATTCTATTGACCTAAAGAATCTTCAGTCACCTATAATTGTTCATTTCATAGAATGAAATAAAACATTGAAGACGTTGAAAATAAATATTTTCATGAAGCAGGTTTAGCTCATTTATTCACTCATTCATCCACTGAATGAAAAACTAATTGATCCATATTAAGAAACTAGCATCTTTGTTTCTTGCTAAGTTCTTACCCAAACATGAATTTGCAATATTATATACGGCCATCTCACTCCTTGTCAGGCAGGCTCCCAGTGCTTAATATTTCATCCCTTCAGAAAAGGGACCTGTGCCATAAGAAATTCCATCCCCATTTCCTCACCTACTCCATCATCCCTCTGACATTCTGGAATCTGGGACTTTGCTCTCTTCCTTCATAAGAAGCCTAGATGATATAAACTTTTCAGGCCGTAAGTCAATTTATCAATTCTATTCTGAATTATTCAGTGAACTGGAAGGGGCTCATAAGAGGTTGTTTTTAGTTCAACCCTTACATTTTAGAGGAATGTTAGCCCTAGAGTAGATTGCCCCAGATGAAAACCAAGTCATAATATCCGTACAAATTTTGTACTAACGTGTATAACAACAACAAATCCCCCCACTTGTTGTGCCTTTAGTATGTACCATGTCCTGTGCTAACTGCTCCACCTTTGTTCTCCTGTTTGCTATGGATAACAAACCTAGTAGCAAGTGAAATTATTCCGATTTTGCAGATAAGGAAACAGTTTCATGAAGGGGACATAAATAACGGTCTCAAAGTCACCTTGATAAAACGGGCCACAATTGGGCATACAGCCCACATCTGTCCGACTCTAAAATCTGTCCTTGCAAACTGTTATCCCAAACTCAACACGGTGAACATAAAAAGTGTCTCCAAGTTTCTTTCTGAAAGTTAAAACCTGGATGGAACAGTGAGGATTAGGTAAAGCCATGATAATCCCAAAGCGGCATGAAGCATCTGGAAATTTCCCCATGCAGATGATCAATACCAGTGATACGATAAAAGTTGAATTCTTTGGAATAGCATCTTGTGAAATAGTTTTCTCACATCCTTGAAATGGATTCAAAAAGCTGGTGTGTTGTAAGGCCATCCAGTGTGGAAGCCCACACGCGAAAGGTTCTCTTGAAGTGCATACGGGCCCTGCTTTGTGTGTGCAGTAAGACTGATGGTGGGCTAAGCCTCTAAATTTATGTTTGGAAGGGCTGGGATCATTTTTACCACATTGAAACATGGATGAACTGCCTAAATCTGTATGCTGTTCTACTCCCAGACATGGCCAGGATTTATATAATTTTTTTTTAGAATATCTGAATATTTAAAATAAAATTTAAAAATACCTGAAGACATAAAGGGAGAATAAAGAAACAGAAAATGTAAGTTCATTGTACGTTCTTCTTAATAGTGAGATTGACTGCTTGTTATAGAAATATTGTCAAAAGGTATAGTTCTCCTTAATCTAAATTTTGTTGTAATTCATTTATTCTGAATCAAAAAAACAAAACACAGAGGCCAATATACATCTTTTGGAAGTTATAGGCTATAAAAAGCTTTTTAAAAAATCTGGATCCCTGTAAACTTTCTGTTGAGAAGGTAGAATGTTTCTAATTTAAACCACAGCTGCAAAAGCAACACAGTCACCAAACACTTGGCTTCAAACCCAGAATGTTTAGAACTTGTGCAACACCTCTCTTGAGGCTACTAAGAACCAGGGGTTTCAGGGAGACCTCTGCCCCATGCAAGCCAATTCATAATCTAGGACATGTCTTCCAAAAAAAAAATATTAACAGCCCAAAAGGGATACTAGTAAGAGATTTCAGCAAAATTAAGATAAATGCCTTTTTTTCCCTTTAAAATGAGCATGCAGGATACATCATTTCTAAGCATATGGACTGTATTTTTCTTCAGAAACAGACTATTGTCAGCTGCTGCACTGTAAAAAAAACACTGGGTCTATTCCACAAAGGTCACGACAAATTGCCATTTGTTTATCTACCCCCACTCACAATCTCTCCACTATTTCCCTTCCTTGAGCCATGCTACTTCTCAGAAGTCAAAAAGTAGAAAGAAAAATATTCTAAGTAAGACTTACACTCACTGAAACGCTGCAGTATGAAGCCTTCGCATACAATAGGAACAAATAAACACGAACCAATAATGGTAAACAATACAAAACACACAAGCCCTCATGAGGCAAGCAAATCACATAGTTTTACTGCTAATGTCATGTTTTTCCCAACTGCATTTTCTGGAATCACAAAGAAGAGACTGTGTATGTTGATCATATTGAATGAACAAGGTCATTATGACCCTGCCATTTTGTAAAATGTATACTCATACGTGTTGAGAGCAGTTGATTCAGTAGAAAGAGCACAGTCTAGAGTATCATGACTTGGGTTTCACTCTTCCTTAGTGGTTGTGTCACTGGACATCCCACCTCACTCCTGTGGGTCCCTCATCTGAAGCACAGGGGTCACATCCTCTAAATTCTAGCGTCTCCACACATTAACAGTTTTTTGACCTAACAAATAGTACTAGAAGAAAAAAAAAAGTGACCAGTTAAGCTAAGATCACACTGAAATACAGAGCACATGTTCTGAAACAGTCTTATGGAGCAAAGTGCCCCTCAGACAACCACCTGTGCAGGTCTGGTCCTGTGTTGGACTACGACAGCAAGAAAAGGAGTAGGTCAGAATTATTGACCCTTTCTGGGTCAGAAATGCTGCTGGAATCCTTCCAGACCCAAGTACACCAACTGAAGGGGACTAAAATTTCAACAAGGCAGGCTTATTTTATTTAAGCTGGGAATTAAATGCCCAGCTTAAAAATTAGGAAAACTATAGAAAAAACCCAAAAGGAATAAAGAGATACTAAAATACTAAAAATCTGAGCAGAAATCAGCAGACTAAAAAACAAAGCTAAAAGAAGATCAAGATTTGAAAACGCCAACCTCATAATAGACTGATCAAAAAAAGAGGACATAAATAGATAATTATATGAATGAAAAAGACATAACTATAGATAAGACAGACTTTTTAAAAATTGAAACAGTAGTTAACAGTATTCACAGAAAACTCCAAGCCTACATGATTTTACTGGCACGTCCCAAACTTTCAAGATACAGGTCATTTGAATCTTCTACAAATTCCTTCAGAGATCAGAAAAAGAGGAGTATTAGCCATTTCCTTTTTGGGGGGCCAGTAAAATCTTGATATGTAAACTAGACAAAGACAGCATGAGAAAGAAAAAACATCCATCTTATTCATGAATATAAATATCAACAATAGCCAAATTATGGAAAGAGCCCAAATGTCCATCAACTGATGAATAGACAAAGAAGATGTGATGTGTACACACACACACACACACACACACACACACACACACACACACACACTATGGGATATTACTCAGCCATAAAAAAAGAATCAAATCTTGCCATTTGCAACAACATGGTTGGAGCTACAGAGAATTATGCTAAGTGATATAAGTCAGTCAGGGAAACATAAACACCATATGATTTCTCTCATATGGAATTCAAGAAACAAAAGAGATGAACGTGCAGGGAGGACAGGCCGGCAGAGAGGCAAACCAGAAAACAGACTCTTAACTATAGAGAACAAACTGAGGGTTACTGGAAGGGAGAGGGTGGGGGGATGGGTTAAATGGGTGATGGGTGTTAAGTAGGATACTTGTTATGATGAGCACTGGGT
Source organism: Panthera pardus (assembly GCF_024362965.1). NCBI lineage: Eukaryota > Metazoa > Chordata > Mammalia > Carnivora > Felidae > Panthera > Panthera pardus. The sequence goes on from NW_026526721.1 coordinate 131,080,946, forward strand.
ATTATAAGTGACGAATCACTAGATTCTACACTTGAAACTAATGTTACACTGTATGTTAACTAACTGGAATTTAACTAAAAACTTGAAAAAAGAAAATAACTATAAAAAATCCTAAATAAAACATTAGCAAATCAACTCCTCAGTATATAAAAAAGATAATACACTGTTATCAAGTTGAGTTTAGCTCAGGAATGCAAGGACTGCATTTAAAAGATACAATCTAAACATGTAAATCTAAATATGTATTTAGAAAATACATGACTATAACTTAACAAATGAATAGACTAAAGGAAATAAAAAGTAAATACAAAAGGAAAACCACTCCAATTCATAACTTTAAGAAAAAACCTTTAGGAAACCAGGAGGAGAAGGAAACTTAATCTGACCAAGGATATATTTTAAGAGACTTTTAAATATAGAGAACTGAGGGTTGATGGGTGGGGTGGGGGAGAGGGGGAAATGGGTGATGGGCATCAAGGAGGGCACTTGTTGGGATGACCACTGGGGGCTGAATGTAAGTGATGAATCATGGGAATCTACTCCTGAAGCCAGGAGCATAGCGTATACACTGTATGTTAGCTAACTTGACAATAAATTATATTTAAAAAATAAAACAAATAAAAAATAAAAATAAAATAAAAAATAAAGTAAAAAATATTTTTTAAATAAAAATCTTCTGTGTATATCACCCTAATGGGGGAAATTTTAGAAGTATTTTTTAAAAACGTGAAGTACAATTAACACAGTGTTATATTAGTTTCAGGTGTATGATATAATGATTCAACAATAATTCCATGTTACTCAGTGCTCACCATAATATGTGTACTCTTAATCCCCTTTATCTATTTCCCCTAACCTCCCACTCACCACCCCTGTGGCAATCACCAGTTTTTCTCTGAACTTAAAGGTCTGTTTTTTGTCTTTTGTTTGGTTGGTTTCTTTTTTTTTTTTTTAATTTTTTTTAATGTTTTTTATTTATTTTTGAGACAGAGAGAGACAGAGCATGAACAGGGGAGGGGCAGAGAGAGAGGGAGACACAGAATCCGAAGCAGGCTCCAGGCTCTGAGCTATCAGCACAGAGCCCGACGCGGGGCTCGAACCCACGAACCGTGAGATCATGACCTGAGCTGAAGTCGGACGCTTAACCGACTGAGCCACCCAGGCGCCCCTTGTTTGGTTTCTTAAATTCCACATATGAGTGCAATCATATGATACTTGTATTTTTCTGTCTGATTTCATTTAGCAATAATACCTTCTCAGTCCATCCATGTTGTTCTAAATGGCAAGATACAATTCTTTTTTTATGGTTAATATTCCACTGTAGATATGCACACATCTTATTTATCCATCTATGGATGGACATTTGGGCTGCCTCCACATCTTGGCTATTGTAAATAACGCTGCGATAAACATGGGGGTACATAGATCTTTTCAAATTAGTGCTTTCATTTTCTTTGGGTAAATACCCAGTAGGGAAATTACTGGATCATATGGCAATTCTATTTTTAATTTTCTGAGAAACCTCCATGCTGTTTTTTTACAGTGGCTACACCAATTTGCATTCCCATCAACAGTACACCATAAAACTCCTAGAGGAAAACATAAGCAGTAGTTTCTTTGACATAGCTATAGAAACATTTTTCTAAATACGTCTCTGCAGGCAAGAGAAACAAAGTAAAATTAAACTATTGGAGCCAAACCAAAATAAGAGGCTGTTGCACAGAAAAGGAAACCAACAAAATGACAAGGCAATCTACTGAATGGGAGAAGATATTTGCTAATGATGTACCCAATAAGGGGTTAATATCCAAATATACAGTGAACTTACACAACTCGACACTGAAAGACCCCAAATAATCTGATTAAAAAGTGGGCAGAGGACCTGAACGTTTTACCAAAGAAGACATACATCTGGCTAACAGACACATGAAAAGATGATCAACGTCACTCATCATCAGGGAAACACAAATCAAAACCACAATGAGAGATCTCCTCACACTAGTCAGAATGGCTAAAATAAAAAAGACAAGAAATAATAAGTGTTGGTGATGATTTGGAGGAAAAGGAACCCTCATAACTGTTGGTGAAAAGTACTCTCTTTAAAATGAGGAAACAGAAGAATTTTGCTATGTTCTAGCAAAATTAAATCCATAAAGATTGTAAAAAGAACAAGAACACATAAAATTGCCATTGTTTGCAAGTGACATGATTGTTTACATTTACAGCCAAATTATTAAAAATAGCAAATATTTGAGTCTTTTCATATAACATCAAGATATAAAAGTCAATTCCATATATCCATAACTAGAATATTTAAGTGTTTCTATGAGTCAAGTTAAAATAGCAACAATTATATATCAAGAAAAAATAAAATATGTAAAAGATTGATAGCAAAATTTATAAAACTTTACTGAAGGCCGAAGTGACCAAAGAAATGGAATCCACAGCCCAGGCATACCAATGTAGAGTTGCCAGGCAGACCAGTGGGGGTGGGGAGGGATGGTTATTCACATGCAAACAGGTGAAATTAGATCTTTCCTTCACACTGTAGACAAAAGTCCATTACAGATTAATAAAACTCTTAAATGTTAAAAGGAAAAGTTTAAAATATTAAGTAAAAACCATATGTGGATATATATTTCTGACCTTAGGGAAGAATGTCTCAAACATTCAGGTCATAGAAAATACCACGGCGGGGCGGGGGGGGGGCGGCGGGGAGGAAGGGTGGGAATTAATAGATTATCCTATATGAAAAACTTCTGTTCAAAGATGTTTTAAAGAAAGTAGAAAGACAGGTTACATATTGGAAAAAGATATCCACAATATTGACAAAAGATTGGTATTGAAAACATAAATGTCCCTAGAATTTCTAGGAATAAATAACCCAAATAGGGAAAAGTCATCAACAGGTATTTCATAGAATTGGAAACCATATGGGCAGCAAACAGAAAGAAATGTTCAAACTCATTTGTGATCAGGGAAATAGAAATCAAGATTATACTGAGATACCATTTTTCATTCATTCAATTGGCAAAATGTATAAAGTATAACAAAATCAAGTAGTGGAGAGGATGTGGATAAACAGGACCTCATATACATTGATGATGGAAGTATAAATTAAATCGCCACTTTGGAAAACAGTTAAGCCCTATCTTATAAAATCAAACATTTTCAAGTGCTATGACCTGGCAATTCTATACTCCTGGGAAGCCCTTGCACACCTATGCCAGGTGATGTGTTCAAGAATTTTCACAGCAACACTGACTGCAGTACAGCAAACTTGGAAACAACCCAAGAAGTTGTTATTAATAGGAAAAATGAATAAATTGATGTATAATATTTCTTTGTGTGATTATGCTACATCAATTGAACTAATTACATCTAGGTGCGAAAATGCGAATGACTCTTAGCAACAAAATGAGACAAAAAACTCGAGAAAACTACATGCAGTAGGCTATCCTTTTAAGTTAGAAATAATTCTAATTGTTACATAGTTTTAAAGGAATATAACTGTAATAAACTAATTTAAGAAACAAAGGGATGGCTTCTGGTCCAACATGTTAAGATACTTGAAGTTGACAATCCATTCCAATAACAAGCAGAAAGTGAACAGAATGAAAAAAAAAAAAAAAGTCAACAACTTTTCTTAGATCTGCAAGAGAAGTGAGGCCACAGGGCCAACTCCTGCCCTCCAAATTGAAGACTGACAGGCAGATTAAGAGAATCACAATTTACTAGAGCAGAAACTGATCAGCTAAAACCTCCCAGGGAACCAGTGGCTCAAGTAGCAAAACGTGAGCTGTAATTGACAAACTGCTGGAGGCTCAGTGTGGAGAAGTCTGAGGCATAAAAACTCCAGGAGGACCCAGTCATTAGGGGCCCCACACTCTGGAGAGTTTTGCCTTGGAGCGCTACCAGCTTTTTATAGTGAATATCTGAGAAACACATCCCCCTGCTTCTGGCAAGGATGAAGAAAAAGGAAACATTCTGAAATACAGCACAGTATTCTGCTCTTTTTAACAAGGTCTGCCCTCATGAAAAGCTTTAACTGGAGTCTAACCAGTAGGGATTTATTAGAGCCTAGCTAACCTGGGGGAAGGAGAATAGGCAATTCCAGCCCACGCTAGTCTTCCATGTGGGAAAAGGAAAGTACTCAATCCCCACCCCCCATGGTCTCACCTAACAATTGAGAAGTTGCAGGGGAGTGGTGCTGAGAAGCACTTGTATGGTTTACAGTCCAGAGGCACTGGCTCACTAAAAGACTGATGCATGCTCACAACTAGAGAACACTCCCCTTTGCTCCACATCCTAGCTCCATGTTGCTAAACGCCTTTTTTGGGGTTGTTTTTTTTTTTTTTTTTTTTTTTAGTTTTTAAAAAATGTTTTATTTATTCTTGAGAGAAATAGAGACAGAGCATGAGCAGGGGAGGATCAGAGTGAGAGAGGGACACAGAACCCAAAGCAGGCTCCAGGCTCCGAGCTGCCAGCACAGAGCCTGAGGCGGCGTTCGAACTCACAAGTCTCGAGCTCATGACCTGAGCCGAAGTCGGACGCTCAACTGACTGGGCCACCCAGGAGCCCCACTAAAGGCGTTTTTGACAGTAGTGCCTTTTACACAGTACATCAACTCTGGCTATTAAGAAAATTTCAAAACCTACTTAAAGGCCAAAAACCAGAGTTTCAAGAGACAGACAAGAAGAACAAGAAGAACTAGACAGAACTAGACTCGGATAGGACAGGGATGTTAGAATTATCAGACCACGAATCTAAAACAACTGCTATGCTAAGGGCTCTAATGGATAAAGTAGCACACAAAAGCAGATGGCAATGTATGGAAAGAGAGAGATGGAAATTCTAAGAAAGAATCAAAGACAACTCTACAAGATGTAACATACATGTAATGGGAATGCCTGAAGGAAAAGAGAAAAAGGAAAGTAAGTATTTGTAATAATAATAACTGCAAATTTCCCCAAATTAATGCCAGGCATCAAACCACAGATCCAGGAAACTCAGGGCAGGATAATGCTAAAAAACGAAACAAAAATCTAAGCCTAGGCATATAATTTTCTAACAGAAAATCAAATATAAAGAAAAAATCCTGGGGTGCCTGGGTGGCTCAGTTAGTTGACCATCTGACTTGTGGTTTTGGCTCAGGTCACGATCTCATGGTTCATGGGATTGAGCCCCACATTGGGCTCCACACCGGCAGTGCAGAGCCTCCTTGGGATTTTCTCTCTCCCTGTTTCTCTCTGCCCCTCCCCTGCTCATGCTTGCTTGTGTGTACTCTCTCTCTCAAAATAAATAAATAAACTTAAAAAAAATGGGGGGCACCTGGGTGGCCTCATCAGTTAAGAGTCCAACTCTTAATTTTTGTTCAGGTCATTATCTCCCAGTTTGTGGGTTCGAGCCCCATGTCTGGCTCCATGCTGACAGTGTGGAGTCTGCTTGGGATTCTCTTGTGCGCTCTCTCTCTCTTTCTCTCTCTCTCTGCCCCTCCCCTGCTCACACGTGCTTGTGCTCACTCGCTCTCAAAATAAATAAACTTAAAAAAAGAAAAAAAAAATCCTGAAATAAGCCAGAAGGAAAAAAGAAAAAAAACAGCTTACCTATACAGGAGTAAAAAATTATACGTGACTTCTTAGAAGCCATGCAAGAGAGTACATTATTTAAAATATTGAAGGGAAAAATCCACCAACTTAGAATTCTTCATCCTATGAAATTATCCTTCACAAGGGAAAGAGATACACTTTCTGAGACAAAAATTGAAGGAATTTGTTGCCAGTAGATTTGCCTTGCAAGAAATGTTAAAAGAAGTTCTTCAGAGAGAAGGAAAAAGATCTAGGTCAGAAGTTTATATGTGCGTAAAGAGAAGAACATTGGAGAAGGAATAAATAAAAGTAAAATAAAAACTTTTCTTGCTCTTATTTAATCTAAGAGAAAACAGTTTGTTCAAAATAATAGCAACAATGTGTTCAATTATGTGTGATGTACATATATATGCTCGTGTATATGTAAAATTAATGTCCATAATGATACAATCAATGGGAGTGAGAAGGTAGGATGATTTTGTTATTATAAGGTGCTCACACTACTTCTGAAATGGGATAGTGTTGTACCAAAGTGCATTTGCAATAATTGTACATATGTTTTGTAAACTCTAGTGTAAACACTGAAAACATTTTTTTTAAAAAGTATATCCTAAGAAAGGGAGAAAATGCAATCATAAAATGCTCAATTAAACATCAAAAGGCATAAAAAGAGTGAGAGACAAAAACAGGACATCAGTGGTCTACATGCACCAATTAAAAGAGATTATCAGAGTTGATCAAAAAACATGACCCAACTATATGTTGCCTACAAGAAACCTCTTTAAATACAGGCACAGATTAAAAGTAAATGGATATAGAAAAATACACCATTCTAACAACAATCGAAAGTGGGAGGAGCTATGTTAATTTCAGACAAAGCAGGCTTCAAAGCAAGAAAATTTACCAGGAATAAAAAGAGGCATTGCATGATGATAAAGGGGTCAACCTTCTAGGAAAGCATAACAATCCTTAGCATGTATATACCTAACCAAGTGTGAAAATACATGAGGCAATAACGGAGAGAACGCCAAGAGGGAAATAGATGAATCTACTATTATAGCTCAACAACCCTCTATCAGAGATGGGACAGATCCAGCAGACAGAAAATCAACTGGATATAATGGTTATCTATAAAATACTTCAGTGAACAGCAGCAGAATACACATCTTCCTCAAGCTCACATGGATCATTCACCAAGACAGACCACATTCTTGGCCACAAAGCACACCTTAAATTTAAAAGAATAGAGGGGCACATGGGTGGCTCAGTCACTTAAGCGTCTGACTTTGACTCAAGTCATGATCTCATGGTTTGTGAGTTTGAGCCCCATGTCTGGTCTCTGCACTGACGGTAAGGAGCCTGTTTGGGATTCTCTTCTTTCTTTCTCTCTCTCTCTCTCTCTCTCTCTCTCTCTCTCTCTCTCTCTCTCTCTCCCCCCTCTCTCTGCCCCTCCCCCCCACATGCACATGCAGTCTTCCTCTCTCAAAATAAATAAATAAAAGAATAGAAATCATACAACATATACTCTCAGGCCACTGTGGAATGAAACTAGAGGTCAATAACAGAATCTAAGCTTCTTAGGAAATTAGAAAAAGAAAAGTTAAACTAGTTAGCAGAAAAAATAAAAAATAGAGCAGAAATGAAATTAAAATGAAGTTAAAAACAGGAAATCAGTAGAGGAATCAACAAAACCAAAAGCTGGTTGAGATCAATAAAACTCATAATCTTCTAGCAAGACTAAGAAAAAAAAAAAAAAGGAAGCACAAATTACTAATACCAGAAATGAAAGAGGGGACATTGCTAAACCCATTGACATTAAGAGGATAGTAAAGAAATGTTATGAACAACTATGCCCTCAAATTTCAAAACCTAGTGGAAATTGACCAGTTCCTTAAAAGACAATCTGTCAAACTCACACAAGAAGAAATCAGACAACCTGAACAGGCCTATATTCACTAAAGAAATTAAATCAATAATTTATAACCTTTTCTAATAGAAAGCACCCGGCTCAAATGGGTTCCTTGGTGAACTCAACCAAACATTTAAGATAAGAATAATGTCAATTCTCTACAATCTCTTCAGGAAGATAGAAGCAAATAGAGTAATTCCTAATTCATTTCATGAAGCTAGCATTTCCTTAATACCAAAACCTAATAAACACATTACAACAATAGACCAATATCTCTACGAAAACAGATGTGAAAATCTGATACTAAATATTAGCAAATCCAATCCCACCATGTATGAAAAGAATTATACACCAAGACTAAATGACACTTACTCCAGTATGCAAGGCTGGTTCAACACTTGAAAATCAATTAATGTAATCCATTACATAGACAAGCTAAAGAAGAAAAATCACATGATCATGTCAATAGATACAGAAATATCATTTAACAAAATTTAACACCCATTCAGGGAGGGCATGGTCAAGATGGCAGAAGAGCATGGAAATTTTTTTCTGAGTCTCTCATCCCTGAAATGCAGCCAGATCAACACTAAACCATCTTGCATACCTAGAAAACTGGTTTGAGGATTAACACCATGATATGTACAACCTGAACCACAGAACTCAGCAGGTACCTGGTGCAGAAAGGTGAACTGGGGGAGAGGGAACTGCAAAGGGCAGGGAGCTGTTTGTACTTGTGGAGAAAGGACGGAGATGGGGCAGGGGGGAGAGTATGGGAAAAGTACCCCCTCCCCAAAGCAGCTGGAGAGAAAGAGGAAGAGTAGAAATAGCCACAAGAGAATGAACAAAAAAGGGAGAAAGGAGAAAGGAGAGGGTTTAAATTCCATTAAGACTGTATAAACAGGAGGAGTGCAGAGTCTGAAACTCTGAAGCTCAATACTGGCGGTGCTCCAGTGGGAAGGGTGAATCCCCAGGAGCAGAAAGCGAGGTCAGAAGGGTCCTCAGGCCACGTGCGGAGAGGCAGTTTCCCTGCTGGGAGGGCATTTGAGAGGTGGTGTAGCCTCCCCACAGGCAAAGGTCCCAGCAGGCCCCAGAGAATGGCCACATTTGCTGGTGTTGGAGGGAGGATGTTAAAGGATGAAGCCTGGTGCCAGATGTGCATTGTGCTTTTCCATAATTCCTGAAAGGCTTCTGCTACATGATTGCACGAACTTTCTCTGGGGAGGGCTGGCACCTGGCCACAGTCTCTGGGCATTGGCTAAAGCATGGTCTCACCAATGTTTCTGGGGGCAGGACAGCACCTGGCCATTGTTCAGCACGACCCTCCCCCAGAGGGTCAGAATAGGTCAAAGCTGCAGTCCTTAGAAGTGAGAGGTTGGGAACCACAGCTCCATCTGAGATAAAACTCAGGAGGGAGGTGTCACCTGGCAGTCTGATGGCTTGGTCATGGGCAGTGTAGAAGCAGGGAGTAGATGGAAGCCAGAGACAAAGGAGGGGTGGCTGATTGCTGGTCACAGAGAGCACAGAGTTCTGATACTAGAGATTGGGTAGCCGGGTGACATCTCCCACGGATGCGCATACATGCCTACACATGCCACAACAATCCATGCCAGGAATCTAAGCAGCACCAGTAGGTGGAGAATGGAGCCATTACACTAAACCCCAACCATTTGGGCCAACCTCTCTTTTCAGGAAAACTACAAGTCTCTAAGCCTGCTTAGCTTACAGACTCTAAAGTGCTTCATAGTTTGACTTCTAGGGGAAACTGGATGTAATTTGAATCATATTTTATTCTGTTTGTTGGTCCAAATGTTCATTTTTTTTTCTTGAATACAGAAAGAAAAATGTTATTTTTATTTTCCATTTTATTAAAGAGATTTTTCCTTAATTTTTTTCTACTATACTTCTTTCTGGTAAATTTTTATATTCTATTTTACTTCCATCATTTCATTTTATTCTATTTTATTGCATTCATTTTTTCAAATTTTCAAACATTTTCCGTTTTTTTTCTTTCTTCTTTTTCCCTTTTTTCTCTAACCTATCAAGTTTCTTTCAACAGCCAGACTAAAACACACCTAGGATCTAGCATCCTTTATTTGATTTTTTTGTTTTTAATTTTTTAATTTTAATTTTTTTTTTTACTTTACTGATTCCTTTTCTTCCTTCAAAATGATGCAATGAAGGCATTCACCCCAAAAGAAAGAACAGGAAGAAATGACAGCCAGGGACTTAACACAGATACAAGCAAGATGGCTGAGCCAGAATTTAGAATCATGATGATAAGAATATTAGCTGGGGTTGAAAAGATTAGAATCCCTTTCTGCAGAGATAAAAGAAGTAAAAGCTAGTCATGATGAAATAAAAAATGCTATAACTGAACTGCAATCTCAAATGTGGGCCATGGCAGCAAGGATGGATGAGGTAGAACAGAGAATCAGTGACACAGAGGACAAACATATGGACAATAATGAAGCAGAAAAAAAGAGGGAGACTAAGGCAAAAGAGAATGATTTAAGAATTAGAGAAATCAGTGACTCATTAGAAATGGATAATATCAGAATCATAGGGTCCCAGAAGATGAAGACAAAGAAAAAGGGGTAGAAGGGTTATGTGAGCAAATCATAGCAGAAAACTTTCCTAACCTGGAGAAAGACACAGATATCAAAATCTAGGAAGCACAAAGAACTCCCATTAGATTCAACAAAAACCGTCCATCGACAAGCATATCATAGTCAAATTCACAAAATACTCAGGCAAGGAAAGAAGCATGAGAGGAGCAAGGGGGGAAAAAAGTCCTTAACCTACAAGGGAAGACAGATCAAGTTGCAGCATACCTATCCACAGAAACTTCACAGCCAGGAAGGAGTGGCAGGAAATATTCAATGTGCTGAATCAGAAATATACACAGCCAAGAATTCTTTATCCAGCAAGGCTGTCATTCAAAATAGGAGAGATAACAAGTTTCCAAGACAAACAAAAATTAAAGGAGTTTGTGACCACTAAACCAGCCCTGCAAGAAACTTTAAGGGGGACTCTGGGGGAGAAAAGATGAAAAACAAACAAAAAACAAAAACAAAAAAGACCAAAAGCATCAGAGACTAGAAAAGACCAGAGAACACCACCAGAAACTCCAACTCTACAGGCAACATAATGGCAATAAATTCGTATCTTTCAGTACTCACTCTAAATGTCAATGGATTAAGTATTCCAATCAAAAGACACAGGCTAACAGAATGGGTAAGAAAAACAAGATCCATCTAGATGCTCTTTACAAGAGACCCATTTTAGACCTAAAGACACCTTCAGATTGAAAATAAGGGGATGGAGAACCATCTATCACACTAATGGTCAATAAAAGAAAGCCAGAGTAGCCACACTTTTAACAGACAATCTAGACTTTAAAATAAAGACTGTATCAAGAGATGCAGAAGGGCATTATATCATAATCAAGGGGTCTATCCACCAAGAAGATCTAACAATTGTAAACATTTATGCTCCAAAGTGCGAGCGCCCAAATATATAAATCAATTCATCACAAACATAAAGAAACTCAATGATAATAATACCATACTAGTAGGGGACTTCAACACCCCACTTACAACAATGGACAGATCATCTAAACAGAAAATCAACAAGAAACAACAGCTTTGAGTGACACACTAGACCAGATGGACTTAACAGATATATTCAGAACATTTCATCCTAAAGCAGAATACATATTCATTTCCAGTGCACATGGAACATTCTCCAGAATAGATCATTACTGGGACACAAATCAGCCCTCAATAAGTACAAAAAGATCAAGATCATACCAAGTATATTTTCAGACCACAAATATTTGGAGAGCAAAGAACATCCTACTAAAAAACCGTATGGGATAACCAAGAAGTTAAAGAGGAAATTAAGAAGTACATGGAAGCCAACGAAAATGGTAATACCACAGCTCAAAACCTCTGAGAGGCATCAAAGGTGGTCATAAGAGGGAAGTATATAGCAATCCAGGCCTTCCTAAAGAAGAAAGGTCTCAGATACACAACCTAACCTTACACCTTAAGGAGCTGAAAAAGGAATGGAAAATAAAACCCAAACCCAGCAGAAATCAGGAAATGATCAAGATTAGAGCAGAAACCAATGCTATTGAAACCCAAAAAACAGTAGAACAGATCAATGAAACCAGAAGTAGGTTCTTTGAAAGAATTAACAAAATTGATAAATCCCTAGCCAGTTTGATCAAAAAGAAAAAGGAAAGGGCCCAAAAAAATACAATGAAGAATGAAATAGGAGAATTCACAACCAACACAGCAGAAATACAAACAATACTAAGAAAATATTATGAGCAATTATATGCCAATAAAATGGGCAATCTGGAAGAAATGGACCAATTATTAGAAACATACACTACCAAAACTGAAACAGGAAGGAATAGAAAATTTGAACAGACCCATAACCAGTAAAGAAATCGAATTAGTAATCAAAAATCTCCCTAAAACCAAGAGTCCAGGGCTGGATGGCTTTCCAGGGGAATTCTACCAAACATTTAAAGAAGAGTTAACACCAGAGCACCTGGGTGGCTCAGTCGGTTGAGCATCCGACTTTGGCTCAGGTCATGATCTCACAGTTTGTGGCTTAGAGCCCTGCATCAGGCTCTGTGCTGACGGCTCAGGGCCTGGAGCCTGCTTTGGATTCTGTGTTTCCTCTCTCAGCCCCTCCCCGACTTGTGCTCTGTCTTTCTCTGTCTCTCAAAAATAAATAAATGTAAAAAAAAAAATTAAAGAAGAGTTAACACCTATTGTTTTGAAGCTGTTCCAAAAAATAGAAATGGAAGGAAAACTCTCAAACTCTTTCTATGAAGCCAGCATTACCTTGATTCCAAACCAAAGACCCCACTAAAAAGGAGAACTACAGACCAATTTCCCTAATGAACATGGATGCAAAAATATTCAACAAGATACTAGCCAACCAGATCCAACAATGCATTAAAAGAAATATTCTCCACGACCAAGTGGGATTTATACCCGGGATGCCGACCTGGTTGGATACCCACAAAACAATCAATGTGATACATCAATAAAAGAAAGGACAAGAACCACGTGATCCTCTCAATAGATGCAGAGAAAGCATTTGACAAAATACAGCATCCTTTCTTCATAAAAACCCTCAAGAAAGTAGGGATAGAAGGATCACACCGTGAGATCATAAAAGTCATATATGAAAGACCCACCGCTAATATCATCCTCAATGGGGAAAAACTGAGAGCTTTCCCCCTAAAGTCAGGAATATGACAGGGATATCCACTCTTGCCACTGTTATTCAACATAGTATTGGAAGGCTTAGCCTCTGCAATCAGACAACACAAAGGAATAAAAGGCATCCAAATTGGCCAGGAGGAGGTCAAACTTTCACTCTTCACAGATGACATGATACTCTATATGGAAAACCCTAAATATTCCACCAAAAAACTGCTAGAACTGATTCATGAATTCAGCAAAGTTGCAGGATATAAAATCAACGCACGAGATCAGTTGCATTCCTACACACCAACAATGAAGCAACAGAAAGAGAAATCAAGGAGTCGATCCCATTTACACTTGCACCAAAACCCATAAAATACCTAGGAATAAATCTAACCAAAGAGGTGAAAAATCTATACACTGAAAACTATAGAAAGCTTATGAAACAAATTGAAGAAGACACAAAAAAATGGAAAAAGATTCCATGCTCCTGGATTGGAAGAACAAATATTAAAATGTCAATAGTACCCAAAGCAATGTACATATTCAATGCAATCCCTCTCAAAATAACACCAGCATTCTTCAGAGATAGCACAAACAATCCTAAAATTTGTATGGAACCAGAAAATACCCCAAATAGCCAAAGCAATCCTGAAAAAGAAAACCAAAGCTGGAGGCATCACAATCTCAGACTTCAAGATGTATTACAAAGCTGTAATCATCAAGACACTATGGTACTGGCACAAGAACAGACACTCAGATCAATGGAACAGAATAGAGAATCCAGAAATGGACCCAAAAACATATGGCCAACTAATCTTTGACAAAGCAGGAAAGAATATCCAATGGAATAAAGACAGTCTCTTCAGCAAGTGGTGCTGGGAAAACTGGACAGCGACATGCAGAAGGAGGAACATGGACCACTTTCTTACACCATACACAAAAATAAACTCAAAATGGATGAAAGACCTAAATGTAAGACAGGAAGCCATCAAAATCCTAGAGGAGAAAGCAGGCAAAAACCTCTTTGACCTCGGGTACAGCAACTTCTTACTCAACACATCTCCAGAGGCAAGGGAAACAAAAGCAAAAATGAACTATTGGGACCTCATCAGAATAAAAAGCTTCTGCACAGTGAAGGAAACAATCAGCAAAACTAAAAGGCAACTGACAGAGTGGGAGAAGATACTTGCAAATAACCTATCAGCTAAAAGGTTAGTATCCAAAATCGATAAAGAACTTATCAAACTCAACACCCAAAAAACAAAGAATCCAGTGAAGAAATGGGCAAAAGACATGAATAGACACTTTTGCAAAAAAGATATTCAGATGGCCAGCTGACACATGAAAGGATGCTCAACATCACTCATCATCAGGGAAATACAAATTAAACCTACAATGAGATACCATCTTGCTCCAGTCAGAATGGCTAAAATTAACAACACAGGCAACAACAGATGTTGGTGAGGATGCAGAGAAAGAGGATCTCTTTTGCACTGCTGGTAGGAATGCAAGCTGGTGCAGCCACTATGGAAAACAGTGTGGAGGTTCCTCAAAAAACTAAAAATAGAACTACCCTACGACCCAGCAATTGCACTACTAGGTATTTATCCATGAGATACAGGTGTGCTGTTTCGAAGGGACACATGCACCCCCATGTTTAGAGCAGCACTATCAACAATAGCCAAAATATGGAAAGAGCCTAAATGTCCACCAATGGATGAATGGGTAAAGAAGATGTGGTATATATATATACAGATGTGGTGTATATATATATATATATATATATATATATATATATATATATATATATATACACACACACACACACACACACACACAATGGAGTATTACTCGGCAATCAAAAAGAATGAAATCTTGTCGTTTGTAACTATGTGGATGGAACTGGAGGGTATTATGCTAAGTGAAATTAGAGAAAGACAAATATCATATGATGTCACTCATATGAGGAATTCAAGACACAAGACAGATGAACATAAGGGAAGGGAAGCAAAAATAATATAAAAACAGGGAGGGGGACAAAACATAAAAGACTATTAAATATGGAGAACAGAGGGTTGCTGGAGGGGTTGTGGGAGGGGGGATGGGCTAAATGGGTAAGGGGCATTAAGGAATCTACTCCTGAAATCATTGTTGCACTATATGCTAACAAACTTGGATGTAAATTTAAAACAATTTTAATTAAAAAATTTAACACCCATTCATGATAAAAAACTCTCAGTGTACTAGGAATAGATGGAAACTTCTCAATTTGATAAAGAATATCTACAAAACACCCATAGCTACATCATAATGGTTAGAGACTCAAAGCTTTCCCAGCAAGTTCAGGAATAAGGCACGGTTTTCCCTTTTCACTTCTGTCTTTAACATCACATTGGAAGCCCTACCTAATGCAGTAAGATTAAAAAAAATATATGTGGTGTCAATGCAATCCCTATCAAAATTCCAATGGCATTTTTCACAGAAAAAAAAAATTATTTTTTATTATTTTACTTAAAAAAATTTTTTTAATGTTTATTTATTTCTGAGATGGAGAGAGACAGAGCACGAGTGGGGGAGGGGGCAGAGAAAGAGAGGGAGACACAGAATCCAAAGCAGGCTCCAGGCTCTGTGCTGACACGGGGCTCAAACTCACAAACCGTGAGATCATGACCTGAGCCGAAGTCGGTCGCTCAACCAACTGAGCCACCCAGGCGCCCCAGAAATAAACAATTTTAGAAGTTGTATGGAACCATAAAAGATCTCAGGTAGACAAAGCCTTATTTAGAAGAACAAAGCTTGAGGTATTACACTGTCTAATTTCAAACTATTACAAAGCTATAGTAATTAAAACAGTCTGGTATTGACATAAAAAACAGATACAGATCAATGGAGCAGAAGAGGGAGTACTGAAATAAACCATGCATATATGGTTAATTAATTTACAACCAAGGAGCCAAGAACATACAGTGGAGAAAGGACGGTCTCTTCAATAAATGGTGTTGGAAAAACTGTACAACCACATGCAAAAGAATTAAGCTGGAGCGCTACCTCAAACCACACACAAAACTTGACTCAAAAAAGATTAAAGACTTGACACCAAAAGCAAAACCAAACAAGTGGGACTGCATCAAACCCAATACCACAGTGTGGTATTAGCAAAAGAATAGACAAATGGATATTGAAACAGAAGGGAGAGCCCAGAAATAGACCCATATAAATATGGTCAATTGATCTTTAACAATAGAGCAAAAGCAATACAATGGAGACAAGATAATCTTTTTAATAAACAGTGTTGGAACAACTGGACATACACACACACACACACACACCCCTAGACACAGACTTACAACCTTCACAAAAAGAAAGACAACATCAAGAGAAAGAAGACAAGCCACACAGATGGCTAGAAAATATTTGTAGAAGACACATCGGATAAATGACCATTATCTAAAATATACCAAGAACTCCTAAAATTCAACAACAAGAAAACCAGCGACCCAATTAAAAACGGGCCAAAGAATCTTAACAGCCATCTCACAAAACATTTACAGATAATAAATAAGCATATGGAAGATGCTCCACATCACATGTCATCAGGAAACTGCAAATGAAAACTAGATACCACTGCACACCTACTAGAATGGCCAAAATCCAAAACCCTGACACCACCAGATGCTTGCAAGGATGTGGAGCAGCAGGAACTCTCACAAATTGCTAGTGGAAATGCAAAATGGCATAGCCACTTTGGAAGATGGTTTGGTGGCTTCTGACAAAGTAAACATACACTTACCAAATGACCTAGCTGTTGTGCTCCATGGTATTTACCCGGAAGGGTTAAAAGCTTCTGTCCACACAAAAATGTGCACATGGATATTTACTGCAGCTTTATTCATAATTCTCATAACCTGGAAGCAACCAAGATGTCCTTCAGCAGGTGAATGGAAAAATAAAATGGGACAGTCAAATAATGGAATTACTCAGAGTTAAAAAGAAATGCACTCTCCAGCCATGAAAGACACAGATGAAGCGTAGATACAGATTACGAAGTAAATGAAGACGATCTCTTAAAGGCTACATACTGTATGATCACAACTATAGAACATCCTGGAAAAGGCAAAACTATGGAGACGATAAAAAGTTCTGTGGTTGCCAGAGGAGGAGGGATAGAGGGTTTCTACTCTGTATGATACTTTAATAGTGGATACATGTCATTATAAATTTGTCTGAACTCATAGGATGTACAACACCAACAGTGAAACATATGTAAACAATGCACTTTGGTAGTGATGCTGTATCAATGTAGATTCATCAATTGTAACAAATGAACCACTCTGGTGGTGGGGGATATTGATAATGGGAGAGACTATGCATATGTGAAGATAGGGGGTATATGGGAGATCTCTGTACCTTCTGCTCAATTTTGCTGTGAATCAAAAACTGCTCTAAAAGTTGATTTAAAAAAAGCAAAGGAATAATAAGCCACAAGATGCAGGATAGTGATTGCACAGGATGTAGGAGGCAGGGGGATGGAACTGGGAGGAAATTTCTCATAGACATAAGTTCTTGTTGATACTCCAGTTTTAATATGGGGAGAGTTTCACAGCTTATTACATTATTAGTAAATAAGCAAATAAACAGAAAGTCTTACTTACAAGGACCTATGGATGAGAGTGTCCAATGAACTAAGGGTTAGGATTAATCCAATTTTGTGTACCTGAGATCCAGTAAATGTATAGAAAAATAACAAATTTTTTATTAAGTAGAGGAAAGAAAAAAAAAATCAGGCAATTAGGAAAGTACCTAGTGGCATGTCGAGGGCAGATATGGAACAGCTATAGGGAGAAATCTGTCCCCCTGTGGCTGTCATCTATGATAAGTTTTGTATTAGTGGAATAGGAAGCAGGGAAGCAAAAACGTGTTTTAACCAGAAAACTTTTCCCAAGTTCATAACTCTCCCTGCACCCTGCAGAACCCAATTAAAAGAGCACAGAGAAAACTTCATCGGTGATAAATCACCTTGCATCGTCATGATTCCAGTAGCAGGTATCTCTAGCTGTTCACCAAAATTTGTGCTGCTCCTTCTGTGTTGCAGAGTGGTCACTATGCCGTGTCTACAAGACGGGGACTGCCTTTCCCAGACCCACTCCACAATGGCTAAATGATGACACTCTGGCTAGGGGACGGTGAGCAGAAGTGATACTATCTGCTTCCCAGCCTGGCCTTATACCTCCCAAGGGGCGTTCCCCTAGGGGGCTCTTTTCCCCTTCCAGTGGCTAGAATGGAGGTAACCTCAAGAAACCAATGTTGAAATGGCAGAGGTACTCCCGGCCTGGGGACCTGAGTGATTGTGTGGAAAGGGGCTCCCCCACGAATGTGTTTATACATCCACCTCTGTTAAATCACATGTAAGTTACTGTTGTGTTTTCCAATATACAATGCTGGGTGTATTTGCCCCAGAATAAAATGTCACCAAAGAAGCTCCCAACACTTATAATGGTAGGACAGCACAAAATACTAGGGGTGGGAGAGAAGTTATGGTCAGGGCATAGGAGAATTCCTGAGGCACGGGGGAATCACTCTGCCAGTCATTACTCTGAGGTCACACTCGAATTCCACAATGGACCAGTTGTAGGCTGTGTAGCCTGGTGGTCAAACTTACAGGCTCTGGCATCAGACTACTTGATTAAAATCCTGCTTGTGTGCCCCACTAACTGAGACCAGGCAAGTAATGTAATTCTTTTGAACATGTTTCTCATCTATAAAAAGTTATTAGTAACCACACCCGCTTCAAGGGATGACTGCAGGGGGTTTTATGAACTGAGGATGATACACGTTAAGGCGTTGGCACAGCCTCTGCCTTGCCATAATATTAGATAAATGATAGCTGTTGTTTTTATTCTTGTTATTGCCATCTTTACAACGGGATGGCTTGTGTGTAGAGCAGTCTAGAAAAGATCTGGCCAAGGAATACCCTGTAAAGGAACAATACTTACCTCCTGTCCTCAAGTCTTTCCCTCACACATTTCTAGTCTTAGCGTTTGTACAGGCTTGTATAGGTACAACGTTGTGCATGTTTCCATGCCTTTTAATAACCATTATCCCCCGATTCCTGACAGCACACCTGTGAGGTAGATTGGAATTATTCCTATTTCACAAAAGAAACATCTGAGGCTTAGCAAGGTTGAGCATCTCTCCAGGCCACAGCCAGCCCCAGGGTTCTGGGGCCAGAACTTTTTCCCCACTACATTATAATTGCTTTCCTTGAGGCACAGCCTTGCGTGCTATCCAGTTCTCTGAGGATAATGGAATTTTATCTAATGTGTTAGAATGTACCAGATAATCTATGTTTGTAATTATTTTTTTACTGGAAATTATTTCTTTGAATAGTTTTCTTTCTCAATGACTATCAACTGATGTGAATTTCTGCTGTTTACAGCTGATCCCATTAAGTCTGAATAGAGGCTTCTCCCCTCCAAGTTGCTGTTTTTCTCAGTTTGGCTAAAGCTACAGAAGGACAGCCATACTGACACAATTCACAAAAGCCAACAATGACATCAGCTAGTCTGAGATCTATCCAGTAATACCCAGAAGGACCAGAGAGGTGATGAAATATATTGGGTCATTGATAAAATATTTATTCATTGCAGCTAAATCAAAAGCATACATAGCTTAGGATGGGAGGAAATAGAAATTAGGTCTAAATGGTCCCGTTTAATATTCTGGCAGTTAAGCCCAAAGTAGACATTCAACAAATACCTACTAAATGTTGACCTCTTAAGTTTTAGGCTTAGAAAAGCAGGAAGTAACTGAAGAGATTCAGATACAGAGTAGCATTCTAAACTTGGCATAGATTTTCACTATCGGCTTTGAAAAATATTAGGTACCTTTGGAAAATATTCTGACTTGCACTGAGCAAGCAAAGTAAAGAGTAATTCATAACATCCCTGGTTTGACTGCCTATAATGGGGAGCAAGGGAGGGTTCCCGGAAAGAATAAGAAAAGCGAATATTTACTGAGTACTTTTTATGTGCCAGGCATTGTTCTAAGGGCTACACTTAATCCTCTCAAAAACCCAGTGAGTATCAATAGATTCTAGACTCATTTTATAGATGAGATTGAGTTAGAGGATTAAGTAGCTTGCCAAAAGTCACACAGCTATTAATAGAAGTGGAATGAACTAATCACATGTCAATACAGTGTCTCCAACTGTTTGCCTCCACTGAGGGACATGGACCTAAATCTAATTGTTGAGTTGTAACAAATACACTAAATAACTAACCTGCAAAATTTCACAGTTAATTGTTGGCTATTAAAATAAAGGTCCCACTACTACAAAGTTGCCCCGGCTAGAAACATAGAAGTTACTATTAATTCCTCTCTTTTGTACCCTTGAGCAAACCCTGTTGGCTTCTTTATAAAAAATAGATCTCAGATCCAGCCATTTCTCAACACTTTGACTTCCACCCAATCTAAGACACCACTGTCTCACCTGTATTTTAGCAAAAGCTTCCTAATTGGGCTTCCTGCTTCTACTGTCTCCCAACTACTGATTCTTCTAGAGTGCTTTAAGTTAAAAAAGGAGATCGGGGCACCTGGGTGGCTCAGTCGGTTAAACGTCCGATTTCGGCCCAGGTCATGATCTCATGGTGCGTTGAGTTCGAGCCCCGTGTCCAGCTCTGTGCTGACAGCTTGGAGCCTGCTTCGGATTCTGTGTCTCCCTCTCTGACCCTCCCCTGTTCATGCTCTCTCGTGCGCTCGCTCTCTCTCTCTCTCTCTCTCTCTCTCTGTCTCAAAAATAAATATTAAAAAAAAAAAAAAAAAAGGATGTAATATCACACATCTACTCAAAATTCCTTACCTTGTCTCTCCAGGCCCTACATGGCCTTGATCCTATTAATCCTCTAACCTCATCTCCCTCCTTTCCCCTCCCCCACCCCACTCTGGCTTCACCCATCTGACTTTTCCTTGAACAGGAGAAGCTTATTCTACCTCAACATAGAACACTTGCATTTTCTGCTTCCTTACTTTGCTTAGATATTTGTTTAAATATCAGATCCTCCTTAGACTTTTGGTTAGCATCCTATTGAAAATAATTTCTCCTTATATACTTTCCTCCATCCCCATCATGATACTATGAAAAATAAATTTGGGGTGTTTTAAAATCAAGTATAACTAAAGCACTTGACAACAATATGGAAGATGGAAGGAGGATATTATTCAAGAAAAAGCACAGATATTTACGAAGGTTAAACTCTGATAAAGCAAAAAAATCTCCAAAAGCAGTATGGCAAAATGCAAAATCATTATGACTCTAGAATAAATTCTTAAGGAAGATACAGTAAAGCACAGACCGTAAAGGAGTGAATGGAAGCACATTCAAATGTTAAATGTTGACAAAAGAGGTCATAATAATCAACTAGACTACTAAACCCAACAGAAAAATGGGCAACGGATATGAATAGACAGTTCATGGCAGAAGTAATCTGAGTGGTCGACAGACAAATGAAAAGGTCCTCAACCTTACCAATGACAGGGAAATGCATATTAAAACGATAAGATACCATTTCCCTAAGAGTCTGGCAAAAATTAGAGACTGACTTACTAAGGGTGGACAGGATGTGGGTAAATCAGAGCTCCTGTACATGGTTCTAATGGTGTGAACATAATTTAATACACTCATTTTGGAAAGAAATTTCTAAATTATCTAGTAAAATTAAACATGACCTAGAAACTTCATTTAAAGCAAATTCCCCAGAGAAATTCTGATACATGTGCACAAGAAAATTGCTATGGACGTTTGTAAAAACTGCAAATCATTTACATGTTCATTAGGAGGAAAATGGGAGTAATTAAGCTGGAGCATACCCATACACGACGATATTACTCAAATGTTAAATCATTTAGCTCCACATGCCTTAATAGGAATAAATCTCCAAACAAAGTCAGAAAAACAGTTGTAGGTTAGCATGACTTACCCACAGCAGAACTTCCATTTCTGGATGAGAGGCTCAGGCAATAAGTCGTAGCAGTAGTATAAAGCCATCCACGTAAAATTATTAAAACACATCAAAATACTATTTTTTAAAAGCCTGTATATATTAAAGCGAAGCTGGGGATGACACAAAACTAAAGACCAATGGTACCCTCTAGGAAGGCAAAATGGAAAATAGGGTCCCTAATGGAAAATAGGATCCCTAGGAGAGGGATCAAGAGAACTTCAACCCTTTGTGTAATATTTTATTTAACAAAGTTTGAAACAAACATTGGGTGATGTTAAGTGATAAATCTGGGTAGCAGATATTTATCACTCTTTCCAGTTGTAGATTTCATGAATGAGGAAGGAAAAAAGAATGCTAAACAATATAATGCAGCAAGTAAGGAGGAACTAACTGAGGCTCTTAAAAAAACAGAGTTTCCCAGTCTTATAAAAGCCAATCTGGTAAGGAGATTAAGTATCCCAAAATAATGAACAAAGAAATTAAAGAAATTTCTATTTTCATTCCAATATATGTTCTCTAAAAAAAAAAAAAAAAATCCTAATATGTACGGATACAAAAGAATCACTGACAGGCAAGAAACCGTACTTGTTAGAAAGTGTGATCAATTAAATACAGTGATGAATTCTTTGCTACTGCTCTACTGCTCCCATTGAAAAGGGGGTCTAATTTCCCTCACTTAGAAGCTGTGTTGCCTTTTGATCTACTTGATCAATACAATGTGGCAGAAGCAAGGTCTTAAGACTTTTAATACTATGTCGCAAGAAGCCTTGAGGTTCCTACCCAGGATCATGGAGCTCTAGGAACACGAGAAGCAGCAGCCAATCATCATATAACAAGTTTCACTATTCTGGGACCACCATATTAGGAAGCCCAAGCTAGCCCCATTGGAGGAGCTACGTAGGGGAGGGAAAAAAAGAGACATGCCTCACCAGCCCTCATATGATCCAGCCATCCAGTCCAGGTATCACAGATGTGATTGAACAAGGGGTGCCTGGGTGGCTCAGTTGGTTGGGCGTCCGTCTTTGGCTCAGGTCATGACCTCACTGTTCGTGGGTTTGAGCCCCACGTTGGGCTCATAGCTCAGAACCCGGAGCCTGCTTCAGATTCTACGCCTCCCTCTCTCTCTGCCCCTCCCCCACTCACACTCTGTCTCTTGCTCTCTCTCAAAAACAAACATTAAAAAAAAGAACAAAAAAGGAAAATCTTTTTGAGAACACCAGCCCCAGCCACCAGTTGACTGAGACCTTGTGCAAGAACTGCCCGGGAGAGACCAGTCAACCCACACAACCATGAGACACAAATTATTTTTAGGCCACTATATTGTGGAATGGTTTTGCAAAATTAGATAACTGGAACAGAAAGGAAGGTCCAGGCTTAGTTTTTTTTTTTTGAAATGCTGAATTTGAGATGTCTACATGTCATGGAAGTAGAGACATCCTGCAGACAGATGGACACATAGTAGTGGAGCCCTAGTGAGTCATCTTAATACTCATGAATGCAGTGCTTTGGTCAAACAGTGCATTGGCCCCTGGGAATGCCAAATGCAGTAAAAACAGACCTGGACCTCATGAACTCAGTCTGATAGAGGAGGGAGTGAGGCAGATCTGTGCTATGATGCCAGTGAGCAAGCCCAGAGAACTACAGGGAATCAGACAAGAAGCATCTTGATGCCTTGGCAGGGAAGGGGGTGGGGGGTGAGGGGTGCAGAAAGGATTCTTCTAGAAGAGGACTGCTTCCGCCAGTTCTAAAGGACAGGCACTTGATCTCAAGCATGATGCTCCTTAAGGAAATAAAGATGTTGACAACGGGGGTAGTAGGGCTATTGATGAATGCCATCATTTCCAGGAACTGGAGGCCAATAAGTAGGCAAATTGCACTGCCTTGGCAACTGCTCCATTAGGTAATTCATATATTAAACTCCGAAGGACACAGAAAGGACCCTGCCTACATTACTTTAAAAGCTATCAGAAGAAGAAAATAAATTAAAACAAACTGTAAGATATGATATGCAAATTCATGTACTCATTTGTTCATTTAGCATTTTCCAAGGTCATGTTTCATCCCAACTCCCCCTGTACTAGTTATTCTCTGACAAAAAAAAGATATTAAAGCCACGGTTTTGCTTTTTGGGAAAAAAGTATTTTTATAGTTCAAAAAGTGCTTGGACTTTATAATCACTGTCTGAAGTAGACCCAACTATTCCCATTATGTAGATATTAGTACTGAAACTCAGGAAGACTGAGTGACTATCCCAAAGTCACTACCACAAACAGCAGGATTTAGACTCAAATACAGTAATCTATTCCTCTTACCACAGTTGCCCCTTGTTTTGAGGAGGTTCCATGGGAGCAGACAAAGATAGTAAAAGTGTGAAAAGACCATTGGAAAACTGTGTGATCAAGTGAAACGGCCCAAGGAAAAAACAGGCATAGACATGGGATCTGATGGAGGAAGGACTATGAATGCCACCTTTAGTGACAGTGAGTTTTGAGCTAGATTTCATGTAAAGGGATAAACTTGTTTCAGTGGGGAAGCGGAAAACGTGTGGACCACAGAGGCAGCAGTGTGGTGCTAGTTTAGCGGGGATGAACCAAGGAGAAAAAACAGCTCCTGCGATGTAACAGTTACTTATACCCATGGTTCTCCACCGGCGATTTTGTCCTCAGGGGACATTTGGCAATGTGTGAAGAGATGTGTCATTTTTACTGCCGGAGGAGGGGGCAGTGCTACTAGCATCCAGTGGGTAGAGACCAGGGATGCTGCTAAATGTCCTACAACACACAGGACAGTTCTCCACCACGAAGAATTTTCTTGACCAAAAGGTCAATAGCTGGGAAACTATACAGGTTGAGAAATCCTGACCTACACATATTTACCCCATTGTGTTAGGGCTTTCAAGAGAAATAGAACCAACAGAGTGTGTGTGCAGGTTGACGGTCACTCCTGGGCAGTTCTCGCACAGGGTCTCAGTCAGGTATAATATATAGAGAGTATATATGCGTGTGTCTATTGAGAGAGAAGGACTTGACTCATGTGACAGTGGGGACTGGCAAATCTGAAATCTTGAGGGCAGGCTGGAAATTCTGAAAGGAGTGGAGGTCACAGTTTTGAGTGGGAAGACACTCTTCCCTGGAGGGGAGACCTCAGTCTTCCCTTGGAAAGTCCAACTGATTCAGATGAGGCCATTTAAATTATGGAGGGCAAGTTGCTTTGCCCAAAGTCCATTGATTTAGAGGTTAGTCACGTCTTCAAAATCTCTTCACAGTAACGTCTTGATTGGTGTTTGAGCAAATATCTGGGCACCAGAGTCTTGCAAACCTGACATATATAATTAATCCATCACACAAATTTAACTCTCAAAATCCTATGAGGCAAAGATTTTATTCTTGTTTTACAGATGAAGGAAGTACAAATAAGACCTACAGATGGCCAACACACACATGAAAAGATGCTCAACATCACACATCATCAGAGAAATTCAAATCAAAGCCATAATAACCTATCCTCACACCTGTCAAAGTGGCTAGACTCAGACAAGAAACAAAAAGTGTTGGCAAGGATGCGGACAAAAAGGAACTCTCTTGCACTGTTGGTGGGAATACAAACTGGTGTAGCCACTGTGGAAAACAGTATAGAGTTTCCTGAAAAAATTAAAAACAGAAGTGCCATATGATCCAGTAATTCCACTACTGGGTATTTACCCAAAGAACACAAAACCACTAATTTGAAAAGATGTACCTATATTTATTGCAGCATTATTTACAATAGACAAGATATGGAAGCAACCTAAGTGTCTATCCACAGATAAATGGATAAAGAAGATGTGGTATACACATGTAGCAGAATACTGCCGAGTCATAAAAAGAATGAAATCTTACCATTTGTGACAACATGGATGGACCAAGAGGGTATTATGCTAAGTGAAATCAGTCAAAGACAAGTATCATATGGTTTCACCTACATGTGGAATCCAAAAAAGCAAAAACAAAAAGCAGAAACAGACCCATAAATGCAGAGAACAAACCGATGGTTATCGGAGGGGAGGGGAGGTTGGGCAAAATGGGTAAAGGGCAAAGGGAGACACAGTCTTCCAGTTATGGAATGAATGAGTCACAGGAATAGAAGGCACAACATAGGGAACATAGTCAATTGTACTGTGATATGTGGTGACATATGGTGGCTACACTTGTGGGGAGCATAACATAATGTATAGGGTTGTGGGGTCACCATATTGTATACCTGAAAATAATGTAACACACACACACACACACACACACACACACATAAAGGAAAAAAAAAAAGGATGAAGGAAGTAAAATTCAGAGAAGTTAATGAATTTTCCCATAGTTACACAGCTAATACTACTAACAGTTAACATATTTTGAGCACTGTGAGCAAGTGTTGTGCTAACAGCTGTTGTTAATCCAATTAAGATAGCTGCTATTTTCAATCATTTCCATTTAATGGACAAGAACATGGAGACAGAGAACAGCAATGTAAATTTCCCAGAGCCAAATAATTTTTAAGCAACAGAGCGAGGATTTGAAGCCAGGCAGTCTGGCTTTAGGTCCCATACCCTAACCTGTGTTCCTCACACAGAATTGCCAGGGAGGCCAACTGAAACAAACTGTGGGGCCCCATCCTGGAGACTGAATCTGTAAGTCTGGGATGGAGCCAAAGATGTGCATTTCTAATCAACTCCCAGGTGAATACTAATGTGGCATGCCTGGAGACCTGCTTTGAAAATAACCATGCTCAAGTACTATGCTTTAAAAAAATTTTTTTAATGTTTATTTACTTTTGACAGAGAAAGAGAATGAGAGAGAGAGAGAGAGAGAGAGAGAGAGAGAGACTGCGCACGTGCGCACAAGTGGAGGAGGGGCAGAGAGAGAGAGAGAGAGAGAGAGAGAGAGATACAGAATCCAAAGCAGGCTCCAGGCTCTGAGCTGTCAGCACAGAGCCCAATACGGGGCTCAAGCCCATGAACTGTGAGATAATGACCTGAGCCAAAGCCGGACACTTAACCGAGGGAGCCACCCAGGCGCCCCTCAAGTACTATGCTTTAAAGGACAATCAGGACTGGGCCAAAATGCATGCATGCCTCAAACATTCCTGAGGCCCTGCTATAGACAAGTGCAGTGGTTCTGGTCGCCAATTCATACGTGTGTGTATATTGGGGGGTGTGTTTCACACCTCCAAACATTCTCTAATAACAATTGGGTATCCTACGATCCAATGCAATTCTGATACTATCCACCTGGAAATCACCTCGGATCCCACAGGTTAAGGACTCAGTCCCACAAAACTCCCCCACGCCACCTCTACTTCAGATGCCAATGGCAAGTCCAAGCTGTTAGCTGTGCTTCTGACCAACGGGCTACACATCAGAGGTTCCCATGACCCTCTCGTGGGATCAATTAATTTGCTGTCATGGTTCACAGAACCCAGAGAAACATTTTACTTACTGGATTGTCAGCTTGTTGTGAAAGGATATAACTCAGGAACGGCCAGATGGAAAATAACCATAGGGCAAGGCATGGGGGAAAGGTGAACTTCAATGCCTGCTGTGAGTATGCCATTCCCCCAGCATCTCCACACGTTCGGCAACCGGAAGCTCTCCAAACCCAGTCCTTTAGGGGTTTCTGTGAAGGCTTCATTATATAGGCGTGGTTGATTAGGTCATTGGCCATTGCTGATTGGTAAAACCTCCAGTCCTCTCCCGTTCCAGAAATAAGGGGGCGGGGCTAAAAGTTCCGACCCTCCCTTCCGGGTTGGTTTCCTTGGCAACCAGCCCCCATCCTCAGGTGCTTTCTAAGAGCCACCTCATTAACATAATTGGGGCGAGTCCCTTTCCACCAAAATCCAGTGGTGGTGGAAAGGGATTCATGAATAACCAGGCACCATTTCACCTTTACTGCTCAGGAACTGAGGACAAGAGACCAAATATTATAACCAAAGAAGCTCCCATTACTCTTATTGCTCGAGAAAATCCAAGGATTTGGGGGGCTGTGAGCCAGGAACTATAGATGAAGACCAAAATACATATTTATTATAAGTCACAGTATCACAGTAGGTAACAGAGATAAAACGATGACAAGCCAGTCATGGTCCCTGCCATCAAGACTGCTCCCAGGCCTGGAAGATAAGTCTGTGTAAACAGAAGGAGACCAGGCTTTGATGGGGCACCCTCCTAGGGGCAGAAGGTGCTCCCAGCAGGGGCCCCTCCCCTGGGTGTGGGGTCAGGGAGGACATCTCAGAAGAAGCAGATGGCTAAAGTGAGACTTGATGTAGAAGCAGGAATTAGGAGATTCTAAGGGGGAAAGGAAGTGTGTCCAAAGCAGGGGGCAGCGACTAGCACGCGCCGGCAGAGGTCCAGATGGGAAGGAAGGGCTCGCACATTTGTTGAAACAAAGGTAGTTCAGCAAGTTAAGTCACAAGATTTTGCCTATATCTCCTTGGCATATCATCATACAATCTGTACATCTTCTGTGCTTCACTTTCTTCATCTGAATAATAGGGATGAAAGCACCGTATTTCTTGGATTCAAAGTGCACATTTATCCCCCGTTCAAAAATCCATGAAATCAGAATGCGTATTACTATAGATTTGTACATTTTCTGGTACATTTCCCCTTCCTTGAAAGCTTTTGGGCAACTGATGGTGTCTCAGAAATAAAGAAATGTGAGTTACTTGTACCTTACACTCCTAGGGCTAAGAAATTACAGACTATCAAACGAGATTAAGTGGCTCTCGGCCCAGGTTGCAACTTAGGATCACCTGGGGAGATTTTCAACTCTACCGATGCCTCGGCTCCATCCCCAGGAATCCTGATTTAACTGATGCAGAATAGGGACCTGGTGGGTATTTTTCGAAACCCCTGGTGACTCTCATATGCAGCCAAAATTGAGAGCTGATACGCCCTTATCCTACATGAGGGGCTGGCAAACTACCACCTTGAAGCCAAATATGACTCTCTTTTGCCAAATAAAGTTTTACTGGGACACAGTCATACCCATACACTGACATGTTATCTCTGGCTGCTTTTACACCACAATGGCACAGTGGAATGGTTACAGCAGAAACAGTGTGACCCACAAAGCCTAAAACGTTACTTTCTAGCTCTCCACAGAAAAAGCTTTGCCAACCCTTGCCCTACACTGTTTGCTACTCAAGGTGTGGTTCTTGGCTGAGCTTCCTCAGCATGACTGGGGGCTGACTGGAAATGCTGAACCCCAACCTTAGAGAATCAGCCTGTAGTGGAACAAGATCCCCAGGCAGTTTGTGTACACATCAAAGTTTGAGAAGCCAAGCCCCTGCCCATTTGACTCCTACTTAGGCCTCATCCTCTAGGCCTTCCTTGCAATACTACTTATGCAGGGAGGTCCTCTCCTCTCCTTATAGATTTGCTCTCCTTGGCGATTTTTCTCTCTCATGGCATCTTTTTAATTTTCTTCATAGCACATCATCTCAAATCTGTGAGTAAACGTTCATTTGAGTGTTTATCTCATTCATGTTTGGCCTCTCACTAGACTGGAAGCCTCAGGAGGGTGAAGTCTGGGTCTCAGGACAGGAGAAAGTGCTCTGAAAGGTACAAAGTACATTGAGTGCTGCTTCCAAGAGAGAATAATGAAAAGAGAAAAGGTAATGTTGCAAGTAGCTTGATGGGAACGAAGAGAACGGATTACTATGCAGACCAGGGAGGGTGCAACCTAGAAGGTCCTGGATGATGAGCAGCTAGTAGAATTAATTTCCTCTTTTTGGTTAGAGTGGGAGAGAGCCAAAGCATAAGAGACTGTTAAAAACTGAGAACAAACTGAGGGTTGATGGGGGGTGGGAGGGAGGGCAGGGTGGGTGATGGGTATTGAGGAGGGCACCTTTTGGGATGAGCACTGGGTGTTGTATGGAAACCAATTTGACAGTAAATTTCATATATTAAAAAAAAAAAAAAAAATTTCCTCTTTTTGTATTCCAGGGTTAGATATTAGTATTCAGTCACACAGAAACACTGAAATTCTTTGGTAAACCTCTGCAGACCAAGGATCCAATTTTACCAGCTGTTCGTTAAATGAAATATATATATATATATATATATATATATATATATATATATATATATATATATATCTTGGGACTTTAGAAAGGCAGCAGTCCAAGGATGTGATCATTGCTTGAGAAAGTTACATTTCAGGCAGCTTTTCCCTTCCAAGAGAACCGAGGAAACTCTTAATGGCATCCTATTCTTTCTTTCCTCTTAATCACAGCTTGCCTTAACTGATTTATTTTTTCAAAATGCCCTTGGGGAGTGAACATTTTTGAATGGCTAACTTTTTATGTGGAGATTATGCACACCAGCTGCTCTTGTCTAAGCTTTAGTGTCTTTCAAAACAGGACACAGGTCAGATGACTCAGGATGACCAACTTTGGGTGCTATGTATAACACTAAGAGTGGGATAAGATCAATGGTTTTCCTGGAGAAGAAAACAAGCTCAAAGGAGGAAAGAAGAAATGTCACAAACTCACGTTGCCTCCAAAGAGTCTCAAAAGTGATTAGAACAATGCCTGCCTCAACAGACAAGTCAGCCGTTGCGGACATTTGTAGGACATTTTGGTAATTCCTCCCTCCCCAAATGAAAGAGCATGGTGTTTGGGAGGGGCTCTAGTGCAAGAGGGAAAACTGCCTGAATGAGGAGTGTGGAGACATAGATTCTAGTCTGAGCTGAGAAACCTTAGGCCAGTCCTTTATTATTTAAAAAAAAATTTTTTTAATGTTTATTTTTGACAGAGAGAGAGAGAGAGAGAGAGAGAGAGAGACAGAGCATGAGTGGGGGAGGGGCAGAGAGAGAGGGAGACACAGAATCCGAAGCCGGCTCCAGGCTCCGAGCTGTCAGCACAGAGCCCAACGCAGGACTCGAACTCACAGACCTGTGAGATCATGACCTGAGCCGAAGTCAGATGCTCAACTGACTGGGCCACCCAGGTACCCCCCTTAGGCCAGTCCTTTAAACTTAACCTCTCAGAGACTCATTTTGCTCACCTGTAAAGTAAGGTGATTTTAGTATATTTACCCATTCA
This sequence comes from Panthera pardus, assembly GCF_024362965.1. Taxonomy (NCBI): domain Eukaryota; kingdom Metazoa; phylum Chordata; class Mammalia; order Carnivora; family Felidae; genus Panthera; species Panthera pardus. Next base: position 131,111,748 of record NW_026526721.1, read on the forward strand.
CTTATTTATAGGCACAGTGTTAGGTAGTATGTAGACAAAAAAAAAGTAAAACCAGACATGGTCTTTGTCTTCACGGATCTTCCAGTCCATTGAGAGAGTTGTTTTCGAAAGAGTTACATCAAGTGTAAAATTACAACTATGTTACACGTTGTAAAGAAGAGATTTCTCTGAGACTCCATAGCTGGACCATCAGTTAGTCTGGTCAACAGTACCTTCAAAATATATTCCAGATCTAACCACTTCTTACCACCTCCCACCACACCCATGCCTCCATTGCTTCTTGTTGCCTGGATTACTATACTAACAGATCTCCATGCTTTGACCCTTGCCCTTCTTCATACATTCTTCACACAGGAGTCAGAGTGATCTTTCAAGGCCACACATGAGGTCAGTATCTCCCTGGTCAAAATCTCCCACGACTTTCCATCAGGCTTAGATTAGACTCCCATGCCACACGTATGGCTCATGGGCTCTCCATGACACTGGCCATGCCCCACAATCTCCAATATCATCCTCTTCACTCTGCCTCTCGTGCCCTTCATTCCAGCCACACTGGCCTCCTTGCTCTTCTTGAATACTCCCAAGTTGTGTCTGCTTGGAAACATCCTTTCCTTTCCCCTAAGGCAGCCTCGTTTCATTCCTGTGTTCACTCAGGTCTCTGCCCAAATGTCACCTCCTCAGAGAGGCCTCCTGGCCACCCCATCCAGGACAGCCTCCCATTTTGTCAGAGCCAGTAACTGGCCCCCTAAATAACTGTTACTTTTTGTTTTGTTGTTGTTGTTGTTGTTTCCCTGGCGTTTAACACCGCCTGGACGTTCTTTGTGGACTTCTTTATTGTCTATATCCTCCCTGGAGGAGGGACTTTGTCCATCTTGTTTTCCATCACCTAAAATAAAGCTTATACATGAAAAGGTACTTAATGTATTTTTGGATTATTATATACTGTGATGAGATATAATAGGGGAAATTGATAACTCAGGAAAGGCTTCCTTAAAGGACTGCTGTTTAAGCTAGTATCTAGAGGAATAGTGAGAATTAACTCAGGGTGTGGTGCTCCAGAAGGGAGGAAAATTTGTGTAAAAGTCCTGTGGTAGGAAGGAGAACAGAGCGGTCAAGGATCAAAGGAAGTCCAGTATGAATAGAACACAGAGCAAAGCATGGTACCTGATAAGGCTGGAAAAGAACTGGCCAATGCATGGCTTTGCAGGATCTGTCTATGATTTCTGTCTTTATCCCAAGATCAGTGGGAAATCATCAAAGGGTTTTAATTGTGGGGAAGGGTGGGAGAGGAAGCAATCACTTTGTTTACAAAAAAAAAAATAGTTGAAATGATTTAAAGACCCATTTTTGCTCTGAAATTCTAGGATTCTATGAAAGTCAAACAGCAAAATGAGAATGGACTTTTGAAAATATTAACCAAAGTCAATTTCAGTGACAGAGAATAAAGCTACTGAGTTTTGTAGCTACTCAAACATCATCTCTTTGGGACTTTATGTTCATGCTGAGTTCAGCACTCTCCCTTTCTTCCCTCCCCTAAAAAAAGAGTCAAAATTTCTACTTACCAGTGAAAATATGACTTCTGAACTATTATTCTAACCATGCAGGGATCTAAGTTGAGCATCAACAATGGAAGCTTCTAGGCTTTTGAAGCACACATTTTTTTTTTTTATACTTTTTTTTGACATTTTTGAAGCACACATTTTTTAGCTTACCCAGCCAAATAGGTAGCAGTGTCGAGGACTGGGTTACCACATCCTGAATTCAAATCCTCCACTAGCTAGTAACTGATGCACCTTGAAACCTCAGACCCTCATCTGTGGGTCTGGTATGTTCCTCACTGAGTTGTTGCAAGGATTAAATGAGATAATATATATAAAGTGCTTAATAAGTGCTGAGGCAATTGACATAACGCCCTCGGTTTGGAGTATTCAAAGATCTGGCGAGTGAACCCAGAGCCATCCATCTCCTTCTACTTGGGCTGGTTCTGGCCAGGTCACCTCTTGCTTACTGGCTGAAGCTGGTGACATGGCTACAGCTCTGAGTGCAGGGCACATGCCTCCTTTCTCAGTGAAGAGTTTAGCAGGTATGCAATGTACGAAATCACAACCTCTCTTTCAGTGTCCAATGCACTACCCAACTCAGTAACTTTTACAGCTGCTGATTGAGATGACGATGGAACACCTATGTCTAATTGCAACTCTCTCCATGAAGAAACTGAAAGAATAGATGGGGCACTGAGATATAAAATAAAGGAAGAGATAAATGAAAACCCTCAAGTTTTAGGGAGAAAACAGACACCTACCTAAAGTATTTTGCATCTAGGGATACATATTTATGGATTTATGAGGCGGGTCTCTAACAGACAACACCATCAACATCAATTTACCTATTATTCTTAGTATAATGGCTGTTAGTTACAAATGACTACATGTGCCCAAATTGTTGGGATATGTGGAAACAAAGAAGATTTACAAACTGTGTGTTGAAGACAGGCAGAGCACTCCTGGCTGGTGAGCTTGAAAGCATTTGCTATAGACTTAAGTAAGTGTGCCAAAGTGGTAACTTACCAAATAATACGTAAAAATCTTTAAATTGTGCTGATAGCTCCCTGAGGTGCTATTACTCTAATTTCCAACACAATTATGTCTTTAACTCACTCCCCACTAGTAAAATCTAAAAAGTTCTTTGCCTTAATCATTGACCAGTACAAATCCATTAATTTATTTAGTACTTGCCTCTGCCCAGTTAAGTCGCCTACAAGCATGCATCAGGGTTTGTGAACATTTTCATGACAGGTCCCGGGGGGCCCAACAATTAGGCGCTTACTGGTGTTACAGGATCATGAAAATAATAATGGAAAAGGGGGGGGTGGATAAAGAAGGAATTGCAGTTGGGAATCGTTTTCTAAGGGAAAGCTCTTGGATAAAGCTCCTCTGGTTAGAAACTGGATTAATGGCATTAATCCAGGGAATACAGATGTTGAAGCTTGAGGATAAGGATTGTTTGGAAGAAACTATGTGAAGGAATTAGATACCATTATATATTATTATGTCAATTTCATTTCCAAAAACACACTCCATGCACAGTTTGAAAGGACATCTGACAAGCAGGATGCTTTTGGCTAAATGACACTTTCTTTCCACTGGGTTTCACTCAAAGCCCTTAGTATAGCAAAGTGGCCTTTTAACTTATACCTCCTGAAATGTGGCCTTTACTGTCTCAGAACACCACAGGGTCAAGAAGCATAGTACTTATAAAATTCTAGGTATTCAAAGGAACTATTATTTACTGAGGGTCAACTATGTGCCAAAAACCAAATATCCATAATCTCATCAGGTCTCCCTAATCATCCTGTGCTTGGATATGGTTTTTACTTTAGATGAGGAAAGTAAAGTTCAGAGAGCTTAAGTGACCTGCCCATGATCATCAGCTAGTAAGAAACCTAATCTCAGCTCATCTATTCATACAACAGATATAGCTACTAAGTGGCTAGCTCTGAAGATAGCTTAGTGAACATGAAAGATGAAATAATCACAGTTTAGTTGAAGAGCAATATGACTGGAAGCCTAGGGTACTGTGGGAACCCAGGGCAGGGTACCTCCATACCAGAGATGGTCCAGTAATGCTTTCTCAACGGATAGACATATTAGCTGAGACTTCAAGGAAGAAAAGGAGTGGGCCAGATTCAGAATCTAGAGAGCACTGTGCTAGGTAGGGGGAATCCAAATGCAAATAGCAGGAGGTGGGAGAGAGCAAGGTCTTTTTAAAGAACTTGTGGATAAGGAGAGAAATAGAAAGGCATGAGAAAGGAGAAGTAGATAAAGTTAGACTGTGGGATGATTCTCAACCATGGTAAGGATTTTGGATTTTATCCAAAGGCACTGGAATAAACAGAGGAAAGTACAGGTTTTAGGAAGCTCACTAAGGCTGAAATATGGGGGCAGTAGGTGTGCTAGAAGGTAGTTGTTGTCTGGGGGAAAGAAAGGATGGTGTTTGGGAACTAGGAGCACAGGTGACAGGGAGATTTTTTGGAAATGAAATTGTTAGGACTCGGAGATTGATGAAATGGGACTATTGAGGAGGGCTGAGAGAAGGACAGGGCTTCAGGACTACTCCAGAGTCTTCTGGTGGAGCCATTGGGTTGTGCCATATGTAGGAAGAGGGGAAGGTGTGTGGGTAAGATAGTAAATACCATTTGGCACTTGTTGGGTTTGGAGTGGAAGACATTCAAGTGCACTGTGAGCAGTGAGATATCTGGGTCTGGAGTTCTGAAGAGAGATCTGGCTTGGGGGGATAGATTAGGAAGTACCTGGCAACTGTATGGATAATTTTATATGTCAACTTGACTGAACTAAGGGATGGGAAAGCATTATTTCTGGGTATACCAGTGAGGTGTTTCCAGAAGAGATAAGTATTTGAATCGATAGAATGAGTAAAGAAGATCACCTTCCCCAAAGCAAGTGAGCATCATGCAATCCATTGATGACCTGAATAGAACAAAAAGAAAGAGGGAGGGCAAATGTGCTCTTTTTGCTTAAGTTGAAACATCCATTTACCCCTGCCCTCAGACATTGGCACTCCCGGCTCTCAGGCCTTCAGTCTTGGACTGAGTTACACTACAGGCATTCCTGGTTCTCTGGTTTACAAATGGCAGATTATAGGACTTCTCAGCTTCCATAATTGTGTGAACCAATTCCTATAATAAATCTCCTCTTACATATTTCTATGTACCTAACTAATGATCTGGTTTCAATGGAGAACTCTAACACAGTAAGCAAATGGTGACCAAACCTGAGGGAGAGATTGAAACACCCAACGGAAATATAGAGAGGGCACTTCCATATTTACAGAGCATGTATTTGAGTTGCTTCTCATAACCAGCAGAATACACTTTTTCTCTAATAATGGGGTCACCTGAGTCCTTACTAATATCTCCCTCCATGTCCCCACAACATAGCTCTCAAAGGGCTGACAGGAATCCAGGACTGGGTCAGGAACAACAAACTAACTGTCCCAGATACAAGTGAACTACCAGTGGCTAGGGACAAAATTCTGTTCTTTAGTGTGGAAATCAAGAATTCCATTCTTGATTCAATTTTTGGCTAGAGTGGAATCTATAGTATACTTCATACCTAAGACACTGCATTTACTGAAATAGCCAACAAACTTAGGGTAGTTAGCTAACAAGATTAGGGTAGTAATCTGCTTTCGCCAAAAGCAGATTCTGGACTAGAATTTGTGCAATTACTTTATTTAGCAAGTGATCTCTGGAAGCACTGGTAGAGGAGCAGGGGAGTGAGACAGAGAAAGGAAGGAAGCCAATGTAGAATTAGTAGTGGACAGATAGGTTGTCACTCTTGGCAGCTGCAGCTCAATCCCTTGGGCAGAACCTCTGGAAGAATATACAGGTCATACCTCAAGGGCTGCCTTCCCCAAGAGAGGAGAAAGCTGGGATAGTCACCAATATACATGTGTTACTGGGTGAGGGGTTGCTCCCAGGGGTGTTAACTCCCAGGCCCTTCTGGCCTATTCCACATGACTCGGGCATCCTCCCAAGGCCAGAGAAAGCCCTCAGGTCTTCACAGGTGCTTGATGTAAGAATCCTGCAGTGTTTACCAAAACAATGAAAGCAGAGGGAATGGGGGGTGGGGGGTGGGGAGCTGTTCTGACGTCATCTGCTAGCCAGTGGAGAAAAGCCTGGACCTGAGAGAAATCTGTTCCAATGTGTAACATCATCTTCTTAGTATTATAGAGTCTAACTGTCCCAGAGAAGTGTGAAAGTAAATGTGCTTATAGAGTTAAAACTACACATGCTGGCTCTGGTGGGGTGGGGGGACCAAAAGATGGCACATGGGCCACTTGACACACTGTGGGATTATTTTCCACCAAATGGTAATAGTCAAATGTGACTATGACTCGCTCATGATCTTCAAAGTTCTATTGTATTTGGACTCATGTAATGGAGACTTTTAGTCAGAATTTCTTGCCAAACATTAATCAACTTGTTTTTAAAGAACTCAATAAGTGATTAGCTTATGGTTTTTCAAGCCAACACAAAAATCTTTGCCAACTAAGTCTGGCAAAATCTTTCCTCTCTAAAGTCTAGGATACAGTACTTAGAGCATTGCAAAAACATTTTAGAGTCAAATCAATACCCAATCCTTAGTTGTAAATGGTTGGAGAATGGTTAAATGTATATTTATTATGTCTTTGTGACTCGAGGAGAATGTTGAGGCTTCCATTCATAATACACAGTTAGTCAGCATGCTGTATCTTTCTTCCTTCCTCTCTACTGCTTGAGCATTTGGGAGAAAACTTTCCACTCGTGGCAAAATTAAACCAGTAAATTTCCTTGAACTTGTTATTTGGAAACATAAAAAGTATTCGTTTTTAGGTTTATCTCAGTCAGTGAAGACAATTCATAAAGGTCAGATTTATAGTCAGTTGCTTTTTGCTTTAGCAAAACTGTGTCTCAGAAGACGAGACACAAGCAGAGGTCATGCTGCCTCCTTAATCTCGCCTGAGGTTTTGCATGTTAGTGGATCTCAAAGGGCAATGGCTCCAGATTTACACAAGATGCATACTTCAGCCAGACTTTTGAAATTTTAGGTCATTCATTTATCACTTATTTATTGAGGATGTACTAATGCCAGGTACTGTGGAAGCAAGCGTTAGGGATGCTGAGAAACATAAGAGATCTTTTCTTGTGCACATGGTTTATGTTAGCCAAACAATGTCCATTTTTACTGGTTCCCTTCCAAATTCCCCTGCCAGGGCCTTGAGGTCACCCCAAGAAAAGGCAAGTTTGGAAGGAGGGAGAAGAATCAAGACAGGATGTGAGACCAAGTCTCTCTAACTATTCCTTCATTAAAGAGTCTGGCCTTCAGTTAATTGCTGTTTTGTGGGGGAAAAAAAAAAAAAAAAGAAAAAAGAAAACATGTGCCTTTTTAATAAATATAAATTTTAAAAAATGTTTATTTTTGAGAGAGAGAGACAGAGACAGAGTGTGAGTGTGGGAGGGGCAGATAGAGAGAGGGAGACACAGAATCTGAAAGAGGCTCCAGGCTCTGAGCTGTCAGCACAGAGCCCGATGTGGGGTTCAAACTCGGGAACAGCAAGATCATGACTTAGGCCAAAGACGATGCTTAACCGACTGAGCCACCCAGGAGCCCCTATCCTCTGTGCCTTTTAACTCTCCACTCCCTTAAAGAACTTCAGGTTGAATTGGGGTCTTTATCTTAAAATTCTGAAAAGCAGAAATTGCCGAAAACAGAAAGGTATTTTTGTTATCACAGAATCATGATCCAAAGAAACTGAAACACTGAGTGCACTTCTCACAGCCTTCCACTTGCAGGAACAATTTGACTTCTCTAGAAAAAGTTTCCTGAAATTGTAAAGCATAAGATACGAAGACATACATAGTGAAATCAGGGTAGGAACAACTCTCAAACATCTCTTCCAGGACAGCAGCACCAGGACTTGAGTGACAGGTCTTTCCTTAAGTGATCTCGACAGATTGGAACACTTCCAGGGGGAAAGGGAGATTGCGATGTTTGGCGAGTAACACGTTTCCATTAATCATGTGTTATACTCCATGGAAACAAGGTATTTCAGTGAGGTCAAAACATGGAGTAAAATTGGGCCCAACATTAACTGAATTATTTGGAACCCTTCTATTTGCTTTGATCTGTAAGTGTTACCATCATCATCACCGCCACTTTCATTTACTGAGCACTTACGTCTGGCATTGTCTAAGGATCTTCTTTTTCCCACACATCCCTGTGAGGTAGGGAGGTATCACTATTCCATGTGACAGGTGCGAGAAGCCTCAGAGAGGTTAAATGAATGTCCCGACTAATCTGAAACTTGAATCTAGACCTGTTTCAGAGCAAAGCTAAACCACTTCCTACTTTAAATAACAAGGACAACAGCAAAAAGGTCAGGAAGAGAGGAAAAAAAGATATTGGCCAACATCTGATCACCCCGGAAAAGTCTTATATTCATGACATTCATAAAAGTAGTATAGAAAACCGAATCTTCATACTTACTTCTTGGGACTGTAGAGGTGACCATTCTTTGGTCACAAAAACGTCCCCATTGGTCTTTACAGAGACTTTTATTTATTTACAGAGGGTATAGGTAGCAATCACATATTTTTCTGAAATTCTAGCAATGGGGATATTTACTGACAGGGAATTTTTTTTCAGCCATTTTTAAGACTGTTTTAGACATCAGACTGCATACAATAATACGTACATAGATGAATAAATAACACACCAACTTTTATTCACGATTCTTATAATGTAACCTTCATTTGGTGACTTGATTAGCTGTTCTTAACACTGTCTATGCAAATAAATAAATAAATAAATAAACAAATCTTTTCTTTACAAACATCCAATGATTCAAACTTTTCTGAAATTCCAACTATCTGAAGGGAATAGGAAAAATGGAAATTGCAAGTATTTATATTTAATGATGGTCTTTTAAAAGAATCACAAGAACATTTAGTAAAATTAAAAGGCTTTTACCACTTAAAAAGCTGAACATCCTTCAGTGGGTGTTTCACATAAAGCCTTTTATGTAAATCATAAAGTTTGATTTCACACTGCACAAGATCTGAAATCACATGGACTTCCGAGTGCCAGAAAAGCCTTCTTTTCAGGTTTTCTTGGGCACTTCTAATATTTTGGAATAAAATGAGGGAGGAGGAAGGAAACTGACAACTTTTACAAGGAAAAAAAATTAACGCTTTAAACTTTAAAAGTTTTTTAAAAAGTGTTTTAAATCACTTTATGCAGACTCTTTAGGATTTTTATGTTAAGTGATCTCACCTATGGGGACGCTTAACAGTAAGTTTACATTGTAACTTCAAAATGGCATCCTTGAAATTCTTGTATTAAAAATACTGCTCATTAATAGATCCTTCCTTTAAAAAGCAACATGACTGCTGATTCTGTAACTATAGAAATTCTTAACAAAGGACTTCTAATATTCTTGTATCTCAAATCTTAATGATTTCTGCCAACATCTCCGATATTCCTTATCACCCCTCGCCCCTACCAAAACTTTTTCCCCCACTGGCAAAGATCATCTTTAAATATCTCCATTGAGTAGATGCCTAAAAGGAGAAATGAGTGATTTTTACCACGAAAGGAAACAGAAGAAATCAAGAAGAAATCACTTTCTCGTTCCAATGTTTTTCCCTCTTGCAGCTTGCCTCCTCCCCTCAACAAAATTATTTGAACATTTGATATTGAGCCAGGTAGTTGGGGTTCCACTCACTGCAGATGTTACTAAGCATTCATAAATGGGTGCATTTTTTTTCTTTCTCCCCTTCCCTGAGACAACAATAAAAAACCCAACCATCTTTAATAAATTTGGATGAGGTATACAGAAGCAAAAGTACAGACTGGGTCTGCACAGACTTGGGAGGGACTTTTTCCCCGACCCAGGCTGGTTAACCTCATTCATCCCTCCCCATAGTCCTGGGTGCCTGCCACACACCGGCCCCTGTGCTGGGTTTGGGGACAATGTAGGGTCCCCAAGGCACCTTTCGGGCTTCAAGGCACATGCGTGTGCAGTGGGGGACAAGGGACCCTGAGCAGAGAGTGACAGCAGAGTAGGTTGTATGTTTGCCTACAGAGGGATGCAGGAAACTAGAAGATGGGGTGAGAAGGGATAACTGCTCTGAGGATGTGAAAAACGCAAGGAGGCGATTTCGAGTTTCTGAAATTCACTTCTTTCCTTTTCACCACAATCTTCACGCAGCTCCCTCTCCATCTGGCCGGTCCCTCCCCTGCCACTACTAACCACTTGCAAACGGCTTCAGGACTTACCTCGGGGCACTCAGCCCTGCACTTGCCAAGCGCTGCGTGGGTTTCCTCCGCGCGCGCGCGCGCACTGAGCGCACCGAGCGCACCGCCGGGAGCGCCGCGCCCAGTGCCGCCGACCGCGGGGGGACGGTGGGGGCCTCGGGAACTCGAGAAGGAACCGGCGACGACGCGGGCAGCCTCTCGCCTCCCGGTGTCCCGCAGGCGGGCGGCAGCTCCCACATCCCTCCTTGCCGCTATATAAACGTTTCTCCCCGCCCCGGCCCGACCCTTCCCCGCCCCGGCGGCCCCGGGTCCAGCGCACGTCCCCTGGGAGGGGGGCGGGTGACGGAAGCGGGAATTGGGGGTTAGGGAGACTGTAATTGCCCCCACCAACTTCTCCCGTGCAGGGAACCCCGACCCTCAACTCTAGACCCGGGGAGGGTACTGAGGGCGGGGAGATTGGGGCGTTCACCGTGCGCGCCTTCTCTGCGCCCCGCGGAAGGATAGTGCGCGAGATCGGAGGGCAGAGAGACTGCATTTCTGCTCCTACTGTGGGAACTGTCGCTTGGCGGCTTTGTCTGTGTTCTAGAGTCTTCCTGAAGAAGGCAGGGGCTAGCGAGGAAGCCCCAGAGTCTTTGGACGATGGGAACTTCCTCTTGCCTGGGAGTGGAGTCCAGCCGCCGCGCGGCCCCAAGGTTGGGGGTCGAGCGCTGTCGGGGTGCTCAGAATTTGGGGTCTCGAGAATATCCTTGACTCTTTTCGTCTGCTGACTTTTTCTTGCTCACTGTGCATTCCTTTATCCATTTATTCGTTCATCAAATATTTGAGCACTTCGTTTGTGCTAGTAGGTGCCTGGGATACAAAACCAAGTCTGGTTTTTAGCTGGTGGTCTCAGTGGGGGCCAGACGTGGAAACAGGAATTGGGAATACAGAAAAGGGGATCTACACTCAACCTTGGAAGGCCAAAAGAAGCTTCTCTGAGGAAATTAAGTCCAAACTGAAAACTGAAGAGGGAGCTAAGCATAAAAGCAGGGCAAAGAGGGTCCCAGACTAGTGCATCAGCACCTGCAAAGGCTGAGAAGAGAGAGGGAGCACTACCCTCCTTCTGTGGAACCAAGAGTGTTTATTGTTTAAAATCTGTTTATGGTCATCCTAAATAAAGAAAAAAAATAAATTTAAAGAATGGTAATCTTGTCAGTCGTAGAACTGGCACCCGAATGCAAGCAGCCGGGTTCTGGAGTTGTCTTTTATAGCATGGACTGTCAGCCTGGCAGATGTGACAAGTTCAAAAGAGAGATTGTTCCCACGGAATGGGAATTCTTCTGGAATCTGAGGCAAAACTTCAAGTCTCAGACCATCACCAATTGCAACTTGGGCCAGGCCGTTAACCTCAGTTTCTTCCCCAGTGGAATGTAAACAGCAAAGCACTTTCTCATGTGCCTTATTCAATGCCCTGGGTCAGGAGACTTCATATTCTGGTTCACAGGCATGGCAGAGCAGCACCAGGACAGGTGACTTCAAAACCATGACTCTTCCAAGAGTCCTTTGGCTTCGGTGCAAGGGAAGCTGGGAGAGCATTCGAACAACAGCAGAAAGAGCAAACATTGGAACATCTCAAATTATTACTTATTTTACCTAAAATGAGTAAAAGTAAGCAATTCAAGTTTTCATATTCTCATATAGTGTTATTATTTTAACAATATGCTTCAAAACACAAGTATATTTTTCTTATTCTGGGTCATTATTGAAAATGGCAGATGTAATTCCTGGTGGCAGTGTTTTTAGCCAATTGCCAGCCCATCCCAAGCTAGTTTTGAAAGTGTACCCCATGTACAAAAAATGCCCATTCTATTTTAGCCCTATAGAGAATACCAGTCTGATAGAAAAGGCAGCTGGGAGTCACATGCCTGTGATTGATGGCTCAACCAGGATCAATGATCACATCAGTTCAATGGAAAGGCTTGATAGCACTGCTTTAACAACAAGCCAAGTCCCCCCGACATCTTGTTTGGGGACATCTGAAATCACTGTCTTCTGTCCTGGATCTTTTGATGTCCAAACTAATTTTCATGACTGGATCAAACTTTGACCATCACCCAAAGAATTAGGTTTCCTTTCACCTGGACTACAGCAACAAGGCAGAGAAAGAAGAAAGGTCTTTGAATCTTATGAATGCAGGTGGTTGCCTAGACTGGACTTAGTTTTTCCCATTATGCAATCCTTGATTTCCAGAGAAATGAGAGTCATCATATGATCAATGATGAAGAAGTAGCCAGTGTTCTTTGCTAGATTTCTGGAGCTTCTTAAGGAGCATCTGTAACTTCAGATTCCACTTCAGTGGAAGTGTGGGTACCATTTGTACTTGAATGGACTTTTGGACCCCATGACACCCTCATCAAAACTGGACATTAATTACATCAGAAGACAAAGGCAACAATTAACCTAAGCCATACATATGAGCTGGTTTGCCATGACAGTGTTGGGACTTTGGGAGCCTTGTCCATTCATACTTAGGACTTTTGTGAAGTGATAGAGGTATAATAGAAACTAAAAGTTTGCAAAAAAGTAAAAAATAGAGTAGAAAAAATTAAAAATATTTTTAATAAAAATAGAAAATAAAATAAATTTTTTCCTCTTTCTGTATTCAAGAATAAGGAAAAGAAAAAAAAAAAAGAGTATTTGGACCAGCAAACAGGATGAAATGCGATTGAAATTATATCCAGTTTCCTCCAGAAGTCAAACTATGAAGCACTTCATAGCCGGTAAACTAAGCAGAGGGAGAGACTTGTGGTGTTCCTGAAGAGCAAGGTTGGCCCAGTGGGCAGGGCTTAGTGTAATGGCTCTGTTCTCCACTAGATGGCACTGCTTAGCTTACTGGGGTGGATTGTTGTGGTGCGTGTAGGTATGTATGTGCATGCCTGGGAGGGGTGAAAATGGCGTTACCCAGATACCCAATCTCTAGCATCAGACCTCTGTGCTCTCCCTGACCAGTGGTCAAGCACCCCTCCTTTGTCTCCTGCTTCTGTCCACTCCCTGCTTCTACACTGTCGGTGACCAAACAGTCAGGCTGCCAGGTGCTGCCTCCCTCCTGAGTTTTATCTCAGATGGGGTTGTGTTTCTCAGCCCCTCACTTCTGAGGGACTGTAGCTTTGACCCACTCTGACCCTCTGGGGGAGGGTCTCGCTGAGAAATGGCCAGGTGCCGGCCCGTGCCCAGGAATACTTGCAAGACTGTGCTGCTGCTAACGCTGAGACTGCGGCTGGGCGCAAGTCCACCCCAGAAAAAGTCCACAAGATCATGTAGCAGCAGCATTTCAGGGATTATGGCACATCAGAACACACATCTGACACCAGGCTTCACCCTTAACATCCTTGCTCCAACACCAGTGAATGTGGCCATTCTCCAGGGTCTGCTGGGACCTTGCCTGTGGGGAGTCTGCATTGCCTCTACCAAATGTCCTCCCAGCAGGGGAACCATCTCCCTGTGTGGCCCGAGGGCCTCTTGGACCTCTCTCTCTGCTCCTGGGGATTCACCCTTCCCACAAGAGCACCACCAGGCTCCTTGCCCTCTGCAGCTTCTCTCTCCCAGTTCATCTCTTCATGCCTCGTACCTGCCATGTTCTGTCGTTCAGGTTGTGCAGATTGTTGTGTTAATACTCAAATCAGTTTTCTAGGTGTGCAAGATGGTTTAGCATTGATCTGGCTTCATTTCAGGGAGAGGGATGCAAAAAAAAACCTTTCAGGGGCACCTGGGTGGCTCAGTCAGTTAAGCTTTCGACTTCAGCTCAGGTCATGATCTCACAGTTCCTGAATTCAAGCGTCATGTTGGGCTGTGTGCTGACAGCTCAGAACCTGGAGCCTGCTTTGGATTCTCTGTCTTCCTCCCTCTCTGCCACTCCCCTGCTCATGCTCTGTCTCTGTCTCTCAAAAATGAATAAATGCTAAAAAAAAATTAAAAGAAAAGCAAAAAACTTCCATGCTGTTCCACCATCTTGGTCCCTCTGGATTTGAGCAAAATCTTGAGTGAAGATGAGAAGTATGTCCTGAGAGATAGGAAGGAGGAGTCCTCCATGTATTAGGAACAGTCAGTACAAAGACCCTGAGGCAGGAGCATGGCTGGTGCATTTGAGCAAAGGGAAGAGGCCAGTGTTGTTAAAACTTGATGAGAAAAGGGAGGAGTAAAATAACATGAGGTTAGAGAGGTCATGGGAAGGGGTCAGTCCATGGGGAGCAATGGAGTGTTTTGAGCAGAAGAGTGTTATGGTATGATTCCTGCTTAAAAGGATAACAGACTCTAAGGGATTGAAGCAGAGTCCTAGGAAATAGCTGACATTGAAGGGATGGGCAGGAGAAAAGATTGTTCGGGGCAGTGGAAATGTTACTAAAGGGTCAGATCCAGGTGATCCTAAAGATGTTAAGACCTTAGGACACTCCAGGACATGATGACAGGTTGTGCAAGAATGGCCAGTGAGGCAAGAGGCAACCAGAGATGAGCCCTCTTTCAAAGCCAGGGGAGGTAGTTATATAGAAAGAGATTCCTAGATGGTGCCAAGTGTCACAGAGAGGTCAGGAAGGAGAAGCTTGGGGTGAATCTTTTGGATTTGGCAGTGCATGCAGCCCTATGGCTACTGTTATTGCAGTGGGGGGAGGGGTTGGAGTCAGAACTTGGAGCCCATAGAGTGAATGAGAAATGAATGTGTTGCAGGAAAGCAGATTCTTCTAACAAATATGGCAGAGAAAGAAGAGTTAGGGTTGTAACTTCACCAGGGACTGATACTGAGGGGATGCTCATCTTATTTAAAAAAAATTTTTTTTTAACGTTTATTTATTTTTGAGAGAGAGGGAGAGACAGAGCTCGAGAGGGGAAGGGCCAGAGAGAGAGGGAGACACAGAATCTGAAGCAGGCTCCAGGCTCTGAGCTGTCAGCACAGAGCCTGATGCGGGGCTCGAACTCACGAACCGTGAGATCATGACCTGAGCTGAAGTTGGATGCTTCACCGACTGAGCCACCCAGGTACCCCGATGCTCATCTTATTGATGGTAGCATAGCTTTTCTCTCTTGCAGACAAGTGAAGAACTTCTGTGCTCATCAGTAGACCCAGAATAGGAAGAGGAGCATGCAGAAGATGTCCATATTATAGGAGTTTGGAGTCTGCACTTTTCAAGGTTTGCCACGTTTTTATCTTTTAAAAGGAGCTCTAAGAATAAGAACGCAATAAATAGGCTTAGAGCAAACAGTCAGGAAATAGAAGGAATTCTAGGACTATCTCTAATTGCATCTTGGGGAATCTATCTATCTATCTATCTATTTAAGTTTACTTATTAGAGAGAGAGGAGAGGGAGAGCCAGTGTGAGTGGGGGAGGGACAGAGAGGGAGGGGAAGAGAGAGAATCTCAAGCATGGAGCCTGATGTGGGTCTCGATCCCACAACCATGAGATCATGATCTGAGCCGAAATGAAGAATCAGATGCTCAACCAACTGAGCCACCCAGCCCCGCCCTGTATCTTGGGGATTTTAAAGTAGAGTAAACCCCGGGTAAGGTAGGTGACTTTGGGTGTATCACCATTGGCTATTGGTTCTTACCCCCAGTCCGTCCTCGTTCTTAGGCCACTTAGGTGGCCTTAGGTTTTTATCACAGATGGTAGGGAGGGAGAGACCAGTTACGACATGACTATCTTGTGGTCACTGGGGAACTTTCCAGTCACGGGGTGAGTCACGAACAGTATAAATTTCATTATCTTTCCTTTTGTGCCCCGAGGCCATATAGAATGTCCAGAAACTTTGGTTATCATTAATCTGGTATTAGTGCAACCTTAAATGACATGCACTTGATTTTCAGATGCCACCTGCCATATCATGGCAAGTGTTTCATGGTACAATTACTTACTGAGGAAATGTGTTGAACCAGCCAGAGAGATTTTTTCTTTTTAAGCTCTGAGATTTTGAGTCAGCTATGAAGTCAGAGTAGAAGACCTCCTCCCCACCCCGATTCAGTCTAATAAATATGGAGAAGCTGGAGGCATTGAGTCAGATTCTCTCACTGTTTGATTTATTTCTCTGGTACAATTCTATGAGCGGTCAATTCACTTTTATAGGCCATTAGAGTATAATTAGGATGAAGAAGACATTTTCTGAATCGTCTTCTTAAGACTAAATGGTATGTACTCCATTTTTAAAGGGGAAAAAAAGTTATACCGATAATGGAGTGAAATCTCTCTTACCTTCCATAGGAATATCTACTAGATCCTGTATTCAAACCATAAACCTCCAAGGATGGCAAGGGAGGCCAGCTGGACTCTGAATCTGGCCATGACCCCAAGATTTATCTTGTTGATGGGAACTTTCTCCCTCATAGATGTTGCTGCCCCTGCCGAGTACCACACTTTAACTGTTTGGCCCAGGAAGAGGTTCACAAACTTTCTCTTAATTGCTGGAGCACAATCAAGAAAGGATAAGACAGCCTATAGGACTGTCTAAAGACTCCGGA
Source organism: Panthera pardus (assembly GCF_024362965.1). Taxonomy (NCBI): domain Eukaryota; kingdom Metazoa; phylum Chordata; class Mammalia; order Carnivora; family Felidae; genus Panthera; species Panthera pardus. The sequence continues at coordinate 131,128,050 of NW_026526721.1, forward strand.
GAACAACAGAGAAATAATAACAATGACAAAAACAATTATCCAACCCCATGAGGTAGGTAGGTGTCTTTTACAGAAGAGGAAGCAGACACAGAAATCCAAGGAAGCTGTCCAAGCTTCCTTGCTCAACTACTAACTGTTGAAGCCAAAATTGAAACTCAGGAAGTGAACCAGGAAGTGAAAACATATATAACAAACAACCAAGCGACCTGACATAAGGTATGGCTGGTAGATTGTCTTTCTAACGATGGTTACAGCAATATCTCTTATGTTTTTGTCTCTGCAATTTGAGTAAACACCATTTCACAGTCTCCTCTGTGCTAGCCATGAAGACTGTCTTAGTTTTCCCTCACTCCCACTGAAAAGCCAGCCTCTGAAACAAGGATTCATGTGCAAGTAGTTTATTTGGGAGGTGATTCTAGAAAACACTGCTAAGGGTGTGAGATAGAAAAGGGAAGATTACCAATGAAAGGAATGTTACCAAGCAACTGACCGCCATGGACAACTGAGGCTCAGTCCTACAGGGGAATGCTGGGAAACAGTACAGAACATGCTCAGTTATTTATCCACCAAATCTCTATATGTTACTGGTTAAGAGACGCTCCCAGAGGGATTAATTCTCTGACACAGGCAAAGCTGCCTTTAGCATATAGCATTGAGTGTGGAGGGTTGGAGAGGGGGCAGTGACATCTGCTGTAGAGACCTTCTGAGTCTGTGTGCTTGGGTCACTGTGTAAGCTCCCAGAAACAGCAAAAAAAATATTAAAGCATCATCAAGGCTCAACAGTTGTTTACCCAACTCAAACAGAATAAAAAATCCTCTTGAGATTGTGGGCAGGCATGCTCCCACACTGGCTCCTGACACTTTTCTCTTTGAGTCTTTCCGAATTGTCTCCCACTTGGTTTCCATCTGCCCCGTCAGTCCTTGGTGCTCATGGTGGAAGTGGGCAAACACCTTTCTGCCGGCAGGAACATCACTTCAGAAACATTTATGTCTGAAGCATCAACATGGAAGAAGTGCCTTGCATTGTGTCATGGGGCACCCAGGTGGATCAGTTGGTTGAGCATCTGACTCTCGATTCCGGCTCAGGTCAAAATCTCAAGTTTCCATGAGATCGAGCCCTACGTCAGGCTCTGCAGTGACAGCATAAAGCCTGCTTTGGATTCTCTCTTTCCCTCTCCGCCCCTCTCCTACTTGTGCATGCGTGTCTGTGCGTGTATATGTGTGCATGTGTATGCATAGTCTCTCTCCTTCTCTCCCTCTCAAAATAAATAAATAAATAAATAAACATTTAAAAAACAAGAGGCTGGGTCGTGCGCATGGGGATTATTAACTTTAGCTAAGTGTAATTGAAAATTATTTAAAAAGCACACATTAAAAGCTAGTTACAAATGTGATTAGCCTTTATCTAAGAAGAATTACTGTTCTTGGGGTGCTTGGGTGGCTCAGTTGGTTAAGTGTCTGACTTCAGCTCAGGTCATGATCTCACAGTTCAAGAGTTCAAGCCCTGCATCAGGCTCTGAACTGACAGCACGGAGCCCACTTGGGCTCCTCTGTCTCCCTCTTTCTCTGCCCCTCCCCGACTTGCGCTGTCTCTCTCAAAAATAAGTAAAGATTTGAGGGGAAAAAAAACTTAAAAAAGAATTGCTCTTCATGGTTATATCTAAAATAATTCAATGTTGACTGAGTCCCCAGCCCCAATGACTAAATCTTTCCAAATTAGAAATTACATAAAAGCATTGAGAAGGGTTTAACCTGATCCGAGTGCCTTAACATAGATGTTTTTTGCTTTTCACCAAGAGGTGGGTTTACCTATCATAATGCATTTTCCAAATATTTTTCATTTTTGAGACGAAAATGCCAATAATTTTTGTCTATTTAAATTTTATGACACGATTGTGAGGCCCTCCGAGTCTGTGAGGAAATCCCTGAGTAAGATACAGGATACTCTTTGGAGGCAAGTTTGCTTCACTTGAGGTTCCTTGTCACTTTCCAATTACTTAGGAGTTTAAGCTAAGGCAGGTTGTCTTTTTATACACCGACCACAAATACTGAATTTTCCAAGGCTATGATTTCAGATTATTAAATAAGGAGATTACAAATAATTGAATAGGTGTGGAGCGTCATCTCTCAACCTGCAAGCATGTCTTTTCACCATTATTTAAGGAAGCTGAGGACAGCGGTCGTAACATGTCCTGTGGGCAGCATGACAGTTCTACTGAAAAGCCGTGTCCCCTGCTCTCCATTCACATGAAGCTCTGAGTCATTTCAGGGACATGTAAAGAGGCAGGCTGAATTTGAAGGAAACTTGTTGTGGTAGGTATATAGTAAAGAGTTTGGATAAGCTTTGCTAAACTTGTATGTTAGGTTTCTTGTGGATGTGGGGGTATTCTGTAGATGTAGGGGGTATTCTACCCTATTCTGTAGAAACCCTGCTCTGAACTTTGGCTCAGCCAGAAAAGACAGGGTTATTTAAGGTGCCTGAATGAAAGCCCAGTTTTAGGCATCTGAAGAAGCAGTCAATCTCTGTGGTAAAACACAATAAGTAAATCAGAGTTTTTGGAAGAGCATGATCTATCCACTTAAGAACAATGACCTATAGCATTGTAGTGTATATTTTGAATATAAAGTATATATAGTAATCCTGTAGCTTTTAATAGTCTAGTAGTAGACTGGATTAAGACCAAGAAATATAAACAAATTAAAAACTTCAGTGACCTTTGTTTTGGAACAAGAGCAATTAACATCACTGCAACTGATAATTTTTCTGTAAGAAAAAGGTTATGGAATAAATATGTAAACATCTCAGCTTTTGATTTATTTCAGGAAGGCCCTTGTAAGAAAGAATTTGCATTTTTCCTCCACAGTCTCACAAAGCTAACCTCTTCTTGTATATTGTTTCCATTCCAAGGTCTCTCGTGTTGGAGTTTGTTGTTATTAAACATTGGACATGATACTCTCTTCTCCCACCCTTTTCCCCAAAAGCTCTGAAGAAGTTCAGATTTATTGTGATTAGTCACGCATCCTCTGGGATCCCTGGTGCTGAATTATACATATTCGCCACACACACATGCTCAAACACACACACACACACACACACACACACACACACACAGACATGCACACACACACAGACATGCACACATGCACACACACACACATGCTGTAGAAATTTATACACGCATTCCTTCAATTTGCAGAGGATGCAGTTTCTGGGAACAAACCCCAAATTCCTCTGTACAGTAGTTGCAGGAGTGATGGGAAAGATAGTATTGGCCATGTATGAAATAAAAATTCTCCTAAAGAAATGGAGCACTCAGTAAATGCATCCAAGGGCAAAGATTTATTTCCTATGACATAAGCTTGGGGCTTATCTGGTCAGTGTTTTGCTGAGAACGGGGCCTCGGAGCATTATCTCTTCTTACTTATAACTTTGAGAACAGATGAGAACTTGCTTGCATAACTCCCCTCCTGCCCTTCTCACCTTCGTAGCTGATTCCTTCAAGTTAAAATTCGGGAGGTGAGGAGGAAATGACACAGGTACATTCTCCTGCTGACACTGAGGGCTCCCATGAATTCCAAGCTGGGAGTAATTTTCTGTTCCTGGAAAAGAATCCTCAGAGATTTCTTTTTATTTATCCTTACCAAGATTCAGAGAAGTTTCTGTTGCTGTTGTTGCTAAGCGAACACTGCAAAAGTGGAAAAGTCCACAGTTTCCAATCTAGCTTTTTTGAGGAGTGGGTCATTTAATAGGGGAGAATATTAGTGAACAATTAGAGGTGTACATCATGCCATTATTTCCAGGAGAGCAGCTTTCTTTGTATTTGTGCTCAGCCTGACAGGTGAGGAATAAAGAAAACAATAACAAACTTCAAGATAGTCTAGTCCAACCTCTTCCTTTTTTCACCTGAGGAAGTGGAGAAGCAGGGAGGGCAAGCAAGGTGACACAGAAGTTGGTGGCAGAGCCAAGCCCCAAACTACTGTTCCCTTCATCTCTTCTCTATGACCTGCTGCTTTGAAGTTTATTTATTGTTGAGAGAGAGACAGAGACAGAGACAGAGAGAGCAAGTGAGTGGGGAAGGGGTAGAGAGAGAGGGAGACACAGAATCTGAAGCAGGCTCCAGGCTCTGAGCCATCAGCACAGAGCCCGATGCGGGGCTCGAACTCACAAACCATGAGATGATGACCTGAGTCGAAGTCGATGCTTAACCAACCGAGCCACCCAGGCACCCCGACCTGCTGCTTCTTACTTTGTACTCCAAAATATACAACCCAAACCAGTTTTTCTTTCCTGGGTAGTCTCCCTCTACATTTCCTTGATTGATTCCTTATTTGGAAATCACCTTTCCATAAGCCAACTTATGTAGCTCAGAAAAGTATAGGTTTTATTATTTAGTTTATACACAATGTGTGACACCAGGCTTCGGTTCCCACACGTTTTGTCCAGAAATATGCTATACAAAGTGAACAATGAGATCCTTCTGGCAATCTTGGTTCTCTTATTTTGTTGGTGTCCAAAGAAGAATATGGTTTGATCTGCTTGCTAGGTGAGTGTGTCAGACCACTGGTTTTTCCACCAAAGATCTGTGCTCCACCTTTCACAGTGTAAAGTGTTTACTGGGAAGCCAAGAACCACAATTTACAAACTCATTTGCATCTGTAGGTGGGCATATGGCCACTTTTGGCCAATAGAAAAGCAAGTGAAAGCGATGTTTATTTGTTTTCCCGGACCAAAGAGCATAACAAACACATATCCCTTCCCCACTCACTTTTTCACTTAGTCTTTCCTCATAAAGCTACTGAATCCATAAGAGGAGGGTGGAATCAGAAGGTGAAAGAAGTAAGCATCCTTGAAATCTCAAAGTTCCCATGCTGAAGGCTCCTTGCTAACCGTAACACCAGTACTAAACCCCAAACAAGAAATAAATGTCTAAAGTACTATGTTCCACCGAGTTCCCTTTTGCTGTGCAACAAGCTACTCCAGAACTCGGAGGCTTAAAATAACATTATTTATTTTACTCACTAGACTAATCTGGATAGGGCTGTGAGGGACAGTAGTCCCCTACTCCACATGGCATCAGCTAGGGCAGGGCCAATGGGAGCTGGAGGACCTGTTTTCAAGATGTGTCACTCACATGGGTGGTAAGTGAGGGCTGGGTGTCAGCTGAAGTTCAGCTGAGGCTGCTGGCTGCTGGCCCCCCAGTTCCTCTGCATTCTAGCCTTTCTGCTATTTGCCATCCTCATGGAATAGTATCTAGATTCTGAGAGCAAATGTCTCAAGAGACAGAGAGTCAAAGCCGACTTTTCTGAACCTTGGGTCCAGAAACTGACACAATATCACTTATGCCATAATTTATTGCTCAAGTGGTCATAGAGCCGAGATTCAAGGTCACGGGACATAGATCCCACTTTCTAATGCGAAGGATGTCAAAGAATTTGGGGGCCCGGTCTTAAAATCATCACTTAAACCACTGTGATTTTGAGGGTTAGGTACTACAGCCAACCAACAACAAAACCTGTGGAGGAGGGGCGGTTAACTTTTGTGAATTACAAAATGAAGAGCTCTTTAAGGGGTTTCTGCAAAGTGCGGCTGAATTCAGCTTTAAAAATCCTTGCAAATCTCTTGTATGGCAACAAAACCCAAAACAACAACAACAAAAACACTGCAGGAGAAAAATGGGCAAAGAACATGCATAGATGGCTCGCAGAAAGGGAAATGAACAGCCAATATTGAAGAAAGTGGTCACGGTCATTTATGGGGTTGTGTGCCCAGGGCCCACTTCCCCATCCTAACAACACTCTGATATCCCTTGAGAAGTTCTCGCTTTCCCTCTAGCTATGATTCGGTGGGATTGTAATCAGGGCACTGCCCATTCCCAGCCTGAGGGCAGGCATGTGGCCCAGGTCAACTGGAACTTGAATGTTAAGGGAGGAAGAAAGAGACCAAAGTTGTTGGGGTTTCATTTTGTTCTTACACTGGTTTCCTGAGCAGCCCTGACCCAGTAATGCCTTTCACATTGAGTCCATTGCTGGTGTGACTGCTTCCTCACCTCATGAGATGCCTGTGTCCCCACCATTCCTAAGCCTGGTCTTCTAGGCTCCCATTAATTCTGTGGGTCCCTGCTGTCTTTCCTCTGCATTCTTCCCAATATCCATCCAGAATTACTTTTGGTTGCTTGCAATGAAAGAACACTAATCTATACAAATATTCGCTCACAATAGTAATGAAATAAATCTATATTAAAGCAATGAATTTGCTTTAATAGTTTGCTAATCGAACTGTCAAAAGTCTTCAAAAATAAATAGTAGTACCAGAGTTGTGAAGGTTTGTGAAAAAAGGACTGTGCTCATAATTGCTCGTGGGAGTGTAAATTGGTACAACCCTTCTGGGAGGGAGGGCAGTATATATTTAAAAAAGCTTAAAATATGCACATGTTTTGATCGAGCCATATACAAATTCAGTATAAAGAGTTAGCTGCTAGGATATTTACTAAAGTGTTCTTTATAATTAGGAAATATTAGAAAGAATATATATAACTTGGGTGACCATATGATGTATCATCCACAAGGAGACAGTTTTGAGATTGAAAGAAGAGACTATTAATAATCATGCCAAGATAACAGGCATAAACCTGCTTCAGGCAAATTGAGATGACCATAGTCCCTTCATACATAGCCAATGATTAGGGAGTGGTAGCTTTCTTATCCTGTACTGTACATCCAAACAATAGAATTCAGTCAAGTTATTAAAAATTATAGTACACTAAAATTCTATATTTACTTAGGTCTGTTTCTGGAACTTTCATTCCATTGATTTGCCTATACCTTTTTGAACCCATTTAAAAAATATTATGGCTTCATGGTATGTTTCAGTATACAGCAGAGCCAATCACCCATTCTTCCAGATGAAATTTGTAACAATTTTTCAAGTTCCAAGCCCACCCTCTCCAACATGTTAAATTATATAATACTTTGGGCACAAATGATATTTAAAAATATTCTATGTTTTTAAGAATGTGGCACGTATCTCCTTTTGCTTTCTTTGATATTGCTTAGTGGAATTTTACAGTTTTTCTACATTTCTTGTTATGCTTATGCCTAGGTATTTTGCATTGTTGTTCTTGTTGTAAATACTACCCCCTCATTATTGCTATATTAAAAATATATAGATTCTTGTATATGTATATAACCAACTATCCTATCAAACATCCTTTCCAATATAATGGCATTTAATTACATTTTATGGGGGATTTTCTAAACAGCCACATTATCTGAAAATAACAATTTTGCCTCTTCCTTTCCCATTTTGTTTTATTGTCCCATTGTATTTGTTAGAATTTCCTGAATGTAGTTAATGATAGTAGTGTTGGGGCACTTGGGTGGCTCAGTCGGTTGAGCGTCCAACTTTGCCTCACAACGTGATCTCAAAGTTCATGAGTTCGGGCCCTGCATCAGGCTCTCTGCTGTCAGCACAGAGCCTGCTTCAGATTCTCTGTCTCCTTTTCTCTCTGTCTCTGTCCTTTCCCTGCTGGTTTTTTTTCTCTCTCTCTTTCTTTCTCAGAATAAGTAAATAAACTTAAAAAAAATAATAGTAGTATTAACAGCATTACTGTTCATTTCTGACCTTAATGGGAAGGTACCCTATTCCCTGTCTTCTCACACATTGTTCTTTCTCCAGCTCACCTGCTCATGCTTCAGATCTCAGTTCATCACTTCTGCCCGGATGACAAACCCTCCAGATCTTGATCAGACAAGTCTCCCTATTACTTTCTCTCCCTGTATCATGTTCCTTTACTTCATTGCACTCACCACAATTGTAAATTCAGATTTAGTCGTGTGGTTGTGTGATGAATGACTGCCTGCCTATCTGTAAACCTCATGAAATCTGAGAACTTACCTGATTTTGCTCACAATAGTATGTCCAGCACTTACTAAAGGGCTGACCTGGTTGATACTTGACAAATGCCTGTTAAATTAATTAGTTCTAGCATCTTATCATTAAGCATGATGTGGTTCATTTTTCTATTGCACATTCTTTGCATTTTGTCTATTTTCTATTGGTGCTTTATCATTGAGTTTTAATAAAATGTTTTGTTTTTTGTTTACTGACTATCCAGAAATGGAGTGATTCCCTCCAATGCTCACCTCATGGCAAGTCAGAGCTGTCATTCAAAAGTCAGATTGGAGGCATGGAAGCTTTCCTTTTGAAACCTGCCATCTAGGACAACTGTGCATGCACTGAACTACGGAGTGGAAAGGGCTCACATTTGAAGGTTTCATCTCTCCTTCACCACCTTCCTTCTTTGTTTCAGTCTTTGTCCATCTGAGATCGTTTTTGCCAGAATTTCCTCCTTTTCTTTCTGCACAATTTCCTTGACAAAGGAAATTCGGTGTTGGTTCTTGGGACTTGATCAAAATTGCACTGTAACTTGAAAGAAGTCCTTGAAGTTCAGGCCAGTTGACACCACTCTCTAATTTGAGAGGATCCTTCCCCTCCCCCCTTTTACCTCTTGGGGCTCATCTCAGGTCATTGAAGTGATGTTCAGCTTTGCTCTTACCTGTCTTTCTTGGATGTTTGTGAGAGTCATCCCAAAGCCTTCCGAGAATTAGTTTGAGAATAAATCAACACATAGCTAGCAACTGGATGGAAACAATAGATGAGTGAGCACCAATAATGTCGCCTCTGTAATTGACTAGTAAATCATTTAGGCTTACTGCGTGCCAGTTTTCTCATCTCTGAAATGGAGATTATAATAGTACCTACTTCATAAGGTAGTTGCCAGAGTTAAGTGAGACTGCAAAGAGTTTAGAAGAGTGGCTGGTGATATGCTAACTAATTTGGATGTAAATTAAAAAAAATAAATTAAATTAAAAAAAGAAGGGTGGCTGGCTATTAATATTGGAAATATTTTGTGCTAAAGAATCATGTGAAAACAATATTTCAGGAAATAACCACAGTTATATACATGAATCTTTGCACAGAAGGCAAGTGCTAGAGAAAGGGGTATTATAAGAATAGTCTCACGTTTTGGTGTATTTTAGGGAGTTTTTAGTTTAGGAATCCATTTGGGAGCATCTCTGACATTAGTCACTTTGTCTTGGTTTAAATGCCTTCTCTGCAAAGAAGCTCAGTATCTCTCAAAATCTTGTTGGGGAGTAGAGATTTAACATTAAGTATGTCATATCTGCTCAAATAACTTCCTCAGTCTATCATTTCTTTGATCACCATACGGATTTTCTTAAATTTTGTAGCATTGAATAAAACTTTTTTTCCTTTGTGATTTTTTTCATTGCTTTTTGCATAGAAAAGATAGGAAAAATAATTAATAGACAACAGAATCAGAAGCATAAATGGTCAATATATATGAGAGAATATTTAGTTTCACAGTAATCAAAACTATATAAACTAAAATCATAGAACTTTTTGCATATAGAATTAGTAAAAATAGAAAAAATATAATATTAATTGTTTGGATGTGATATGATGAGCTTGTATATTGCAGATGAGAATATAAACTATTACAAATGATTTGATAATATGTTTCAAGAACCTAAATTTAATGTGATGGTTAATTTTTTTTTAAGTTTATTTATTTTGAGATAGAAAGAGCACGAGTAGGGGTGGAGCAGAAAGAGAGGGAAAGAGAGAGATTCCCAAGCAGGTTCCACACCGCCAGTACAGAGCTCCATGCGGGGCTCAAACTCACGAACTGTGAGATCACGACCTGAGCCAAAATCAAGAGTCTGACACTTAACCAGCTGAGCTACCCAAGTGTCCCTGTGATGGTTAATTTTATGTGTCATCTTGGCCAGGCCACAGTACCGAGATGTTTGTTCAAACATTATTGTATGCTTCTGTGAGGAGCATTTATATTGTAGGTGAGATTAACATTTAAATCAGACTTTGAGTCAACTAGATTCACTCCATGATGTGGGTGGGCCTCATCCAGTTAGTCCAAGTCCTCAATTTAAAAGACCTCTCTTGAAGAAGAGGGATTTCCACCAGAAGACTGCCTTGAGGCTCAAACTGTAGCACTTCCTTGAGTCTCTAGTCTACTGGCCGACTCTGCAGGTATTTGTCTTGCCAGCCTCCTCACTTGCATGAGCCAGTTCCTTAAAATAAGTCTCTCTTTCCATATATATCCTATTAGTTCTGTTGCTCTGGAGAACCCTGATGAATACACTTAGTAATACTCCACTTGAACTTAGTAATACCATTTCTAGGAATCTATCACAAGGAAATAATCATAAATATAGTACAAATTTATAAAGCAAAAATAGAAAAAATAGTAAAAAAAAAAACCCCAAAAAACCACGTGTCCAGTATCCTACAATTAAATAGGTATATTTTGTCATATATACCCATAGAAAGAATGATATAGTTTGTAATCACTGAAAGTCGTGTACTGGAATAATACTTATTGATATGGGAAAATGCTCATGTGTGGCATATTCATATCCCTATCCCTATATCTACGTATCTATGTACCTACCCATCTAGTTCTGTCTAATAAAGTAGATAGCCAGTAGCCACATGTGGCTGTCAAGCACTTGAAACATAGCTAGTCAGAATGAGAAAATAAAATTTTCATTTAATTTTAATTAATTTTAAAAGAACGCAAATGTTGAAACCTTTTAAGTGTGGAACAACTTGGATATTGTGATCTACTTTTTTTTCCTATTAAAACTTCATTAAAAAAATAGATTTAGGCTCACAATAAAATTAAGGGGAAGGTATAGAGATTTCCCATATACCTCCTGCCTCTACAGATGGATAGCCTCCCTCATTATAAACATCCCCTAATAGAGTGGCACATTTGTTACAATTGGTGAACCTACATTGACACATTATAATCACCCATCTCTATAGTTGACATCACGGTTCACTGTTGGTATTCTACATTCCATAGCTTTGGATAAGTATATACATATGGATCCACCATTAAGGTATCATACAGAATTTTTTAAATATGAAATTTATTGTCAAATTGGTTTCCATACAACACCCAGTGCTCATCCCAACAGGTGCCCTCCTCAATGCCCATCACCCACCCTCCCCTCCCTTCCACCCCCCCCCCCCCCCCCCAATAAACCCTCAGTTTATTCTCAGTTTTTAGAGTCTCTTATGGTTTGGCTCTCTCCCTCTCTTTTTTTTTTTTTTTCCTTCCCCTCCCCCATGGTCTTCTGTTAAGTTTCTCAGGATCCACATAAGAGTAAAAACATATGGTATCTGTCTTTCTCTCATACAGAATATTTTCATTGCCCTAAAAATCTGCTGTGCTCTACCTATCCATCCCTTCCACTCAATATACTTTTCCCCCTATTTTTTAAACCTTGAATTTTATGAAGTCTAAATACAAATTTAATACTTAAAAATTGTTTTTAATATTTATTTTTGAGAAAGAGAATGCAAAGAGGGGAAAGGCAGACACAGAGAGGGAGACACAGAATCCAAAGCAGGCTCCAGGCTCTGAGCTGTCAGCACAGAGCCTGAAGCGGGGCTCAAACTCACGAACCACGAGATCATGACCTGAGCCAAAGCCAGATGCTTAACCAGCTGAGCCACCCAGGCGCCCCACACATTTAATACTTTTGATGAAAATTGAAATAAGCTTTGTAAGGCCAGGTTGTATTGCAAATTGTATTTTTGAAGTTTTCTACCATGGACACATTATTTTTATAATCAGAAAACAGTTCAAAAAGAAAATATAAGGTTATCTTTTGCAGTAAGAAATAATGAAAATATTTCCAAATATGCCTTTCAGACATTCATAGTATAACTATTCTACTTTTCAGAAGTAAGAGTTTGTAGGCGGTTGGAGAGATAATATTTAATTGAGCAGTACCCAAAATTTGAGCAAATCAGCTAGTCTGAAGCTACATTTGGGAATTTCAGAACATTTGTTAATATTTCAAATACAACTATTCAACACATTTTGTGAAAACTCTTTTCTTGAGCCATGAATAATTTGTTACTATCTTTCTGAACCCTGGCTCTGAGTTAATGCTTTCTACTTCCTGAGGGATTTTACAATTCAGTTTTGAAAAAGATAAACTGTATCTGGAAACTCTGGGAAAGACTGATTTCTGAACAGCTCTATTCTTATGGAGAAGTCACAGTCTGACCAAAGGAAGAGAGAGCTTGCAATTTTTACTGGCATTTTTCTTCCTTTCTTCTCCAGTGTAACAGTTTGTGAGTTATCTTTGAGGATGGTTGTCCATCAGGACACTTCTCAAACAGGATGATTCTGTTAAGTTAGTGAAATGATCATTCCCATCACCACGGTTATTCCACACCATTGGGCAAAATGCTGACAGCACACAGGGATTACAGAAATTCACCTCAACTGTTTGTGACTTTCTTCCTCCTTGTGATCAAATCAACCCTAAATACTCCCTGAAGCAGAAATCACAAACAGTGTGCACTAGCATTGATTATTCATAGGTGGATATTTTCATCTCCCTTTAAAGACAAGGAGTATCAGAAACATTAAGTGTGTCATACATGTCAGAACTAGGATCTAGCCCTCTTCGAAATTCCAGTGCCAGCGTTCTCATTTAACTGGAGGTTTCTCACTATACAGAGGGTTGTAATAGAAATAGTTGCAGCGTGTTGTGCATTGGAGAATAAAGGAAACTTCTTGGGCAACATGGTGGATGATGACACATCTCTACCTCTTCTTGAAAGCCCTTTCGATGACAACAACCAAAAGAATATTAATGCACAAGGACAAAGAGAATTAAAGGATATTCATGGTGGGCAACATGGGCAACATGGTGGGCAACATGGTGGATGATGACACATCTCTATCTCTTCTTGAAAGCCCTTTCGATGACAACAACCAAAAGAATATTAATGCACAAGGACAAAGAGAATTAAAGGATATTCATGGTGGGCAACATGGGCAACATGGTGGGCAACGTGGTGGATGATGACACATCTCTATCTCTTCTTGAAAGCCCTTTCGATGACAACAACCAAAAGAATATTAATGCACAAGGACAAAGAGAATTAAAGGATATTCAGCCACAACTGAGAACTCATACTTTTTTTTTTTTTGAAGAGAGCAATCTCTGCAAGAGAGTGGTGACTTCCTTAGCAGAGTGCAGAAAGCTATAAGCTATGGGTGTCCGAGAGGGACATACAAGACATAATCCGATTCTTCTCTCAGAACCTTGGAAAAGCTTAAAATTTAAAGCAGCAGATACAGCAAAAGATGTGGAGGAGCACAAAGCCACCGTGGGAGGGACCGAGATCTTTCAGGCAAAATGGTTGGGGCCTTAGTTCTTTCCTTTCTCCAGAGCTAGTTAGCAAGCTTCTCCTTCACAGAGAGTTTCCAATCAGCTGGTCACTGCTCACTCTGTAATACAGGCCACCAAGCATCACTGGGCGGTTGAGGTTAAGTTTCTAATATGAGAGAGATTCAAACAAACAGAAAGAGTAACACGGAGAACACGGAGGACCTAGAGCCAAGGAAATGGCTAAGAAAGTAGAACAAAAGCAAATAGGGAAGCAGCATAAGACATTTGGGAAGGTCAATCCGGGAGATTTTAACTAGTAACAAATAGAGGAGAAGGAATTTCCAAAGACAAAAACCACAAGATAATTCCCCAGAACTGAGAACTTGTCTTTCCAGATTGGAAAGGTTCTCCAATGTGCCCCACTCAATCAATAAAAAGAGAAACACAGTCAGGTAGATATTTATGAATTTTAGGACACCAGGAATACAGAAATCTTCTAAAAGTTTATGGTGGGAGGGGCACTTCACATACAAAGAGATGGGCATTCAAGTGTTCTTTGACTTCTCCAACCAACGCTGGAAGCTACAATGCCATGGAGCAGAGCTGTCATAATTTGGAGGCAAATTATACTCAATTCTATGCTCAACATAGAATTGTACACATGGATAAACCATGGATTCTTTTCCAAGAGCTGTCAGGACAAAGCACCACCAACTGGGTGGCTTAAAACAGTAGAAATGTATTCTCTCAGTTTTGGAGACCAGAAGTCCAAAATCAAAGTGTCGGCAGGGCTGATTCCTTTTAGAGGCTCTGGGAGAGAATGTTTCCTGTTTCTCTCCTGGCTTCTGTGATGGTCAGTAATCCCAGACATTCCTTGGCTTGTAGATGCCTCACTCTACTCTCTGCCTTTGTTATCATGTGGCCTTCTGTCCTCTGGTGTCTCTGTGTTTTCACATGACCTTCTTATAAGGACACCCATCATTGGATTTAGGGCCCACTCTGATCCAATATAGCCACATCTTAACTAATTATATCTGTGAAAACACTGTATCCAAATAAGGTCGCATTCTGAGCTATCAGGTAGGCATGAATTTTCAGGAGACAGTGCTCAACCCAGTGTAAACCATCAACCAAATATGAAGGCAGAATAGAGACCTCTGGGGGCATGTAAGGACTGAAAAATTAGATCTCCAAGTGCTGTTTCTTAGGGAAGTTACTGGAGGATATGTTTTGTCAAAATAAACAAGTAAACTAACAAAGAGGAAGACACGGAACGAGGTAACAGGAATCTAACAAGAAAAACAGAATTAAGAGCCCCAGAGTGGGGCACTCTAGGAGTGACATCTTCCAGGGTGAAGGAAAGAAAATGCTAAATATGGGACAACTTTGAGTATTTGGAAAATAAAATTGACAGTTGTTTGACAGAGCTGAAATTCCAAGATAAAACAAGTTGAATAAAAAAGAGAACATGTTCATAGTCTCTTCTTGACTCAATATTAAGTAACCTTTACATAGTCATTAATAGTAACCCTAACTCTTGATTTAGTGAAAACTTAAGGGACTATATCAAGAAGATGACACTGGATAATTATGTTAAGTAAATTCCTAAATATTCATCAGTCATAATAAGAAGTCAGCAGGTGATGTCTAAAATTAAAAGGACATAAAATTGCAGTATTAGCATCCTATTTAGAAACAAAAAGATAAAAATCAGAGGAGGAAAGCAATGAAAGTTTATATGGTAACCTCTAGGCAATGGATCGGGGCAGGGGAGAGGAGGTGATTGTTGTCTTTTAGTATGTCTTTTAATATTATTTGGTTTCTTAAAAATTTGAGCAAGTAATACTTTCATAGCAACTCAAATTAAAAGAGAAAAGTAGAATATAATATGTTTAACAATTACCCGAAGAATGTATTCAAATGCAACTTCTGTGTTAACACACAGGTATTCTAATTTGGTAGGAAGGGGGGCCTGGAACTCTTCATTTTAACAAGGGCTGATGGAAGGGGTTTCCAGACCCTGCTTTGAGAAACATGTGTCTGGAAACGTCCACCCATTTCTGGGACATCAGCTCCAGCTGCTTTCTGGTAGAGACCAGGCGAGCTTGATCCTATGTGGGCATGGCCATCCCCTTATTGGCACTCATGCCAAAACCCTGCTTAACTGACAGTTGTTCTAACCTCTATTAGAAGTCAGTTAGTAGTTTTTTGCTATTGGTTATTTTATTCTCCAAGAATAAGTGCCAAAGTGAGAGACTTAGATGCCGAGGTCAGGAAATGGGTTCCAACGGTCGGAAAGTCTTCCAACCAGGCAGGTTGCAAACATTGGCAGAAGCTCTGAGGACAGTCGCTCCATGTTTGCGTGAGGCCGAGTCAGTCGTGTGAGTTCCGGAAGGCTTACACAAAATGAAACACCATCGATTCTGCCCTGCCATTGCTATCGAATAGTTGTGAGTCTGAAGGTGCCTGAGGTCACATCCCAGCCTGTGTCCCAGAGAACCTTAGACATGTACCCAGTGGAAATGCTAAAGTGAAAGTTGTTGCAGAAATTTGCTACTTAAACAGTGACAGAAGGTCACAGTGGCAGCAAATCTCTTGTAAAAGTCCTAATAAAGCCATGATCAGCCTTCTCCAAAGTTCCCACACGACCCTGCTCCTTGGCTTCCCCTCTGTTGAGGAGCTGCTGTGAGTGCACTGTACCATGCACTTTATACCTGCCAAATCCTACAAAACCAATTTCACAGATGAGAAAAATACAGATTCCGGTAAGTTAAGCCACAAGCCCGGCATTACCTAAGTGTACGTGACAGAACAAATCTTACTTTTTCCGTGATTCCAAGTTGTGTCCTAGACCATCTTTAAGCTTACGGGATGTCAAATAACAGAACTAGATCATCAGTATCGAAGCTGTGGAATGTGACCCATTTGTCACTGCAAATGTGTTCACTGGACAGAAATCCTGCAGGTCTGGCACGAGACTCTCACACAGGCACTGCAGAGGGGGCCAAACAGAGCAGCCGCCCAAGACCCAACGGAGCTCCTGCAAAGGTTGTTATGCCCAGAATTCGTGATCCCCAAAGACCACTAGGGAGCCGAGTCCGATGCAAAAGCAAAAGAACCTTTATTCAAGCTAGCTCGAGCTCAATCCCCTACCTGCACCGGATGCAGCGGTGAGATACCAGGGAGAGAGAGCGAGTTTCAAAAGCACAAAGGTTTTATAGGGGTCTAGGGGCAGTTGGTGAGGTAATGGCTGTGGCCTCAGCCGATTGGCTGGGGAAGGGTCGGAGTCCTGTTACGAAGGTCGCTGGGCGTGTTTTGATCAGGAAGTTTGAACGGGTGAGCGGGAGGTTACTCAAGGGGAGGAGGCACAGTCTGAGGTTTCTGTAATTTTCCCGGGAAAGGGGTCATGTCGGGGACATAGTCACTCAAGGTGGAGAACACAGAACAAGATGGAGTCGGCCGGCGTAGGCCCGCCCTTTCAAAGGTCACCAAAACACTGCCACAGCTCTCTGTCCCAGCTGTGGGTGAGCAGCAAACATCCACAGCTGGCTGGACATCCTGGGAATGAGGAGGAGTGGGGCTGGGGACGGGGGGCTGGGGGTTACAGGAAGGGAGTAGCTGATTGTAAGCAAAGACCAGTTCTCAAGATGAGGTCACTGGTTAGTTTCAGAAAGTTGCTGCTGATACCAAAGAAAGTAGCAACTTTTTTTTTTTAATTTTTTAAATGTTTGTTTTTGAGAGAGAGAGAGAGTGCGAGCACAAGTGGGGGAGGGGCAGAGAGAGAGAGAGAGAGAGAAAGGGAGACCCAGAATCTGAAGCAGGCTCCGGGCTCTGAGCTGCCAGCACAGAGCGTGACCCCGTGAACTGAACCCGCAAGGTCATGACCTGCGGCAAAGTCTGACGCTTAACCGACTGAGCCACCCAACTGCCCTGAGAAAGTAGCAAATTCTTCATCTCAGAAGTTGTAAACTACAGGAATGTTAGGGAAGATGGTATGGATAATGATGATAATGAAGTGGAAGATACAACAGCTCACATGATTTGAGTATTTTCCATATGCCAGGCATTGTGCAGAGCATTATCTCATTTAATCCAATGAACTAGTTTGTATGCCCATTTATTGATGAGAAAATCAAGGCCCAGAGATATGGGGATTCACTCACAGTGGCACCACTAGTTAGGGACAGAGTTAGGACTAGAGTTCGGCACCTCTGGCTATTTTTTTTCTCTGTACCTTACAGCCAATTTCTCTTCCCATCACCATGTGTGAAAAGAATATGGTCTTTGGAAGAACTAAGCAGACCCAGATCTAAATACTGCATTTCCTTGTGTAACCCTCTCTTTCTGAGTCTCAGTTTCCCCATTTGTAAAACGGAGATAATATCTTACTCTCTCTTTTGTTATCAGCATTAAATGAAATAATGTATATCACGTACTTATTAGAGCATCTGGTACACAGTAAGGACTCAACACGTGTGGGTTTTGTTTCGCTTTGTTTTGTTTTGTTTTTTTCCCTCTTCCTCTTGCCTTGGGTGTGGAAATAATGTCTACTAGGTCTTTTCAGTTATCTGCCCTCTTAGGTGGTAATCATCATATATCATATTGAAATTCCAGATGGATCAACTATTTACTTGCCTACTTATAAGACACACTAAATGAAGCATTTGGAGGGAACAAGAAAATAGGAATATTATGCCAAGTTTTCGTAAATTTAAGAAACACCAAAATGGCTCCTTTACCTGGGTTGCTAATATAATTAAGTGGTACTTAGCTGGTGTTCAGCTGCACAATAGAATCACCTGGAGCTTTAAAAATGCCCAGTGTTTAGGCTGAGACCTCATACCAATTTAATCAGGATCCCTGCTGGGAGCATCAGGTTTCAATAGTTTAAAAAATTTCTCAGGTCCTCCCAATGAGCTGTCAAAAGCGAGGCTCGCTGAGCTACGCTAGAGCAGTGGTTCTGGAAGAATGGCCCCAGGTGGTGTCAACACCAGCTAAGAACTTGCTAGAAATGCACATTCTCAGGCCTCACCCCAGAGTTGCTGAAAGAGAAACTTTGGGAGTGGTGTCCTCCAGGGGATTCCATACTCAAGTTTGAGAACCATTGGCCTAGATACCTAGTTCTCTCCCTTGTCCTCTGCTTCAACTAATGGATTTTCATGTCCCACTCATTGTACCTTTTAGATATTTCCCTTTTATGTCCACGCATCTCCAGCCTGAACATCATGGTCCATTCTTTTTTTTTTCTTAAAAAATTTTTTTTAACATTTATTCATTCTTGAGAGACAGAGAGACAGAGCATGAGTGGGGGAGGAGCAGAGAGTGAGAGGGAGACACAGAATCTGAAGCAGGCTCCAGGCTCTGAGCTGTCAGCACAGAGCCCGACGCGGGGCTGGAACCATGTACTGTGAGATCATGACCTGAGCCGTAGTCAGACGCTTAACCAACTGAGCCACCCAGGTGCCCCACCACGGTCCATTCTTGCCGGGAAAACGGATTACCCTATGATTAGTTCGACTTTCCTTCAATCTCCTCTTCCCTCAGCAGCCAGTACCAGCCATAATAAATTCTAACTACACTCCTCTGGTGCCTCCGGAGTAGAATCTAAACTCTCCAACCTGGCACACAAGGTCCTCTATGGCTAGCCTGTACCAACCTCTCTACGTCCATCTCCTAGCCTCAAGTTAGCGAGGGTCCATGCAGTCAATCTCCTTTGCCATGAACACAATAGGATTTATGGTTTAAACAAAAACCTATTTTGAGAACAAAGACCTGGGAGAGACGATTGCTTTTTGAGGGTACTTACTGATCTTTGCTCGGCTAAATTGTATCCAATGATTTTCATTCAAATCAAAGGACCTCTTCTTGAAGAAACCTCTGGGTTCCCAGTCTGGGATAAGGATTCCTCTGTCTTCTCACAGTGCTCTCTGCACACCTACACCGCAGCACGACTACGTGGGATTGAAATGATCTCTTTCTGGGTCAGTCTTGCCAGTGGACCTTGTGCTCAAGGCATGTGTCACCTTTTATTTATCTCCATATTCTCCATCTCTGGCATAAGGCATGCTATCTGGTAGGTGGCATGTGTGATGCCAAGCTGAGCTGAAAGTCTGCAAAATGCATCTACTCACTTGTAGAGCTTCAAGGAGGCGAATTCTAAGTCAGCATTTCGGGAACCTAGATGTGCCTATGAATTACCTGCAGATGTTAACATGTAGGTTCTCATCCAATTGACTTCAGGTGGGAGCCCACGAAGTCTGCATTTCTTACAGGCCCCCAGGTGATATCGATGCTGCTGGCTCATGGCCCATCAGCTACACCTTGAGTAGTTAGGATTGTGGCCTCCCCTCCAAAACCACGAAACACAGGACACCTGTGACTCAATTTACGCAACAGAAGAAAGAACATTTTTACTTTGTAGAAGTGCTGGTAACGGAGAGGATAAAAGATTTATGCTGTTTACTAGTCTATTTACTGTCTATTCCTATAATATCCCAGCAACCTGGAGTTGTGTATACTCTTTTAAGAGACTGCAAACGGGCGTCTTGTGAGCCAGGCCCCCACACAGATGTTGTTCTCATCACAGGAGGCGAGAACTTCCTTATCGGCGGCATTTGTGGGCAGGAGAGCTTCTAGCTGTCACAGGAATTTTTCTCAGCGCACAGTCCAAATTCAGTTTGGAAAGTAGAAGCTGGAAAGAAGAAGTGAGGGAGGCCAACAGGATATTAGCCAGGATTAGCAAGATAAGTAAGGCTTATTCATTCATCCCTTCCCTGCACAAAGAAAACCAGTTACTGAGCACCTCCTACTCTAAGTTCCAAATGTGCTACAAAATGAGATCCTCTAGGGTTGTCAAGGTGGACAATGGAGGGCTAGAGAAAATGTTTAGTCCAAAGAAAATTCCAGACTTTGGGTCAGTGATGGAAAGATGTTTCAATTATAGAGTCCAGTAAGAGCTGCACAAAGGTTCAACTGTGGTTATTCAAATTCTCAGCCCCGCTGCTCACACTCGGATAAAAGACCTAGGAGTCAGATTTAAGATGTCAAATGAAGTTTTCCAGAGATATCACAGGATTCTTAGTCATCTGTAATTCCGACCAGCTGTTCTGCAATGCGTTGTCCATGTCATGTAAGGCTGCTGTGCACAGCTGTGGATCACTTCTGCACAGAACCCCTAGGAAAGTATGTACTTTCTGCCTGTTCCATGCTTCCTTTTGGGGGGCATGCAATTTTGTTGACGGGTCACTCCATATTCAAATAGACTGGCTATTGTGGAATGGTTCAAGATTTTTTTTTTTTTTTTTAAGTTTGCTGGGTTTTTGTTAAAGATTTTAAGAAAAGGCTTTTCAGCAACCCACCACACCTGCTGTGGCCTCAGCTTCCACCAATTCCAAGATTTCCAGTCCAGTCACACTGACCCCCTTTCAGCCCTGCTCACACACTGCCCATTTCCCTACTCACGTCAATGCTCATACACACACACCCCGGCCTTGCTGGCTATTCTCCCCTTCTCATTGTTCATGCCAAGTCCCTTCCTACCTATCCAACCAAACCATATTTATCTTTCAAGGTGAATATGTTTATTCATTCATCAAATCCTGGCCCCTTAAGGGCCAGGCACCATCCTGGGTGTTGGGGGTACAGTGATGGACAAGTTAGGGGTGCGCACTTGGGTGCCTCTTGGGGACTTGGATAAGTGAATTAGACACCTATAACCACTGTAACCCTCCTGGCAAGGACCTAGAGCAAGAGATCCAGTACTGGGAGAATATGCAGTGTGGTGGGTGTCCCCTTGCCCAGTTTTGGAAAGTTTATGGAAGGCGCTCCCAAGCAGATGGCAGCCAGCACAGAAAGATGAATAGGAGGCGCTGAGGGAAAGAGGTTCCTTGTGGTGGGAAGAGATTGGGCTGGGAAGGTGAGTAAAGGTCAGATTTTGCCAGGTCTTTTAAGGCATGGATGGACTTTGTACTGTTATCTTCAAGGAAGTGGAAGGAGAGGATTCATGATCTGTAAGTACAGATGTGGTGTGAATCTCCTTTATTCCTTCAAGTGTTCTCCCATGATTGGAATCCCAAGTGATTTTTTTTTCCCTTCTTTGATTTCCAAAGCAATTACTGGCTTGACTTAGCAGCCTCACTCTGAATTTATGCACAGTATTTTTCATCATCCTGTGGTCCTTCTCTGCTGTCGGTTCTCTACTTCTTTGTCCCCATAGCACACGCTCAAGTATTATATTTGGGGCTGGACTGTCCAAAATACATAATACACTTATTTAAAAGCTCCTTATATTTACAGCGTAATTGTTCCTCCAGTGAAACAGTGTCACTTTATGTCACCCCTCTTACATCTTACCTGCGTCAAATTGTGCTGTTCAGCCTCAGGGACCACTCAGACACAAAATTCACGTGAAAAGTGAATGCACAGTCAGTGGTAACATAAACTAATTTTATACATTGGGATGCAGACAAGTTTCCCTGGCCCTGGTGCTTTGTGTTCCAATTGTTGTAGGTTACCCAGCTCTAGCGACCTTGACTTAATGCAAACTCATCAAGGGAAAGGACAGTTATACATACTTTTAAATTCCTCACAATTCTTTTTCCTTTTTTCCTTTTTTTAAAGTTTATTTTAGAGAGAGAGAGAGAGAGAGAGAGCACAAGCAGGGGAGGGGCAGGGAGAGGGGGAGAGAGGATCTCAAGGAGGCTCCATGCTGTTAGTGCAGAGCCCAACACAGGGTTCAAATCCACGAACCGTGAGATCATGACCTGGGCCGCAATCAACAGTCGGCCGTTTAACTGACTGAGACACCCAGGCACTCCAGAATTCCTCAGAATTCTTAGCACGACGCTGGATGTAGCATAAGGATTTATTTGAGTTTTGCATTTATTTTTGCGACTGGGTTTATTCTTTTTAAATTATGGAAATGTGTCACGCTTTCAAAAATCTGTAAAAATAATACAAAGAACACCAGTTTTTCAATACCTAGTGTAAGAAATAACACATTATAACGGCAATTGGACCTCTGCTTTACCCCTCCTCACTGAAAGATCACTACTGTCTTAAATTTGGTGTTCCATAGGTGGTGTCATATATGCTCTTACTCCAGTTGTGGGCATTCATAAACAGTAGGCCTTGTTGCCTCTCGGGTTTTAAGAGGTCGTATAAATGATGTCATAATGTGTCCCTCGGCAACTTATTTTGTTTCAGTATTACCTTTGTTATTTGTCCACTGTTTATCAATGCAGCTGTAATGTAGCAATACGCCACACGTAGGACGATTCAGTTGGCCTCACCTCTTCACTGAAACACACAATGCTCTGGTGAACCAGTGCTTTCTTTTGGTGTGGGGTGTACACGTGTGACAGGTTCTACAGGCATAGAGACCTAGAAATGGGACAGCTGGGCAGGAGGTTATGTGCATCAGCAACCTAACTAGATATTGCCAACCTGCTGTTCAAAGGTGGGACCATCTACTCTTCCATCAGCAGAGTGGGAGTTCTTCTGGCTTCACATTCTTGAGAACCCACGTTACTTTCAGCTTGAGGGATCTGATGTATTCCTCCCGCATGCGTTTATAGACACACGCACAGATCAGGATTCTTAGGGAAAAGCAGAACTTTAGTTTACCGAAGCGTCGAGTTTGCTTTAGAACTTCCCAGAGACCAATGTGTGGCTACTTTAAAATTTTCGGCAGCCTAGAATTGGTTGGATTGTTTGAAAATTATTCAACGACAAGAGTACTGTTAAGGAAAATTATGTGGGAAAAGTACAAAATTGCCAATGGGATCACCCTATTAACATAGTTACTCTTAAAATATACAAAATATACTCACTTGGCAATTACTAGTTGCCTTGATCAAACTGAAAGATTTAAAAAAATGAATTCACTACTGGCTTATTTTACATTATATATACATTTTCCAAATATGTCTGATCCTGTACTGCTCTTCCAATGGGTCTGAGTTAGCCTACAGGTAAATAAAAATGAACAGAACAAGCTTCCGGATCAGATTTGCTTTTATTTTAGAACTTGTCTCTTGCTCCATTGTAATTCCCAAGAACAGCTCTGATCATATAGAATATTCATGTGTTTCCCAATTGTTTTTCCCAGCAAAAATCAAGTACATACAAAGCAAAGCATGCTAAAATGTAAAACAAATGATCACAGCACAAAACAACCACTCACAAAATTAGCCTCATCTCACTTTTTTTCTTTCTCACAAGTTCCATTCTTTTCTTTTTCTTTCTCACGAATTCCATTCTTTTCTAAATGTTCTGGTAAAGAGCAGGCTTTGACTATGGTGGTAGCAGCCTGCCAGGTAGCTTTTACAGGGCGCTCAGGTCATGAGGGTGGCACGAAATCGGAAGGATGGACGTGGGTTTCTAGTTCTATGAAGAGAGAGAAGACACTCCTAGTAAATTCTAACTCCGCTTTTTACTCAGCAGTCCAACTTGAGATGCAGACGTGATGAAAATGAAAGTCTTTAGGCAGATAGAGCGTCAGAAGTGCTGCCCGAACCGTACAAGAGCTGTCAAAGAAAAACTTCAGTTAACTCTTCCTGGTCGGTTGTCCCCATTCGTGGAGGAAATGAAGTCATTCCTAGTTTCTCAGTACTGCTCGTTGATGTCTTCACTCCGAAAAGTCTCCCTCTCAGATTCGAAACAGAACAAGTTTAGCACGTCATTAGCTGATTGGTTTCATGAGAAATTCCTGCCGCTCACCATTCTCCTTCCAGCAGATGATTTACAGTTTCTAGTTAGCACCACGTGGAATCACACATTCCCAATGGAGCTGTCTTCCTTTCCTGCTCTGATCATCTTGGGGCCTCACCATCTGCAAAACATAAAAATATGAATTCGCTCTTAATGTCAGTGGATTTGTTTAAAATGTTCCTCTCGACTCTTCTTTTGCCACATATGAAATGAGCACACGTTGTTTTGCCATTTTCGGTAGTCAAAATAAAAGGGCAATGTGATAATGGATACAAATGAGCAACATATAAGTAGAACTATAGATAGGCTTCCTCCTAGGAAAATGCTGGCGCGTTCATCATCTGAAATGCCACACTCAGCACATTCAGTGGCTGGTATCATGGATTCAGGGCTAGAAGGAATGTGCAGAGCTAGGACTCTGCCCAGAATCCTTCTGATCTTTTTTAGCATTGACTTGGAGGACAACATTCCTTCCCCTCCCATCCCTCTTTCCCCCTCCTTCCCGACCACCCCCATGTGAGCTTTTGCTTCCAGCATCTTAGGAGGGCTGCTGTCCAGCCACTGGAATGGCTTTAATCACATGCAGCATGAGTACCTTGGAGCTTAAAGCCCTTCCCAAGACAACCCTTGGCCAGTCAATGATCCAGGAGGGAGTAAGAAAGCCCAACTTCTTTGTTTCAGGTCAGGATGCTCTGCAGCATTAACTCAACGTGCCGGAGCGCCTGCAAAGACCAAGTGCTCTACGGTACTTGCCCCGAGATGACACCCTTGTTTGTCTCCCACTCTTTCCCGGTTTGCTTCCTCCATTCCCTTTCCGCTTCTCCTGTCAGTGAGTGCTATCTCAATAAATCACATGCATGCCAATCCTCACCCCGGGGTCAGCTCCGGGGAACCTGGCCCAAGGCAGGATGTGAGAGATGATCCCACCTACTTGTCTTCACACACTTGCTTACACACCCGCCTCAAAGGAAAACAATCATGTACTCTTGCCTTGCATATTTTAAAGTTAACATCTAATTATTTTTTCATTAGGATTTGAGGTATTAGAAAAGGATGTATAATTTGTGACATATCATAAAAACTGATATTTAAAAATAAAACTGCCACATTTTTCTTTTAACTTACCATATAGACTCTAAATATCACAGTCATTTGATACACCATTATCTATTTAAAATACATGTAAACATGTTCACAGTTAAAAGTCAGATATTATGTAGTGTTTAATTTTCTCCTTAAACATGTATTTCCATTGCACTTCCCCCATAGAATTTCATTTAACTGTAACATATTTATATGCTTTAAAACCTTTTATTGTCTGCCTAACAATAATCCTCTGCAGCAAAAAATATATTTAAATGCACATTTTTCATTTTATATGGCTATAAGCTTCTATGTGTTAACATTTTTTTTTCTGATGGATTACCATCACAACTTATCAAAACAGCATATATATTCAAATTTTGGTAATTTTATCATAAAAAAAGTAAAAATTTTATTGGACATGCATTTCTTATTGAGAGGCATAGTTTTTCCCTATCATTTTTACTTACTGCTACTACAATTTATTGTCAGAGTGAGGCAACGTTTAATATTAATTCTATTAATATTTACTATTGTAGATTTAAGCACTGATAAATAGTTTACACAGATGGGTTTTGAATTTTATTAGAGCAATAGCAAATAGTTCTTTGAATTGTTTCTGAGTTATGTGTCCAAAATGACCCCATCATCTTTCAAGAGGTTTTACAAAGGAATGTTACCCAGTCACTGAATGATGTTTTCTCACTTCCGGAAAATGTACCCCAAAACGCTTCACTAAACTTATCAAATGGCTATTAATAATACCAGTTACTCTTTCATTTATGGGTATGGTGTTTAACTTGAGAAACTAAAATATGGCTGGAAAATTCGAATATTGTTAAATTAAGCACACTTGCCATGTATCCTATTACTATATTTTTTGATAAAATAATAATATTTCTTATAATCTGTTTTATATATTTTTTCTTCAGAATTTTGAAGCTCCAACTTAGCTCCTTCACTTTATGGGACATATCCCCAGATAGCCTAATTGGCAGAAGTGGTCCTTACAGTAAAACCAATCAACACCTCATTGTGTGATGATGTCTTATTTATGATTCCATTCATAGGTAAATGATTAAGGCTACGATTTTTTTGGCCCAATGAAACAATGCTTGGTCTCCATCAATATTTCATGTATAGACTCTTTGCTTTGTTCTCACAGATTTCTCACTTAGAAGCGATGCATCTTTTGGGGCCTCTGGGTGGCTCAGTGAGTTAAGCTTCCGACTTCAGCTCAGGTCATGATATCGCAGTTTGTGAGTTGGAGCCCCGGGTCGGGCTCTGTGCTGACAGCTCGGAGCCTGGAGCCTGCTTCCGATTCTGTGTCTCCCTCTCTCTCTGCCCCTCCCTTGCTCACGCTCTACGCGTCTCTCTCAAAAATAAATAAACATTAAAAAAATAATAAATAAATAAATAAATAAATAAATGAAAGAAAAGATGCATCTTCTGCCAAGATTTGGGAAATGGAAGAGGCCAGATTACTGAATGAAACTTATCATCACTCCTACCATCCTCCGTTTAGAGTATACCTGAATTCAGAACATCCGAACATGACTTAAAATACCTCTTTTCTAGCAACACGCATTTTCCTTAACAGAAACACATACAAGATGGGAAAGACATGAAGCCTTATGTGGCTTCAAGGAAGCCTATAGATCCAGTATTTTGACTCCTTGTTTGACACCCACCCCCTCTCCCATGCCTCCCTAGCAGGGTTTACATCTGGGCAAAGCACATAATCAGATTCAGAATGGCTGAGAAAGGGGCCCCTGGCTGGCTCAGTCAGAAGAACATGTGACTCTTCATCTTGGGGTTGTGAGTTTGAGTCCGACATTGGGTGTAGAGATTACTTAAAAATAAAATCTTTAAAAAGAATGGTTGAGAAATATTCCATTTCTTGTGTGAGGTGTGTGTGTGTGTGGGGGGGGTGGTATTTGTAAAGGGGGGCAGGAAAGGAGGCCCTCCATGATTCCTCAGATAGAGACATTCTCAGTAGAGAGTCCTTTAAGAGTAGTTCTCAGAAACCCATGCGCTGGGAAGTCTTTGTGTGACCCCAGGAGCCCCCAGTATGAAAAACACTGGCCTTGACCAAGCTCCTCATACACAAATAGGAAAGCTGAAGACCAAGGCAATCTGGTGCCCATTTGAGATCGCAAAGCTAGCTGGTGACAGAACCAAAATTAGCATCTGGGTCACCTCATTCCCAGTCTGACATTCTTTCCACCATGACCATCAACTCTAATGCGATTTGTCATCATCACTGTCATTATCATCATCATCAATATCTTAAATAATAGCTAATATGTGTTAAGCTTTCACTCCATACAAAGTGCTGTTCGAAGCACTTTACATTCATATAGAGATCACATTAGCCTATGATGTATGCTCTATTATTATGTCCATTTTACAGAAAGGGAAATGGAAGCTCAGAGAGACAGAATAATGTGCCTAAGATTACATGACTAGTAATTGCAGAAATAGGAGTCAAACCCATGTCCCAATTCAATGATCCCTGGATTCACTCTTTCAACTACTATTTCCCAAAGTGGTTTCTATAAAATATTAGCCCAAAAAGATGCTGTTACAAGATTTTGTGGTCATAGTGGTTTGACTGTAGCCCCTCTCTCAGAATCACAATGAAGATGAACCCATTAAAGGCACTGAGAAGTCCTGCAAAAATGATACCTACTTATCAACGTTTTATAGGAAAATTATTTTTTTCTAATTACCTATTAATGTCTAGTGAGAAGACTCCCATTAAAGAAGACTAATTTAGGCTCAATATCTGTAACAGTAGGTCAATGGTTCTCAAATTCTAGCCTGCATTAGAATCATCTGGAGGGCCCCAACTCCAGAGTTTCTGATTCAACAGGCCCATGGTGGGATCCAAGGATCTGCATTCCCAATGACTTCCTAGATGATGCTGACGTTGCTGGTCATTGCTGGACATTGATATTAGAAAAATAAAGACTAAGAAACAAGCCCTAACTTGGCATAATGGGAAAAGGAATACAGTTACACTTTTTAAAATCCACATTAAAATCTTGTGAATGACTACCCTACGACCCAGCAATTGCACTAGCAGGTATTCATCCAAGGGATACAGGTGTGCTGTTTCAAAGGGGCACATGCACCCCAATGTTTATAGCAGCGCTATTGACAATAGCCAAAGTATGGAAAGAGCCCAAATGGCCATCGACGGATGAATGGATAAAGAAGATGTGGTGTGTGTGTGTGTGTGTGTGTGTATGAGGAACTTAAGATACAAAACAGATGAACATAAGGGAAGGGAAGCAAAAATGATATAAAAACAGGGAGGGGGACAAAACAGAAGAAACTCTTAAATATAGAGAACACACAGTTGTTGGAGGGGTTGTGGGGGGGATGGGCTAAATGGGTAAGGGATAGGGGGCATTAAGGAATCTACTCCTGAAATCATTGTTGCACCATATGCTAATGAACTTGGATGTAAATTAAACAATAAATAAAACATAAATTAAAAATAAAGTAAAATAAAATCTTGCAAATGTACACTATAATGAGCAAAAAAAAAATCTGTGCATTAAGTAGATGGATAAAATTAAAACATCAGAAACAAAATGGGCACATGAAAAGAAAAGCCCACTCTCTTTGGGAAAACAAAGATAAGCATAGCAAAGATAAGCATATAAAGGGTGATTCCTCTTCACAGTGGATTTTTATTTTTAATTGTCCAACATATTGTCAGACTTAGATCATTCATGCAGGGACAATATTAGCTGACTATGTGCCAAGCACAATGTGTATTCTGACCTTCATATGTATCATCTTCAACCTTTCAACAACCCAAATAAATATTTTATTATCTTTCTTTCATGGATTAACTTTAAGGTGAACTTGTGTTCTATAAACATAATTGTAGAGTATAAATCTTTGTGACAAAATGGTGTGGAATAGGTACTGTGAATATTCTTTGGTAAAGACACTTTTAGATATCTATAGCTTCCGTTTTCTTCTCTGTAGAAAAGATACAGGACGACCCAGTGATTTCTAAAGTCATTTCAGTTTCAGATTCTAATCTTCCACGACCCAAGAAAGAAGCCAAACTGACACTGCCTGAAGAGACTCAGACTGATTTCTTGGAGCAGAGCTGGCCAAATGTTACCACATCAGGCTGTTGGCTAGAACTCTCTGAGTGAAATGAATAAAGACATCATCAACCTCTGGATGTAGGATATATAATTAAGTAGAAAAATGAAGAAAACTTCTGGAGGAAAGAAATTATGAAGAATACTAAACAAGAAAGTATTGGTAATGTTCACTTGATAATCCTTTTGAGTCTACCAACCTTATGATTTTCAATAGGAATCTCACCTCAAGATATCTAACAGGACTGAATCAAAGGAGATTTATTGCAGTGTTTTTCAAACTTGTATGCACATTGCAGTTGCCTTTGGAGCTTCAAAAAAATGGATGCCTTGTCTCACTCCCAGAGAAGATGACTTAAGTGATGTGGAATGTGGGCTGGACTATGGAATTGTCAACAAATACCTTGGTCATTATAATGCACAAACTTGGGCTATGCTGATTCATAGGGTTCTTTCCTATGATTACATTGTTAATTATATCCCCTACTGTGGACTGAACTGTGTCCCTCCAAATTCATTTGATGAAGGCCTACACTTTACATGACTGTATTGGGGACAGGGCCTTTAAGGTGGTGACTAAGGGTGAATGCAGTCATAAGGATAGAGATGTGATCTGATAAAAATATCGCCCTTTGAAGAGGAAGTGACACCAGGTCTGTCTCTCCACCATGCGAAAACAAAGCAAGAAAAGGTGGCTGTCTGCCAGCCAGAAAGAGAGCTCTCATCAGGAATCAAATTGGCTGGTGCCCTGATCTTGGACTTCCCAGCCTCAAGAACCGTAAGAAAATAAATTATTGTTGTTTAAGCCCCCTAGTCTATAGCATTTGTTCTGGCAGCCTGAGCTGCCCAAGACATCCCCTCTTACACTCACTCTATTTCGGATCTCATTCCTTCCTCCAGCGTTGGGAAAGCGTACTGAATCAGGAGCTGCCAGACCAGGGTCAAGTCCCAGGAAGTCACTAAACCTCTTTGAGCTTCAGTTTCTCCATCCAAGTATGGGGGGTATTAACTCCTGTCTCTTATACAGGGTTTTGGAGGGAACTCAATGGGACATGTATATGAAATTACCTTGTAGACAGTATGGCTCTGTACATGGGTGAGCTGCAGCTGGTACCTGCCACTTTCTCTCAACCAGCCTCCCTTTCAAATCCCCTCATTGATCTCCCTCTGGGTTTCCTCCTCAGCATGTTCTCTCAGCCATCTGGTCCCACTCATTTGACCTCACCTCCAATTCCCTGGTTCTCCCATCACTGCTCTCCATCAGCCCAAGTCTGCTAGCAACAAATCCTCCTACTTTTCCTTTATTTGAGAAGATCTTTATTTTGCCTTCATTCTGGAAGTCTATGTTCACTGGATAAAAAATTCTGTGTTCAGAGTTCTTTTACTTCAGTACATTAAAGAAAAGGATGTTTCACTGTCTTCTGCCTTCATGGTTTCTGATGAGAAATCTATGATCATTTGAAGAGTTGTTCTCTTTTTTGGTAACATGTAGATTTTCTCTAGCTGCTTCAAGATTTTCCTTATGTTTTGTTTTCAACAGTTAATTATGTGTCTTGAGTGGGTTTTTAAATCTGTAAAGTTTTATATATTTTACTAATTTGGGAATTTTTTGTCCATTATCTCCTCAAATATATCTTTTTCTGAATAAATCTAACTTTCATCTCTTTCTACTTCTAGAATGCCAGTGAAACAAATATTAGGCCTTTTGATATTGTTCTATAAGTCTCCAAGGCTCTGTTAATTTTAAAAACTCTCTTTCAGATTACATAATTAGTCTATCTTCAAGTTTACTGATTCCTTTCTTTATCATCTTCCTTCTGCTTTGGAGCCCATTCAGTGAGCTTGTTTTTAAATTTCAGACACTGTACATTTTTTTTACTTCTAAAATGTCCTTTTGGTTCCTTTTTTAAATTATTTCTATGTTTCTGCTGAGAATGTTATTTCTGTTCATTTCAAGTTGTTTGCCTTTACTTCATGGAGCATAGTTATCATAGCTGCTAATTTAATGGCTTTGTCTATTGGTTGTCTTTTCCTCTCAGAATTGTTCACATCTCCTGGTCACTGTATGTTGCCTAATTTTGGATTTTGTCCTGAACACTTTAAATATTATGTTGTATAGACTTGAAGTATTGTTATAATTCTCTGTAGAATTGTTTTTTTGTCAGTGGGCAATCAACCTGGTAGGTTCACAATGCAAGTGCTATCTCACCTTCTGTGGGCAGTGGTTCCAACCTCAGTTTAGTGCCCAAAGCCTTCACCATCCTATTCTGGGTCTTTCCATTCGCACACAGCTTAGGTGAGAGCCCAGGGCTTATGCAGCTCCCATAATTAGAATTAGAGGATCCCCTTCTCCAGTTGTCTTGCCTCTGGGGCTACCCCCACATGCTGGCCAACAGGGCCTATCTTCCTAGTTCCTCTGCCCAGAAAAACAGGGTTTCTCTTTAATTTTAGCTAGCTAGCCTTTCACTCAGCTCCGAATTGTGCCCACTTCAGAGCAAAACCATGAGAAGAAAGGGGGGAAATGGGGATTTCTTCCACCAAGTCTGACAAATGAGGGCCCTTTTTCCTAGTTCTTCTGCCCAGAAATATGGGGGTTCTACTGAGTTTTAGCCTCCTGCCCCACTGCCATCACACAGTTCCAGGACTGGGTCTGCCCTGAGCACAAAACCACAAAAGAAAACAGAAAAGAAAATGGTAAACTCATGCCCCTTCACAATATATCTGCTTTTTGTTACCTTTCAGAGATCTCAGGTGGTTAGTTTTTGTATTTTTTCCATAGTTTTCAGTTGTAGTCAGTGGGAGAGAGGGGCAGTATGGGCTTAGTCCACCTTGACTGGAACTAGATATTTCATTGTATTTATATTTGATTTTTCTTTTCTTACCTTTCTCTCCCCTTTATATATTTTTCTGTATTTCTTCTACTCTCATCGCTCTTATTTTCCATCATTTTGCTGATTTTGTTCAATATCTATACATTAGCTATGTTTACAATTATACCCGTATCTAATACATATAGTGTAGATGTATATATGAAGTATCCATTTGTACCACATACATATATAGCATTGTACATATATACTGCATACCCATATGGTATTTCATTGCATAATCATACCAAAATTTATTTATCATATCTGCTGTCGGGCTACTACAAAGAATGCTGTTATGAACATTCTAGTACATGACTTCTGGTGAATATATATTTTTCTGTTGTGCATATACATGAGAGCAAAATTGCTGGTCGTAGGATATGTAAAGTTTCAGTTTTCACAGATACCAAAGAAGATTTATTTTAAAGTAATTTCCTATACAGTTTTGGTACACGGCAAAATAGCAGCTGAAAACTGCTCTAGAGCCTACTATAGCTTCCTGTTCGTCATCTCCCATGTTTTCTTTAGCTGTAGGTCCAGAACCATCTCCTCACATAGCCTAAGAATCTGCCCTCAGCCTCCAAAGAGATCTCAGAACCACAACAGCCTTGTGCATTCTAGGCACCACGGGGGTTGGGGCTGAGCTAGAAGCCCACATCTCAGAGCAGGCAAGCCCAGGGTGCTATGGGAGATGGCAGACCCTCAAACATTAGAGGCTCATTGTATAGGTCCTCCCCACCCCTACTTTGCACAAGGATGTGGGGATCTGCTTGCCTACCAAGGACCTGTGTGGTCTTTGTTCTCATTCCTCCTGTCTCCATTCCCTGACCCGACACCAAGTATTTACATCGACTTCTAGCTCTGGCTTTGTCAACACCATTGACTCCTTTTTTTTCTTTTTGCCTTTCTGGAGTTTTATCTGGTTTGCCTCCTCATTTGGGGAACCCCCTGGAGCCCCAGATGATAGGGTCCTCTATCTTGTCATCTCCACCTGTCCCAGTGAGTTCTCCTTGCTCATCCTTGCTCATTGTCCACTAGGGGAAAATCCAAACAAAGGTTCTTCAGGGTCTTCGATTCTATTGTACCCAAGGTTACCTTTTTTATCCTGTTGTTTACCATCTGCTAGAGCTGGCATTTCTTCTGCATGTGCCTCTTCCTTATCATTCATCATCAGTTCTCCAGTTGAAAAAAGCATGTATAACTTCTGGATCAAATCAGTAGTGGTCCCAGAACCATTACTAGGATTGTTCCCTAATACAAAGGAATGCTGCTCCTGGGAACCAAATTCATCAACCAGCTCACTGTTTCCTGTCTCTATTTCATACACCCCAGGAATAAGGCTGAGGTGACAGAGAAAAGAGATGAAAAACACATTAGCCAAGCCCCTTGCAGAATTAAATGTAAATACAGGCAGACATATAACAGCAATCAATTTTATGCATGTGATTAGAACAGTCCAAATGCAGTTTATGGATGAAATCTGACTCAGGGACAATTTTTTAATATTCCAAAGAGAAATCAGAATGTTGTGTCAGGGGTTTAGGACTCCAAAGCAATATTATTTTCATGACTGAATTTTTATTGAGTACTTAGGGTTGTACTTTGCAAAATCAAACTTAAAAGAACCCTT
Organism: Panthera pardus; assembly: GCF_024362965.1. Lineage (NCBI taxonomy): Eukaryota > Metazoa > Chordata > Mammalia > Carnivora > Felidae > Panthera > Panthera pardus. Next base: position 131,161,712 of record NW_026526721.1, read on the forward strand.
CCTACCAGTTTTCATATGGGTTCTGTTTTTTGAATGGCGAATGTTTTTGTTGCTTTGAAATTTTTTCTTTTGTGTTTTTCTTCTGCTCTAAAATTGCTACAGCTAACCTTTGATATTATAAGTTGTCTGTTTTGACAGTACTCAATATTAGTGTGGTGTTATATAAGGTATTGATAAGAGCCTCTGGTTTTTTTCATAAAAGCAACAGAAATGGGAACATGGTTCTTTCTAATATGGTTCACATTCTATGTGCTATGAACCCTAGATCTGTGCAGCCATCACAAACCAGGAGTATCTCAAACGCGTGCGCGCACACACACGCGCACACACACACACACACCCTGCTACATCCGACAGCCAAACTTGCATCCTGAAAACTCAAACACCATTCCTGTCAAGTTATTTTCATTAGGACTGTTTCCAGCTGTAGTATTACCCAAACTGTGATTTTGTCAACTCACAATACAGTGTTTCCTGAGCCAACGGTCTCTGGGTTGGGAGAGGTGATGTTAACACACTTGGCTATCAGATCTGCAGGGGGATATTTGTTGATGGCACCTGGAGAAAGAGTGGCTGGTTAATCTAAATTTTACCCTTCTGTATTCTATCGCCCAAAGTCAGTTCATCTTTTCTTGTGATGTTTTCAAGATCAAATTAATTTTATAAGGGACTCAGCAAAGTAGACACCCTCTGACATTGCAATGCCTCATTGGTAAAGTCAATGAGATACAGCAGTGATTCAGTAAAAAATTCTTAAGCTCTGTGTGCCACAGGCTTGTGATGTGATTCAAGGTATTTCTCAACCCCTTCTAACATCTGTTTCTTTCCCTTTAACAGGAAGATCTCTCCAGAAGACACCTTGAGCTATTGAAATGGTCTGCCCTATTTACCTTGGGGTTGGAAGAAGGCATCATTTTTTTTTAATGCTACTATATATAAATCCTGAATTCCAAGATTCCTAAGGGTTACATGAGCCCTGCGGCTTCGCGAGTGGTGGAAAATCTGCATCTCTGTCATTTCCTGGTAAATTTGCAGGAGCTGCAGATAACTACACAAGGTGGCCTCTGCCTCACCCCTAATCCCAACCCAGGCCAGGATTGGCTTGATGCTACAAGCTCTTGGGTATACTGCTATGCCCATGTCTAAAATTGCAACACATGGACAGAGGCTGGGGCAGTCACTGTCACTATAAAAAGACACCCTTAAGCCCCTGCCTGGCTATGCCTGAGCCAACTGTCTGGGACAGAGGCTCTAGAAGAGATTCCTTCCCATGGCTGAAAAGAATTAAAGTCATAGCCAAAGGTAATTTATAGTGAAAGATAGAACAGAAGTCCTTGGAGTAGATGGAGGGTGGTGGTAGTGAGATATTACTGATTACAGCAGTGTCCTTCCTTAAGGGTATAGGAGCTGAAATGTAGTTTAATGAACAGGAACACGGATGGCTCTGGGGTCAGAATGCCTGGGGCTGAGTCTAGAATTCACCAACTATTAAACTGTGAACTTTTGAGCAATTTATTTAATGTCTCTGAACCTTACTTAGTATGCTCACATGTAAAATGGGGATACTAATACTTTCCTTTGAGGGCTGAACTGAGAATTAAATGATATAATCCATTTAAAGAATTTGGCACATAGTACCAAGTACATATTAAACAGATTAGGGTTAAGAGACACTTTTTACCTATATGGGGATTTTTCTGGCTAAGACTTTGACAGTGCAGCAGTAGAGTTCAAGGTCAGTAAGACCTGATATTTTTCTCTGGTTTTCTCACCCCTACTCCCACCTTAGACTCTACCACTCTCCACTGAAGTAAGGAGTATATTACTATGTCAACTGGTGGATTGTACACAGAGACATCAAATCCATTGCAAAAGCAATAGAAGAGAAAAGGTTTAATGACTTACGTCTGATTAAATGAACAAATGGCTTGACAAACTTGGTGATATAGTTCAAATCTGGCTTGTGGGTTCGGCCAAGCTGGACTAAGTGATGATCCAGTGGGTGGCTGGCTAATTCTTCTAATTCCTTGTCGTTGTATACAGAGCCAAAGGAAAACACAAATATGGAGTAGCCCTGACACTTGGCTCTCAGAGATACATTTCTTAAGACTTCCTTGTCTAAGGGGTTGGTTTCTCCAGCAGATATAACAAAGATAACTTTGTTTTTCCTCAGGTTGGGGGTTCCTACAAAGACATTGTCAATTGTCCACTGCAGGGCATGGCCGATAAAAACATCTCCATTGAGCTGTTGAAAAGAGTCTTGGAGATGATGTTTCATTTGGTATATACTGTTATAAGTAACCAAATCAAATTCCAGGTAGACAGGGCATTCTTCACTGTTGGGCATATAGCCTGGAGGAGAGTAGCTCAGGACTGCCACTCTGTCTCCTAACATGGAGGTCAGTGGGTCTGGGGCAATGTGAAAGTAATCAAGCACTGAGATTAGAAAAGTTTTCACTTCCTGAAACTCCTCATTTCCTATTCTTTGGGAAGAATCTATGAGGAAAGCCACATCCATGTAATATTCTTGAAGAGAGGTATCTCCAGGTTCATAAGTAAGACCTGGTTCTTCTTTTCTGCCATGGTTTTCATGTCCTGCAATAGAATAGCTCAAGTCATTCTTTTTAGTAGAAGGCTAAACTTGGAGCTCCTAGCCAAGGATGGCCAATACACATCATGGGATTTTTGCCATGCTTCATTCCCACACCCATGGCAGACATCATTAATCAATTACAGTACTTGTTCTCAGATGCATTTTCCACACATTGCATGGGAAACCACTGGGCATTCAACAGGGGCCGTCATGTGAAAAGAAACGTTTGCTAGCCCATCTCAGATCTCTGTCAAAAAGATCTTTGACTGATCCTCTAGCTATTTTCATATCCAAGATGAGAAACATATAACTATTTTTAGTGCACTCTACATGATCACAAAATTTGCATGAGATCTAATTATTACGCAGTGACCCTTAAACTATATATGTCAAAATCACATTTACTGATGTCACAAACACTTGGACCATTAGATACATGTTCAAAATATGCGCCATAGTGTGATGTCATGAGAGCAAGTATAAATGCTGATTTTAGAATCCAAACTCTTTGTAAGACATTAAATACTCTAAGATGTTGGTTAAGTGCCAGTCTACAGTTTATTGGCCCATGACAAAATAAGGAGCTCGCGCCATGTTGTAAGTCATCTAATTACTAAGTATACTGTTTAGTTCAGTCGACTCCTTTTTTTTTCTTTTTTTTTTGTAGTAAGACTTTCTCAATGGAGAAACAGTGCCTTGATTTATATTCTGATGCTAATGTCTTATCTTGCTGCAGATCAGCACTTCAAGAAGCACTGATCTAAGCCTAAGGGATCATAAAACCACGTCTACAACCATGGGGATAGTGGCTGGTTGGTGAAGCCACAACAGGAAATCCCAGCTTAGAAAGACAGAAAGTAGGTAGCCAATATTCTTTTTACCATGAAAGAAGTGTGTCTATGAACCTAATCAAGCAAGAAGTAGATTTCTAACAGACAAAAATTTATTGATCCCCATTTGTGCTCAACTGCATTATTAAAGCTTTCTATTTATTACTTTATTTACTCCTCACAACAATCCTTGCAAATGAATCAATTAACCTGTATTAATGTCATAAAAACTTGATAATAGAAATAGAATGCAAAAACCACCATGATAGATAATGTTATTAACAGGGCAAAGGCTCCATTAGATGTTTATATGTTCAAATAACTGAATTGCTGGGGTAAGCTACACATTACCTTTTTATCTATTGTTGGATTTTTTTGACAAATAAAAATTATACATAAATGGTAAGGTTTATAATGTGGTATTTTAATAACACTATACCTTGTGTAATGATTACAACAATCAAGTTAATATTATTGGATTTGATTTACTTAAAATTTTGTTTTGAATTTTACATCTATGTTTATGAGGAATATTGGCATGTACTTTCATTTTCACATAATGCCTTTGTCTGGTTTTGCTATCATGGTAATCTGGCCTCAAAGAATGAGCTGGAAAAGAATTTCTCCCTCTTTAATTTTCTGTAAGAGTTTGTGTAGAATTAGTATTATTTCTTTCGTAAACGTTTTGTTGAATTTACCAGTGAAGTTATTTTGGCTTCTATATGGGAAATTTTGAACTACAAATCAATTTCTTTAATAGGTTTAGGGCTACTTAGATTACTTCTTGAATGAGCTCTGGTAATTTGTGAAAATTGCAAGAAATCAATCTGTCTATTTCACCTAAGCTACTTTAGAGGCAAAATATTATTTATCATATTCTCTGACTATCCTTTTAATATGTGTAGACTATGTTTACTCTCTCATTCCTGATTTAATAGTGTCTTTTCTTTTTTCCTGGTCAGTTTATCATTTTCTTTAAAAATTTTTAATGTTTGTTTATTTTTGAGAGAGAAACAGAGCACGAGTGGGGAAGGGCAAAGAGAGAGGGAGACACAGAATCTGAAGCAGGCTCCAGGCTCTGAGCCGTCAGCAAAGCTGACAGTCACCCAATTTTATTGACGTTCTCAAAGAAACACCTTTTGGGTTTCACTGATTTTCTCTTTTCTATTTCATTGAGTTCCACTTTAATTTTATTACTTCCTTTTTTCTTCTGCTTACCCTGGTTTCTTTCTTCGCTGATTTCTTGAGGTGAAATTTGAAGTCATTGTTCTGAAAACTTTCTTCTTTACCAATGTAAGTATTTAATGCTATAGATGATCTTGTAAGTATTGTGTTAGTGGAATCTCACAAATTCTGGTATACTGTGATTTTATTTTCACTCATTTCAAAATACTTTCTAATTTCCTTTCTGATTTCTTCTTTGATCATGGATTATTTAGAAGTGTTTCACTTAGTTTCCAAACACTTGAGGATTTTTTGAAGATCTTTCTGCCACTGATTTTTAATTTAATTCTGTTTTGGCCAGAGAATATATTTGGCATGACTTCAATCTCTTAAACTTTTGAGAATTGCTTTATGGCCCACAATACGGACTATCTTGGTGAGTGTTTCATGTGTATTGAAAAGAATGTGAATTTTGTTGTTGTCTGGAGTATTCTATTAATATCCATTAGGTGAGGTTAGTTACTAAGGTTGCTTAAGACTACTGTATCCCTGCTGATATTCCTACCAATTATTGAGAAAGGGTATTGAAACTCTGATGTTCTTTTCACTTTTAAAAAATCTTTTCTCTCCTTTAGTTTTATTTTGGATAATTTCTATTGCCATGTCTTTAAGTTTATTGATATTTTTTTTTTACCAAATCTGATTTGCTATTAATCCCATCCAGTGTATTGCTCATCCTAGACATTGCAACTTTTTATCTCTACATATTCTATTTGAATCTTTTTCTTATATCTTGCACATCTCTACTTAACTTTTTCACATATGGAATATAGTTATAATAACTATTTTGATATCTTTGCTAATTCTAATATCTGTGTCAGTTCCACTTCGTTTTAAGAGTGATTATGTTCTTGATTATGGTCATGCCTTTCATGCTTCTTTTTGTGCCAGATATTGTGAAATGCTCCTTTTTTTGATATGGAATACTTTTGTTTTCCTATAAATATTCATGTTACATGAAAATGGTTTGATCCTTTTGGGTCGTGCTATTATGATTTAGGTGGCAAATCTAGAGCAGTGCTTAATTTAAAGCTAATTACTCCCCACTACTGAGACAAGACCTCCCTGAGTTTTCTCCCCTAATACTCTATGAATTATGAGTTTTTCTAGGCTTGCTGGCAGGAAAAAGCATTTTTCCTGGCCCTCTGTGAACAACTGGCACTATTCTGTAATCTTTTCTGATGGTTCTTCCCCCAAGCTTAGGGCATTTCTTCATATGCATGTACCGTCACCATTCTGCTGAATAATTAAGGGGACCCTCTGCAGATCTCTGGAATTCTCTCTCTTTGAAGCTCTCTCCTCTCTGGTATTCTGTCCTGGGAACTCTTACCATTTTGGTCTCCCTGGGTTCTCAGCTCTGCCTCCTCATCTCTAGGAGTGCATTTGGGCTCCACTTGAATTCCTCCTTTCTGCACCATGGCAGTAAGCTGGAGCATAGGGTTTACCTCATTTGTTTCTGCCTCTCAGGGATCAATCTTTTAATTCCTGATGTCTAGTGTCCTGAAAACTATTGGGGTGTGTGTGTGTGTGTGTGTGTGTGTGTAGAGATATAAATATAAATATAAATATAAATATAAATATAAATATAAATATAAAGTATATATACATATATATATAAAATAGATAAGAACTGGCCATTTTGTTTGAGATGTTCCTATGTTCTCTTCCTTTTCACAAAAGGACTAAGAATTCATCATTTATATACCAGATTCTTCCTTTATCAATACACTTGTAGTAACTGAATAGGATTTTGTATTTCACAAGTATGTATAAAACTTGTGGGCCTCCCATTCCCCACCAGGAACCTAGTTTTAAATTCTTCTTAGAATTTTTTATCAAGATAAAGGTCTCTAATGAAACTATTAAAGTGTAGACAAAAGCATTTATTTTATATTCTTCCTCGCTGTGACTGCTATGTAGCACACTTTAGCCCTAAAACATCACCACCAAAAACGCTTCTAGAGTTCTTGGCTATAGTGGATTAGCAACTGTGAAGGTCAGTTAAATAGTCATTTCTGTCATGTTGAAGTTTACCATCCTGGAGTTAACTAACCACCACCTGCTCTGTCATCAGTATCTCTGTTTTCCAACTAAAGCATCTGGCTTCCTTATAAAGGTCAATCAACACACTTTATCAAAGCACGAGGAAAAGTATTTCACAAATGTTTTGACAGAGGAAGAGGGCTGACTTATGTTAGTGAAATATTTTTTCACACGTGAAATATTTTTTCACACGTGCTCATATCAAAAAGATTACTGTTTTTTCCAATTTTCTCTTTATAACTGAACAAAATCTCAATCCTTTTCCAAAGTACCCAGCAGCATTAATTTCTAATGGGGTGTATTTTCACCTACAAAATCGATAAAAATAGGCCGTCTTTCTAAAAATTTTTTTTATGTTTATTCATTTTTGAAAGACAGAGAGAGACAGAGCACAAGCAGGGGTGGGGTGGAGAGAGAAGGGGACACAGAATCAGAAGCAGGCTCCAGGCTCTGAGCTGTCAGCACAGAGCCTGACGCGGAATTCGAGCTCATGAACCATGAGATCATGACCTGAGCCGAAGTCTGATGCTCAACTGACTGAGCCACCCAGGCGCCCCTAGGCTCTCTTTCTATTTACAGGAATAGCATGAGACTCAAGAAGCTCAAAGTGGATGCTTACGGTTAAAAAACTCTAAATTTGTCAAACATAAAGAATGATTTTTCTACTTTGAGTTTAAATTTATTTTACTTAGGGAGAGTGAGCCTTCAAAAATATTTTCCCTCAAGAAAACCTGGCGGGAGTGTGGATACAATATACCCAGAGCTCATGGCAATGCTGTGTATTTTCTGGAAATGTCAAGAAGCCAAATTCCCATCTTCAAGTCTATGGAAGAATTTCCTCAGAATGGCAGAAGAGGAAGGGCTGGCTCACTTTATTGTGGAGGAGGCTTGGAAGGAATGAAGGATCCAGTTAGGTTTCCAGGGAAGCGCCCCCAGAGATTAGCCTAACTCTGGCCAACATGTAAGCCATAACACCATATGTGCT